>NC_062221.1:57634074-58254542 GCF_902686445.1 Sciurus carolinensis | reverse complement strand
AGGCAAACCAGCCGCTGAAATCATGGCTTGGCTACTTTCTAAGTGAACCTAAGTAGGTCCTTTAACCTCTCTGAGGCCATTTCCTTATTTGCAAAGTGGGAATCTTGCTTGGTTTTCTTCTAAGATTAGGAAGATGCATGTGCCATAGTGTAGGTGCTCAACAAACAACAGTGAATTTGTTGTTTTTGAGCAAATAAACCAATTTGAAGGTCTTCAGATTGCATTCCATGACCAACCCATGAACTGAAAACAAAAATGGTGTTTGAAAACCAATTTCGTTGCCCATGAACCAGGAAGAAGTATTACTGACTTCTAATACCAACTAGTAGCCATGCTCCTTAAACCTATATGCCAATGTATTTCCCTCAGTCAAGTCTCTCAGTGAATACAATCCGGCCTGGCCTTCCAAAGTCATGGAGTCTCGCATTTCCTTTCCTCAGTCCTGATTATCAAGCAACGGAATATCAAGTAAGGCTGAAAGGAGGTCCCAGGAGATGACAGGACCATCTCCTCACTGTGCAGGTGAGAGAGAACACAAAGGCTTACCTAGCTCCACCCTCAAGAAGGCAATCAATATTAATTAAACCTAGAAGTCATTAGCTGTCAGAATAAAACTAGAAACACAACGCTAATTAGTGAGTTTAACACCACTTCTTCTTATAAGACAGGCGGTATGAAACTCAAGTGCCTTGCTATATGAGTACCGGGGGCAGTTCCAGAGCCAGGACTGCTAGCCAGGTCTGTGTGATGTGGAGCACTGAGCATGGAGTTTGGAAATGGGGTCAGATGGTCTCTCTCTATCCCTACCGCATAAACTTGGATGACTAATGCCCATCACTTCTCTAAGCCGCCTGTTCCCTCATTCTAAGGGGTTGATACTACCTGACCTCATCAAAAATTACAAGAGAATTAGTGGGTGGTGACCATGGAAACAATTTGTAAACACGTTAATGGTAGGTAAGTGTGAGAGACTTTGTTCCCGTGTGACCCTGCAACACCATTATGCACTCGTACCTACCTACACAAAGGTATAAAAACGCACAGATAGAAGACTTGTACCTGTTACCTATTTAGACCAAACGACTGGATGTTACAATCAACATTAAGCCAAAGCTGAGGCAAGAATCTACCACCATCTGATCTTTTATGATAAATTAATAAATATGAAATTTCTTCATTTTAAAGATAACTTATCATTGATGTTGCTGTACATGATTTTGGTAGTTTTCTGGTCAGGAAATATGAAGGGGACAATGCAAGACATTCTATTTTTAATTTATCTTTAGAAAATGTGGAATTCTTTTCTTCTTTATCTTCCACAGTACTGAAGATTAAACCCAAGGACTCATGCATGTTAGGCAAGTGCTCTGCCACTTAAGCCATATCCCCAGCCCTTATTTCATTTGATTTTGAGGCAGGGTCTCACTAAATTGCCAAGACTGGCCTCAAACTTGTGACCCTCCTACCTCAGCTTCCTGGGTAGGTGGGATTACACGTGTTCACCACTGTCCCTGGCAGAAAATGTACCATTCTTCAGCAAGTCTTTCTGGAAAGATTCATGGCCATAAGTAAAATCAAACAACTAAAAATTAAAAACAGTTCCAAAAGAGCATTCTGTTTAATGTTATAAATGCATTCATTGAACAATCATATAATAATTATAATTATGATATAGTCTAATCTAATAATAATGCTTTGATTTCAATTTATATTTTTAAAACATTTGTTAGCTAAGAAAGGATATGATGTTCTTCCCGAAAGTCACCTAGCTAATTGTTTTAGTCAGCTATTTTGCTGCTGTAACTAAATTATCTGACCAGAACAATTTTATAGGAGGAAAAGTGTGAGGGCTCATGGTTTCAGAGGTCCTACTCCATAGAAGGCCGGCTCCATTCCTCAGGGCTCGAGGTGAGGCAGGACATCATGGTGGAAGAGTGTGGCCCAGGAAAGCAGCTGACATCATCAGGAAGCAGAGAGGGAGACTCCACTTGGCACATACAAATATATATATCTATATATATATATACATAAATATATATATACACATATATATATCCCAAAGCCACACACAATTCCCACCTCGTCCAGTCACACCCTACCTGCCTCCAGTTACCACTCAGTTAATTCCATCAGGGATTAATTCACTGATTAGGTTAAGACTCTAAAAACATAATCGTTTCTCCTCTGAACATTCTTACATTGTCTTACACATGAGCTTTTGGGGGACACCTCACATCCAAACCATAACACTAATGTACTCTATTGCCTAAGATTTAACTACTCTAATATTTATATGAATTCTCAATTAATTTCTAATTATTTAACTATTTCTCTAATTGTTTAGCTATTGAAAGTTATTAACAAATTGTTCTACCCATAAAATTAACAAATCTCATAATTACCATTAAATGCTATAATATTTTATTTATAATATTTGCCTTAATATTTCAACTGATTAGTGGAATCTCAGAGCAAAAAGCACTTTATGAAAACTATTCACTCCAAGTCACATGTCAAATGCTCACCTATATTTAGAAGTATATATCTTGATATTAACAAGCCTAGAACATGTGTGCTCATAGTATTGTTTTATATTAATATGAAAGTAGCCAATGTGATGATTATATCATTGATCAGGCACACAAGATGATTACTGTATAGAAATTCAGAAATGCCCAAAATATTAATGAGATAGGTATTGTACTTTACCCTTCCAAAAGATAAAGCAGAGGTCTAAGTCTTTTGACCAAATATTAAAACCAAAAAAAAAAAAAAAATCAGTGCATCTTTAAATGTGGGTTCCTAATTCTAATAAGACATATCTGGATTTTTTGATGTCAGCATGGAAAACACAAAATGGGGCAAAAACTAGAATTTTCAATGCATATGTAACAAAAGCCTTCTATGAACAAATAAGACATCTAAAAAATTCAGTCTAGCATGGAGACAAACACGTACACACCTAACCTTCACAGTGTTTAGAAAGGTCTGTACAGAGGATGTAGTGAGGGTGTAGGGAAGTCAGAAAAGCTCCACAGGACACTCATGCCCAACACGGAGGCCACCTGCCCAGAACCTATGAACGGATTAGAGAAAGGTAATGTTCTGGCATGATATGGCAGATGGTAGGGGGTACAGGGAATGTACAGATGTCAAGGCTATCCAGTCCTTGCTCTGAGTTCTATGGTCACTAGCTCTTTGACCAGAAGGGTAACAGAAGTCTCCGAGCCTAAGTCTCCTCTTCTATAGCAGCACCTATACTTTGAGTGGTTCTTGAAACAATGTACCAGGCACTCCACCTAATTTTCAGCAGAGGGATATTTGGTATCCTCTCTGCTCCTGGATGAATCCACACAGAAGAGGAGCTCAGCCAACTAGAGCAGCACCTGCCCTATGAAAAGTTCACCACCTTGTGTTGAAGCAACCAAGATGCTTTCTATACCACCATCAAAGCATGTCAAGAAGCCATGACAGGAATAGTACTGAGGCAAGCTACACTACCATTAAGTACTCCTTTGGCTTAAGGTAGGAGAAATCTGGGTATAAGGATTTATCTGTGTTTATCCAGTACTACACAGAGGAGAGAGAGATACTGTGGTAACAGCAAGTACAAAACAGAGAAGGCCTCTAGGGGTCCAAGTATCTAGGTATCAGTTTCTTGGCCATACTTTGTAAACGATTGCCCTGGGGGAGTTTCACTGGAGGACCTGAGGGGAGGCCCTAAAGGCATTCTGCCCCCTGTATCTGCCAAGCATGGAGTTGCAGGTGCCTAAAGAGGAAGATGCCTATAAAATAGGGAATGTTTTTTGGATCCTTCAAATTCTTTTCCTGTTTCTTCCTTCACCATGCAATGACTCCGACCACCAGTGCCATTTCAAACAGCATCTGCAGCAGAGCAATGATACCAACAAGCCAATTAATGAAAACCTCTTGCTCTCAGATGTGCATGAGAGTGGCACTGAGTTAATCATGGGCTGCCTTATGTGTCAGATGAATACGAGTCAGTTTCCTCCCCGGCCCACCATTGAAACTCTGAATTGCTGTTTTATAAAGGAGTTGGGGGTTTCCAGGCCTAAAGTAATGAGGACCAGATGCAAATTATGCTGATCACACAATAAAGTAGAATCAAATCACAGACAGTTCCAAATCACTATAAGCAACCCCTACTGAATTGGTAAACTCTTACTGAATTCTTTCTGCCCATATAAGGGCAGCTTCATCTGTTTTGGTTCTCACCTTTCTTCTGAAGTTTTGGAATATATCATATGTACAGTAGAACTGCTTGAGAAAAAGTGGGCCGATCCCTTTCCAGTTTGATGTCTCGTCACTGAAATTTATCAGGCATTTCAGAAAACACCATGTGCATGGATGACCCTTAGCAAGACCCTGACAGTACAAAGGTGAATTGAGATAGAATCATTGACTGGCCTAAGTCAACTTTACATAACAGAATGTAGGCATTAAGTAAAGATTAACTATCAAGTGTTGGATTACATAAATTTTATAAATATTACTTTTGTTGTTAAAAGAGCAAGAAGTCCTTAAAAAGCAAATTCCAGTTGGGTGCAGTGGCATGTGCTTATAATTTCTGCTATTTGGGAGACTGAGCAAGGTGAGACTCCACCTCCAAAGCAAACAAAAAAAGCTCCAGAAGAGCAGTTCATAGTATACACTCTTCAGATAAGAGGATTAGGGGCAATCTTGATTTTGTTTCTTTTATATTTGTGTTTTCCAAATTTTTTACAACAAAAATTAATTGCATGTATATTCCAAAAATTACATCAATAAAATCAACTTGAACATAAAGCAAATAATATTCCAGATTTGGAAATTCAGAGGAAAAGAAAGAGGAAAAAACAGCTTCAGAATTTTGAGCTCCCAAAGAACTCCTGTATTCAACCAAGACACTTGACACTCCGGTCCTTCACTAGAAGGGGTGTGTGTGGGCATGTGAGTGTGCAAGTGTGCACATATGCACAGTGAGAGAAGCTATCCTAAAATATACGATCATTTACAGAGCCCTGGTTGGGATGGGAGTGTGTGCAGGGAAGACCAGTTTCCAGGAATTAGGTTATCATCTCTAAGTACAGCTAAAAATGGAGAACCTCAGAATGGATACTGGTCAGGAAAGCTCTCCAAGCCTAAAAGAGTTAGAGGAGGTTGAAGACCACCAGTGGAATCCAACAAAAATTCTAAACTTATATAAAGTAGAAAGCAGCACTCTCAACAGCAGGCATCAGTTCAGGAATCAACTGTTTCTCCCAGGGACAATTCTTTGTGCCTATTCCTGGGTGACAAGCAGCAAAGATTAAACCATCTATTTAATAATGATTCACAATTAAGCCATACAACTCTAAGAATGCCAGGAAGTTACACATGCGATTCTTTGCAAACATGTTTATCTAATTTTTTGGACTAAAAGGAAGAATCTGTTGTTAAAAAATCTCCTTTTGGAGGTGGGACGCAAACCACAAACACTGCAATAAGCTAAAGGAGAGCTGACAACTTCCAGCTTAGAAACACTTTGTAAATACTTACTACAGGTCAGGCACTGTGGTAGGTATTTGTACATGATTAACATGGTATAAACAGAAAGAGAAAAGCAGGCTCAGTCTCTGCCTTCACAGAGCTTAACTTTGGAAGAATTTATAAGGAAAAAATAACATCAAAAAGTAGATGTGCACTCTTGGTACTAGAGGTTACAGTAATGTAGCCTTAACTAACTTGATTCAGCACACCAATGCATTAAAGCTGCTAATGGGTATAGAGGATGAGTAAGAGACTTTTATTCCTAATCAAATAAATTTGAGAAATTCACACTAAGAGCTCTGAGGAGTGCTACAGAAAATAAACAGATCTAAATTTGCGTAAGTGGCCATTTTCCAAATATGTTTGACCACAAAATGTTTTTTTTTTTTTTTTTAATCCCCCTTTTCATGGATTTCTTACCAACAGAGCTCAGGGAAGAGTAATATGGCTGTGTCATTGATATTGAATTATCATCAGGGGAGCTCTTTTAAAACAGGAAAGGTTACTATGCTTTCTATAAAAACTTGAACTTTCAACTTTGACTCTGAAATATGTGGAAGATTACTTATTTGGGGATTTCCCATTCTCCATTATCTGGGAGAAAGAGACTTTGGTCTGTTTTCCAACTTGCCAGAGAATGGAAGATGTGTTAAGCCCGCAAGGTGCTGCCAAACCTGAAAACTTCCTAAGGCTGCGTCTCACCCAACTGTGAGTGGCACACTCCCCCAAATAGGCAGCATGCAGAAGTGGGCCCAGGGAGGCAGCAGCAAGCAACCAGCAGTTAGACAACCACAGGGTCACTGGCGCTCACCAAAGTGTGTGCAGCCAAGTTCCACATGGAGAGGAGGGCGGCCACAGGTCTGAGAAGAGGAGAAGCATGGATTGTCTGAAATCCCTTTTCTATTTTAATCTGATGTCAGACATTCTCTAGTCAGTACCTCATTTTCCTCTCACTTCCTGTCCCCCTGTGTACCCTTCATTCAACCTCCTTCACACCGAGTCACGGTACAGGTAGAAAGCTAACCTGGAGCTCGAAAATGGGGGCAGGGATGGTTCCGTAGCAAATGAGTCCATTCATCTCCTCAAACACAGGAGAGACTGCCAGTGATGCAGATCTAATTGGGAAAGATGAACCTACACAGGCACTGGAAGATAACAGGTGTGAACAAAGGTGTTGGTAAATGCTAATCCTGACCAGAGTCCAAAACCATTAAATAAATCTTAAATTTGTCTATAAAAATATAAAAATTTTACATGTCAAAAAATAGAAAGAAATCACTGTAGACAAAATCAAAAGACAAATAATGAACTGGAAGAAACATTTTTTACACATTTTATCAATTAAAGGTTAATATACCTAATTTCTGGACACTTTTTTAAATGAGGGAGAAAAATCCAATAGGAAAAACAAAATGGGTAAAAGACATGAACAAACAATTCACAAAAAAAGATATAATAAAATTAATAAACATGAGCTTTCAACACAGAGGTGTTCAATTTTATTCGTCATAGGGTATGAGAGACAAATCCAAATTACATGGAAATTTCATGTCTCCTACATCAGATTGATAACAACTCATAAACTTGATAGACACTGTGAGCAAAAATGCTGGTGAGATATCCCCAGGGAGAGTAATTGGCAGGAAAGAAAAACTGACAAAATAATTCTCCTTGATTTCATATATATATGTAAAATTTCCTGGCTCTTGCCATTGAAAAGGCAAGTTTGTCATATGAAAAAATGTTCACCATCTTTAGTAATAAGAGAAATGCAAATCAAAACTACCCTAAGATTTCATCTCACCCCAATTAGAATGGCGATTATAAAGAACACAAGCAACAATAGGTGTTGGAGAGGATGTGAGGGAAAAGGTACACTCATACATTGCTGGTGGGATGCAAATTAGTGCAGCCACTCTGGAAAGCAGTGTGGAGATTCCTTAGAAAACTTGGAATGGACCCACCATTTGACCCAGCTATCTCACTCCTCAGCCTATACCCAAAGGACTTAAAATCAGCATACTACAGAGATACAGACACATCAATGTTCATAGCTGCTCAATTCACAATAGCCAGACTGTGGAACCAACCTAGATGTCCTTCAATTGATGAATGGATAAAGAAACTGTGGTATATATATATATACAATGGAATATTACTCAGTTATAAAGAATAATAAAATTACGGCATTTGCAGGCAAATGGATGAAATTGGAGAATATCATGCTAAGTGAGATAAACCAATCTCAAAAATCCAAAAGACGAATGATCTCACTGATAAGCAGATGATGACACATAATGGGGGGTGGGAGGGGGGCAAGAATGGAGGAAGGAGGGACTGTATAGAGGGAAAAGAGAGGTGGGGGGGTTGGGGGAATGAAAAAATAATGGAATGAATCAAACATCATTACCCTATGTAAATGTATGATTACACAAATGGTATGCTATTATTCCATGTACAAACAGAGAAACAACATGTATCCCATTTGTTTACAATAAAAATAAATTTAAAAAAAATACTGCAGAAACAGGGAACTCAAACATAATAAAAATATTTAAAAAAAAAAAAAGAAAAGGCAAGTTTGTAAAGGCCACATGGTAGCAATGTACATAGCTAGCATACAGACCCTGGTCTCCAATACCCTTCTCTACTAACAAATATGAGGATATAGTGAAAGATGGTTCCTTTCAAAGGAAAGACAACACAAAAAAAGACGAAACTAAGCTGGGTGCAGAGGCGGACACCTGTAATCCCAGCAGCTCAGGAGGCTGAGGCAGGAGGATCACAAGTTTGCAGCCAGCCTCGGCAACTTAGCAAGTCCCTGAACAACTTAGTGAAACCCTGTCTCAAAAGAAAAAGAAGAAAAGGGACTAGGAATGCGGTTCAGTGGTTGAGTGGCCCTGGGTTCAAATCCTGGTAACAGAAAAAGATGAAACTAAAACAAATATTTAGCCAAGCAGTTAAATAAGCTCTAAAAGTAATAACAACAATTATGGGGCATGTCCAAAGCCACAAGGACCAGCTTAAAGGAATTCTCACTGGCCAAATCAGAAACATTTTAAGCCATACAAACTATTACAATGCAGTAATATATGATGAACATTTGAAATAGAAATCTAAAAGTCCATGTCATATGAGAGAGAGTGAGAGAGAGAGAGAGAGAGAGAGAGAGAGAGAGAGAGAGAGAAGAAAAGGGAAGTCCTGCTTGGAGTAGATTCCTGAATGATAAATGTGAAAGGAGTGATAAAGATGGAAATTTCTAAATTTGCAACCATCATAATATTGATTACTTCAAGCAAGAATTTAGAGGAAAATTTTGATGAGAAAAAAAAATAAAGTATCTCCCCAGGGATTGCTAAATAATTGCAAAGGAAAGAAGAATAACTATACAGTGGAGAAACAGGACATCTTGACAGGGCGCTCAAAACTAACATCATGGAGGAGGAGCAGATGGACATCAAGAGCTTCCTGATGTGACACGCGAGGAGGACACACATTATCTACGTAGTGTTCCCTTGGGGAATGTGTAATTGAATCTAAGCATGAAGAAACGACAGACTGATACAAAATGAGGAAGATCACATTGTTTAAAGAGTGATATAGTATGTTCTACAAACTGTCAATGCCAGAGAAGATAAAGAATGCTGTGGAAATACTCCAGATTAAAGGAGACAAAAGAGACATGACAAGTACATGACAACCTGATGCTAGGCTGGATTATATAGTGAAGAGGGGAAAATGCTGTCAAGATCATACCTGGGACAACCGACAAAGGAAGAGCACAGACAGCAAACAAAAAAACTGAGGAAATAAAGAGACCATGCATATTTTCCTTATTCTTAGGAAAGACAAATTGCATGGAGGGGTAGAGTGCTGTGACCATTGCAACCTACTCCTAAATCTAAGAAAAAAAAAAAAAAAAAAAAAAAACTACATCCATACATACTCAAGAAATTACAGGGGGGATGGGGAGGGAGAGAGGAGAATGATAAAGCTAATGGAATAAAGTGTTAACAACAGTTGAATCTGAATAAAAGATATGGGTGTTATTTGGACTATGCTTACTTGAAAACTTTCATATAAGTGATTTTAATCACTTACAATTAAGGTTAGAGAAAAAATAGCCACCAAGAAAGAAGGAAAAATGTAGCAACGGGGAATTAGTTCATTTTCTAGCAGGATTTGAAGACAGTAAATTTAGCCCAGTCTACTTTATTATATATATTATCTATGTGTACACACACAAACACACACACACATACATGCAAAAAAAAAAACATTTTTCAGAACTACATAATGACTTTTGTACATTTTAATTTCTTAGAATGAAGAAAGATTTTCTAATTTCTTCTTCCAAAATTCCTGGGGGTAAACAACACCTCACATGCCCAAGACCACAGTGGATATGTAACTAGAGCTACAATTACAAGATTTGTAGGTCGATTCTAGCCTCTGAAATTTCAGTTCACGATATTTGTAACCTGAGTACTGTTTCCCAGCTAGAAAGAGCAAGTTTAGAGTTGGAAGATGAGCTATATCTAACAACGTAATAGCTAGCATCAATTTTTAAAAATCTATTAGCAGTGGCCTTTGGAATTAAATACTATATTACCAAACAGATTGAAGGGGGAGCAGGGAGCTCTCTCCCTTGTCAAAATATGGCTCAGGTCACATGTGCTGCCTCTTGCCACACACCTGAACTTTCTGCAGAAGAAAAAACTTAATGAATCAGGCCTGAAGTCTCCCCTTCTTGGATAAATTTGGATAGGCAAAAAATAAATATATATGAAGGTTAGACATTATGAGGTCAAGAACCATCAAATGAATGGAACCTGAAGTTTAAACAGAAACAGGTAAAATATCAGGGAAGGCAGCAAAGCCCTCAGTCTTCTGATTCCATAACAGGCTGTGCTGACTGAATACATATATAATTAAAAGTTATACTGCAGCTGAATACCAGGTATTGTTCCCTTCCAAAAAGCATTAAAATATAAAGGTCAGTTAGCTTAAATGGTATTTTATTGCACATACTTTTAAAAGACCTTGAACAATTAAAGCAATGAAATATATTCCCTGCTATCATTTTTAAACATTCTTAGAAGCACAAAAAAGAAGGCAGAGTCCAATGTAAAAAATGTTAACTCCTTCTCTTCCTTTGCTCATTTATTTCAAGGCTCAAAAGCCTTTCCAATAGAGTTTCCACGGCATTCATGTTGTTTGGGTGACTTTCTAGGACACTATCCAGAGATTTGGGTGCCAGGGAGGGGATGACCCAAAACTAAAGCCCACCAAGTAAGATACTGACTAATATACTATCAAAGAAATGCATCAAAAATCAAGACTAGATCAATGGTTCTTCATTCTGAGGAGTCTTATATTAAGACTAAATCACAGGCGCCAGCCATTGTATTTGTGAGTCAAATGAGAAATTTAGGGACCAAGCATTTTAAAAATTTTCTTCTAGAGATTTAGTCCAAGTTTGCAAAACATTGGACAAAAAGACTCTAAATTCCTTTGCAATTCCTAAGTTCTAGGAAAAGCTTCTACCCTCTGCTGTTTTACAGTCTCCTAAGGATGACGCTGATAGCATCATTTTATTTGTTGCCATGGCTCAATTTCCAAAATAATACAATAGCAAAAATAACAAACTAATCTATGGGAAAAAAAGCATTAATACATTGTAAAGTACTTTTTATACGTGAATATTAGTCACATCAACTTCTTTATAGCATATAAAACCATTCCTTGACTTTTCAATGGTCTTCTTCTTCAAACTAATCTGCAATAGGTTAAAGCTCTAAAATTAGCCTCAACCTTGTTTTCCGCCAAAGTAACCAGGAACTAGTATCTTGGTTGTATTATTCACAGCATAGATCTCAGACAGAAAGACTTCTCCAGAGGCCACCAGCATGCTCGCAAACTTCAGGCACAAAAAGTTCCTCTCCCCATTTCACAGATGAACCAAATGAGGCTCAAAAAGTCAAGTGATTTGTGCTCAGTCATACTCAGGCCTCCACACTCCAATATCTTAGGCTTTGAAGGCTAGACTGAGTAGATTTCCTGTTCTGGTTCCTCTGAGTGCCTCGATACAACCAAAGTCCTCTCTCCAGGCCTGAGTTCACCAATCTCTAGCAAAGGAGGATGAGTTCCTATAACTTCGAGTCACAGGCTGTCGAATGAAAGAAAAGCTTTAGACATCAGTAATTCACTAAGTCACTTAATTGATTAGTAACTTGGAGCAAAATATTTAGTATGACCAAGTTTCTATTTCCCTATCTACAAAGAATAATTTGAGGAATTCAGTTGATGCTTTTAAATAAGTATGTGCCCCTACTTTATGTCTTGTCTACATCAGATGCTGGGACACAGCAGGTAGATTCAAGACTCCTGCTCCCTGGGGCTCCCAGGCTTTACCTACTTCCAGGGAAAACTTAGGTCCTGAGTAGCAAATGTCAGAAGTAAAAAGAATTTTTAAGATCCCCTATTTAGAGATGACTTAAATGAAGAAGATGTGGAAAATCAGCACAGATCTGGCAATAGAAATGGCATACAATTGGTATATAATCTATGAAGAGGAAAAGAATCCCTATAATTAAATTTCAAAACACTGAGCTGGGGATAGGAGAAAGGGCAGAGGATGTTAATCACAAACAAATTAGTGAAATAAATTGCAGGCTATTTGCTTCCTAAAGGCTTCTGAAAGTTATCGAGGCCGATGATTACAGGGACTGATGGGTCACCATTTCTACTTAAAGGGCAGAAAAATGAAAAAGACACCTAGAAATATCTCTCTGTTCCCAAAGCCCTCAGGGACCATGGATTTAATGTTAATGAAAAATAAATGATGGAGATCATCTTGTTCAATAATCTTATTTCATAGAAAAAGGAAGAGACAGGGATAAAGAAACTGCCCATGACAACAAAACAATTAAGAAGCAAGTAGAACGTCCAAGGGACATTCTAAGTCATTTCTCCATTGGAAATCCCTCACATCAGTTTGTACTATTTTATTCACAGCTAATGAATAAAACTGGAAAACATTAAAAATGTAGCTCAATAATTACAGTCAAGAAACAGAAATCTTTTCATTTTCCCAACAAAATAAGATGTCATGGGCTAGGGATGTACAGTGCTTGCCTAGTATGTGGAGGCCCTGGGCTCAGTCCCCAGCACTGCAACAGAAAAGTACGTATGTGGGGGGGGGGGGGGGGGGGCGGGGGGGGCGGGGGGGGGCGGGGGGGTTAGTCATAGACAAATAACAGTAAAGTAAGCACAATATAGTTTCTATTATTTGATTTTTTTCAAAGCAGGGTACACCCAAAAGCAAAGTTGTTTTGATCTAAATAAAAATGTGGGAGTGGGAGAAGGAACCACACTATTGTTCTGTGATTAAGTATATTTTGCAGGTTTTATTGCATGTGTAGCAGGATGTTGCAAGTTGGCTCCTAGAAGAAAGTGAAAGGTAGAAGTAGAGCACAGGTGGCCAAAGGAGCAGTGGCATTCATGGCACTTCCTCTCTGAATGGCTCTGGGCCAGAACCCAGGGTGAACAGAATGACATGAGCACTCCCTCCTGCCCACAAAATGTTTAAAGTCAAATGAGGCAGAATTATTTTAACAATTTACCGTAATTCAGGCCTTAAGTGCTGGGTACAAAGAAGAGGACAAATATCATCATTAGCCACAGCCCAAAGATGAGAGATCAAGTAGTCCCTAGCATAGTCTTCCAGGGGAGCCCAGAGGTGACTGGCAGGGAGGAAATCAGGGACAGCAATTACCTCCCTTCCCAGGGCACTCAACCAGGGACCCACAAATGCTCTCTGATCTCTGTCACCTGAGTTTCCTGAAGATATTGAAAGTGACCAAGCTGGACACCATACATCCAAACATGTTTTCCCTGCTCAGATTCATCTCGACCTGTCTCCAGTGCAAGTCAGTGAACAGTGGTTGATCACATACTGCATTCAAAGCCGTGGGGGAGGTGGGGGAGGGGAAGAATAGAAGTGGAATAGGTGAGACAATGGAAAATGGAGGGAAAGGAGTGGGGCAGGGAATCAGCAAAGGAAAGACAGTGGAATTAATCTGATATAATTTTCTCATGTACATATATGAAAACAACACAGGAAATCCCACCACCATGCACATCCATAAAAAAGGGACTGTAACTAGAATAAGATATTCCATGCTTGTATAACTATATCAGAATAGATTCTGCTGTCATATATAACTAAAAAGAACCAATATGTTTAAAAAAATTTTTTTTTTAAATCCCCGGGTGAGAACTTCTAAGGAAGAAAGAAACTCATGAGACAGGATCCATGCCCTGAAAGCACTCAGGGCCTAGTGAGGAAGTACAGTCATTCGTTCACCTTGCATTCACTCAGCTGACATGTCCTGAGAATTTCCTACATTCCAGGTACTGATGCACATGCTGACTTCAGAAAGGAACAGGACAGAGTCCAGGCCAGAAGACAAATACAATATGGTGCACATGCTGCCCAGTGAGGTTAAGTCAAAGGAGAGGTGCTTCAAAAGAGTGGGTAACTCAGAGGAGACAGGGTTGGTCACCAGGGATGGCACACAAGGGGCACCTGCCGAACTAATGACCATGTTTCTGACTCAAGGAGAATGAACTAAGCGTTTAATAGAGACATGTGCTACACATGATGAGAGTCCATAGGGAGGATTCTGAGCAAAGCCTGGGACTGGAGGGAATTATACAATACCCTCTAATTGCTGTGATGAATCACAGACCAACCAGTCAATGGGATTTGAGAGAAACCTTAGAGATGGGTACTCGAAGGCTGCACATGTGATGAGTAGCAGAAGTTGGACTGGAACCAGAATTCAGAGGACTAGACCTCTGCCTCTCCCCGGCCAGTCAATGTGCTCAACACCCGCAGCTAACCCACATTGCCTAGAGCCAGTTCAGCAGATAAGGTAGAGGAAGTTCCCACCTCCACAGAGCAAGCTTTTTTTATTATTGGCTTGAGGTGCTTTTAAACACTCCCAAGTCAAAAGACAGTCTCAGCCTTCCTAGGACTGTAGGTAAAAAGATGTGGTCCTGAACTCACATGAGCGTAAGCTGAGGGTTGGAGAGACTGAGGTCACCGTGTTGGGTCATGCCCCGTCTGGTCACATTCAACAGCACCTGAAGTCAAGGTCTAGTTCCTCCGCCTCAGTGCTGCCAGCTTGGTGCCTGTGGTCTCATTTAGCACAGCCCGCAGTATTTGCAAACTCAACAGTGATAGACCCCAAGACAGCAAGGATCACGTGTATTGCAGAGACAGCGCGTAAGACATCCAGACATAAAGGAAGAGAGAGAGAGAAACCATTTCACAACTTCACACAAGCCTTGTAAAGGTCCTTCTTAGATCCGACTTTCTGCCACGCCACCCCCAAAACTCTGGAGGTTCACTCTCTAATTAAACTGACCCCACCATGCTATTTTCTGATCAGTACCCAACAACAAAGGTAGGAGAAGAGGGCCGATTTCTAGCAAGTTCCGAAGATTCCCTTTATGTGTCATGAGAAACTGAAAGAATGAGGGGAGCGGGGTGGGGGGGGGGGCGGTTAGCTTTAGAAAAAAAGCCTCAGTTTTAAATCAGTTTTCACGGATTTGTTCCATAATGTGGTACAATTCCTGAAGATAGGAAAAATTAAGTTTTTAGAGCTGATGCAAAAGAAGCAGGGGGGTAGATTTTTTAGGTTGTGTCAATTTTCACTGTGGTGTTTCTTATTAGGATTTTTCTTACTGTCATTTTTTTTGTTATATTAATTATAGTTTGATCAGTGTAGGAGCTATTTTGAATCTATGGGACTTTCCTAACCAGATTGTTTTGGCATTTTAAAGTCACTCACATTCAGGGCCTAAACAATATGGCAAGTTTCTTTCTTCCCTCTCTCCTTTATACTCACATTCTAAACAAAGGAACCATCTGTTCTGTCTCTAAAAACACTAGCCCTTGTTTTCATTTCTCCATTAATAATAATGCCTCAAACTTATATAATATCATTCTCCAAGTTGCTTATTAAAGGATTTTGTAGATAGTGCCTCATTCATCTTCAACATTATCCCCTATAAACTGGGGAGAAAGGGAAACTATTTGTCAATTTTCAGTTTAATAAATAATCACTGGATATTTAATGAATTTTGTATGAATGATTGCACGTTAGCCTCGGACGGGACCTGAGCGGCCTCCTACCCCAATTCTGGCTCCTATGTATGTCGGAGACTCAGAAAGGAGAAGTAATTTTAGGTTCTATTTGTGTACTTAGCTCTCTATTCCTGACTGTAAGCAGAAGGGTATGAACTGCATCTTGCACATATAAAATCTCTGGTACCTCATGTGTAAAAGTGCTCAATTCAATGTTTATTAAATGAACAAAAATATTTGTGCACAGTTAGTTACACAGGTAGCTGTAGCCAAGCTGGAATCAGAGCTCAATTCTGCCCTCCTATTCAGTGTGTTGGTATTTTGTTTTATTTTATTATTTTTTAAGTATCATGTTGACCTGAATGCACAAAGAATCAAATAGAAACACCATCAGAAAGGGGTTGAAGTGGAGGCAATGAGAAATGGGCCCCACCTATAAATAAAAAAATTCGCTGAAGAAATTCAATAGGAATCCTCAAGTTAGGCCATTGGCAAAGCTTAAACTTAACCTCTGTGAAGGCTGACTCTCCAAAAGCTCTGCGTTCTTCATGTGCTCCATCTATTGGGAGATTTGGAGGAGCTGTTCCTTAAACATTATCCTGCTGGAAAAAACGATCTGTCTAAATGCCAAAGGACAGCATGTCTCTGTAACACCCATTAGCCCAATAAGAATGCATCCTCTACCCTGCCATTTAACCTCATCACTCACTGTAACTTGAGAGGCCTCACAGCGTCAGGATCATGAAATCCACCAGCCCAAAGTTTTCCAATGAGCAGAGAGGTCACTGAAATCAAGACCTTTTTTCCATGTGCCTAGCTGGAAATCAGCAGCTCATTTGGCAACTTTTTCTTATTTTCAGAATGTCCTATTCCCTACAGCTAATCCTTGAAGTATCAAGAAAATTAATGGTCCTAAAAGAGCAAGTTAAATTTGAGATTCTGACATCTGAATTGCTTCTTTAGTAGTAATTCTAACAAAGTCAATAACTCTCTATTCTTCAAAAATAAGCTGTCCATGTAGATAAGAAGCTGGAGGTCCTAGGAGAGAAAGATCACTTTTTTATTATCAATTTTTGGTACTCAGGATCAAACCCAGGACCTCATGCATACTAGTAGGAACTTCGCCACTGAGCCACACACACACCCAAAACCCAAAATCACTTTCTTTTAAGTAAAAGAAAACACAAAAATATTACAAGCAAGTTATAATTTGGTTTCATGTCAGGTGGGTCAGTTACATACGAGTAGGAAACAAATTAGTTTCAAAATACAAATATAATCGACATAAATGAATCTTCAAACAATTCTGATATTTTTTCCCAAGGGGAGAGGAAGGTGGGAACAGTAAAAGGAAGAAGAGAAAAACAAGTGCATTAGAGCTTAAATCTTAAGACAGTGTGTCAGACATGGACACAGGGGACTGCCATCAGCGCACAGGATGGTCCAGCACACTGCAAAGCATTTATACCAAGCCATGCAGTAGCAGCTGGAAAAATGTACAATATGTACACCAGGGCAGACAGCTGCAGAGAGGCCCACACAGAGAACAGACACAGCAGACTGAATTTTCACTAGATTAGTGGTCCTTTCTGCACCACCACCCTCTCCGAGAGCATTGGGCTTCCCATGGTCCCTCATTGGTCTTACAGGAACTACAAGGAAGATTCACTCTCTCTTAACACTTCCTGGATGAAATGTGGCCCTTTTCACACACACGAATGTTCTTTCTGTCATATTATTTCCAAAAATATCACTTTGGACTTTGCAAATATGCCTCATAATCCACTGTCCTAACATTCTACATTGAAAAGCAAAAAGGGGCCTATACTTAACATAGAAAAGATTCACTCATTGTTACTTAAATGGCCTCGATCTACAAACCTAACTTCTTCAGAGGACGCTCTTTCATACAGCCACTGGGAGGTCCATTCACTAAGTGTTCACGTGATCTCTGATTATGTGGCCACTCATGTCTGCACGTGGAGTTCTCAATCCTTGCCTTGCTTCTCCTGTCAAAACTGTTTGAGGGAAGAAGCCCGAAGAATGCAGATGTTTCATCAAACCTGAGCAGTCCTACTTACTAGCTACTAAACACAATTTGATAGTTAAGAATGTACTTTATCAAATAAGTTCTATCAAAGAATGTTGTTGGTCTAAATATGCTAACCACATAATTAAAGTTGGATGATCTTGGGCAAGACTCTCTTCACCACAGTGGACATCAGTTTCCTTTTCTTTACAAAATAAAGCAGTCAAACCAAATTTGAGTCCTTCTATCTCAGAAATGCTGTGCCTAACATGAAGTTGCTGTTGCCAAATGGTCTGATGTCTCCCTTTTAGTTTGTTTGCTTCCATCCCACCTTCTAGCTCTTATGCACTGAATCTCACACACACACAGACAAACACACACACTTCCATCCCACCTTCTGTCCCTTATGCACTGAATCTCACATACACACACACACACACACACACACACACACACACACACACACACACTCTCTCTCCCTCTCTCTTCCACCGCCCCCACAACTATTATCCAGTAAACAATCTTGTTAGGCGATTTGCAAGCAATTCCTTTCCACCTCTCCCCTTACTGTACCTTTGCTTTAAATTTGATACCCAAAATATTTTTAAATGAAAGAAAAATGAGACACACATACATTGACAAATAAACCCCACCTTTAGATGAGATCTGTGGGGTCCAGCAGGCTCTTCATTGTTCCAGGTCACAGAAGCAACCATCTGCCATCTCCATGGTCCAGGGGGAAGGTTAACCAGAGTTACTACACTTCAAGTCCAGTCTCTACTGCTTACTCTCTGGGGTCCCAAACACCTCATTTTGCTTCTCTGGGCCTCAGTTTCCCTAACTTTAAGGTGAGATGTTTGGAGTGTAATGAATCCAAAATACCCGATTTTGATATTCCACCCAAGAGCTCTGGAATTGCATTAAATATAAACATAAACCCTCACCCAAGACCTCTAGCTGATATTGGCATTTGCCTACTGACAACCAGATAAGTGAAAGTGACTTTTTGCATGATGTTGCATAATCAATAATAATAGCACATCAATAGGAGCTAATACTTCTAATTTGTTTTGTTTATTTGTTTATTTCCAGGCTAAGGAAGTTGCAGGTATCACCTGCCACTGGCCTTTGGAGATCCCAAGATGCCCTTTTTTTGACAATAGGCCCCAAGTTCAGAAACTAAAAAGGTAAAAATAGAAATCACACAATAAAAATGGGAAGACCGAAGTACTGAGAAAATGATTTAGGGAAAGTAATACCATATCGCTCATTAAACCTTTCTTTAAAACCAATAATGATAGTAAGAAAGGGTAATATAAAACAAAAGTAAAATTAAGCCCAGAAAAAGACTCATTTGCCTGGAATCCCTTTCAGCCGTGTCATCGGCACAGACAGCAAAGACCCATAATATTCATGTTTCTATTTGCTACCCTCGACTGACATGGTTGACCGTTTGTTTTGTTTTAAATAAAATGGGGAAGCAACAAATATATTAAATTCGTCTGCAAAAAAAACCCACATTTGCATGTGGAAAACAAATAAGTGGGTGCCTGAATGGGTGATTAGGCATGCAATTGCCCATCTGCACGGGCCGAGTGTCCCTGCAGGTGCACGCTGTGCAGGAGCAGACAGAGCATCCGCACAGCAGCCCTCGGTGCCTCCAGCACAGAAGGTTACAGGAAGCCAAAATCCTTAGCCACTGGACTTGTTCTGTGCCACCTAGAGCTATGGTTTCAGCTCTTGATCTGCCACCTCTTGCATCTTAAAGCTGAAAAACAGGAACACCTTTGAGCATTTTTTTGGTTAGGTTTCTGTAAATTTTTTAAATCCTGAAGGCAATTCCCCACCGTGAGCATCCTTGACGTTTGCTTAACCAATATTTGTTGCTGCAACTGTTTTATTGGCATGTGTGACCTCTCCTACCATCTTCACTTCAGCTCCACCAGACTCCTCTTCCTGGTCTGAATCAAGCACACTTCAGGTTCAAGGTCTTTGCTACCCGCTTTCACCCAGCCCAAAGCACTTTTCCTCCCACCCCACCCCCAGGACTCTGGTTGCTGCCTTGCTTCATTCAGGTCTTGGATCACAAGTACTCTTATCAACAAGACCTTTTCAAACCAACAAATCAAAATTTGTGTCCTCTTAACTCTTTGTGCCTTCAACCTGCTTCATTTTTCTTTTTCTTCTTAATAAAATCTTATATTTAATCATCAATTTGTCAGATTTTGCTTACAGTTACATCTATTATCAGAATCTAAAATAGTATCTCATACATAGTAGGTATTCAATAAAGAGTTAATAAATTAATGAGTTATCATTATTTGCAAACCACTACACCAGGAATCTCTTATGGAATAGGACAGGATTCATACCTGTCAAACCTTGATAAGTTTCTATGATCCAGTAGAGAAATCTGCTTTTATGGCAGAGCAAAGTGGCCTGAATGCTCTAGAGGATGCAGAAGCAAAGCACTCTGATAGAACAGAAAAAAGCAAATCAGTGGGGGCAGGGGGCAGAGACAGCCTAAAGAACAGAATTCTGACCAAGCATGGTGGTGCACATCTGTAATCCCAGTGGTTCAGGAAGCTGAGTCAGGAAGATCATAAGTTACTCAGCAACTTAGGGGGACCTGAAGCAACTTAGCAAGGCCTGAAGCAATTTAGCGAGACCTTGTCACAAAATAAAAAGGATTGGGCATGTGGCTCAGTGGTTAAGTGTCCCTGGGTTCAATCTCCTGTGCCTACCTGTGCCTAAAAACATAAAAAAAAAAAAAAAAAAAAAAAAAAAAAAAAACACGAAGAACAGAATTCTATGGAACTTTATTGAAAAGAAACACAGAAATCATCTTCAAAAATATATTCATATGAAAAAATACTAAGACATCCTAAGTTAGCCTCCATTCTTTCCTTCATTAATAATGCTAACAGCAATAGAAGATCACCCCAGATAAGTCAGCATACCTGTGTACCAAGTCTAAGGAAAAAGGAACAAATCACTTTCCTCCATCAAGCCTTCATTTTAAAAGGGAAATTATGTAAATTCATACAAAATTTCTCTTCAGAATATTCTAGATTCTCAAGATGGGGAACACATTATAAAGGTTTCTGTTATGGTTTAGATATGAGATGTCCCCTCAAAGTTCATGATTAGACTATGAGAGCTGTAACCAAATCAGTGGATTAATCCATTTGCTGGATTGATACTTTGAAAGAACTGCTGTACTGGGTGGTAACAGTAGGCAGGTGGGGCAGGGCTAAAGAAAGCTGGTCACTGTGGGCATGCCTTTGGAGTTTTTATCTTGTCCCCCTGGCTTCCCCCTCTCTCCCTCTGCTTCAGGCTACCATGAGCTGCATAGTTTTTCCTCACCACACCCTTCCACCATGATGTTCTGCCTCTCCTCAGCCCAGAGCAACAGAGTCAGCCAACCACAGACTGAACCTTTCAAAAACAGTGAACCCAAAATTAAATTTTTCTTCCTCTAAGTTGTTTTGTTGGGTATTTTGGACACAGCAACAAAAAGCTGACTTTGGAGTCCAACTTCATATTCCTTCTACCTAAATACCCGCAATGATTGAGAACTTTGATTCCCTAAAAAGCACATTCCATCTGTGACTTGCTTCATTTTAAAAATTGTTTCTCATACTGTCTTTCTGTTGCTTCCACCTACTCCTTCCAGAATTCATTCTGAGGTCACAAAGAGCTGAGTTTTGTCCTTCCCATGTCCACAGAAGCACAGGTCCTCCTCTCCTCCTTCCTCCAACTTTTCCACACCAACAACTTCCAGTTCCTTCTTCACCCCTCCAGGGCTGTGGTTTCCAATGCCTGCACCCATCCTGAATTACTTCTTGCCTTCCCTCCTCTCTCTTTCTCCCACTTTCCCATGACCTGATCTTGAGCTGACCTTCTGCTCAGGCAACCTGACTACAGAGAGCCAAGCATCCTGTATCGGGTGCAAGGGGTCTAATGGATTCATGGGATAAGAGTGATCCAAGTAAGACTCTTGAAAGGTTTTCTGCCTTTCTGATCTTGACCTTCAACTGCCATCATTGCCATAAACTAGAACAGGGTGGATAGCTCCTTGGATGACAAAGAGGTGACAGTCATCCCCTGACCCCACTGCACCTCAAAGACACACAGATTTGAGGAAGTACAGTAAGTCTTGAGCCTTCTAATCCTTCTTATCCCAGCTTCTCACCTCCCACAGACATCCTATTTAGAATATGTAGTTTTTAACCAATCTCTGTACCTAAGAATTGGGTTTTAGACTCTGACTTGCCAAGTAACCATGGGCAAGACACTGAAAGTCAGTAAATCAAAATGTCCCAGAAGGAAAAGAGAACTTTTTATCACCTGGTCTAAAAAATCTCCTTATCTCAATTCTCTGCCCACAAACTTAGACATCACTCTAAGTGATCATGACTCAATTAGCGTGGAGCCTCAGAATTCTTCTCAACGCTGTACCACAAGGAGCTACTGCCAGTACAACATAGAGCCGTGTGAAGTGAAATTCAAAGCATTTATTCCTCAGCTGAGGAAAACCGAAGCCCAAGGATGGGCCTTGACCTGTCCACACTTTAGTTTTAGAAGCAAATCTAGAACTACATAGGCCCCTTCTCCTGCTCCCCTAAATCACTTTTCCTCTTCTAACTCTGATTTTCTGTGAATATTCCTTGGAGTATGAAGTGGTGGATTGCTATCATTTTAAATTGGGAGAACAGATAAAAGGTTTCCAACAAGGGGCAGAGCTTCACTGAAGGCTGTGGGGAAGAGGTTCATCTAGGCTGGCTTAGAGAAGGATGCTACCTGGAGGAGCCAGAGTTGTATACCTGTCTTCGCCAGGGGGAAAAAAAAAAAAAGTCAGAGGTGCATTCCAAGGACAAGGAAGAGTTGTGGGCTGAGTAGAAGTAGTGAGGTAGCCATGGAGAATGGCAGTGGAAGAGGCGGGTAGAGAAGACAAGAGGTAACCCAGGACTTCATGGAGTTTCGAATGGTACTATTTTAAAAGTTAACTTAAAAAGCTTAAGACTCAAAGTGGGAAAAGAAGATAAGAAAGGAGTGGAAGGATAAGTAGAGAATATATCTCCATTCTCCATGTGGTAAAAAGCCTTGCTTTAAACCTATTACAGGAACACTTTCATTATGTAAAAGCCTATTTTGTTTTCATGTCATTCTTAGATGACATCATAGAGTGGCTATAGCTGTCTCATACCTTATTATAAATAAATCACTAGCTTCATCATAGAACAAGCCAAGGCCCCAGATTTAAAAGGAAAATATTAGATCATTTTTAATAACTGATATAATTCAAGCCAGTCTCCACTGAAGCAGAGCGAGGTGATGTCATCCTCAAGAAGTCCAAGGAGAAACCAAGGAGGGTCAGAGCTAGGCAGGTTGGGAAACACGTCACCTTACGGATGGAAAAGTCGCTGGCAACACCTGTGTAGAGCTGGACCCCTGAACAAGACTGTCTTACCACAAACTCCAACACTTTCTTTTAGTGTGATGCCCAAAAGACCTTCATGAAACACAGTTTGTGAATATTTTTTTTTTTCCCAGAGCTGCTTTATTTCCAAATATCAGAAAACATGAGCATCTTATGATGTTTGAATTTATGTCTTGGGAGTCATCGAGCTGAATTACAAATGTTAAGGCTTTCGGTTATGCAGGAAAACATGAAATCTGGAGTGAATGATACGCAAATGACTCAAGTCTCTTCCCAGCCAAGGGGACAGTGCAAAGTGAAGATACTGAGACAACAGGCTGACACAGGAAAGAACAAAGGGTGATTTCAGCAAAGTTAGTTACAGACTACCAAGAAGATGGGAAACCACTCATGTGCACCTACCACATATGAAGTACCATGCTCAACAGGCACTCCCTACATGTTTTGCTGTTTTGTGAGCACAAAAGACTCTGAGATGTCCACTTCTTGCCATGTTTCTTTAGATGTGGAAACAGGTTCAAAAACTGATTAAGTGACTTAAGATTAGGTAGCTAATATGCAGACTTCCTGCTCTAAATGCTGCTTGTCATACAGCCTTCATCCAACAAAAATTTCATTTCTTGCTACAGACTTTCAATAAAAATGAAATAATGGAGCTCAGCATAGTAACTGACACATGCCTAAAATCCCAGGGGCTCAGGAGGCTGAGGCAAGAAGATTGCAAGTTCAAAGTTGGTCTCAACACAACTTAGCAAGGCCCTAAGCAACTTAGGAAGATCCAATCTCAAAATTAAATATAAAAAGGACTGGGGATGTGGCTTAGTTGTTAAGCACCCCTGCGGTCAAGCTCCAGTCTCAAAAAAAAAAAAAAAGAAAAAAGAAAGAAAGAAAGAAAGAAAAGAAACAATTGATAAGAAACACTTTGAATACACCAAAAATAAAAAAATAAAAATAAATATGTAGAGTTGAAAGGCACCAAGGAGTGGCGAGTAGTATTCTATTCTGGACAGTATAAGATTTTTTTAATGACCAAAGTTGCACTTTCTTCATTTTGTCTGTAGGGCTACTAATAGCTTGACCATGATTTTAAGTCTCCCCTTTCTATTATTTTTTTAAGAATATGAAGGGGGACTCTTAGGGAACCTGTCATCTTCTATAAAATGAACTCCTGAGCCTGGTTTTATAAAAACACTATTTTGGTAGGGGGAAGAGACACATGCCCTGAAAAAGAAACTTTGTGCCGACAGAAGGTATTGGCTAAGGTTTTATGTCTGATCCCGTCAGCCTCACAGCAATGCCGTATATCAGTTGTCTATCCTAATACAAATGTTATTCATAGCTGTGGAGACATCCTGTCTGAGCCAAGTAACACTGATTTATGCAACTTTTCAGGACACAGCATGACCCAACAGGAGAAGCAGATCCCTGAAGTGTAATGAAAGGGACATTAAGGCTCGAGATGGCAGATTTTGACCTATTTTTCCCTAATCTGTTTCTGGGACAGGAAAGGGATTGAGAAAGGAAACGAACTCATGCCTAAAGGTTGGGTGGACTCATTCTGAGGCAGTGTGGTGAGGTGGAAGGGGAAACTCTGAGAGAGATTTTATGAATCCTCCCTTTGCTACCCACTGGCTCTGTGGCCCCAGCTAGTCCTCCTCTCTCCAGTTCTTAGTGTCTCACTTATACAGCAAAGGGCTCAAGCATAACTTTCAGGTATTTCCACCAAACAACTCTAACTGCCAAGGAAAGCAAAAACATACAAGTAGGGGAGCACAGCATTAAGTGAAAACTTGTGTTTTCCCTCTGAAAAATCATGCCAACATTGCATTCTGTATTTTCATCTCTCTATTATCATTTTTAAATGGAATTTTCCCCACAAAAAGTTTTCAATAACATTGACCCACAGAGGTTTGTCAAGTTTATTCAGTAGCTCCAGGTAACTTCCCCTCTCACCTTACTACATCCCATGCAGCATGGAGTATCTGTGGCAGGAAGCCCCTAAGATAGCCCTCTCTAAATCTACCTCTGTGTGGTCATGCCCTTCTGCAACCCCTCCCCTTGACTATGCAATGGAGTTAGTGACACATTTGTATCAAAGAGAATAAGGAAGAGAGAATGGAGCATCACTTTCAAGATTAGGTTATAAAAAGTCTGTGACTTGCAGCTTCAGACTTTTCTTGCTCATTAATTGGAGGGAAGCCAGCTGCCATGTGAGTTGCCCTACAGACATGGCAAGGAACGAAGCCCTTAATCCAACAATGTGCAGGGAACTAATCTTGCCAAAAATCATGTAAGCGAGCTTAGTAGTGGATGTTCCCACATCTGAGCCTTAAAATGAGACTGCAGGT
The DNA here is from genome assembly GCF_902686445.1 of Sciurus carolinensis. Classification (NCBI taxonomy): domain Eukaryota; kingdom Metazoa; phylum Chordata; class Mammalia; order Rodentia; family Sciuridae; genus Sciurus; species Sciurus carolinensis. Next base: position 58,229,037 of record NC_062221.1, on the reverse strand, counting down.
CCAACAATACCTGGACTACAACCTTATGAGAAATCTTTAGGCACCCATCTAAGATGCTCCCACATTCCTGGCCTATAGAAACTATGAGACAATAAATGTTTCTTGTTTCAAGGAGTTAAGTGTGGCAAATTCTTTACACCACAATAAATAACTAATATAGTATCAAAATTTGAAATGTCCAGTCCTGGGATCCTTTAAAAGCCCCTACCAACTCCACCATTTTTCATGAGACCTAGGTAAGTAGACCATAAGAGATTCAACATCAGGAACTCTTCAAAGAAACCTTGTCGCCAAGAATGTAGACACTTTCTAGCTTTGTAACATATACTCATCATACTCTGCCCCTATAGACATGACCATGGTGATAAGTTCACTGCACCAAAAAGTCTGTAAGACATTTTCTAGAGCAGCACATTGGTGGGCAATGAGCTGAAGACTAAACCATATGTGGAAGGTGTGGCCCTCCTTATCTTCCTAGGCGTACTCTGACAAAACCAACATGTTTGGAACCTATCCAGCCCCAGTGGGCCAAACTATGGTCTCAGGCCCTCCCTGCCACCTGAGCTTGAGCCATAAAGCTCCAGTTCTGAGATCAGGTCCCTTCATTCTGTGAAAACCTTCCAAATTGTCCCCAGTCCTTTCTACTCTCCCAGTCCTATATCTAGGCTCTGTGAGATCTGAGGCTATGACCCACTTCCCTAGATCTTCCCAAGCACTTAGCATATGACCTAAAACACATCTAGTGATTAATAAATGTGTGTTGTGGCAGGGTGCAGTGGCACAGGCCTGTAATCCCAGCAGCTCAGGAGGCTGAGGCAGGAGGATCTTCGAGTTCAAAGCCAGTCTCAGCATAAGTAAGCAACTTACTGAGACCCTGTCTCTAAATAAAATACAAAATAGGGCTAGGGATGTGGCTCAGTGGCCAAGTGCCCCTGAGTTCAATCCCCAGTTCCCCCAAAAAAATAAATAAATAAGTGTGGGTTGTAACCAATATCTTCCTCGTGTGTATTAATTTCTCATGTGTGTGTCTTTCTTGGCATCTGCAAGCTTCTCAGGATCAGGGACTATACCTAATTCATCATGGTATCACAAAGATTCTGAGGTTCCCTACCCTCCAGACAAATGCTGGGATCAGAGCAGAAAACAAGCACATACTCTGTGAAACAGGGGTAGATACTTGGCAGTAACTACAAAGGACCCTCTGTCTACTCGCGTATCAGAACCCTTCTACCACATTGACACCCAACAAGGGAAACCTCGAGAATTCCTCTGATCGCCTAGGACCATTCCCAAGGGAGAATAGAGGTATCTGCCCCAAAATAAAAGAATATGGAATTAAGAAGAAGGACCAAAAAGAGAGCTAGCTCTACTATTTACTTTCATAAATGGTGAATATGCCTCCTATAAGAAGTTATATGAAGAGTCACAGATTCCAGGAGGCTAGACAGGTCACTGCTGAGACCCAGTGAGTCTTCTTGTAAATTTGGAAGCAAAGAGCAAAAAATCAATAAAATCTCACTAAGCAGATGGTCACAAATGCCCAGAAACCACCTGACCAAGTATTTGTAGAGAGCCAAGACATTCACCTCTGTCAGAAGTGACGGATATTTTGCTTCCGGCAGAAAGTAATACCTGATACTTCTCAGGACCAAAGAGGAAATATTAAAACTGAAAGCCCTTGGCAACAGTCAACAATTGTACATGGGTATCAACAGAGGAAAATAATTTCCTTCCTGACGCCCCCTGGGCCAGTCATGCCTGGAGCAGAAGGTGTGATTATCTAACCAAAAGAAGCAAGAGTCAAACAACAAGGCACGGTTTCTCTGGACTCTCTCCAGCAGGAGACTCCTTGGTCTCTCGATCTACCTCCTTATCTAGCTCCCACTGCCTCAGGCAAAAAGGAATGTGAAAGTCTTCACAATATATAATTCTATTTCAACTTTAATTATCATTATTAAACAAGGCTCCAGATCTAGTTTCTTTCAAAGACTAAGGACAAGGTTAGTGCCCATCCAATCTTGGGGAGGACAGGGTATGGGTTGGGGAAGGAGGTATAATGAGCATGTGGCTTTGCACCAGGAGCAGTTCTGGGCAGCTGACTTACTGTCTTCTTAGATGAATCTTTGAAGAAAAAACTGTGATAACATATCATGTCTAGACCACACTTCATCATGTAGTCAACAGCTGGGCATCGATGAACACACTTGCTCTAAACAGACACAAGAAGCAGGCAAGGCAAGGAGTATTACCTCTGATTCTGAGACTATAAAAATGAGGGCAGAGAGATACTATTTTTCTAGGGTTGCAAATCTAATACTTGGTGGGCCTTCTATTACCCCACCCCACCAGTCTCTGCCTTTGTAGGCACTCAAACTTCTTAAGCCATACTGGTCCCAAAAGTCTCTTCCTGTTCGGTCATTCATTTCATTCTCACAGCCGCATTTGTGCTAGAATCTCTATAACTGATCAACAGAGACTCAGCCAGTGCTTGGCAGAATACCCTCAGAGAAAGCGACTCGCTACCTTTGGATCTATTCCTTCTATCCATGAAGATGCTGTGCACCTGTTATGTACCAAGCACCCCACTTGACTATGAGGATACACATGTGAACACAACGTTCTGTCCCTTGACTGCCTTTTACTGTCCCTCCACAGTTTCATGTTCTTCAATGCCATGATCACGTGTACCCCAGTGTCCTGCCTTCTCACAGTATCATTCCTGTACTTGGTGGGACACCACTTCTGGTCCTCTCAGCATCCCATGTAGAGCTCAGCTGGCTAATGTCCCTTTCAGAAGGTGAGACATGAACTACATCCTAACGCTCTTTGGAGGGCCCTGAAGTGGGTAAAGAGAGATCCAGAATGTCCCTGGTTGTCCACATACAACCTCTTTCTCCTAATAGTACCCGGATATTCCTTAGAGTCACTTGTTCTCCATTGTTTAGTGGCCACAAGGTTCAGGTGGGATTGTCACTGTACAGTAATCCTATGAGAATATGGTACACAAGGCTCTCTTTCCCTCAGGAGGAAGAAGGATACCGATAACTTGTGTGAAGAAAGCAAATAACTCATGACCATGAGGTACAACATTCCTAAGTATGAAACCAACATAGAAAAGCCAGCAGAAGAGGAACACTGCAGAGAAACAGCAGCAGCCCTGCTCAAGCTGAGCCTGAAGCCCACCTTCGCTCTGGATTAGCCAGTTTCCAGAAGTTCTCATTTGCAGGATCATCTATCTACCATAATCTAGATACCATATTTCCTTTAAAATAGTCTGGCGCTACACTACCACGTTAGAAGACAAAAGGCTCAAAACTAGCTTACCAACCAAAAAAACAAACAACAACAAAAATCCCTCTGGGTCTTTTCTGGCTTGCTCCTGTTAAAGCAATTTCTCCTATTCTGTCATTACACACTTGAGTTCTTTAAATCTAAGGGCATAACAATTCAATTTTAAACACTGAGAAAACTTAACAGGTGGAGAAGCTAACAAAGATTCCCATTTCATGCTTAAACCAATGCTAGTGGGACCACATTTGAGATTTTTAACAGATTACAGTGTTAAAGAGTCAACGTCAAAGAGCTCCAGCCTTTTATGTTATGTAGATCAACAGGCCCATGGAAAGTCAGTTGCACGTTCATTAAAAAGACAGGGTGACAAAATGCCAACTACAAATTCAGCCACACTTTTAAATGAAATTACATTTTATCAATCACAACAGCATCTGCTCTGTTTTGAAAAACTACACCACAAACATGGTGAAGCATATTATTTACGCAGTATAATGCCAATGCTCGGGCACAGAGGGTTTGGCCCTCAACATGGAAACCACAGAACTAGGTTTCTAAGCAGAAGCCTTAGCCAGAATTCCCCAACTATTTACCTCAGCTTTTGCCACAGCTCAGGTGATGGATTCTTTTCACCATGTTCATATTTTTTTAGAATATGATGTTCTACTCTACCCGCTAAACACAGTATTCCAAGTCACAAGGGAAAGCTTACCATACCTGGTGGCCCTTTTCCATCCTGAGTGAGCACCAAGATTCATGTTATTGCAATGGTTCACTAACACAAAGCAGGTTCATTAACACAAAGGCTCATCCCCTCTGCCTAAGCAAAGCTAGGCTCCTCTACCTTAAAGGCTTGTTGTAATATTAAAATGAGGTCACAAAAGAAAGCACATCTTGCACAGGAATAAAGAAATAAACAGAGACACTCAATAATATTGCTTTCTTCCCTCACAAATGCTCATATCACTGTTGCCTGACATTTTCAGTCTCTCGATTTCAAGAGCACTCCCCTTCATGCCAAAGGAGAAAGAAAAAAGCAGTACAACCTGAAATCACCATTACTCCAAATTTTCCTCCAAATTTTCTGCATGCCACCTTCCAAGAGCTGAGTCCAGTCTTTGCTGTGCCACACATTTTATTAGCATTAATATATCTTGTCTATTGCCAACAAAGTCAATTTTTTAAAAGAAGGGCATTTTGGTCTTCTCTGCTTCCGAATCCTAGTTACTGGTACCCATGCTTAACATGAAAAACCACTGACTTAAAATTCATTAAATCATGTACATTGATTTTAAAAGAGAAACATCTTGTTTTTTGTGTAGGACTCACCAACTGAGGAAAAATATCTTCCCTCCAATGAGTGCACGGTGGAAAAAGCACTGGACTGGGATTTGGCTAACTGGATTCTGGTTTCACTTCCAACTCTGAGTCTCCGTGTCCCCACCTGTGGAAAGTGAGAGAAGAGTGTGTAAACATCTCCAGGATGTTACCAGCTTCTGAACTCCCCAGGTATATGAAACCTGAGTGACCACAGAGACAACACTCGGCTTGAAACCCACAACTCTAGTAGCCTACCTCTATGCCTCCTAAACCCAGATCAGTTTCTAGCACTTTCCAGTTCACTGTTTTCTCTCAGAATGTTGAGGAAGGAGAATGGTGGTTCCTCAGTCTTCATCTCTCAAATCGCCTGGGAAAACAGTTTTATCTTCATAATGGCAATGACAGAGACAGAACTCTTGGAAGCATTTTAGACAAGGAAAAAAAAAAAAAAAAAGATAAACCTGAACTACACCAAATAAAAAGAAGAAAGGAATATGAGCTAGAAACAAATTTCTAACTCCGGGACCTCGTGACATCTCTGAACTTCAGTTTTCCTGCCTGAAAAATGAGAGCCAGCGAGCCACACAGAGCTGGAAAATCTCAACACCTCTTCGTAAGTTCTCATTACAGGTTTATTTCATTAAGAACTATTACTCTTTTCTGAGGACTATGCAATGTATATTCCAGCACAAAAGTACTCCATGTCAGTGGCCTGCTATAAAACTTTTCCTTTGCGTACACAAGAGAAAGTCAAATACTTGAAAATCTATCACCCCCATTCTTATTTCTGTGATTATAAACATTCAACCCATCATACAACTGCTTCATGTATATCATCTCATTCAGTCTTCAAATTCCTATTATACATTCAAGTTGGGAAAGAGCTTTAAAATGGCCCACCTCAACTCTTCCAACTACTAAGAAGAAAACCTAGGAGCCACCAGGGTGTCAAGCAGTCCAGGGCTGGATCCACTGGATCTAGTTACTGCCCACTGGCTTTGAAAAGGACATGGACTAAAAAGGTCTTTGACCATATGATGAACTTACATACTCAGGTCTCTGAACACCTGCACCAAAGTTCTCTCAGTATACACCAAGAGCAGAAAGAAATAAAATAAGGAAAATGAAGCTTAATCAAGATGAGTTTAGTCAAGCAATGACTTTCCTCAAAGCTGGTGGTCTTCAAGAACATCAGAACTCTCAAGGTTGTTTTCATTGAGAGGCACAATTTTGAATTTGCTGGGGAATGGATTTTCAGGAAGCCAACCTTAGTGTGATCTCATAGACAAAAAAAAAAAGATAGCCCCCATCCCCCAAGCCCCATGAAACCAAAGTTTCTTGCAGAGAAAGAGAGTAAAATCAGAACAGTTTCTACAATCACAGCAAAGGACATCTGACTTCCCCGATTTCTAAACTTCACAGACAGGAACAGCTCTCCACCCTTGGCCCTAGGGAAGTCCCATTCACACACTCCCCACCTTCCCTTCATGCACCAGTGAAAGTGGTCTCCCTTTTCCATAGTCAACTTCTCTTTTAATATTTTTTTTCTTCTTTTCCATAAAGAGAACAAGCAGTTTTGCTAAAGAACCGCTGTGAAATGATTGAAGTTCCCATGCAAACAAACCATTAGCAGAGTTCAAATGCAATTTAAATTACCAGTTGTTAAAGTGCTCCTCAATTTCGCGGTAAGTTTCCAAGGAGAATTACATGCTATATACTATTTAATTGGTTGTTTTCTATTTTTTAACATCCATTTATTCCCCCCCACCCTCATATTTCAGAAGTGTCTATAAAAGCTTCCCTTTAAAAAATTATACATTGTTGAATAGATTAAATCTAAAGATTGAAAAGTATCAGAGAAACAGCTGCAGGATTACACAGCTCTTCAGAAATTGATGGTTTTGACACCAGAAAACATGCAGAATTTTTAAATCTTAGGAATCACCTAGTAGGGCTCTCACTCTTTACAGATGAAGACACCGAGGTCCTGAAAGTGTAAGGAGAAGCTGGCCTCATGTCTTCTCCCTAGCCAGTGACAGATTCAAGATGAGACCCATGGCCACTAACTTTCAGCCCCCCCACCACCTCTTCCACATAGTGGTCCATAAATAGCAGAAAATGAAGAGAAACAGCCAATGGATTTCTTTTTCCACTTCTATTTTTTTTTTTTAAAGAAAACTGAAACCCTCTTTCAATATACTCTTGACCACTAAGGTGGAGATGGGCGATGGCAAATCTCTCTCTGAAAAAGGAGTAAAGATTGTTGAGTGAGTACAGTCAAAAGAACACAGACTCCGCCATGTCATAAGTAGAGTCACCTGGCAGGAAAAGTCAAGATGCTCACCCAGATTTATTAAGCAGGTAATGGGTCATGGTGACTGCAGGTTTCTATTGCCTTATCTGCCCTGAATTAATGGTGACCCTGGAGGAAGAGAATAAAGGATCTGTGGAGTGAAGGCAGGCCTTGTCACATCTGTAAATAGAAGGGGTTTCTAGAAGCCATCAGGAATGCACTCTGAAGTTCAAGGCTTTGATGCTGGACTTATGTAAATGATTTTTAAGCTCTGGGAGATCAAGCCTCCCCACCCGTAGTACAGGGCTAATGACACCTCCCAGTACTAGTGCAGCACTCATTTCCTGTAATTCCATATCCAGCATGTACAGCACAGAGGCTGCATACAGGACACCCTAATTCATGTTCACCTCCTTCAAAGATTTCTATAATTTCTCAAAGCCTATGGTTCTAATTTATTTGTTCTCAAACTGAGTATTACAAGCCATTTATGTTTTATTAGACACCATATGTCCCCTGAAAGTAAATTCATTTATGTTGTTGTTCAAAAAATAATACATGAAGACATACTTCTATCTTGGTATTTTCCTTCAAATGAAACCTTTTTTGAAAATGCTATTTAGAAATGGCCTCCAAATCCAGTTTTTTAAACATATACTAGTAAAGTTTCAATTTCATGTTCAATATTTCATTTAAACTTTCCATCAACTTTATGAGAAACATCCCCCAATTGCACACTGAAGAAACTGAAGATCAGGAAGGTAGGTACCTGCTCAAGGTTTGGGGGCTAGTTAGTGATAAAGCTGGAATCTGAACATAGGTCTTCAAAATCAAGCTCCATGACACAGGTTTTATTAATTGCAGTTACAGTTATATGGACTGTTATTCTGCTCAGAACAAAAACATACCTAAAAAACTCCTGCCATTTTCACATTTCAAGAGCTTTGGGATAAAAATATTGGCCACATTTTCCAACTAAAGAAAAGGTTTCACATTAGAGGCATGCAAATCCACCCTGAATTCCACCTTGCTGTTTTGTTCTTAAGTGAATTAAAGAGCTCAGAGACTTGGCACTAAGCAGGTATCTACTGGTATGTGGGAAACAGACTTGGGAAAGGTTAGCAATGAGCTAATATCAGGCCAATTCAAAAACAGAATTCAAATGACTGGGCTCATGTTCAAACAAATCATGGTAAGTATGCCTAGTATGGGCGGGCCCTGAAACCCCTCTGAGGTAACTGCTAGCTGACATGATGGCAAGCTCCCTGTACTCATCAGCAGATGTGTGCTAGCACCTCCTGTCCTTGATTAAGCAGTGTGTGGACACAGCAGGTAGAGCTGCTGAGCTTCACATGCTAGAACTCTCCAAGACCTCACAGCATCACTGGGAGGTGCTGGGACACATGAGACAGGATGAAAAGACGGCAAAAGTACAAGTCCACCCAATGTCTTATTGAGGGTCTAGAAGTTCTCGGCAGATGATGTGACTTCTAAACTAAGCCCGAACACTCGAGATGATCTCCACGTATGAAGAGGAAGAAAATAGGCCAGGGGACACAATGTGCAAGAGCCTTGAGGAGGATGAGTTCAGGGTGTTCTCAGGGACAGTGACTAATCTGGGGAGGTCAGTGGAAGAAGACCGAAGGGATGCAGCAGGGTGTGAGGCTGGAAAGGGATGCAGTAGCCAGGACATGGAGGACTTTTTGTCCTGGGATAAAGCATTTGGACTATGAGAATCATAGGGACCGCATTTTGGGAAGTGATGCAAGAGAAGGTTAAATGAAAGAGTCATCACTTTAAGAAAGGAACCCCCTTTCCTAGCCAGCCTCCAAGCAAAGCAAGGGTGGGAGTGTCTGCGGAGAACATCTGAAGGGACCACCTTCCCAGAAGGGAAGGTGACTCTCAGAGCTGCCCCTAAGTCACTCTGCCACTGGACTCTCCTTTAAGTCTGGAACACTCACCCACAGAACAGACAAGTGGAAGACTCTGGAAAGAAATCAAGTGTTAGGTTTGTGCTTTCAGGGATCTGCCAGCACTAGCCAACTCCTTGAATCAGAGGGTAGGCTGGAGGCAGGCTCTAGACTCTTTCCTATCTCCCAAGAAGCAAGAGCCAGTGCCTGTACATCTTGTCCTGTGTGTGCCTAAAGCTCCTGGTCAGACCTAGCACCATGTGACTGGAGTCCCACCTAGGAGTGAGCCTGCCCTAATGCCAACGGTTAGGTTGTATGGAATCTCTCTGTCCTTTAAAGGTGCCTGGTAGCAGTTCCCATATGTCCAAGGCCCCAGGAAAATGCGATACCCTCGTTCCCTTAAACAGCTCCCCATTTAGGAGAAAGGAGACATAATGCTGAAGCGGACAAATGACAAGGAAAAAGAACAGATAAAAATGCAATTCTCATAACACATTGTGATATGTGGTAATCACTTACACACATTTGACTGTTGAAGAAATTCCAGCTCAAATAGGTTAACCGACAGCTAGAAAGCATCACAGCCAGATCTAAATCTGGATCCCATGCCCATATGCACCAGACATTTATTTCCTAACTAACTGTGGAATGAGTTAGTAGAACAGGGAGATCACCTGTAGTGCAAGGGAGTGGTTGGTGTGGGAGCAGATGGGGATTGGGCTGACTCTCTTCAGAAGATGGTATCTGTGCAGAGGTCTATAGGAGGAACAAGAGTTCTGCAGGTAGAGATGGGAGAGGTCATCTCAGACTAAAGGAACACTATGAGCTAAAAACGTGGAGGTATGAAAATGTAGGTTATTCTCTAAGGAGAGGCAGGGAATGTATTTGATGTAAGGATGAGTGAGGAGGGCCATCAATGAAGTTCATTGTGGACGCATATTTGTGTTCAGTTACAAAAGGTCCTTAATACTAGGAACAAGGAATCTTTGCTTAAGGCCATTAAATACTAGAAAAACTCAAAGCAGATCTGTGGCATATTAAGTTCTACCTAGGATCTCTGCTCCAGTGCTAGAGCTAAGCAAACAGCCTCACAGGTCCAGACCAAGATCAGGAATAATGGGCCCTGGGATTATTTTGGGTCACGGGACAGAGGGAAACTGTTCCCTGGCTTTGACTTTTGGAGTAAGAAAGTCTACACCTATTTCATGGACCCTGACCTTGAAAGTTGTTGGGGCTCATTAAGTAAATTCCAGGTCCCAGTTGGGGCACAAGTTACTCCAGTTGGTGAATGCAGCATGGAGAATGGGATGGGAATCATAGAATCAAAGGAACCGCATTCCACTCTTGGATTTTCCACTTATTAACTATGGAATCTTGAGTGAACTGCTTCCTTTTAACATGGGCAGCGTTTGCTCATTTGTAAAATGGAAACAATAATACTTACAGCGCTAGATTCTTGTGAGAAGGACTCAGCTGTGAGACTGAATATGAGGACGTGTATTTCCACATGTGGGACGGCATGTTTAGAATAAGTGCCCCCCCTCCTGAAAGCTGTCCTGTTGATAGAGGTACTATAACAACTGTCCAATTCTCCCGGAGAAGTGGTCTAAATCTGGAGTTGTCAACAATTTTTTCCCCTGTTGAAAATTGAGCTGTATTCCCCAGGCAAGTCATTACATCTTTTTGTGCCAAATTGTTTTCATCTTTTAAATGACCCAGTAATCCCACTTTGGGCAATATACATAAGGGAATAATCCAAAAGGAAAAAAGAAGGCAATTTGTTCAGAGATGTTATTCATAGTGCTATTTCTAGCTCTTTATATATCCCTCTATTATAGCACTTATCTCACTGTGCTGTAATTATCCACTCCCCTTCCATACGCCTCCAAATTATCTTTGAATCAATCCCCAGCACCTAGCACAATGCCTGGCATACAGTAAGAACTCAATAAATGTTTGTTGACTGAATGGGTAATATGAAGGAAGTTTTTAAAAAAAAACTCAAGTGAGCACAAACAAAACACCGTTTTTAAGAAATGAAGCTCAATTGATTTAAAAAAAAAACAAAAAACATGTAACTCAAGACTGTAAACTATTTGAAAAAGACTGTGTGAAGAAGCCTTGGGAATGATTTTTAGATTATTTTGTTGATGATCTCTGGGGATCTGCAGGCTTAAGTCAATTGTAGTATAAGATGACCATGGGATACCCAGGGTCATGAGGTCACATTCAGGCAGCTGCCGTGCAGGGCTCCTTGGAGTCCTGAATTCTAACCTGACTCAGCCATTACCTTGCTGTGGAACACTGACTAATTTGCCTAACTTCTCTGAGACCCGTTTCTACACTGAAAAATGGAGTATTTTCAAGAAAGCCCAGCCCATTAAAAGGAATTATAAGCCAGGTATGGGACACCTGCCAGCAACCCCAGCAACTTAGAAGTCTAAGACAGGAGGATCACAAATTGGAGGCCAAGCTGGACAACTTGGCCAAAAAATTCTATCTCAAAATTAAATTTTTAAAAAGGGCTGGGAATTTGTCTCAGTGGTAGAGCCCTCACCTAGCAAGCTAAGGCCCTGGGTTCAATCTCCAGCACTGCAAAAGAAAAGGAATTAAGGAAGCTGATAAGGACCAGCAGGTAGAAATTCATGTAAATGAAGGAAGAGAGTTGAGAGGTAGGAGGTGCCCTACCCAGGCACAGTCCTCTAGCCATGGCAGAGGACCCACCAAGCCTCCCTGGCCCCACCAAGTTTCCCACCAAGCCTTCCTGGCCCATCCTGGGAGGCCATGTGGAATATGGCCTCTACAGAGATTTTGAGTAGGGCCGTAGAACAGAGGACACACCAAGTAACAAATAAGTTCTGGGGATGTAGCTCTGGATAGAATATGTGCTTAGCACGCGCTAGTCCCTGTGTTCAATCCCCAGCAGCGCAAAAAATAGAAAGAGGAATATGTTAAATATGTCCCATAAAGTCAACATCACTCAGAAAGTTCCACATTCTTGGTGGGAAAGAATGCTTTATAAAAATACCCAGGGAGAGCAAAGGAAGCTGCACATTCTGCAGGGCTCATTTTGGGGCATTCCAATAGCTCTCAGACAGGAAGTCAAAGCAGGAGGCCACTGCCCTCCATTCCTAGGCCAGAAGCCCAGGGTTAGAAACCAAAGCGGGGAGCACACACACACTCTTGGGTCGCAGAATTACAGTCACCCATCTGTGCAACCCCCCACTGAACATGTTTCCACTTCCGCTTACCAATCACTCCAAACATGTCCCGAACCTATCAGCATCTCGAAGTAAACCACCTCTCACCAGGATGAAGGACCAGTCCCCTCCTAGCCTTCCTGCTTCTGCTTTTGCCCTTTCCTTACAACGTACCTGCCCTTGTAAAACATAACACAGATGGTCCCCATCACACCTGGACTCAGATTTTAGTGAGTTCAGGTCTCTACCTGATTAACGCCCAGTAGCTCCAGGTGGCTCTGCTCCCCTGATTTCCCCGCTACAGCCCTTGACCTGCTGCCACAGCCAAACACAAACTGACTCCCACTTCACAGCTCTGTACTGGCTAACTGTCCACCACGGGAATGTCCTCCCCGGTGCTAGCAGGTCAGACTCCTTGTCACTCAGATCTCAGCTTGAACACCACCTGCAGCACTCCACACTCACCGTCCTGTGCCCTTTGTGAATTCTCGGGATTGCTAATCAAAACTTCTTAATTCTCTCTTCATTTCTTATCGGCCTCCCCCCACCACATCCTTTCTAAAGTGTAAGTTCCACTGGATCGTTGTTTTGTGTGTTTAATTTTTCACTCTAAAGTCTGTTCTGGGACACTGCCTAGAATGGTATGAGGCACAGAAGTGGGACACAATAAAGATTTAATGAAATTAGACGAATACATGGCACAGACAGGAGTAACCTGACAGATTACCTCCAGGAAAGTAGCCTGTGCTGTAGCTGGCATCCTGGGCTTCAGAGTCAAGCAGACCAGGATCACTAAGCAGGAACAGAATCTCAGGAAAGTTCTCCCACTTCTCTGGGCCTTGGTTTAATCACAGGTGAAATGGGAGTGGCCCCACCTGCTTTACAGGAGTGTCAGGAGAACCAGAGGTCAACATGAGGGGCGCTGACTGGAGGGCTCTGCACAGTTAAGTGTTCATGGTCATCAACAGCGACCTCATCTTCTGGGTGAGACCAGTGAGCCTCAGAAAGGAGCAGGCCAGGGCTGGGGCTGGGGCTCAGTGGTAGAGCACTTGCCTCGCACGTGTGAGGCACTGGGTTTGATCCTTAGCACCACATAAAAAAATAAATAAACAAAATAAAGTTATTGTGCCCATCTACAACTAAAGATAAAAATAAAAGAAAGGAGCAGGACACTTCCCAAAGGAAACATGTCCCAGTCTGCTTCTGCCCACCATGCTAAAGACTGGATAAAGAAAAAGTATTGCATACCATGCCATTTATTTATATAGTCTGCCTTCTTCCAAAAAGGATTCAAAGCACCTGACAAAAGATGCATCTAGTTCATAATTTTTCTTAAAGTAAAAAAATGGGGGAGATAGTAAAATAAGGTAAAGGAAGATGATTACAAGAAGTATGAACCTTAAGTCTCATACCGTTTGCGAAAAGCAGGCTTCAAGTCTGGCTCTGAGCATTCCGGAGACCAACACAAAACCAAGCAAAATACCTGTATCTAGCCCTTAGGAACACTGAGTTTATTGAAATGTCACAGCAATGTGTGAGGAGTTGTCACTATCCAGTTGAGCAGCACCCTGTTTTGACACTTGATTGCTAGCAAGGGTCCAATATCTGCTTGCTCCTGAGCACATGTATTCAGAAGTCAAACTGCTTGGGCTCAAATGCCAAGTCACTACTGACTGTGACTGTGGGCAACTTCTCTCCTCAAAGCCATAGTTCATCCTTCTATAAAATGCAGGTAAAAAAATACATAAATGGACAAAGTGTGGCATGAATATTAGTGAATATTTATTCAACCTTATTAAAAGGAGAAATGCCAAAACATGCCATAACACAGATGGACTTTGAAGACATCATGCTTAGTGAAGTAAGCCAGGCAAAGGTGTGCACACACACGCTTACACACACACACACACAAAATGTTGTATGATTCCACTTAGATGCTGTCCCTAGCAGAATCACACTTAGACAGAATACAGAATGCTACTTGCCAGGGGCTCAGGGATATGGGGCTAATTGACTATGTGCACACAGTTTCAGTTTTATAGGATAAAGAGTTCTGGAGATTGATTACACAGTCCATGTGCCTAACACCACACAACAATACACTTAGAAACAGTCAGGATGCTCAATTTTACTTTATGTCTCTGTCACCAAAATTTAAAATAAAATAAAATAAAAATAGTACTCATTCTCAGTCAGCTATGGTGATGATTTAATAAGTATTTAGTATTTAGCCCAGTGGTTGGTAAGCAATTGTGTCAGTTGTCCCTATTAACAGTATTCATGTTGGTATAATCAACCCTGACTTCCTAGTGTCCCTGTCCTCAGCACCACAGCAGAAAGCACCCCCAAACCTCCATTCTTCAAGGCAGTCTCATTCCACTTCATGAGCAGAGCCTACATCTCTGCCAGCCTCAGATGGGCAGAGGAGGAGACGGGTTGTGCACAGGTCCCTGGGAGTCCCTTGCAAGTTCTTCCAGGTGCTGCAGAGCAGCCTAGAAAGCAGCTTCCCCTCCTCTCAACACTGGCCAGAACTAACGCAGGAATCAGCACACTTCCACTGTTCCATGACCCCTGCCACATAGTGCCACTGGCATTAAAGTGCTTTCCCCAAACACAGATCTACCTCCTTCTCAGCCTTGGAGAAAGGAGAACCAAGTTGATCAGAAACTGAGCTGACCACAAAGAGCTGCTCATCATGCAAAATCAGGATGAGAGGGGATATAATAGGGCAGTGCCCTCTTGGTCTTGGTCCTCCTTTGGTCACATCAAAGCGGGTTGAGTTAGTGCATGTGTGGTCTGTGTGTGTGAGAGTGTGTATGCGCAAGTGTGTTTAAAATCTAGTCTAAATCAGGGGTCATTTTCAAAAGGGAATGATACTCCAGAACTCTCAAATTATTCGCGGTAGGGACTTAGATGGAAAGTTCTGCTCGATGTCTTTCAAGGCTTATGCATAATTTTCACTGCCACAAATGAAACAGAAATAAAAGTCTACACTATTCAGTTCTGCCTTTTGGATAAGCTGTCATCTCCTTTGGGGAAAGAAAAGATATAGGCAGCAAAGGAGATGAGAAGGTCACATTAAACAACATTGACAAAAGAAGAAAAAGTTAAACAGAAACCAAGCAAGAAGAGTATAATTTAAAAAGCAAAGGCAGAAACAAATTCAGGCACCTAAGCCCATGTCTCCAGTAAAAAGAGGTTTGAACTGGGAGAAGTAGACTCTAGTCCTCACTTTCTCACCAACTAGATCAGTTAAGTGTGGATAAATTAGGCATCTCCCAATTTCCTCATCTGCAAATGGGCATCCTCCTCTGCCTTGCCTGCACAGCAGCTTAGTCTGGTGGAAGAAGAATGAATTGGGAGGTCTGGATTCCAATCCCACCTAATTAGCCATCGGTCTCCAGGGCAAATTCACCAGGCTCCCTCGGCTGCCCCGCCCCTTATCACACTATAAAATAAGACAGATGGGCCAATAACCTCTCAGCCTCCTTCCAACTCTGACAACCCATCAAATCTACACAATGTCTCGCATGCAAGGTATTCATTCCAGATCTGGGATGCCATGCAAATGCTATCGGCCAACATTTTGAATTCTCCTAATTCCAACCATCACTGTTTTTCAACATAAAACCACTCCTTCCGATGTATCCACAAACATCCCTTTTGTCTTGATGCTCTTGCCCTGGTGGCCAGACAATACTTCCAAGTTACCTTTCTACCCAACTCAAGCAAGGCCTCAGGTGGGAAGAAATGTCTGTCTCATGTTTTTGAAATAGGAATAGAATCTTTCCTCAGGCAGATCCCATTTCTAAGTCTCACTGTGAGAAGTAGTCTCCTGGGAAAGCAGTTGTCCACACCCCAAATTAAAAGAGCCAGCATTCCCAGCAGTATCTCCCATCACCATGCAAGGGAGCCCTGGGTCGCAGGCAGAAGTGCCATTCCCTCTGGCAATAATGATGTACTCACACGAGGTCAGGCCCCACAGGCAGCTGCCTTCAGCTCTCCCTCACTCCCTCTCACAGGCCCTCAGTCCCAGAACAGGACACAGCCAGGAGGTGGTCCCGAAGCCTGAGGGGAGCAGAACTGAGACATTCTCTCCTCAACCTCCAGAACAAGGGGCAGAGGAATGGAGGGGGCAGGGCAGGGCAGGACAGGGGGAGGGGGGCGACTTTGTTTCTGGAAACAAGAATTCAAATCCTGCTTCTCCTAAACCCTGAGTCACCACCTTCTCTTCCAATAGATCAGTGTGGTGGGTAAACATTTCCAAATATGGAGAAGCAGGCTGGAGGATGTCAGAAAAATCACCCTTCTCTGCTCTGGCAGTTGAAGAACATGCCCCACTGAAGACAGAATTCCTTACTTAGAGTAAATTATTAACCCCACAGAAGCGGAGTCTCAATGATTCCATAGCCGTCCTGCTACAGGAGAAAGCCTCCAAGGAAGCGACTCGTTTGAAGGCTTTAAATTCGCCTTAGGAACCGGACCATCCAAAATGCAACAATATGAAATAAATTTATTAATTCGGAACAGGGGCAGCATTTTCAATGATGCCCTTGAGCTGATTGCCAGGAACTAGTCCATGGTACCCAGGTCATATAACTACTCCTTTCAGTTCCCTGTCCCTGACTCCCTTGCTCGGGAGGGGTCCTCCTTAGGAGCTTGGTAGAGTATGAGTTCTGCACGGGGCAGACAGCAGGCTTGAGGTTGCAGAATCAAACCAGACTATCAACAGAACTTTGTTGCTCTTGGAGAGAAGACCACGAGTCGCCCAGTTTAATTCGTACAGTTAATTCTGACCCTGAAGTCCCATGGAGTGTTCTAGGAGGAAGCTAGGCCCGTGAAGCCAGTCAGGAATGAATCTGGTCTAAAATGACTCCAGACTGAATTACAGAAAGAGAAAGAATGAGAGAGAGAGAGAGAGAGAGAGAGAGAGAGAGATGGTTTGAGAGGAGGGGGTGTGGAGGTGTGAGGAAGCAGGAGTCTACCCGAATGAAGAAGGAAACCCAACTCCATTTTTTGGCTTCCCAGTGGCTCTATGCCTGAGTGTGATCTTGCTCTACTCTTGGTTGTAAAGGCTTTCTGGGGCTAAGATGGGCCATTTTTCAATATCATTTCCCATTCCCTGGCTCTTGGACCTACAGGGAATCTCACCCCAGGGAGTTTTCAATCTGCAAATAGCACTGGGCAGGGAGTGAGAGGACCCAAGTCCTAAACCCCAGTAAGTCATTCATCGCGGTGTTGTCCAGCTCTCCTCTTGCAGCTAACAATTTACAAACTGAGTAGATATCCCCAAATTATACAAATATGTGCTCTTAAAGCAGTTTCTAGTTGTTCTAAATAGTCATCACACACTAACTTGATCACTTGTTTTATATTTTAACAAGTAAGCCACATGCAAATATATCTCACTTATTGCATGTTTAACAAATTAACAAATATAAGTGACCAGTAAGATAGGTAAGGAAACAGGGTCAAAGGACCTTCTGCCACATGCCAGAATCTGAATTCAATATAGAAATACTAAACACTGCAGCCCTCCCAGAGGGGCTAGGAGGTAGATGGAAGACAGTAAAGGAATGGTCTCCATTCTCTCAGGAATCCTGAGTTCCTCCCAGTATCCCAAGGAGCATATTTCACAGAAAATAGCTGCATAGAGCCTGAGAGCTCTAAAAACCAAGATCCAAGAGGTGAGTCACAGGGATGGATATAAAAGCCAGAATGAAAGACTCTATATTTACCCTCCATTTTGCAAACACTTGGAGTTCAATTTCCATATCTACAAAGGGACCCTTCATTTTCCTTCAGATATGTGTGCCTCTCTTCCTCCTGGCCACTAAGAACCTCTGGCCCAATGCCTGGCTGTTTATGAATCCCCCCATGGTATCCCTGAGGTCTCTGTGAGGCAGAGATCATTATCTCCTGCAGCTGCTAATTCCATCTTTCCACCAGAAAGTTCTTCCTTATATGGAGCCAAAATCTGGTTCTCTGGCCTTCAACCTCCTGCTCCTCGTTCTGCCTCTTAGGACCATATGTCAAGCAATGCTTGTCTCATTGGTTTGGAATTTTCGTAGGTGAATACATATACAGAAACAAAGCTCTCCCAGATTTCAGCCCTCAATCACTCCCGCTGTTCTCCTGACCACACCACACTGCTGACTCCTCCTGCATTTGCTGCCAACTTGAAATCCAGTCTTTCTGGGGTTTTCCAATGTGTTACTGCTAAGCAACACATTCAGCATTTGTCCTGCTAGCCATATGTGCTCATGAGATATATTCTGTAAAATCCAGTCACCTGTACTAGTGAGAAACTAAGTCAGATTGACCTTGGAGACCAGCTCTTCATCTACCTCTACCATGGCATCTCCGGTGCCATGTTCCTTCCCTTAGTGGATGCAGCTCAGGGATGCAAATCCCATTCCCAGCTCCCCACCATTGCACTTCAGGGCTGCCAGACCAAAAATTGTCCACAGGATACAAGGCTGTACCAAAGACAGAACAATGAGAGGGAGAGAGAGGGAGAGAGAAAGAGAGAAAGAGAGAGAGAGAGAGAGAGAGAGAGATGAGAGATCCATTCTATAGGAAAAGAGAGTCTTGCCAACACGATTCTCAGGATTAGAAAGTAAGGAAGCAGGGTCAGTTTGTTAATCACAGGGTTAGAAGCCTGTAATCTCTATGACTCTAGCACACTTCTGGACCTCAGTATTTTTTTTTTTTAACAAAAGGGGGAAAAAGTTCCTTTCATCTACAGTTCTAACACAGAATTTGAATTCAACATTCATGTAGTAAAAACAATGATGCCTGACACTAATAGTGTGCTTTCCCTTGCATTAAATGCTTTCCCACACAGTCTCATTTAATTCCCACTGACAACTACCTTTAGGGATAGTATGAGAAAACAGAGGTTCAGACAAGTTAACTATACTCCCAAGGTCACACCAACAGGAAGAGGTGAAAAGAACACAAAAGAACGCAGGTTTAGGAGTTGGACTACTTGAGATTCAAGTTCCATTTGTGCTCCATGCTGTTTGACCTCTGGTTAACTGTTTAACTTTTCTCAACCTCAGTTTGTACACCTGAAAATTAGAGATTAAAAGAGAGACTCTGCCTCCCCCTTGGAGTGGTTATAGGGATCAAATGAGATAATGAGAGAGAAAGCCCTGTGGAAAAGGGTAAGGCATTATAAAAGTGTAAGGGATTATTGTGCGATTACTTGTAAATGACTGTGCATTCCATTACAAACATAAAAAACAGTGAGGTCATTCACAAGACAAAGAAACATTAAGGCTTTGGGAATTAAAGGAGAATGATCTGAAGTTCGGCAGGGCTATGTCTACATGCTGCTCACTCTTGCAGTTCAAAGCTCAGCAGCAGCTGTCAGATTTTCAAACTCCAAGTCACATATGGCCACGGGACAGCTCAAGACAAAATCTCCCCTTTCAGCTAAAAGCAAACACTGGGCCAAAGAGAGGTAACAGAGATGGACATTTGGAATACCCCGAGATTCTCAACTCGGGAAATGTGGCCTTCCATGTTTTCCTTGGAAAAGTTGTTAGAAACACAGGCTCCAGTCTCTCTGAAATAAGCCCGTGGGGAAATAAATGTACAGTAAATAGCTATTTACCAGAGAACATCAGGAAGCGCCCAAGCATGAATTGATCAAGGGCACAAGATATTTCAAACTGCAGATATCAAAATGATAGTAAACTCCCATCCATTAGCTTCCCAGTCCAGCTCAATCTGGAATTCTGGCATCCCAGGCAGTGGGTAGCGGGGATGCTCAGGGCAGCAGAGGTCATTTACATAGCAGAGGTCTTGTGGGAGATCACCTGGGCTGGAGGGGGTGGTCCCAAGGAGCCCTGAGAGTACGCAAAGGCTGTTCTGGCTTCCTTCAGGCCTCCCCCAAAGCACTAGTTGTTGAGAATTTCTTCAATCCCTGCAAAGAGCCAAGTCATCGCTGTCATTTATCGTGGACTGGATCTTGCCCAGAAATTCATTCCCAAGGCTGAGGAGCACACAGCTCAATGATGACCATTTTCTGGTTTTCATTTTATCATTTGCTTCCGTGTGCTGAACACGTGAGAAAGGCACTACATTAATTTATTGCAGAGACATGTGCCTACTACGTATATGTGCTTGAATCCTCAGGGAGACTACAGCACAAAGATCTGTGAGAGGCAGATGCTTCAAAGAGCTCACTGGCCTACCACAAGACCAAGGCTGACTGTGATGGAGGACAGGATGTGGCCAACACCTTGAGTTCCATGTCTTCCCTCCCAGTGGCCGATTACTGTGGGGATAGGTATTACAAGAGGGCAGGGCAGGGGGCAGAGGAGAAGGATCAGAGGGAATCCAGGCAAAAGGAAAGATTTGAACCCAGGCAATGAGAAGCTATGTCCAGGAAAAAATAAGCTAAGTCAAGTTCAGAAGATGGTGGGCCACTAGTGAGAAGTGCAAACAGCTGGAGAGAAACACAGGCTGCTAGAAACATAAACTAAAGTCAAATGTTGTAGGCTGAGGTGACTCCACTCTATTTCTAAAAGCAGAGTACTGAGAAGCAAAACAAATCACATCACTAATGAAGTTAAAAAATAATGAACTCCTCACTGCCAAATAATAGCAGTAATGACTATAATTTAATGAATGTTTACTTGACATATACTATCTCATTTAATCCCAGCAATACCCCTCTGAGCTGGGCAGTCTGATTCCCATATCACAGATGAGGAAATGAAGGCTTAAAGAAAAGGAAAAGTACATATGTCTCAAAAACAGTAAGTAAGTACAAGAACCCGGAACTAAGTAACCCATAATGCAAACTCAATCCCATATAAAATTCTAGACTGTACTCTTTTTTCCCCTTGCTCAGAATCTGCCCATTTTATTTGTATGAGATGAAATCCTCTTCACATAACTAACATGTATGATAATCACATATAACAAACATAACTGTCTCCAAAAATAATTGACAAGATTTATTTATGTCTTCCCTCCAGGTCCTCTGTATCAGGAACTCTGACTTGGTTCTCAGCAACATGCACACAGTGGACACTCAATAGTTGCACATATTTACATAGACAATGTCTTTGAAAGTTGGGCCAGTAAAATAACACAATACCAGCTGTAATTTCAACTCATCTTTGCACAGAAAATGATCCAATATAAGCAAGGTTACCAGGGTCCAAAAGGAAGACATAGTTAGGTTGACAGAAGCAGGTCAATGACCCTGCACATGGGGCAGCCTGCAGGTTCTGCAGCTATTCAGAACCTGAACCTCCAGCTGGTACACCCAAGGTCTCAGAGAGAACTAGACAGAACAAACATTTCCTTGGAAAGATGGGAACTTGAGATAAAGGAGATGCTTCTAACAAAAGTGCCTCAGAGTTAAAGGAGGAGTTCTAGGCTGAAGGGTCTCAGCCTTAGGACCAGTCACAGCTTGTGGCTGGTACCAAGTGACTGTCTTAATAAAAAGAGGTGTTGGGCTACTACCATGGTTTTCAAACTTTTATTCCTACTAGCAAAAATTTTCTTTCTCATCTGGTTTAGAGCTCCCCTTCTCCCCTCCACTTCTCCCCTCTATTGTCACTGCAACTCCAAGGCTACTCATAGAGTCTCTCAGGCTCCAGGAAGCATGACTTGAAAATCATCAGCCTTCTAAGCTCTTCAGCCTCCAAGTCCATTAACTCCCAAAGTCTGCAATGTACTTGCTTAACAGCAGCTCGGCACTATTACTAGGGAGACAGGCAATGTGGACAGGTTGTAGCAAAGAAGAGGGAGATCTCCAATTAGAAACTCTGGATTACAGCCTATTTATGACCTATCTTCTCTCAAGCAATTTACTAATCTCTCTAACCCTGTTTTCTCACTTGTAAAAGAGAAAACATTATTAGTTATCTACCCAAAAAAAGGGAATTAATCAGTTTAGTAAACTAGTTAGCAGATTGCTACAATAAATGCTATATTATGATCATCCATCTATAAATGTATCTTAGCCTGCAGATGGAAAGTCAGGGAGAGCAAAGATGCTCAGCTAGCAACAGGGGCCCATTTCTTTGTTCCCTTGCTCTTGTGGACATGTTCAACCTGAAAAAACAGCATGACAGTCACAAGAATTACTGGGAGCAACACATTTTGCATCCCAAAGTCTTATGGTTTGTATCTGGAAATCTCTGAAATGACAACAAATAGAGGAATAGAGGAAGGAGAAAAAGGAGTATGAGAAAACCACTGCTCTGGGTCATCAGCATCCACGGAAGTGCTCATCTCAGCATTCCTACGCCCAGCTTCCACACAACTACCTGCATGGCTTCAGAAATCCCTTCTGTTCTCTGAGTTTCAATTTCCTCATCTGTAAAGCCAGGATGAGAACAATCCCATCTTCTATCTCGCCACAATATTGTACACAACAGAATTCAGAGGTGCAAAATCTCTTCCTTGCACATGAGCTCTGCACCCCTTGGGGGTACTCTATGATTGGGGTATGGTCAGTGGGAGTCCTCACTGACCTACCCTTTCTCTAAAGATGGTCCCACCAATACCAGTCCTAAACATCCACTTCGCCATAAGAAATATTTGCACATTTCTTTGTGGTTGACGATGCTTTTCACATGCCTCACCTATTTGAATGTTTACTATCAGATATAACCATGATGCTCATTTTACAAATTGTATAGTAAGTGGTTGAGCTGGAAGCCACAAGCCAGCCTTTGGCTCCAGAGCCTCTGCACACTGCACTCTCTCTCCCATAGCAGAATGCAATTTAAGCCCTGCTATAAAGGTGCAGTGCTGGCCCAGAGGCAAGCTCACCACATGACTCTGGGCAAATCACTTTCCTTCTCTGAATCACAGTTTCTCCATCCAACAAAGTAAGTTCCCTACACATTCACACACTCTTTCTCTCTCACCTCAAAGACTTTAGAAATACTGTAGAGAGAAACTAACAAGGAGGTGTCTCACATGCAGTATATGGTTGCTCAATTCAGCAGTGAGCTTCCCATTCCAACCTCCAAAGCCCATCTGTAAAGAAAGAAGAAGGACTGACCCAAATGTTCAAAAGCCACCATGACCAGCACCAGGAACACTGTGCAGCAGCCATCTCCATGCAGACCAGCAAGCCGCTCCCAAGAACAACTGCAGTCATGGTCACAGCGCATGAACCTTGTCAGCAAATTGCTGGTTTGATTGGTAATTAATAATAAGCTCAAGAAGCAAAAGCACTAATGCAAACACACAGTTTGCTCCTTGCATGCCTCCTGGCCTAGGGGCTCCACAAGGAAGGTCCATGGAAGAATCCTCTGTCCTTCAAGATTCTTAGGACAATGCTTCCCTACGGTTGCCACCAAACCACAATAAACTCAGTGGAATGTGGAGACAGTCTCAGCCACCATGCCCTCTCTGCGTATTCTTCAAAAGTCCAAATGCTGACTACCAGGACTCCTCAGGACCACAGGATCCTAGATCTTGTAAAACCCACGTACCACATAGTCCACCTCCTGTAAACCATAGATTGACTGGGGTATTCATTAATTCAAAAACATTACTGATGTCTACATGATACGTGGCCATTAGATAATGCAAGGTCTGTGCTCTCAAGGACCCTGCTCCAATATCTTAAGTGGCTTATCAATAGCAACAAAGTAAGACCAGGGACTTTATTTAATAGCTCAGGTGTTTCCACAACCCAAACTCAATGCATTCCCATCATAAACACACTCACCGCCCCTCAGTACACATTCTCTGCATTACTCAGACTGAACTCTTGGTTCATGCTATCATCTGTGTTTGACAGGCTACTCCTCTACTCCCCAAAACAAATATCCATATTGCAAACATCTTCCAAGGTGTATTGGTAGTTCTTAGTGGAAAGAAATTGCCCTTTGGAGAAAAAGTAATGTATCTGCATGTCTCATGTATCCCTGGCCATGACCTCTAAATGCCAACAGTGGCCTGGCCTCCAGAGACTGAGACAACAAAAAATAATCTGCCACACTTTCAAATGCCCTTAAAGAGATGGTACTGCCACCAACTGAGATTCACTGGAACACATTCACTCCACAGGAAATGCCCTTATTCTCAGCCTGGTCGGAAAATCTCTTTTCCCTGAATTTGCTCAACCTAATATGTGTGACATTAATCATGACCTTCTTTGTACTATTCTTACTATGAACTTGACTTATTTCTTTTCTCAGTGTGGGCTTCCTAGAGAAGAATCCGTGACTTTTCTCTCCCCACATTACCAAATCTAGCATAGGATTAGGCTCACAGTAAGTTGAGTATTCTTCGAACATCCAAATGCTAACTGCCCAGCTCTCCCAGGATCACAGGATCCTAGATCTTGCAAAACCTAGGTACCAAGTAGCCCAACTTGTGTATACCACAAGTTGACTGGAGCATCCATTCATTCACAAAGCATTACAGATGTTTGCATGTAAACAGAATAACTGTCCTATGGCATGACTCCTAGGAAGAGATTAAACTAACTGGAAGATTATAAATCAACCACCATTGTCAAAAGTAAGAAAGATTCATTTAAGAAATTGAAAGTGAGCATACAGTCCACTCTTTTGGCATAGTAAGTATATTAATTTATATATTTTATATAAAAAGATAAATACCAGATATTATACTTAATTTTATTGCCATACTATGATTACTTATAAAAAGTTGTATTTCAGGATAATAACCCTTGGGAATTTTGAATGAATGTGTTGGGGGCACACATATTCTCTTCATTGGCTCAGACAGAGTCCATCTCTACTCCAGAGAGAGCCTATTTGCACTTTTAAATCCACATTTTCCACATTCCCTCAAAGTTAGTAAACAAAGTTCCAACACTGAGATGTATCAGTGTGCAATTCGGAAGGTGGAAATGAAGCTAAATTGTCCTCCTGCTATTTCTACTAGCAACCTACAGCATGGAGTAGTAAGAGTCAAAAAGTCACTCCATGTGGCAGTCCAGTGCCAGTCACCAACTCAGGATGATGAGGCAAGCTGCAGAGGTTTCAGCAGGGGCTTCCTAATCCCATCTTCCTCTGCCTGGATCAAGGCTATGGACTCAATCCTTACGCTCCATAGCTCCACGTGTAGCTTTCTGACATGCACTGCTCCGGCCTCTCCAACAATTTCGTTAGCATCTCTTTCCCTGAATCATTCATTCCCTTTCCACTTAAATTGTATGGACTGTCTTTCCTAGACAGGAGATGCAGGAGGAGAAAAAAACGTGGATCAATTAACAGATCATTCATCCCTTCCTCTTATTTCTCATCTGCCCCAAACCAATGTCTGTCTATACGTATTCCTCCTGAGATGCAGGAGGAGAAAAAAACATGGATCAATTAACAGATCATTCATCCCTTCCTCTTATTTCTTATCTGCCCCAAACCAATGTCTGTCTATACATATTTAAGACCTTCTCACTTGCCTCTGTGAAGGAAAGAAAAAAATCTCACTTCATCATAATGAGACAAATAGACCTAGAACTCTCAAAGTGACATAAGTAATAGGTTACTAAGCTAATCATAATTGCACAAACTAGTTTATGGTCAGTGCAAACTCTAATCCATGTATAATGAAGCACCTCCTAGCCTAATGACTAACTTTTTCCTGAGAATTCCTAGCTTGGCCTCTTTCGAGATTTGCACCTCACAGATATGCTCGCCTCATGTCTGACCCATCTCACTCTGCACAGCCTACAACATAGGACTCCAGAAACATCTGTTCCTCTCTCTCTTCTGCTTGGCCAAAAGAGGCGTTGGCACACTGTGATTTCAATCATGTGACCCCAGGAGTATGTCCAGACTGACATGCTCTTCTAGAACTCTGCCACTGCATTGAGAGGTGAACTCTATTTCCACTTCCCTGGAATCAATGGAGTATAACGCAGAGATCCAGCTTCCACCTGACACCTGCTACTCACTCTCACTTGCTCTCTCTCCCTCTCTCTCTGACTCTATTTCTCTGTGTCTCTCTGTCTCTGTCTGTCTATCTCTCTCCCTCTCTCCCACACTTTTAAGGTTCGCTCTTGGAAACCAGCCACCAAGCTATGAGAAAGTTAGGTGGAACTCTGAGCCACATGGAGAGACCATATAGAGATGTTCTGACATGGATAACTGGCTTGAAAGTGAACATTCAGATGCCTCTAGCACCCACCTTCAAGCCTTCCAGCCTTGTAGAGAGAAGCCTTTCCCGCTTTGCTCTGTTCAAATTTCTGACCCAGAAAATGCATGAGCATAATAAACGATTGTTATATGCTAGGAAGTTTTGGGGTAATCTGTTATAGCAAAGAAGAACTGGAACAAGCCCAGCCCTTCCTTTTTATCTTTCTGGTACCACACATGATGACTATGTTCTTTATAGACATTAGATTCAGGTTGTTAAGACAGAAAGAAAGGGGTTGTGTGTTCTGTGACAATAATAACTCTGGGAGGCAGCACATTTAATGGAGAAAACAAAGAACTAAGTATAAGCACAGACCAATCACTCTCGGTCTGTTCTGTGCCTACTCAGAAAACATGAGGAGCAATGCTATGTCTCTAGGCCTCTGTTTGCACATCTGTAAGATGGGTATGATAATGCCTGATTGTTGAAGGGGTTGTGAAGATGAGATGAGAGAATGGCTGAGGGTCACTTGACCCAGAGCCTGCAACATCTGATGCTGAAATATATCCTCCATAGAACCTCTGGACTTCTATCTGCCCCTACCAAGTCTGTAGTGAAGCACAATTTCTCTGCTTTCTTACTCAGCATGGAGCCCAAGGTCTCATACACAGGAGAGAGTTAGAAAATATTATGCAGAGGCACAAAGCTTTATTATCTCAGGGTATGCGGTACAGAGGTTAAGAGTGTGGGGCTGGGGAGATAGCTCAGTTGGTAGAGTGCTTGCCTTGCAAGCACAAGACCCTGTGTTCAATCCCCAGCACCGCAAAAGAAAAAAAAAAAAAAAAAAAAGAGTGTGGTCCCTGGAACCTCTGGTCTGGGTCCAATTCCCAACTCTCAGTGCTTGCTGGTGGCCTGAGGCAAATTACCTAATCTCCTTGTTCATGTGCCCTTATATGTAGAATAGGGACAGCAATAACACCTTCCTCATAGGAAATACTACAAATAAGACAGCCAGGACAGTACCTGCATGCAGTAATAGCTTGCTAAGTGTCACCAAGTGTGTCAACCTGGGAGCAATCTTGGGACATAGGTTTAAGTCCTATTTTGCAAATGAGGAAACAGAGAGAGATTACAAAACTGGCCCACAGTCAGGCATCTCTTAAGGAAGGGGAAAAGGTAGGATCCAAATCCAATTCCATGGCCTTCTCCCCAAAACTGGAACTCTTTGCACTTCAGCATCCTTCCTCCCCGTATGCACATCTAAGGGAAAAATGTATTTAACTGGAAGAGGAAAAAAAGCAGCCCAGACATAACAGGGTTGTACCTTGGGAGCTTTCTGGGTATCACAGGATGATAAGGCCAATGTCATAAGCCCTGCCTTTCAGCACAGTCAGCTCCTGTGGGTAAAATTAGCTCAGCTCTGCTTCAGTGCTGCCCGAAGCCCCAAGGCAAAACTCACCCCAGGCAAAGCACGACCTTACTTGACCCTCATTCTCAGGAAGGGTCCCTCATGCACCTCGTTAGGGCCTGAGATGACTCATTTTGCTCCTTCTCAGACTGCCGAGGTCACCTCTCTGTTATCCAGAAAGGTTGCTCCAGCTCTGAAGGAGAAGGAAAGAAGCAAACATAAGCAACCTTTCTGCAATCCTTTCCTCCAAGGTGGCTCAAGCAGGGACTGGGGTGCCTGCCTGCTGTGCCAGCTGTATGTAGGGGGAATGAGGCTTTCCTGAGTTATATAACCCAGCTAAGGGACAAAAGACACTAGCCCAAAGGGACATGTGACATTACCCTCCTTATTTTATGCTGGTAATGATGGCATTGAGCAGAGGGCAGGCCTACTTGATATCCTGGTGTCCTAGAGAACGCAGCACACTGAGGATGACCACTAGAGACTTCTCTGTTCTTTCCTACCTCAAAACCACACACTAGAGGGCCAGGCTTAAGGGCCACCTCTCCCAGGACCCTCCCTACTCCCCGCTGCCAGGCCGGAATTTCCATCACAGCTCCCACAACGCCTTCCCTTTACTCTTTATTGTTTCACATTTATTTGTTCAACAAATAACTCTCCAACACCTATTTTTTATTTGAGGATATAGAAATAAAAAGAGTAACTCCTGCCCTCCAGGAAAGGTAGCCAAGTTCAACAAACAGCCTAACATGGAAGCAATGGAGGTCACAGGGGTCAGAAATGAGAGCAATCTGGAAAGGTGTGTGGGACCCTGACTGGGTGGGCAGGGAGTGTTGCTTCAGACAAGTAAACAGTGTAAATATTAAGTCATGGAGGCTATGGAGAATCCAGACACATTCCTGGATACATGCATTAGTGAGACGAGAATGGGACAATGGAAAGGGGCCGGATCACCCCCTGCCTCATGCCATCCCTGTCTTTTAGCTTGTGCAAAAGATTTGGGATTTTACCCTTAATGAAGAAATCACTGATGGGTTTCAAAGATAGGAACATCATGGCATAAACAGATTTGCACATTTGGAATCTCACTCTGGAAGAACAGAGAATGCAAAAGACAGGGAAAGACTAGAGAAAGAAGGTGGCTGAGAAGTGCAGGGGCTTTTCAGGAAAGAGATGCCGAGGGCCTGAACTGAGGAGGGGCAGTGAAGGTAGAGGAAGGAGGAGCAGGAGCTGTTGCCTTGGTTGGCTCAGTAAGATCTGAGGAGCACTAGATGCAAAGGTGAGGGAAAGGGAGAAGGAATCCAGAAGATTCCATTTCTAGGCTTGAGTGACTGGGCACATGACAAGGCCCAGAGACATGCTGGCCTCAGGTAAGCAGAAGTGTCTAAAAGGCACTTACAAAAAAAGCATCTGGACTCCAAACCAGGTCATCAGAAACCATGAGAAGAGCACAAAGACATAAAGACGACCAAAGCACAGCTCTGTCTTCCTTTATCCACGGGATGACATGATGAGCAAGAGCCAGCAAAGAGATCTCCAGGAGAGGCCAAAAGGAGAGGGACAAATGAAGGATGCCCAAGAAGTCAGTGGTGAAGAGCAACAGTACCACACAGGCCAGAGAGGGACGGCGCTAAAGACAAAAGCTGTGGCCTCACAGACCTGCGTGAGAACAGCTTCCGTCCCATTGAAAGGGGTTAAGAAGTCAAAAGAGCAGGGTGTGGTGGCACACACCTGTTATCCCAGTGGCTCAGGAGGCTGAGGCAGGAGATCATGAGTTCAAAGCCAGCCTCAGCAACTTAGTGAGGCCCTAAGTAACTCAGAGAGACCCTGTCTCTAAATAAAATATAAAAAGGGTTGGGGATGTGGGTAAGTGGTAAAGGACCCCTGGTTTCAATCCCCAGTACCAAAAAAAAAAAAAAAAAAAAAAAGAAGCAGCCAAAAGAAAATAAGGACAGAGGACATAGGGACAAATACGAAGGAGAAGGGCAAATCCACCTGGCTCTCACTTTCTCTGTCACCAGAAAGTTTCTTCACCAGTCTGTCCATGAGAGGGACAATGCAAGTCATGTTCATAACTGTTAACTTCCTAGCAGTCACATTTTTAAAAAGGAAGAAAGAAGAGAAATTAGTTTTAATAGCATGTTTTATTTAACCCAATATATCTAAAATAGCATGTCAATCAGTTATTAACATAAGAAAATTAATGATATCGTTTTTGCACTATGCCTTTTTGAAATGTGAGAATTTTACAATGAAAGCACACATCAATTTAAACTAAACACACTTTAAATTGTCAACTGTCCCATGTCATTCTGATTTAACACTAATGAATCAGGGCTCAGCATGGTACCTGGCATGCTGTGTGTGTGTTTCTTTTTTAATATGATAAAATGATGGATTGATGAATGAGTGCAAGACTGGATGGATGCACTGTTACTTCACTAAGAAACTTGGTGAATTCTCTGTAGTTTCTTTCCCTCTATCAACTATATTTTAAGCTTCTAATGTTGAGTTATATTATAAGCAACCTTGATGTAGCTCAATATTAATAGTATAACTTTCATTCTTCCCCTTCAAAAATCACAAAATTTCTCAATCTCTAAATTACTTTAGGGCAAAATAATTTTGTCAAACACTAATCAAAAGAACTACCACTCAAACAGATCTCAAATTGGAACTCTACTTCTGAGTGAGCCTCAGTTCTCCTTCCATAAAATGGTATACAGGAGCTGAAGAAAAGGCTCTTGGTGGAGAGCGCTCACCTAGCATGCGCAAGGACCCCGGTTCGAATTCCCGGGCCCCCTGAGGGGAGGAAAAAACTAAAAAACTAATAATAATAAATAAATAAATATAAAATAAATAAATAAAATTATCTCTACCATTAAAAAAAAAGAAAGATGCTCTTTTTGCAAAAAAAAAAAAAAAAAAAATACAGCTCCAACTCTGCATATAGCAATATAGCATAGGCTCACTGCAAAATTCAAATGAAATAGTGAAAACACAAAGCACTTTGCAGAAATAAGGATCCAGAAGTATTCCCTTATTATAAATATATGCCATATACCTTATACCTTATAATATTATAACTTCAATCAGGTCTGCAAAGTTGGTCAGAATCCAAATCTCTTTCTATTCCCTTGTTTGTGACTCCAGTTTTTCTTAAAAACTATCCACTGACCAATCCAGTCAGATAAAACTATGAATACATAGGTTACAGAGTATAATGCCAGGAAAACTTTAAACTCAGCTGCAAGTGCCATTTAACCCAAGTTCTGTTCTACTCGCAAAAGAAAGACAATCATTCAACTTGGTATTCCTGTTACATATTTTCCACAGCCAGTGAGTCTCTTGGCAAAGCAGTCATTCACATCCAGTCTCTACCAGACCACTCATATACTTACATCACCTTTCTGTGCCTGATCACACAGGACAGAGGTCGGAGCTCTTAACTGCCAGGTCTGTAAGAAAAACCAAATGCACTGACTTATCATGTCATGTAAGGGCAGTGGCAGGTTAGGCCAGTTTACCAAACTTTGTTGATGTTTAACAAACATGTCATGACACAGGTTACATGACAGGCAATTTTCTACAAACTTTACAAATATTAATTCATTTCACCTTCCCAAGAACCCTATGAAGAGCTACTATTATCACTGTTTCCATTTTATAGATAAGGAAATCGAGGCAGAGGTAGACAGAGAGCTATAACACAGCTCCCCAACTGCCAAGCCCTACGGCCAGCCTATTGAGCCCTGCTCAATAAGGGCAGAGGAGCAGCAGGTTGAACGGAGTGTACGTGCCAGCACAGGCCTGAGGCATGGTGGGCCTGAGGTGGAAAGTGCTAGTAGGGCCAGTCAAGGTGCAAACACCAGCTCCCCACAGTGCTGCAACTCCAGAACCCCCCACCAAGCATTCACCAACTTCAAACTCTGGCTTCTCCAGAAGCAGGAAGGAAATGGAAGTAAGGCAAACTTGAAAGGGATTCAGCGCTAACCAAGAGCATTAGTACTTTTCCAAACCCTAATTAGCATAAGTTTGGACCAATAGCCTTGACCCAAGGGCTATACAGCCCCCCTAGACTAGCACAATCTATTGGTTTCCCTCTTGCCCTGTGGGAGTTCTTTCTCTATGCACACTTGAATAAATCCTACTCCTACTCTCACTCATTCTGGTCTCTGGATTTCGTTCTTTGAATTCACAAGAACCCAGAAAGAAGAAATTGATGGTGAACTGCTGAGGTCTGCAGCAACCCTGGAGGGCACAGCCCACCATTAAGAGTCGCAACACTTCTTGGCTGCAGAGACCTGACAGTTACGCAGACCCCACCTGTCAGCAGAAGTACTGAATCGGGTTTCATCTCAAAACTCTGGTTTCAGCTAAACAGGGCAGCACTGGGAACGGAATCCAGGCAATGTGGCTCAAGATCTGGGTTCTTCATCGCCACACTCTGCTGCCTCTCAGCTGGTTTTGTTTTCCTGGATTATATTTGTGGGGAGGCAGGGTGAGCAGAACACCAAAGTATTAATATACAGTAAGAAATATGAAGGGCACACAGACCAACAACTATCCCCAGCATCATCAGCACATTCTCTCCCTAAAATAGTCACAGGATAGGCCAAATCTTAACCAGGAACCATGTTACTGATTTACTCTGAGAATGCCCTGTCACAAGACCAGCAAGATGCAGATCCATGTGATCAGCAGATTGTCTCTGTCAACACCAGGAGGCTATATCAAGAGAATGAAAGTCAAGTCTCAGGGGCAAAGAGGAGAGACTGAAACATCCATCTTCCCAAGAAGAGTCTTGCACAAAGTGCTGGAAAGCCCTGGAACCAAGGTCCCCTCTTCCCTGAATCCTGACAATGCTTGGAGCAAGAAATTCTAAACCCACTTTGCAGAAAAGTCTACTGACACCTGCAGTGTGGGTTACCAGTTGGACTGCTATGCAAGGAAAAGACCTTGTTCCTCCTGGGTCCCATGCAAATGTATGGGATAAAAAGGCAACATGGTTTTAGGAGTGGAACGTTCAGTCTTTAGAGTCTGGCACCTGAGCTCAAATTCTATTCCTGTCATTTGTATGAGTTCATGCAAGTCACTTAAACATACAGAGTTCTGCTTTTCTAACCTGTAAAATAAATGAAGATTAAAAATTCCTACCTCATGCACTTGCTGGAAGATTAGAGAAAATTTTTGCAAACTTCCAACACCTGGTGCATGGAAGCCACTATTTGAAATGAAAATAAAATGGCCTCATGCTCCTCATTGGATCTTTTCCCTATCCCATGAGAAGGTATAAAATGGATGCACTCCTCCTCCTCCTTTTCCCCTGCTCTGTTAGGGGTTACCACTGCACTTAAAATCACTTCAGTATAAAATCCTGTAAGGCCCAACTTCTCAGCCATGAGTCCTGTGCTATTTCATACATTGGTACTCTTGCCTATAACTCCCCTGCTTCCTAGAAAGTTATTTTTTTTTTTACCAACCTCTTATTCATATTACAAAACCTAACTCCAGTATCACCAGCCCCATGAAACCTTTCCAAACATGTCCTTTTCATGCTTTATGTGCACATCAATTATTGCACTGATGACATGATAAGACAGTTGAATAACCACAGGCAAGACTGACACTCACCAGAACACAAAGATGGCAACACTGGTCAGCAAGATAGTTAAGTATTTCCTTGCCCATTGGTAAACAGTTTCTGTTTTGGGACACCCAAGTGTCCTAACACCATCACAACTTTCTCAGCCACTCCCCTAGGACCCCGTGAGCCTCCCCATAATCCAGGAATAAAAAGATTCTCCCGGCAGAGCTAGTGCCCTTTCTGTCCAGGGTGTTATAAACATTTAAATATCATCTCTGCCTAGAGAGATAACTCATCTACTAAACTAAATGTTGATTAATTACTGGGCAGGATGCTCCTTGAGGTCCAGAAGCACATGATTGCCCAGTTCCAGAACACTCAGCACACACAGGTCCTAACAAATGCAAAATAGATTCGGTGCCACCTCTGCCTGCCCCTCTTTAGACACAGCCTGGCACACCATGGGCCTTCAAAAGCGTCTGCTCACCAACTGACCTGGCTGCCCCATTGGGTAAAATTGCATCAGATCCAGTTTGATTCCTGCGCCTTCCAGTCACTCCATTCATCTCCCTGACACCTGGTTGCTCCTCCCAAGCCCACCCTCACCCCTGAAGCCACAACCTAAAGTCCAGCTCTCTGCTCCACAATTTCAAAGCTCCTCTGATGCCCATAGTCAAGGGCAGGCTCTCCCATGACTGGCATCAGGGATCTTTGTTCTTGACCTCATTCAAAGAATAAGGAAAACCAGAGACAACAGTTGTTTCCTCAAAGCACAAAAGACAGTAGGTAAATATAAAAAGCTACCTCTTCAAAAGTTAATCAAAGTTGTAAAAACTGTATTTTCATAACTGAGGTTTAAAAGTGGTTGCACATCAAATGGATTCATTTCATCTTCCTTCATCATCTAGTGAAGTGGAAAGAACAGGGATTATTTTCCTTAAAGTTAATAATGACAGGGAGGTGACTTGCTCAAGTCACACACTTGGTTCATATTATGGCCAGGGCTAAATTCTAACCCCAAGAACTCAATTTAGAGCTGTTTAGTTTCAGCTCAGTTCAGTGCACATTCTTATGGACTAGAGTGTAAAGACACAATGTGCAACACTCTCCATCTCCAAAGCTGCTGTGTGCTCTTTCTTAACATGTTTCGCTCTCTGAAATAAGTATTAACTTTTTTCTTGTCTATCTTGCCTCCTAAGATTGAAGAAGTATGAGGTTACAGACCTGCCTGTCTCTTTCCTCACTATTCCCAGCACCTAGAACAGAGCGTGGCACCATTGACCCAAGCCAACACTGACTCCCTCCTCTCTCAGTTCCCAGCAGCCTAACCACAGACAAGTAATTAAACCTTTCCAAGCCTCAATCTCCCCATCCTTAAAACCCAAAGTACGATACCCATACTTCCTGGTGAATTTTGGAGGAGTAAGAATATAAATCAGTGGTTCACACAATAAGCCCTCAATATACACCTGGTTTTCCCTCTCTCCACCAGTTCCCAGCTGGGTTTCCTTTATCGCCCACCACCCTCAACTGGCTCTTTCTGCTATCAATCATCTATCCTTGTCTGCAGCACCTAGGGCCACGAATATGCCCTTCTCTACCTCTGCGTGTCAGTCCCTCCCACCTTTCTGAGGCAGGTGTCTACAAAGGGCAGAGCTCACAGCTGGAGCCAACCACATCCTCATGTCTGCCAAGCTCTGACCTACTTCCCAGCAGACTGAAGCAGGTGATACCAGTACTGATTCAGCAAGGTGCTTTTTTTGTTGCTGTGTTTTTTTTTTTTTTTTTTTTTTTCCCCAAGTCATCTTGGACATGGGACATAACACCTAATCTTGGAGTTGTGAAACTCAGAGCAAAAGTGTCTACAAAGCCCAGCCCACCAGATGTAGCCCTTTTATTTTATAGATATGGAATCTGTGTTCCAGATAATGGAAACATCTTAGGCAAAAATTAACTCCCAAACTCCCCAAACATCAGAAACAACAGCATGGCCCCAATTATACCCTTCCAACCACTCTCCCTCATCTCGGAAATTGTTCCTTATGTTTCAGAATTTAAACTCTTCCTGACCCCATTTCAGGCAAATGTTTTCTCTCCATCATTAAATGTACCACACATCTCTCATACGATGAAAATTTTCTCTAATTTCCATCTTCATGAGGTTCAGTTTACAGTGAAATAAAATTGCACACTTTAAATTGTAAGAAATGATATAAGCAGAGAATAATGGACAAGAAGCAGGTAGGTATGGATTCCAGAGTTTGTTCTGCTGTTAATTAATTCTATCACCCTGCGTGAGCCCTTCTCCATCCAGGACCCTGCTTCTCATGTTAAAATTGGACTACTGAACCACATCACCTCTGAGTTGCTATAATCTAGATCTGTGTATCTAATCGTCACTTCCAATATAATATTATAACCCATTATCCCAAATAATTAGACAGTGAATGAATAAGCTCAGAATATTTCCATAGTGCAACAAGGTATATATACCTTATTGTGAACAGTGTTCATCAATGAATGGTTAACCTTTTCAAAGATAAATATCCCATTTTTCCATAATTATGTCATGTAGATCTCACAAGCAGCCATACTGTAAGTGTTGCAGACTGATAAAGTTTCATAATGCAATGCTGTAGGGTGTCAATAAACCACTAGTACAGCCTCTTCAGTACATCAAAACTTATGCTTCCCATGACTATAGATTTCTTCACAGTAGTTCATTTATTCTAATAGCCTTCCATTCCCTAAATCCCCTCCTGATATACCATATGTAGAAGCAGTTGTAGATCTTGTAGAATATTCTCAATGGGAATACCTCTTTGCTTTTTAAGTATGAATTTGATTTTTCAAAAAGTCACTGAAAACAATTCCAGTGAATAATGATGGTGATTCAGGTGGAGACCATCATATTGAATAATATGTGGGGAAAAAAAATCATTACTTAGTAAAGTTTGTAGTGATAAGAGCATTCTAGGCCTAAGTCACAGAGCCTCAGCTGAACCCAGAGGACCACTTTAAAGCAGAGGTGGATTTCTAGGCAGACCCAGGTTTGCAGTAAGTCACAATGTATCTGCTGCCAAGAAAACTAAATGTGCTGACTCAGAGGTGGTACTCTCCTCCTATTCCTGCTGCTTCCTTCAAAAAAAAAAAAAAAAATTTTTTTTTTCCTTTTTTGGTCCTAGAGATGGAACCCAGAGTCTTGCTCATGCTGGGCAAGTGCTCTATCACTAAGATACACCCCGAGCCTCTGAGAAAATGTGTTTAAATTAGAAACGCCAGATGATTCCTACTAGAACCCAACCCAAGTATATTCAGTGAAATACTTCCTCAAAGATGATGAAACTGGCATCCAAGTTTTGTTCCCCTACTAAGTACTCACAAGAAATACAGTAATGACAAAGGCTTTATGCATGAAGATGTTCACAGCATTGTTAAGAGCCAACAACTCACAACAACCCCTACCAACAATGTATGAGTGGCTAAACTTTTAAAAACAGTACGTAAACTCAGTGGAATAGAAGAGTGGCCATTAGATACATGAGAATTATAAAATAATCTAGAAATGTTTATGAATATTCAGTGGAAGAAAAAAAGAGCAAACAAAATAGCCTAGTAAGAACAAGTGTAAAAAGAAATTGGTGGATAATATTTTAATAATATATTATTGTCTTCCTTGGAATAATATTAATAGCATCATCATCAGGAGCTCCAGAAGTTCTCTTCCCTGAGAGCCTGAAAATATCTGAAGTTATGCTACAGACATAAAGGGTTAAATAAAAGAAGATAATCCAAAACTCCATGGGGAAAGACTGCACAGGAAATCATGGCCCAAATACGAAGAAACTAGTTCAAAACAAAAGAAAAGGTGGATAGAACTTGAAGAAGAAACACAATCGACCCCAAGACGACAAGAGAATAAAAGACAGAAGGGACATGGTAGAAAAGGTTTTATCTTCTTCCAACAAAAGAAAAACAACCTCAAACTCCCCCAACAAAAATGAAAATAAATAGCAGTAAGCAAGAAGCTCATGGCAAAAATAAAACAAATAAAAATTTGCAATGATCCTGAAGAGCTAAAGGAAAATGCAGAAGGATCTATTAGATCTCCATGTGAAGGGAAAGCTCAGTCCCCTGTAAGGGCTTAAAGGTAGTGACCTTAGAACCCTAGAAAAGGAAATGAAACCACAGCACATGACTTAGCCCTGTTCTGGGTCCTGTATTGGGCAATATTTACCTAGAAATCATGGTGTAAATGTTATTGATTGTTTTCAACTTTTGCAATCAAACCACAGACAGAGCAGAGATGATTGAGCTAGAATTATAAAACTACCTACATATGCATGTGTGCATGTGTCCATTGTAAACCCTGGAGATGCCAAAGGAAACTTAAAACCTGGCTGATAAGTTGAAGGGTAAAGTGGAGGGGGAAACAGTGGAAGCAAACACCACAAAGAGGTGAAGATACTTTCAAAAGTTGATTAGGGGGGTTGGGGAGATAGCTCAGCTGGTAGAGTGCTTGCCTCGCAAGCACCAGGCCCTGAGTTCAATCCCCAGTACTGCAAAAAAAAAAAAAAGAAAAAAAAAGTTGATTAGGCAATAAAGTGAAATTTATTTAAATAATAAACTTAAAAAGGAAACTGACAAAGAGGATAAAAAATAGTGATTTAACTAACACTCAAAAATTGGGAAGGGGGATGGGAAGTACAAATGGGATACAAATAAACTATTCCTCGCCTATCATAAAACTAAGTCAACACGCACTTCTAAAACAAGTAACTCAAGAAGTAAAGATATTATTTAGAGATATGACAGTAAACACCAGAAGAATGAAAAAAAAACAAAAAAAAAATGGTGTAAATGATTGTTAAGCATGGAAACACAGTGGGAAGAGATAGGACACAAAATCCTTATTTTATTATAAACACTATTTTAAATAATGTCATACTATTTTATTTTCTATTATAAGCAGTATTGTTGTATAGTCTAAAATTTTAAAAAGAGTAATTATTTCAAGCTACAGGAATAACACAAACGGCATGACCCAGAAAAGTCAAATGTGAAGGGGTTTTCTTGGGAAAACCATTACAAAATGTCACTCTCTTGGAGATAACCAAATGACATCAAAGTCCCCTTTTAAGTCACTTGGCCCTGGTTTAAGAACTTCCCCCTTCTCCTCTTCCCAAGCTCTTTAACTCTCTCCATACATCCTCCTATAAAATTTTGAAAACACTGCTCTTCAACTTCCTTTGCTGGTTTCAAAACAACAAGCTGTCCCTAATAAAAACTTGAAAATGTAAAGAATCCCAGAGGAAAGCCCAAAATCAACAGACAACACAGTCTGCACAGGGCTGTGGCCCAGAAGCACCAAGGCCTAGGGGTTGGAGCTATATTTAGCAGACAACAAGGACTCCTGTTCCCTGGAAAGGAGGTAATTACAGGAGGCAGATTCAGGCCTGAGGTGGTAAGTCTCCAGGATCTGGGGCTCCAGCCATCCCAAACTGCACCTGAATGAGGAGACAGGCAGCCACAGCCTGACATGGGTTCCTGAGCCACCCTCCCTTCTCCTGTCAGCTTTCTAAAGCCAGGTGAACGCCAGTCATCAGCCTGATCCCTTCTTTTTTCCCGTCACTTAAGATCCACATACAGGGCACCCACAATGTGTCAGGCACTGTGCTCAGTGCTTTTGGGAGGGAAGAGGTAAATCAGACCCGAACCCTGACCTCGGGGAGCCGGTGGTGAGGATGGGTGTAAACAGAACTAACACACAGCACCAGATAAAACGTGATGTGCATCATGGCCGGGCGGGGATTTGCTGCCTGCTGGGATCCCTGGGAGAGCATCCCAGAAATCACGCAGAGGCTTGATTTGAACCAACAGAAATGATCTGAAGATGTGAAGGAAGGCAGCTTTCTAGAAGGTGGAAAT
The DNA here is from genome assembly GCF_902686445.1 of Sciurus carolinensis. Taxonomy (NCBI): domain Eukaryota; kingdom Metazoa; phylum Chordata; class Mammalia; order Rodentia; family Sciuridae; genus Sciurus; species Sciurus carolinensis. Next base: position 58,190,006 of record NC_062221.1, on the reverse strand, counting down.
TACGTGAGCAAAGGCACAAAGTCAGCCAACCAGAGGAAAGGGGAGTATCCACTGTGGATGGAATAGAGGCAGGCAGAGAAGATCCATGTTCAGGACTCTGGCTCAGTGAGTGCCTTCCAAGTCGAAGCACGGAGGTTTTTTGTGTTTTTTGTTTTTTTGTACTGGGGAGTGAACTCAAGGGTACTTTACCACTGAGGCCTATTCCCAGTCTTTTATTATGAGGCAGAGTCGCCCTAAGTTGCCCAGGCTGACCTTGAATTTGTGATCCTTCTGCCTCAGCCTCTGGAGTCCCTGGATTATAGGCATGCACCACCATGCCCAGCCCCTGCATGGATTCCTTAAACACATTCGCCCATCCTAAAACCCTTATTCTACAGGGTAAGACTATTTTCCCTCCATTTTACAGACAAAAAATCTATAAGGGAGAACAGACAACTTTCTGAAGGCCAAGAACTGTAAAAGAACAGCACAAATTCAAAACCAGGCCCCTTTGGCTCTAAAACCTAAGTCATTTTACTCCCTTTACCACCAGGAGTGGGAAAGGCAGGTGTCTTTTCAAACAGAGCTAAAAAGATAAGGCAAAGGCCACATGCAAACATTTCTCAAGAAAGTTTAGAGTCACACTCTCAAGGACTTCATTTTTAGGGATTTCCAAAGTTTCCCACTATGTGTGTACCCATGTTTAAGAGCTCTCTCTCTCATAACCTCCAACACCCTAGTTGTCACCATGTTAACATCTAAAGGTTTTTAGACCCAGGTGCTGATGCTGCATTCCCCTTCATCTATGTGGATCCACTTTCCAGATAGCCCTGTCCAACCTCTCCTCAGTCTAACTCCTACTGATACTTGGAGGTCAACTCTTCTCCCTCCAACCACAGTGACCACATTGAAAATGTTTATTAAATTAGAAAAGGCACTCCTGCTCTTTCTCTTACCATCGACAAAAAAAAAAAAAAAAAAAAAAAAAAAAAATTAAATGAAAAATGGTGACACTCTCCTACAACTTAAAGGAGTACCACACAGCCTTCAAAACCCAGTTCAAATCTAATATTAAAAAAAATAATTTCTTTGCTCATAGAACATAGCCCTCTTGCAACCTCCAAAGCACACACTGGTCCCCTTTTCCTGATTCTCTCCAGCACTGGATAGTTTATCCTTTTTCATCAGGATCATGTCCTCCTTCCCCTAATGGCCTTTCCCTGTGGGAAAGTTTTCACTTCTGGGACACCCACCAGAGAACAGCACAGTGCACGGCAGGCACTAAGAAACTATAGCAGCTCAGCTCTTGGGGGTCAAACAAAATCAAATACTCCAGTGCCTTACAAATGCCCTACCAATACATTTTTACCTAACATACATTTTATTGCTCCATGTCTGGATCACCCAATTAGATTCACGACATCCTGATGTACTGGAATCCCAGAGGAATTGCAATGGCCAGTCACATCTGCCACATGAGTTTCCCACCAAGTGGTGCCACAGTTCTGCCTGAAAACCTCCAGTGATTGGCCATCTTTTACCACTTGATGCAGTCCACTCCATTTTTGGGCATCTCTCACCACGTGTCCTTACATATGGGGTTCAATCTGTCTCTATGGGCCTTCTGGGTAAATACCTGGAAGTGGCAGGTGAGGTGGGTGAGAGGGATAAGCACACAACCAGCTAGGGAAGCATGGTCCCATGACTACTGGAAACAAGCAAAACTGGGTTTACATCGCAGCTCACCACTTGGGAGAAGTCACTAAACCTCCCCAACTTCCTTCCTCGGGGCTGTTATAGGATTAAGGGAAATGATGCAGGCAGAATGCCTGGCACTCAATAAATGGCAGACATCATGATAATGAATTCAATTCCTGTTTCCCATCCCAGCCTGCCTTGTAACTAGAGTGCTAATCCCATCCTTGGCCTCTCTGTAAGATCTGTAGGCCCATCCACATGATGTCTTTGCAAAGCCTCAGTCAACATCTCATTCTCATGTCACTGGTAGGGCACAAGTGGAAGCAAGAGGATTCCTAACACTGAGGGGACAATGAAAAAATAAGGAAAACACAGCTTCTTTTGCTCCTGTCTCTAAGGGTACAGTCTACCACTTTGCAAAGGTGAAGGAGGACACCAGATGCCACAACTCCTTGAGTCTTGGTGTCTGTTCACTACAGCCCCAGCTACCAAGTCACTTGAAGCATTCTGATGTCAGGCTCAAAGTTCCAAAGACAAGGGTGCCACCTCATCACCCAGTTCTACCTCTAATCTGACCATGCAGGCTGACAGCAGCTCAGGTGCTGTGAACCGTATCCTCAGGCAGATGACACATGACCTAGACCTGACTTTTCCATTTAAATCAATGTGACTTTGGGAGGTTCACTGACCTCTTTGGTCCTCATTTTTTATCATCTGTACAACAGGATACCAGCCTAGACTGTTGGTTCTTGAACCAGTCATGATGGTTCTTTAACCAGTCATGATCCAACAGAAACACTGAGGGACATTTTTCTAAATATTTGTGACCAACCCTATTTCTCAGAGATTCTGATTCAGAACAAGGGTTGGGATTGGGCCAGTATATATATATATATATATATATATATATATATATATATATATATATATATATACTTTTAGTCAGCTTTTTCACTGCTATGACTAAAAAATCTGACCAGAACAATTTTAGGAGGAAAAGTTTATTTGAGGGCTCACAGTTTCAGAGATCTTAGTCCATAAGAAGTTGGCACCATTCCTCAGGGCCAGAGGTGAGGCTGAATGAACATCATGGTGGAAGAGTGTGGCACAGAGAAGCAGCTCACATGGTGATCAGGAAGAAGAAAGAGGGGCCTCCACTTACCAGATACAAGTATACACCCAAATCTATACCCCAATTCCCACCTCCTCTAGCCTCATCCTACCACTTCAGTTACCCCTCAGTTAATTCCTACTGGGAAATTAATTCACTGATTGGGTAAAGACTCTCACAACCCAATCATTTCTCCTCTGAACCTTCCTGCATTGTTCCACACATGAGCTTTTGGGGGACCCTCACATCCAAACCATAACATATATATATATATACTTTTTAAATTTTTTTCTCTAACTTTGGAGGTTAACAATTCATGGCCTTATAGATTCCTATGTCCCTTTCAGTCAACATCATCATGCCTCATATGGGAGTACATGTACAAAGAGCTTGGCAGAGGACCTAACACACAGCAGGTGCTAATTAAATGTTTGCTCCTTCAACCAGCACATCCATCCCCAGACAAAAGCAATGGTAGCCAAACAGGTTCCACTAGGCAAGATGGCAGCTGATACCACAAGTGAAACATGTAGTGCTGGCTTCCCAGATCGATTCCTGAATGAGTAAATACCCAGTCCATTCACAGGAAGCTCCTAGCAATGGAGAGTCAGGATACCCATAAATAAATACATGCCCAGTCGAGAGGTGAGCTCTAGGGTTCTGCTTCCCAAACTATAATGTGCATGAAAACCAGGTGAGGAATGTGTTAAGATGCAGATTGTGGTGTGAGGCTATGATTCTGCATTTTTACAAGTCTCAAGTGATACTAACGTTGCTGGCTCAAGAGACAAACCTAGAGTCCCTCAATTCTGAAAGCAGTAAAGGAGTAAAACAGCAGCCCGAGGCAACCATTCCACCCAAATTTGCTGAGAACCTTCTAAGTAAGCATCCCTAGGAAGGAAGGAAGGGAGGGAGGGAAGGGAGGGAAGGAGGAAAGAAGGAAGAAAAGTCTCAGCAAATAGTCACAATAAAACATGCTTTAGAGTCAATATCAAAAACATAGCCAAGGTGCCGCAGCCATCCCAGAAGGAAGCTATTTATTATATTTCAGTAGCCTGAAACAGAAAATCATGAGGAAATGTGATGAGGTAGTTAAATTGCCGACAACAATTACAAAATAGTATGTGCAAGCTGGCTCCACTTTTGAGGTTAGAACCAGGTCAGCAAAACTCTGTTTGTACAATCTACTAGCCAAAAGAAGTTTTTATATTATAAAAAGAATCAAGAATAGGAGAAGGAGGAGGAGGAGGAGGAAGAGGAAGAAGAAGAAACAGAGACTTCGGAACTTTCGATGCCTACAATATTTACTAATCAGTCCTTAACGTTTGCCAACCTCTAGGGGAGAAAAACAGAGAGATACACATACAATTAACTCTAAATTTCACATTGGTTATTGCAAGTAGCTACAGGTGGTTTTTATTTTCTTCCTTGTGTATTTCCAGATGTTCCCAACTTTCTCCCGTGACCACAAGCTACTCTTGAAATTTAGGGTAAAAATAGTTCTTGCCCTTTGTGCAAGCAATTTAAATCCTCATACTCTATGAGTCATTGATAAAGAAATTTATAAAACACATGTTCAACACAGTGCTATTTAAAGTGATGAAATATAGAATCATGGTGTATTCTTAAGAAGGAATAATATACAATCATCAAAAATTACATGTTTGAAGACTTCTTAGTACCATGACAAGATCTAAAACTATTCAAACAGTAAGATTTAAAGTCAGAACAATGTAAACACATAAAAAATGAAGAGAGGAACTACTCACAAGAGTATTAAAAACAACAGTGCTTGTCTCTGAAAAGTGAATTTATGAGTAACTCTCATTTTCTTCTTTATATGGTTCTGTATTTTTCAAATTTTTCTATTATAAGTATGTAATACTCTTTTTTGGGGGCGTACTGGGGAGTGAATCCAGGGGTTCTTAACTATTGAGTCACATCCCCAGCCCTTTTTTGTATTTTTATTTAGAGACGAGGTCTTGCTAAGTTGCTGAGGATGGTTTTGAACTCACGATCCTCCTGCCTCAGCCTCCCAAGCCGCTGGGATTACAGGCTTATAAGCATGTAATACTCTTATTACAGAAAACAGCACATATCATCGGAGGAGACTCAAGACAGGGAAGACATCTGCGCTGCACTTTGACAAGAACGAAGGAGATGGTCCTGGGAAAGGCAGGGGAGCAAGTGCTAAGACACACAGTCATGCAGCAGAGTGGGACCAGCAACACACTCAAGGGAGCGGAAGCAAGGGTGTGACTGGCAGGGGCAGAGGAGAAAATCCTGGAAACCAAGGAAATCCTGGAAATCAAGGTCAGACAATGGCAGGGCCAAGGTGTGCACAGTGAAGCACCAGACCCTGATCCTGCAGGAGATGGAATGTGAAGGCAGGAGACCAGCTGAGAAGCTAAGAAGTGCTTCCCCAGATGTAGACAGGGACACAGAAGCCCCATGGGGCAGAGCAGGAAAAGAAATGGTAATTAAGTGACTTTTATCCATTTCTACATTTTCTTCTGACAAGGCTGTATGTATATTTTGTGACTGGAAATAAAATTATTTGATAAATCAAATCAACATATTCTTATTGTCCAAGCATCACTAACAAATCATTCTGACTTCCTCCTAAAAGCAGACCCAACCAACCCTCTAGGTTACTTCACAAGTAACTTCTGACTGTGAAACCCAGATGGCAGGCAAAGTCAAGACCAAAGGTGCCACTGTCACTCACGGACCCCAGGCAAGATGACGCTGAGTGGAAGAGGAGGAGGAAGAAGAAAATGTCACTCAAGGGAGCAGGTGCAAGATGCTGAAAACTAGTGTGGTCTCACTGGCTGTGAGGTGAGAAGGGGACATGCTGTCACTTCTCACAAGCGGTGGTCACAATCTTGAAGGAGACAGGAGGCTGCAGAGAGACCGTGCTGAAGTCCACTCTGGCTAAATTCCTAGCAGGACAAGAAAAGGGGTTCCAGTAAACTACAAGGAATGCTGTTGGCAGGAGACACTCAGATCTCTCATGAGGGCTTTAAATGGAAATATGAGAGCAAGAGAAGGAACTCTAAGTGCAGAAAATGTACTGGCCAAAAAAGCGTGTCCCAGATACGGGCACCCTGAAGGGGAGGGGCTCCAGAATCACAGGAAACCAAGGGAGAGAGGGTCTGGTCAGCCTTCCAAGTCCCCTGGGTGGGTCCAAGGCAGGAAATGACTGCACAGCTGAGTGCAGGGGTCTGGGAGGAGGCCACAGAGCTGTGATGGAGTGCTGCCCGTCGGACGTGGCAGGAGGCAGGCAGAGATGCTGCACTAAAAAGATGGGTTCAACTCAAAAGAGAACACCAGGAAAAATTCAGGAGCAGCAAATCCAAAACCCCTTGAGGGTAGCATGCTTCTATGACTAATAGAGAATGGGGAGGATGGTGGCTGTGGAGATCTCCCCCCTCTATGCCTTCAATATCTCTCTCTCCCTCCCTCTCCCTCTGCCTCCCTCCCCTCCCCCCTCTCTCTCCTATCATGCCCGCATGTCCACAGCACCATTGGTCTGCAATGTTGATGGACTCTCTAAACAGCCCTGCTATGGGAAACCTCCACATGTTATACATGGATACCATCCTACAGTACTTCGTCCCCTCCCCCTGCCCCAGTTTGGTTTGCATGTCTGTTTCTGGTGCTGACCACAACCTCCTAGACAGCCCGAACAGTGCTTTCTTCATCTGTCTCCATTCCCTGGAATGGCAGAGAACAAGTATGGAGTCACAAGTGTTCTCCAGTGCTCCACAAGTTGGTTGTGTTTTGCAAAAAGCAGAACATCTCTTAGAGTCTCATTCTGTCTAACCAACAATGTGACCCAAAGTTAAGGGAACCATGGAGGAAAATGATTGCTAGGGGTTTAATTTCAACTGAGGACAAAGAGTTGGATACAGTGGGCAGAAGACAGATACTGGGAGAATGAGATGGTATTGTCTTCAGTTGTCATCTGAAGAAAGGGGAATTCCAAGACCTTGGGAAAGTAAATAGCAGCACACCACACACTGGTGCACAAAGTCATATACTACTAGTGTCCCTGTCCCAACCATGGCAGCAGCCATCTGAGTCCTCCCCCATGAAGGCTTTCCACAGTTCTCTGGGCAGCTCCCTCTCTCCATTCCTCATTCCTCTCCAGGTCTTCAGCACATTCCTGTAGTATGAACACTGTGAATTTCTCTAGTACTTTTTATACCATGAAGTACCTTCCCATAGCCACTTTCTTTAATCCTCAATCCAGACAGGGTAAATAACATCAGCATAATCACACATCATCATCCCATTTTATAGCGGAGGAAGTACAGGCTCCAGTAAGATCTCATCTTTATTTTCCACAGAGCCTCCAACTTCTAGCCAGACCTTCCCCAGCTCATAAGCCCATGATGGAAGACATAGCAATCATATCCAGTGCCTTTCCAGTCCAAGCTCTTTGTTTGTTTGTTTGTTTGTTTTCCACACAAATTCCCCAAACCTTGTGTTTGCTCCACTCAACCCCAGGCTTCTTCTGTTCCATCACCCTGGAAGTCGCTCACACATAAGAAGGTGGAACCACTCCTTTAACAGTGATTGTGAGAAGAGCTGATTTCACTGAATGCACACCGAAGGAAGGTATCTGCCCAGAGTTTCACCTGTGGCCCTAGGAGGTGAGATCATCTTTGCTCTCAGATGAGAAACTGAGAAAGTAACGTGTCCAGTTCTGACTAGTTGGAGCCCATGCTCTCAGACCACCACAATGCTAGGCCACCTCTGGTCCAAACACAATCCGAGTGCACAGCAGTGGTCAATAAATGTGGGTTATTTTAAGCAAAATGATACAAATGACCCTGAAAAATAAGACTATGACCAGATCAGGCCAAACTGGTAAAACCGTGTTACACTCTGAAGTAGAATTAAAAAGTATCATTCTGAGTGGACGTGGGCAGCAGTGTGGAGCAATCTGGAAGTCAGGAACTTGGACTCTGGCTGACCTGACAGGCTCTGTGACTTTCCACCAATCTGCTGGAGTCTCACCTTCCCATCTATTTGTTTCTTTAAAAAAAAAAAAGAAAAGTGAAAGAATAGGGGGAAAAAAACAAACAAACAAAAGTTAGACCAGATCAGTGGCTCTCAGCAATGGCAGCACTTGTGAGCTTGTCAGAAATGCAAATCCATAGGCCCCACCATACCAGAGCCTCCAGGATGGAGCCCAGCAACCCTGCCAGGATGATCCTGATGCTCCCTCAAGTTTGAGAACCACTAGACTGGACCATCTCTGATCCTTCTGGCTCTACCACTCTGAGCACCTCAAGCGTCTTTAATTCAGCATCATGGAACCTCTCCCAACCTTGGCACTCTGACTTTGATCTGGCATGAACCTAAGTCATCTGGCCAGCTCATGTGCTCATGTCTGATGCTTCCTCCTGTGACTAACACAGAGGGCCCTGGACAGAGGCAGTTCTCCATTTACCACCTCAGCAGGACACATTTTGTCACTGTATTTAAAAAAAAAAAAAAAAGTAAAAACATGAGCAAGGATGCTCAAACATGAACATGATACTGGCACAATCATTTTAAAAATTTTAGACTTTTGATTAATTTTATGAGAAGTTGTTTTACAAATCTTAACTAAACATTAACTTTTTGGTAAACTTTCTTAATTTCCAGCTAGAAAACATATATTCTGTCTTAAACAAGATTTGAGGGACTACAGAGTTTCTGGTAGCAGAGAGGGTAGTTATTTAACATGCTGGCAGTATCTTTTTAAAAAATTGGGAAGGTCATTTCTCCCTGAGGCAAGTCAGTGAGGAACTGCCCTAAGATCTAAGAAACGGTCTTTCTAAGCCCAGTGATCTCTTTATAGTACAAACCCATCTGGGTGAATAAGAGAACATTTGCTTTGTATGCCAGACAGAGAAGCTTGTAGACAAAACAAACCTTCCTTGCTTGGTCCTCTTGTGTTTTTAAAAAAAAAAAAAAAAAAAAAAAAAGATAAACCTTGTAAGTATGAAAACACATCCCAGGGTACTATTTTCTTTGTGCAGAGTATCAACAAACGGACTGTTCACTGCTGCAACTCTTGACATCGTGCTGGAGACGCCACTGTGGAGTGAATGGATGAGTGAATGCATGCAGAGCTGACGCTGGGAGATGCGGAGATGAACAAGTTCAAATCCCTCTAAAGGATCGAAGGTTGAGTGTAGGCACATCCAACCTGTCCATCAATCCAGTCAACCACTGTACACTAAATGTCTGCCAGATTCCAGGGGAATGAACATTCTAAAAAATCAAGAGCCACAAATAAGACAGGCAAATTGGTAACTTCAAAAGAATAAGCAGAGTGCTCAGGGTCGAGCATGCAGTACAGATAAAGGGCAGGGAGGCACCAAAAGAGCAAGCGCTGGCTCCCTGCTGAGCGCGGGTGGGCAGAAAGCAAAGCTGGCTTCCTGGAGGGGATGGCATTGCAATGCTGCGCCTTGAAGGTCGGTTTGGATTCCAGCAGGTGATGATGTCAGAGACAGACAGGAATTCAAACTGAGAAAATGCTGGAACAAAGGTGACAGTGAAGGAAAGTGATGGAGACGAGTTTCCAAAAATCATTGGTCCTGTTGGATGGGACCAGAAGTGAGGATAAGAAAGTCATGCGGAGGACTTTCGGCCTCTGCCTTGGCCCTCAGCTCCTTCACACAGGCTCCCTGATGGGGACGTCCCATCCACCTCGATCCTCACACTGAGGATCGAGCTGGGCACCTGTGGCTCATCTGGCTCCTGACTCCCGTGCCATCTCGGCTCCTTCATCCATGCATTGCTCTTGGTACCGGTGCCTGTCACAGGCTTCACTGTACTTACTGTGCCATGTCTTTACACTTCTGTTTTCTGTAATTTATAAAACACATGCTGCCCACGAGTTTGTATTTTTAATTCCTGTAAGAAGTTTCAGGATCCAATTTGTATGAAAGTCAGAATACAACATAATGTTGTATTGTATGATAAAAGCCTTCAAGAATACAAACAGATAGTATATCCTGCTTATCAGAAACTCAGACACCGGTTACCCTTCTAAAGATCAGATTTTCTCATGAATGTCTCTTCTTAGTTTTACAATGACATGTCCCAGACTTCCTGAAGTAAGTCCTGAGGAAATTTTCCTAATTTTCAAGGTTTCTTTTTTAAACATTTATTGAGAACCTACTATGTTCCAGACTGCATTAAACATGAACATTTCGGCTCACTGAAATTTCATGAGGTAAAACTGTGGCACTGTGTGAGGGTTAATCCTATAAGGTATTGCTGATCAAAGAACTCACTTTATAGAGAAGGAAAATTGAGGGACATGTGGAAGATCTGGGGTCCAAACCAAGATTTCTAGAAGCTCTTGATTGTTACTTGCTCATTCAATAACAGGGACAACATCAGGGATCTCCAAGATCCGTTCTGAGCCTTCTCTAGGACTTTAGCTTTCTCTATCATTGTCATTACATTTTGCAAGGGGCAGGGGAGTAGTCAGTCTCCTCCCTTGTAAACAAGGACTGTATTGTAGCGATTTTTAAGCCCTGCTTTGTTAAAGGCCCTTTGGGGAAGAAAAGCAGAAGGAAAAGTGGGTCCCATCCCACTGCACATGGCAGCCTCTCGTTTACTCATTCTGCATCACAGGTCGAAACAGACTTTCCGACAAAGAATCCTTCTCTGAACAGTAAGGAAAATGAAAGTACTAGAACCACTCTAGAGTGGGGAGCCACAAAGACTAAATGCAATGTGGGGACCCTGTACTGGATCCTGGAAGAGAAAGAGGAAGTTGATGGAAAAACTGGTGGAATCTAGAGTCTGGAGGGAATCCATAGGAATGTTCCAACGTCAATTTCTTAGTTGATAAATGTGTCATGATAACATGAGACATCTGAAATGAGGGACACTGGATGAGGGGTATATGAAAATTCTCTGAAAAATCTCTACAAATTTTCTGCACACCTAAAATTATTCCAGAAATAAAAGTTTATTAGAAAAGACAAAACAAAACAAAACAAAACAAAACAAAAAAAACCACTCTATGACTCAACGAGAATAACCCATGACAACAGTTCCAATATTTTAGGAACATGTATCATGTGTGAGGCTTTGTATGTATGAATTCACTTATTCCTCACAAAGAGATACATAATTTTCTACAAAGAGAAAGCAAAAGAATTCTAAGGCAAATTCCTAAATTCTGAAAATCCCTACTGTAGAACAACAACCTCACTGCCATTGCCATTAGCCTGTCTGCCTCTGAACACATTCCTGGACTTGTCTTCTCTGTGCCTCTCCAGCACACCATTCCTGAAGGCTTGCACTACTCGCCTACCTCATGTCTCCCGGTCTGCCCCTTGACAACTGTCCAGTGACATCTCTTCATCCCTGAAGTATCAGTTCGGATGGATGGTGAAATTAAACATGGAGGCTGATTTTTCAAGGCTGGTGAAATAAGCTTATACTGTGCACTGGACCAGTTGTGCTAGACACTCAAGAATCCATACCAAGAACCCAACAGTGTCCTATCTTATTGCAGAAAAGTGTTCCTCTCTAAACTATAAAGTACCTCGTGGACTATGGTTTCACCAAATGTCAATAAGAAAGCACTTCAGTAAGCTTTTTGCCTCCATTATGGGGCACACTGAAGGCAAGGCTGGGTCTCACTCAGTGAACAACAAATATTTTGAATATTTATTCAATAAAAAATGAAGATAGTCCCTTGGAAAGATCTGCTGCTGGACAGATCAATAACCCCACCATCTGCCCACCATGGCAGTCATTTGTTTTGAGAAGGTGCCCAAGTGGACACCATCTTTGGGCAGAGCCAGAAAGGGACAGGAGATGAGGAATAAGGAGTTATCCAGCTGGGAAGTGAGAGTAGAGAAAAAGAAGAGATAAGCTTGGGTGGCAGAAGAGACGATGTGACTAAAAAGCAAGAGACACCATGAAGAACATGAACCCAGAAGGAGTCAAGCTGTCGGAGAACCAGCATTCACCGAATGCCTGCCCACAATGGGTGGGCCTGGAGCTAAGCTCAATGCTCCTCATGTTGTTAGGAGCTAAAATATATGTCTGTTCAACACGCCAGGTTCTCTTCAGCTTCTGTTGACTTAGTAAATATTTAAACTCAACAATTTCTACTTGAAAGGCCCTGAGAGTACACCTAGCCTAATACTAAGATTTCGATGGATAAACTGTGATTCAGATGGGAAAACTCATGTCCAAAATGGAATCAGAAATAAAACCAGTTCTCCTTGCTCCTTTGCCTGTGCCCCTTTTCATATAGACATGGGAAATAAGCACGTATTGCCAAGAGACTCTGGTACGCCAGATTTATAAATTATCCTCCATTTCATCTAACATGTCCCATCTTCTTGCTACTGGAGAGAATACTAGCCACATTATTTTAAATACAGCATAAAAATGACAATATAAAAGAGTAGCTTAGCTTGGGTGAAAATGATGATATAGATGGATAAGAATGAAAAACAAAGACAAGGTGATTCGAGACAATAAGGGTAGCGGGGAAGAAAAGGTAGAATACATGGTATGTGGTAGGGTACATGGAAGAAGTTGTCCACAAAGGAACCAAGATGCCTAAAAGATTTTGTGGTTCACAAAGCAGAGTCCTCAGAAGGCCCTGTGGAAGAATATCAATGATGGCTTCTGTAGATGGGCAGCCGCTCAGGTGGAACAAAACCTAAAGCCTAGAGTTCACACCAAAAAGTCTGCTGCCTCCCACCTCTTCAGAGTCAGGCTGTAACAAAATGGGTTTAAATTACATCAGCATGTAAGGGTGCATCCACCCAATCAGACACATCGGAATTTCGCTGTCGATCCCTCCCAGTGACTCTGTGGGTCACCCTCCAGTCTGCTCTGTCTTACGAAGTTTAACTCCACAGGCCACCTCTTCTCCAGGAGGAAGGCCTGCCCAGCCTTCCTAGCTGCACAACCACATGTCCTTGTGTCCAAAATCTCCCACTTTGCCTGCCTTTCAAGCAAAGTAGAACTTCTGACCCTGTATCACTGTTACAAGGGTGAATATTCACACACCCTTCCTCCACAGTGAGAGGCTGGTAGGCAGAATTCAAGGCCCATACCAACTTTTCCCCAAGTACATTTGATAACTAAAGGAAAGCCTTAAACTCTAGGAAACACTGTCTCATGGAATCACAGTATTCTAAAGGAACACTACATTCCCAAGCAGCACCTCCCATGCTAGACTTAAGAGCAGGGGTCTTGTCAGAATCGCTGGTCTCCACCACATCCAGCAAAGGGCCCTGCACACTGTGGGTCATACATGTTACATGAATGAACTAAAGCCAATCTTCTCATTTAGACAAATAAATGAAACCAAACATGTCAAGAAGACCTGTACTTCTTCCTCAATGCTTAAAAGATAGTCTCACACAGAGAAGGTACTCGTTTATTTTGAAAAATGGAATAGAATGGAACGGAACCAAATGGAAAAATTTCACAAGTCTACCTCAAGCCTAAAGTTCCCATAGTATGGCAACTCCTGCCTCTTTTCCTCTTTCTTCATACAAATTGAGTGACAACAAGAAGAAAATGAAGCAAGTCAGAAAAGGAAAGTCATGGGAAAACCAAAGGCCCTTTGGGGTAAGATGGGGGAAGTGTGCACAAACGGATGGGGATAAACAAGACCTGTCTGTATCTAATTTAGACTTAATAAGATAGTTTGCTGAATGTTAATTAAATACTCAGTGGTTGTTACTAACTGTGGTGATTAACTTAATTTTGAATTAAATAAGCAATAAATGCTTAACTGAAGTTCTATTAAATTTTACCCAGCAAGTGAGGAATATGAGGCTCTTAATTGACTTTAAACAAGATAGTTATGGCAAGTTAGTTGGATTTTTATTACCTGAAGATAACTGCCTTATTAAATCTAAATTGACTATTTTATTTTGTAGGGAAATATGTCATCTGTCCCTCCCATCTACCAAAACATGTTCAAAAAGGTTCACAATTGGTCCAAGCTACTTGGATTGGGGTCCTTGTGTTCTCTGGTCCTGTTTTAGTACTGTTTATTTATTTAAGAATGAATGTAAATTAAAGCACCAGTGAGATCTAGGAAGGGACACACTTCAGAGGACTGAAGAACCCCATGACCATATTTTCTAAACCAAAAATCAGGACTCAACAAGGACACAGTCTGAGGATTTGTTTAACATCACAACACTGAAATTTCCAGGATGCCTCCATGAAATCATTACTGTTGGAATAAACAGCTCTGCTGCTGAACAAACTATATGGCCCTAGGTAATTAACCTGACTTTTCTAGGCCTCGAGTGTAAATGGGATTGGACTAGAGATCCTGACACCATTTATACTGTTCCTCATAGCGCGTACAGCCTCTAGAGAACTGCCGGCATACAGTAGGTGCTCAATAACCAGTGAGTGAACTGCTGAATGCCATAAATAACATTTAGGCAACTCAAAATACTCAACATTTTTAGCCCTTTCTTTTCAAGCTTCTCCAGTCTAGAACTTTTTAAATACTGTCATTTAATAAATGACATAAGGAGAAATACAAGCCCTAAGCCACTGGTTGGGATTTTTTTTTCATTTTCTAAAGAAATGCAAATTAAAGCAATAATGAAATATCATTTCTTACATATTAATTTAATTTATTTGCTAAGACAAATGCAAGTTATAAAATTAAATCATGGTGAAGATATACAGAAACAAGTTGATTCATATACTGCAAGTGACTGCTAATTAGAAGTCTAGTTTCTGGAGGCTGAGTGGCAACTGACATGAAAAGTAACAGAAATATGTGGGACTTAGAATATGTGCATATAATTCTCCTCTTAAAAAAAAACTGCAAACATAGTTAGCCAGTCAATCAGTACTTATATAAGTTGTACTACGGATCACACTCAATAGAGAAATGAAAGTTAAAAGAGCTCAGGCATCTGACTAGGTGGTGGGGTTGAGGCAGAGAACCCATCAAAAAGGTCAGGCGTAACATATTTCAGTGGCACTCCATGGCTGACTCTGGTGCTTTACTACACTGACTGCAGAATTCCTCCCATAGTCATGTCACATGAAAGGCACACTGCTCCCCCTTGTATGGATGAGAAACCAGAAGTTCACAAGGACTAAGTCACCAGTACAAGGTTATATAGCCAATGTGTGGCAAAGCTATGGTTTGAATCCAAACCTGAATCCCAAAGCATCCATGCCGTTCTACTGCAGTCCTGGGAGATGAACACATAATACAAGAGACAAAATGGTAGGGGGAAAGTGAAGTGCCAAAGAAATAACTGCCTGTAGGAAATAATTTAGAAGGGAATAAAAGTTATGGCCCACTGATGTTTATTACTGCATTTTTAAACACATTGAGTTGCATTTAATTTTTTTTAATGTGAAACTATCCTAGTGCCTACATGGATAATGCTTACACTAGGACTATTGATTTTAACAAATCTTTAATCACATAAAATACAAATATAAGACAAAAACAGGGAAGAACTTTTTGTAATAATATTAAAGCAATATTAAAAACAAGCATCATTCACACGCCAAAAAGTGGACATACGTTTTTGGGGAGTTAAGATCAGGGTTATGCTTTATTTTATCTTGCCCATCAATAGATGAACAGATAAAGAAAATGTGGTATATGTACACAATAGAGTTTTATTCAGTCATTAAAAATATGAAATTATGTCATTTGTAGGAAAATAGATGGAACTTGAGAACATTATACTAAACAAAAATAAGCCAAACTCAGAAGGTCAAGGGTCATATGTTTTCTCTCATATGTAGAAGCTAGAGGAAAAAGGAAAAGAAATGTGTGGGGATCTCATGAAAATTGATAAGTAGAGTAGGGGAAGGAGGGGATGACAGAAGGGGAGGGAGGAGGGAAATACTGGGGAATGATAATAGCCAAATTATATTTTGTGCCTGTAAGAATATGGAACAACAGCTGGGGTTGTGGCTCAGTGGTAGAGTGCTTACCTAGCACGTTTGAGGCACTGGGTTCAATTCTTAGCACCACATGTAAATAAATGAACAAAATAAAGGTCTGTCAACATCTAAAAATATATATTTAAAAAAAAAGAATATGGGACAACAAATCCCACCATTATGTACAATAATTCACCCATAAAAAATATGGAAAAAAGATTAGAGTAATGGCCATATAAAAGATCAGAATAGGTATTTGGGTAAAAGGGTTTTTTTTTAAGTGAAGTTGAATAAATGTATTCTAAATGAATTCTTTTTCACTGTCTTTTGGTAACAGTCTAATAAATGTTTGGAAGTGCTTGATCTTTTTATTACTAAATATGTTCTTCGAACCTGAGTTGTCATTTATTACATTTATATTATTCACTCATTCACATGTCTACTCAATAAACATCTATTAAATTCTCACCACATGTCAGGAACTACAATGGAGGCTGAAGGTATGAATATGAACAAAAAGCTAGAGAGACTTGGAGACCTTCACAGGCCAGGAACAGGAAGAATCTGGCATTGCACTAACAGAAAACTTAAGCCCTGGCTCAACATCCACCTTGGGTCCCAAGTAAGCCTTTCACCCTCCCTCAGCCTCAAGGTCCTGACCAGTCATACTTAGCTGATAATAGTAACTACTGTAGAACAGCACCAGTGGGGTGATGTACCTGTAATGGTAGGAAAACACAAAGTTAACTATTAAAAATGGTGACTGGAAGAAAGTACCATATTATAATGGTGGATTCCATTTTGATCAGGATCATGGAGGCTGTTCTAGGTCAGAGATCTCCCTGGTGAGTGTTAATGCATTCTCACCAAACAGTTGTTCCCTCACACTACTGCATGACACAGTCCACTATTCCCAGAGCCCAACATCCACTTTGTCTTTAGTCCAGTTTGGCTCAAATAACCTTGACAAGCCAAATGAACAGGTGGTCCCAAATAAGACTGCTATAAATATATTTTCACAGGAATTAAAAACAAATTTGAAATAAAAGGTCAGGGCTATTAGGCCTCACAGACCTTCTAGATCAGTCTTCAACAAAAGCCGAAATTTTCATTGAAACATTCCAATCAGTCACTGTTTGACTATCCCTAGTGATTAGAGGTTTCGTATCTCCAAAAAGAACCCATCCCATGCAGAATAAGAGGTTTCCTGAAATCCGTGTAAGATCCAAAGTGTGGGTATCAGTTCTCTCAACCGCCACGCCTTCTGTCACCCCTCTAAGACCCTAAGCAGAGAATGGGATCACCTCAGGGTTATGCCAGGACCAGGCTGTGGACTCTGCATATGTCACCTTCTCAGGGTCTGGGTTCCTCTTATGTAAAATGAGAATAATAAGTGACTTCTATCTATGAATTCTCTCTCAGATCCATTGCCTCAGTCCTAATTCAGCTTTGTTTTATCAGTGGCCTGGGTTTTCTTTTTACTGTCCCTCAAAATAGGGGAACTGGAAAAAAAATGCCAGACTATATTGGTGGGTCAATCCACCCAGCACACCATAACCAAAGCTCAGATTCAGTCTTCTCACTGCCCTAGTGATGCTACTTTGAGTGTGAAGCCTCAAACTGGGGGAACAATCAAGGCCTTTCTCCACCCATCTCCAGAACCTTTCTGTTCTGCCACCCAACCACATAATTCCAATTTTCCAAGGCACCAAGCACTTCTCACCTCCATGTCTCTGTCCAAGTTATTTCCCCAACCTAAATACACTCTCCTCCCCTAGCCCACCAAATGCCCACTCATCCTTCAGTGCCCAATCAAGTAAAAATTGCTTTATCTGTGAAGTTTCCCCAGGTCCCTAGAGTCCATTCAAAGCCATCAGACATTTTTGCACATACTGTACACACTGGCTTGATGACTTATATGACCTACCAGAGCCAGGGGCCATACTGCATCCAAGTTTCCATTCCCAAAATCCACACTGGAGTTTTCACTCATTCATTCACAGGTGCACCTGGGATATGCTCTCCAATGAATGAATACAAAAATGTGTCACACTGATGGGCAAATGTATCCTTAGGGTTCTGTCCAACTGTCAATACTAATAATTCTCCAAGTGAGGCTGCTAAGCTATGGCCAAGGAGAAAGATTTCCAGGGTAGAAATGAGCAGCTACTGGAATGCTGACCTACCTTTCACCTTAGTCTAAGAAAAGGTGCCACGTACCTGCCTGGTCACAGCAAAGTTTACCTTTCCCATGAGTGAGGGAACACCCACCCTCTGGGTGGCAACTCCTTACTACAGTTCCTGAAAATGATTAGTTTTCATACCAAACAAAACAGAAGCTCCAGATGGCAACTGAGTTGTTCTTCCTGGGAACTAAACAAAACTCGTCTTCAGTGAAAATTCATTAGAAAGAATAAGTGCAGGTGACTCTGGGGACATCCTGGCACCGAATGTAGAACAGCATTGAACTTCCACAGTTATTGTTAAAAAGTTGTTATCAAGATGGAACAGTGCATGGAAAATAATAGATTCAGGAACACAGCTACAATACACACATGGACAGAGACTCAATCTCACTTCTTATCTATTAGTAGACAGAGATGCCCTATGGCATCTTGGTCTAAGCCTCCCAACCTTCGATGTCTCAGCTGAGACCCAGCACTTCCAGCGAGCCTCTGCACATGATCTAGCAGGCATACACAGGCCACCAGGGCTTCATCTGAACCTCTCTCACTGTATTTCATTACATTCTAGGATAAATATTAACATGTTTTATCACCCCTAATAAGTGCCTACAATCTTAGCCTTGCCTTCAAACATCCTAAAACATTATAATATAGTTCATTCAATAGACGTTACTTGAGCACCTAGAACAGTAGGCTTTTTTTTTGAAGTTCTTAATTTAGGTCTGGCCTTGGGCTTATTTAAAATGTCTCACTCAACATTCACAAATAGCCAGGCATGGTGGCGTATGCCTGCAACCCCAGCGGCTTGGGAGGCTATGGTGGGAGGATCACGAGTTCAAAGTCAGCCTCAGCAAATTGAGGTGCTAAGCAACTAGGCAAGACCCTGTCTCTAACTAAATAAAATACAAAATAGGGCTGGGGATGTGGCTCAGCAGCAGAGTGCCCTGAGTTCAATCCCCAATATCCAAAAAAAGAAAAGAAAAGAAATTCACAAATAAATAGGTAACCATATAGTTTATCCTCCAAATGAGAACAATCAGAACACCTCTGAGAGGGGAACAGGACACTATGGATACTAGTAGAATCAGCTAGAATACAGGCATGAACAGGGGCTACACTGGGTCGACCAGGAAGTATGGCCACTCTATCCAGGAAGCAAGTACTGTTGCTTCAGACATTTTTATTAGTAAGGAAATTGAGGATAAAAAATCTTTTAACATACTATATGTTCTCTTAAAAATGCCAAGGAACCACATGTATACTGGTACAGGCCTGTAATCCTGACTCAGGAGGCTGAGATAAGAGGATCACAAGTTCAAGGACAGCCTCAGCATCTCAACAACACCCTCTCTCAAAATAAAAAATAGGGCTGGGGAGATAGCTCAGTTGGTAGAGTGCTTGCCTTGCAAGCACAAAGCCCTGGATTCAATCCCTAGCACTGCAAAAATTAATTAATTAATTAATTAATTAATTAATTAAATAAAAAAATAAAAGGGGCAGGAGATGTACTTCAGTGGCAGAGTGCTGCTGGTTTCAATCCCCAGGAGTACTGACAACAGCTATAGCAGAAGTGTCCACACAGAGAGTGGTAGAAGCCAAAGGCCAGAGGTCTGTAAGGTCAGTGATCCTGGCCTGTCCTAATCCCCTTGCTTACCTGCCCCATGAAAAGTTTCCACACACATTTCTGTGGAAGACCTGGCTCAGCCCTCAGCACTAGCTGTACATTTGAACTACTGGGGGTTTCCCTACCATGATGTGAGTCTACTGCACAAGCAACTACTACAGCAGAAGAAAGTAGAAGGACATCCTATAGGACTAAAAAATGCAAGTACAACACAAATAAAACTTAAGAGAGAATGGAATAGTCATGATGGAAAGAGGGACACTGCACTGTTGCTCACTAGTGACAAACTCTTGCACAGCCTGGAAATGCCTGCGAATGTGGCTTTCATCCCACTTTTTGGAGCAAACTATTTTCAACAATGGTGCCCTCTTTAATGAGGCCTTAAAAGGAATATGGATAAAGAAACTGTGGCATATATATACAATGGAACATTACTCCGCCATAAAGAATGATAAAATTATGGCATTTGCAGGCAAATGGATGAAATTGGAGAATATCATGCTAAGTGAGATAAGCCAATCTCAAAAAACCAAAGGACGAATGATCTCCCTGATAAGCGGATGATGACACATAATGGGGGGTGGGAGGGGTTAGCGTTAGGGTTAGGGTTAGGTTTAGGGTTAGGGTTAAGGAGGGGGGCAAGAATGGAGGAAGGAAGGACTGTATAGAGGGAAAAGAGGGGTGGGAAGGGTGGGGGGAAAGAAAAAAGAATAACAGAATGAATCAAACAACATTACCCTATGTAAATTTATGATTACACAAATGGTATGCCTTGATTCCATGTACAAACAGAGAAACAACATGTATCCCATTTGTTTACAATTAAAAAAAAAAAAAAATGAGTAAGTCAGAAAACCAAATAGTGCCCCCTCTACTACACTGCACAGCTAAGACTTAAACTTGGAGTTATCCAGATCTAAATCCCATGACTCCCACCAGTAGAAAAAGGAGTCATCACTGTGTGACAGATGCTATTCAGGGCATCCAGAAGGGGCCCAAGTATACACTATACTACCATTTATAAAGCACCATCATGGGGAATTTCTCTGGTTTTTACAAGTGCATTGTGATACATCATATGATCCCTCTTTGAAGGTAACTGAGGCTTAGGGATGTTCCAGAACTTAAGATCACAGAGCTCATGAGTGGCTCAAACACAGGACTTTGTTCTCCATGGACCAAAAACTATCTTGTGCTGCTGAAATAACAGAAAGGTGACACCAAGACCTTCAGATTCTGCGTCACACACCTGGTTCTGGTTTCGCCTTCCATTATGGTTTAGATATTATGTGTCCCCAAAAAGCTCATGTGTGAGACCATGCAAGAAGATTTAGAGGACAAATGGTTGAGTTAAGGTTCTCATAATCTTAGTGAATTAATCCCCAGATAGGATTAACTGAATCGTGACTGAAGGCAGGTAGGGTGTGGCTGGAGGAGGTGGGTCATTGGAGGTGTGCCTTGGGGGCATATATTTTGTATCTGGCAAATTGGAGTCTTTCTCTTTGCTTTCCAATCATGATGTGATCTGCTTCCCTCCGCTACACTCTTCTGCCATGATGTTCAGCCTCACCTTGAGCCTCAAGGAATAGAGCCAGCCATTATGAACTGAGACCTCTGAAACCGTGAGCCCCAAAATAAACTTTTCCTGCTCTACAATTGTTCTGGTCAGATCTTTTAATCACAGTAGCAAAAAAACTGACTAAAACACCCTCCAATGCCTTGGACACAGGCAGCTAGTGCTACTAATTAGTGCTAATGAAATAATAACTGTTTCTTTCTTTTTTTTTTTTTTTTTTTTTTGCGGTGCTGGGGATTTAAACCCAGGGCCTCTCGCAAGCACTCTACCAACTGAGCTATATCCCCAGCCCCAATAACTGTTTCTTGAAGGGTATGGTGGCACACACCTGTGATCTCAGTCACTTAGGAGGCTGAGGCAGGAGAATCACAAGTTCAAAACCAGCCTCAGAAACACAAATAAAACCCAAGAGACCCTGCCTCAAAATAAAAACTAAAAAGGGCTACGGATGTAGCTCATTGGTAAAGCACCCCTCGGTTCAATCCCCAGTACCAAAACAAAACAAAACAAAACAAAAACAAAAAACAAAAAAGACCCACATTTGTCACACCTGTGCATAGGGCTTACTGAAGATGTGCATATCAATTATCTCTTGTTCAATTGGAGAAGTTAAGAAGCAGGACAAGAGTTTTAGAGACAGGAGTCTGAGTCTCATTCTGCCAGGGAAGGCCCAGTGGGAAAGTTTCTTCACCCCTGAACACTTGCCCACTCTCTGTGAAGCAAGACTGATCTTGCCAACCCAATGAGTTGCAATCGAGAATTAAGTAATAAAAATGATCGTAAAATGCATTTGCCACATAAAAAGTGCTATGAAGGCTATGAAATACTAATGGATTCTGCAAGATGGGTTGTGATGAGCAGGTTTAAGAGGGAAGGAAAAGGTAAGAGGATCTGCCTTGTAATGCATCTAAGACTGTCAGCCTAAAAACTTTCAGGCCAGCAAAATAAAGGGAGAATGGTGGGAAGGAGGCAGGGAGCTGTCACCTATAAGAAATGTTGAAGCTAGCACAGATCCAGCAGCTTGGTTCCTGCAAGCAAGTGGCAGACATCACAATGTCAATGACACAATAACCAGACAATAAGACAAATAACCAGAACCACATTAATCACATTGTTTTCAAAGTGCAAAGCAAAAGATCCAAAACTGAGATGCAATGATCTCCCAGTTATATCCCCTCCCCAAATTCTCCAAAGCAAAGCTCCTGGGAGATGGGGGAAGGGGTGTGTGTGTCAAGTACAGCAGTAACTGAGAATGAAAAACACCTTGGAAAGAGGGCTGGTCTGGGAATGAGGATCACATGTGACTAACAAAGTCTGTTTCTTTCTTTAGGTCTCAATTTCCTTCTCTGTATAATAAGGGATTAGGTCATTGTGACTACCAAGGCCCCAGCCCATACTTATAAAGCAGGAATGGTCACCTGTTTGGGGCTTCTCCTACTGACTACAAGCTTCGTTGTTCATAAAATACTTTTTTGCAGCCAAGTCTGATAAACTGGGGGGGTGGGCGGGGGAGGATACTAGAACTAAACTACCTCATATTATTCTAATAGCAAACAGTTTCTAGAATCTGTTTTTCCTTCTCTCTACTATGCCGATATGGTACAGGCCTATCTCCCTGTCCTAAACATTTCAGTAACCTCTAAACTGCCTCTGCCCTTGACCTACTATCCCTCTGTCACCAGAGCTCTCTGAAACACAGATCAAACAATGTCTTTCTTTGCTCAAAAAATAATAAAATTTTCTCTCTTTCTCACCTCTGTCATGATCCTTAGCCTACTAACCCTTGATCATCTAACCTTCCTAGACCCTCACAGTGTTCTCCAAATACAGTTTTTTATCCCTAAACAATTCTAGTTCTCAGGCCTGTGCATGTATATCAATGTCCCTCTACCTGGAAAGCTCTTCCACCTGTCTACCATGAGAACTCCTACTCACTCCTCAAAACTATAAGTATTTTTCAAAAGTATTCATCAGTTCCTCTAGGTGGTGAGTCACTCCTGTCTTAAATGTTCCCATTTGCCCTTTGCTCATTACTTTGTTAGGGCCTTAGCACAGTGTATTTCAGTCTCTCTTCTACATTAGAATAAAGATCCTTAAAAACATAGTCTGTCTTTGTTTCCCTTTTAAGCCAGGATCCAGCACCTCTGCCTGACATATGGTAGTCACTCGGTACAAATGTAATGAACTTAATACAAGAAAGGGAGTTGCATGTGATCACACATAGGTGGGGTAGAAGAGGTAAGGACTCTGGAAATTGCTTCATGGCACAGGGTGGATTTTGATCTTGATATCAAAGGAGCATAGGCTTACAACAGGTGGAGACAAGAGGCTGGAGATATAGGAAGGGAGAATAGCAGAAGTGAACACCTGGATTAAGAAAACAGATTAATAAAACTGCCTGGCTGTAGGAAGGAAAAGTGAAAGGCCAGTTGCACCCTCAATTAGCTAAGCTGGCACCCTCAACCCCACATTCCCAGTTCCCCAGTCTTCACCCTACTGAAAGCACTGCCCAGTGCCATCTGTGGCAGCTACAGCACAGGCGATTCTCCACCCAGTCCAGGATCTCTGTAGGCCCAAGGTTCTAGGCAGTAAAATCACGGTCCCCTTTGCCACGAGTGCTATCCTGCGGTGGCAATGAACCATTATGCCGTTCCCTCTCTTCGGGTAGCAAATACTTTCAGAGCACTTATCATGTGACAGGCACTATTCTGGGCATTGGGATATAGCCCTTAATAAAGTAACATCTTTGTAAGTATCAAGAAACTTATTTAAAAGTAGAGGGGAGATAGAAAAGCAAATATTTAAGGCAAAGTGGTGATTCATATTTATATAATATCAACAGACATCGTTCATTCACTTAACAAACAGCTACTAAACATCTTCAGGGCATCAGAGATGAGAGGAATTCAAACATACGAAAGACAAGGTCTTATACATATCACCAGGTGCCATTCCTGGGGTCTACCTCCTCTCCCCAGAGAACAAGCAACTCATTCATACATTTATCAATGAATCATCAAAATGCAAATGACCGACCTGAGGCAGGTAAGTAATAGCAAGGACTGGAGTTGATTCCTTGAGTCCAGAACCAGAAAGTTTTCTTGAAGGAAAAGATCAACATGACCCACAGAAGGGCACGGTCCAACAGGAGGGATTTGGTTCAACTCCAGAGTTGTTCCAGGAGCCATAAACCAAGGGTTATTACAGAGATGGAGAATCCCCACCACTTTTTTTACAGCCCAACCTGCTTCTCTGTGGGTACATCAAATCCTGATTTCCTACAATCGACTGGGGAAATAGGCATTATTGAGAGGATCAGATCATTTGGTGCAGAGGCTCAGTCCTCCCAATTAGGTTTGAAGAGAGAAGACACCCAAAGATAGAGGGCATGGTGGCAGCTTAAGAGAGAAGGAGGTAGGATGGTACTAATGTGTAACTGAGAAGCCACTCTTCCAGGGAAATCCTCAACTGTGATCCCACCAAGCCCCAATGAGTGTGTACTGAATTAAATCCCAGAGGAGAACACTGAGAAACAATATCAGTTTGAACTCTTTCTGCTGTGGGCACAGAAAGGAGTGGTGAAGAGGCTAGCAATCAAGCAAGAGTTGAAACTTGGTCATGTTACTTAGTTGTTCAACCTTAACTCACCAAACTCATTTTCTTACCAGCAAAATGAGACCGATAATCGTAGAAGTTCGTTTTTTGTTACTATAACTTAATACCTGAAGCTTGGGGAGTTGATAAAGAAAACAGGTTTACTTAGCTCTCAGTTTTGGAAACTCAAGGGCATGGCACCAGCATCAGGTCAGTTCTGGTGAAGGTCTCATGGCAAGTGGTACCAGAATAGTGGGAGCATATCAGGGGACAGAGACGACATTGCCAAACAGGGAGCCAAAGAGCAATTCAAATCAGGCTGGCTCTTCCAAAGCACCACCTTAATCTCTCCCAAGGCACATCCTTAATGACCTGAGGACCTCCCACTAGGTCCATCCCCTAAAGTTCCCACCTCTATCACATGAACCCTTGGAGAACAAACCACATCCAAAGTATAACACTCATAAAATCTACTTCAATGAATCAATATGGTAGCTAAAAATCATACAGCAGCACTCAAACTGCCTAAAGTTATATACTATCATTACAAATGATAAGTAGATAAACATTTTCCAGCTTCAATTTTACAGTTTACCTGCTTCAACACATTAATGCCTCTACCACCCATCCACCCTCCAATCTCATCTCAGTGACCCGCATTAGTAATGCACCAGTCATGTCCTCTGGGCAACTCCCACTACACACATCCCTTCCTCCACCCTTCCCCCCTTCCCATCCCCTCACATTCTCTGCCTCCTATGCACCTGCATATCAATGGATTTCTACCCAGGTCCTAGCTTACTGCATGCAGCAGCACCATATTTCCTCCCTCTTCCTCACCTCTAGCAAGTTCCTTGTAGCAAGTTTCTTCCAGCAAAGCGTAGCATTCAAAACTATATTCCAGGAAAAGTCCCCACCCACCAATGCACATGCCTGACTGAGAGTCTAATTACTGTCCTGGGTCAAAGTCTCACGTTCAATCATCCATCTATGTTACTGGAACCAGTAAGTGTTACTATGCCTCCCACATTACCATCAAATACTTAATTCCACAGCGATAGTTTCAGAGCCCCTGACTAGCCTTGTTCTGTGAATCACAAAGCTTTAGAAACCAGCTAATGGCTCCTATAGCCTATGAGCTAAATATAAACATTTCTTCTACCAAAAATTAAGAGTCCTCCCCTTTCTCCATTTCCCACAGTCTTCTTCATGCCGGCCATTAAAACACAGCCTTGAAAATCAACCATGTTACCCTCTGCCTCGCAGGTCTCTCACCTTCCATTCTTACCCTTTGACAATTCCTACTTAGTCCTTCTTATGGTTTGGATGTGAGGTGTCCCCCAAAACCTCACGTGTGAGACAATGCAGGAAGGTTCAGAGGAGAAATGATTGGGTTGTAAGGGTCTTAAATCAATCAATGAATTAATCCCCTGATAGGGATTAACTGAGTCGTAACTGAAGTGGCAGGGTATGGCTGGAGGAAGTGGGACTTGGGGGCGTGGCTTTGAGCATATATGAGCTCTCTCTGCTTCCTGACCACCATAATGTGAGCTGCTTCCTTCTCCACACTCTCCCACCATGATGTTCTGCTTTGCCTTAAGTCCTGGGAAATGGAGCCTGCCTTCTATGGACTAGGACCTCTGAATTCGTGAACCCTCAAATAAATTTCCCTCTACTACAGTTGTTCTGGTTGGGTCCTTCAGTCACAGCTGTGAAAAAGCTGACTACAACAGTCCTAGAGATTTGATTCAGACAGCTCCGCCTCTATGCAGGCTTCCCTGAGTTTGGCCATCCTTGGTACAGAGCAGCCAGAACACACACTGACAGCACTTGATACACTGACGACCCCCACTCCACCACATTCACCTGCCCCTGTGCTCCTCAAGGGACAGGGACCATGCCCTCCTCCTATCTGTATACCCAAGGCCTACCCAGCTCTGGCACACAGTAAGCAGACTCAAGAAGTGTGTGCTTGGTGCACTATTCTTCCTTGTGGGTAAAATCTGCATGTCCAGCCCTTGTTTTTACCACGTTACCTACCAGTTTCCATTTCACTGTCCTTCTACTTAAAACAGCAAATCTATGGGTGAAGGGGTGTTCCCAAACCTTAAGAGTTATACATCGCCCTTGGTCAAAACTCCCTCAACATTCCAGCACCCTGAGTCCTAGCTCTGAAATCAAACCAAATCAGATTCTTTCCCCATTCCCAATTAACCCATGTTAATTTCCCAGCAGGATAAAGTCACGTTACTACCAAGAATCACAAGTTAGAGACTGCAATT
The DNA here is from genome assembly GCF_902686445.1 of Sciurus carolinensis. Lineage (NCBI taxonomy): Eukaryota > Metazoa > Chordata > Mammalia > Rodentia > Sciuridae > Sciurus > Sciurus carolinensis. Next base: position 58,163,023 of record NC_062221.1, on the reverse strand, counting down.
TTCAGCACATCCCTAATTAGTTGGATAACCTTGGATAAGAGTTAAAATGGAGGTGGTTATGTCACCAGGCTTAATTCTCAGAGAATATTGGCGATTCAAATGGAATAGATGATGTTGAAGTGTTATATAAAGTGTGTGTAAAGTATTATACATTCATAAAGGACATGACTAACAAATTTTATCAAATTTAAATCATTGACTGTAAGATGTGTCATTATCAACTGAAAATGAAAAAACAAACTTCAACTATGACACATCCATGATTATAAGACAACCAGATTTAGTGATATTAAAATGTGAAAAAGTATGTCTCAGGATTAATTTAATATAATTTACCTTAATGAAAACAGAATCCTGCTACAAATTTTTCATATTTGTAAGTGGCATATAATAGGTACTCAGTAACATGTCAAATAAGTGAAAAAACATCAAATGATAATATTCTTAACCAAATTATCACTTCTCACTGAAACTGGGCAGCAGGAGGCTTCCCAATGCCAGAAATCCCCTCTACATCATGTTCCAGCCTGCTCAAAACCCTCAAATGATGGCTTCCAGTCACATCCAAACTCAATAGCCTGGCATTTGTAAAGTCCTTCATAATCAAGTCTTCTCTCCCACCCGTTACTTCCTAGAAACATCTCCCTCCCTCACAGGGATCACCTCTCAACCTGAATCTGACTCCAAGAACAATTTTACTCATTCCCACCATAATAATCAGCTCAGCTGCTCCACTTCTCCTTCCTCTATCTACCCCCAAGGTCAACGCTAAGCCCATTCTATTTACAGGGAGTCCGACCTTTGTACCCCTACCATTCAAACAGCTAATCCCACTTATAGACTCTACATTCTAGACTAGAGAGGATTGGGCGTTGAAGCTGAGGACTGCCTTGCAAGGATTAGACGCAAGACACATAATCTCCTCTTAACTGGCCCTGGTGCCAGCATAAGTTCTGCAAGGAGGCCCTTGATGGGACGGAGAGAACCTTACTGGGTATTCTGTACCCACACCTCGGTCCACCCTTATTTAGCTCTAGGGCTGACACTCAACACTACATGTTTCCCTACCTGTAAGGGTGAGGCAAAGTGAGAATGGGAAAGAGGGCTCAGGCTGGCTCCTTTTAGAGACACACCTATCCACTTCCCTTCCTTCCTCTAAAGATTTTCTTAAAATGCACATGAGCAGGGAGAGGAAAAGCAGTAAATCACTAACACCTTTGTGACAATTAATTTTATTGAACCGGCAAGACATCTAGAAAAGGGAGTAGGTGGATCAAAAGAGTAAGGGGATGGAAACAATGTTAAATGAGTCTGGTTAAGGAAAGTAGCTCAAAAATAACCCTGAGTTCTTGCTAATCCTTTTCTATTGGAGGGAAAGTAGCAGAACCCTCCTAAGGAAAGGAAACTAGAATTTTGGGGGGATCCTGGGTCCAAAGACTTGACTCTGGCCAAGAACCCAAGTACCATTCCACGGATGAGCTCTCCTCAGGTCATACCCCTCCCTATCCCCAACTTCACGCCCCCATTTACAGTTCATCTCTACTCCCCACCCTTCATTCAGTCTTCTCTGATCTGCGCTTGCCTCGCTGAGATGCTCTTCCTCCCTGGCTGGCTGGCTTCTGAAAACTCCTCATCCTTCAAAAGCAACAGTCAAGCACAGCCCACTCCAAAGTCCATTTCCTTAAAAATTCTATCCTTGCATTTCCCCCCAGCACTTAGTATTTCCTATTGGGTCAGCTGAGCGCTCCCTGAGGGTAAGAGCTGGGCCCAACACACCAGCACACTGCCTGACACACAGTGGGGATTCTAGAAATGCTTACAGAAAGGGAAATAGGAGTCCTGAGCCACCTTTATTTATGGCTCGGCCTCTAATGAATGACTTCGGGAAAGACCCTCCTCTCTTGGCCTCGGTTGCCCTAACTCTAAAATGGGCGGACTTGAATGACTGGATCTCTAGGCCCTTTCCACTGTGACAACTGAGATTCCGCGAAAGCTAGAAGCGGCTAGGCGTGGCCCCGCCCCCTGGGCGCCCAGAAAGCCCGGGCAGGGGGCGCGCGAAGACTCCAACCCCGCCCAGCCCCGCATCGACGCTTCCCCCAAAACTCTGGGTCCCCCTCCCCCACGGCGTGCACCCGGTGATTGGGCCGCGGTCTGCACTTCCGCACCGCGGGCCTGGCGGCCGGGGCAGGGCGCTCTGCACCCCGCGCTCCTGCCACCCCAGAGGTGATCGCGCCTGGGGCGGGCTGGGGGTTCCTGAAGCGCCCGCGGGCGGAGGGTGGGGGGAAGGAAGGAGGATTTGCAACAATACCTCAGGGAGGAGGCAGACGGGGCAGCGGCAGTGGCGGCGGCTGGAGGCGGAGGCAGAGGCGGAGGAGGAGGTGCCGGGGCACTCCCCCTCCCATTGTCCCCAGTCCCGGACAGGCCCGGCCCCACGCCCCGCACGGGTCCCGGCGAGCGCGCCGCCCGCGCCCTGCGCCCCGCGTCCCGGGCCGCGCAGCCAGCCCTTACCTTGCAGCGCTCGGCTCTCCCCGATCGCTTAAGCTACTTATCCCGGGAAAGCTCGCGCGGGGCCCGGGAGCGAACCCACAGACAAAAAGTGAAACTTCGGCAGGCTGGAGCGGCTGCTGGTTGGTGCCTTTCCCCCTCCTTCCTCCCCACCGTCCCCACCCCCTCCCCTCGGTCTCCCGTGCGGTGCCCTGAGCGCTGGAGGCTGACGTCAGGGGCCTGAATTCCTGACTTTGCCTGCACGCATTTGTCCATGTAAGGTATGGGAAGGCGTGTGCCCGCGGGCCGCAGCGCAGCGCTCGCCTCGCGGGGGAGGGGGCGCCCGCAGCGGGCAGTTACTTTGCCAAAAGGTGGGCGCACAGAGGGCATTGCATTTCCTGGGAGGAAGAGGAGGAGACGCGGGAATGTAGGGAACTTGCAAAGGAGGAAGGGAAAGAGGGAGGTGTGGAGGCTTGCCTTCACTGGAGGAAGAGGAAGGAGACGTAGGAGGAAGCGCCCGAGTTGAGGGGCTCCTAGAGAAATGGGGGACTTGAGTCTGCTACTATGGCGCCAAATAAGGGGAATGATCCTGAGCTAAAGAATCCCCTTTGAAGATCCTCCTCGTGAGCCCCGCCCCGGATTCCCAGCAAGACTCAAAACTTACAGGATGTTAGAGCTGGCAGAGACAAACTTTCAACCCATTCACTTCACCCGTCAGAACGCTGAAACTTGCAGAAAAGAAATGACTTGCACACATAAGTTCTACAGATCCAGGAGCGGGACCCAGGTTCCCTGCCTCCTCTCCGGACTGATTCCAGCCCGCAGACAGGCCCTGACGCCCTCCTAACCCCTGAGCTGTGAATCGGGTTAGATACCGGACTAAGCAAGACGACCACCCAGTGAAGTGATTTCATACTTCCTTGGCCCCAGAACCAATTCCTGAAAGGTTCTAGTTGACAGTGAGCCCCGAGGAACAGTGGCAATCAGTTGCTTCATTTAACTCCCTCTGCCCTGCCCAGTGCTCAAAGAGGTGAACCCCAGGAGTTAAACGTCTACAGCTTGCTCTGTACTTATAGCTTCAAAAAAAGTATGGGAACTGGGTGGACTAGTTTGAATAAAGATAGACCTGTTCTTGGAAGGTTCTAGTTGGAGTTTTTTTTTCTTCAGGAAATGTGAGCAAAGGTGAGAACTACCATTTACTGTATCCAGGGGTTACTTCCTGGAAGGCACTCCAAACCGATGACTTCCTTTCCTTGTGTTTCTATCCTGTTCATATCTAAAAGAAAAATCCCTCCCTGCAGCACATCATTAAAACACTTTTTCATCTGTCTTATTACATCATCAAGCTAGTTGGATAGGATTAGTTGTAGTCCATCTTCTACCTTTAAGGCAATAACTCAGATGTAGGATTTGCCAAACACAAAATAACTGAGCAAGACCTGAATTCACTTACCCTGCTCCAGGGCACCTGATGGATTCCATGCTCTTTCCATGCCATCTACCTGACCTTTACCTCCAACAGGACCTAATTCCAATCATACATGGTGAGAATACACTTTGAGTTGACTGCAGGAAAACTGCTATCCATGGTTCTTTTGAGGTTAGATTTTAATGGAATTCCTTTAACAGGAATTAAGGAAATAAATGTAAAAACACATGCTATTGGACTCATTTATTTAGCATTTCTTTGTAAAGTCTTTGTTCCTCTCCATTTTCTCATCTACACATACATTATGTGAATCTGAAGGCAGAGAGAGATTCTCTCAGAATCTGACTGAGATTCTCTGAGAATCAGTGCCTCTCACTCCTGAGATGACCCACGTCCTCTCTTGAATGCATATACCCTGCTTTACTCCCAGAGGATCTCTCTTGAGATTGCCCTATTGTTTCCTTAAATATGTATCTACTTTCCTAAATAAAATTCTGTCTATATTGGGGGGTGGGGATACCTACCCATTCCACATAATAATGAACTATTCTTACATCTAACCTGGTTTTAAAAAATGGGGAATATGAGCTCTTAAAGAGATTTTGTTCTGAGACTTTAAAAATACCAAATCCTATCACAACACAATTCACTTATTCTATCAAACATTTCAGAAAACCCACATCCTGAGTATTACTATTTAGTATGAAAAAAATTCCAGTATCACATGAGATTGAGAATGGATTCACTCAGTTCTCATCAGCTATGACGGATTTGACCGGCATTTTCTCAACCACCCACCCCTCTTTCTCCCACTTATAAAGAATAATAGAGTTCTAATGAGGATTAATAAAATTTAATAAGGTATAATTACTCATTCATTTCCTCCATCATGTGCATTATAAGAGTGCTCTTTTGGACCCAGAAATGCTACTAATTATGTTAAAACTGTTGCATGGGTGTGGTGGAGAACATCACTGTGCTTCTCCTGAAATATTTATGAATTGCTCAGGTGGGCATGGTGTTAGCATGCACATTACATAATGTTAGTCACAAGAAACAATTTCCATTCATAAAGCCCTCACCAGAAGTATAAGTGACAACATCATCAGTTGGATGCTTGGTGAACCGCATGCAGTAGTAACCCAAACCAACATCTCATTTTTGTTTGCTATTCTGGTTTCTTTTGTACTGTCACTTTTTTTCAACATCCTATTAACACTTGCTGTATGCAGGGGTTTGGACCAGGAGGAAACTGTAAATTTGCAAAGCCAGTACTAGAGGAATGCTGGTTTACCTATTCAGAAGATAGAAGAAACATCATTTCAGGTGGAATGGGGTCCCATGTCTAAGGATGAAATACTGGTGTTCTCAAGGCCAAAAGTGGCAATTTCATTGGTCCATTGATGGCACAAAATATTTTTAGGCAGGCTAGGCTGTATTCCCACGATTCCATTGAAGCCACTAACAGTTTCTACACACAACAATCTTTGAGTAGTTCATGCAGTTACGGGGCTGGAGGCTGGCCAGCCTGAGCCAGGGCAGTCACTGTAGATCTTGGGTGCTGGTTCTTGTGAATCCGCCCAAAAGAATTTGAGGGAAATAACAGTAGTCAGCAAAAAATGTAATAGAGTGAAAGATGAAAGTAATATACAGCATAGGAAGTGCAAGGACCTCTTAAAGCCTCTCTTTACATCCTCTATGTATGGTGCCATAGAGTTGAAGTTTTTAAAGAAATTGAATCCCCTGTTCTTGCCTCAATGTTCCTGTCCCCTTAACTGGTTTCTTACCATTTAGCTACCCATCAGCAAACTTCCTTTTTAAGGGTCTCAGTGTTGTGGTTGTCATAGTGATTTGGTGGTTGTGGCACAGTTTGGGAGATAGGGAGGATTCTGGTGACTTGGTTCCAAGAGACAATGAGGACATGGTCTGGAAAGAATAGTGCCCCTTGAGGGGTTATCACTAACTCGAGTTGGGGAAGGTCTTGAAATACCGGACTCCACTTTTCTGATGCTCATCTGTTTCAGTTAGGGATCCCCAGGATTTTAAGTAATTGTTCCCTCAAAGGATTTTATTTATCTACAGCTTGGGGAAGTTTGGGCATTCTAGCTCTCATGCCCAAATGCTTCCCATTTTAGATAAGATTCCCTTCTGTTTCAGTTTTATAACTCCTGGTTTCTTGGTGCATAAGTTTAATGTCTGTCGTCTGCCCTTTTTTGTCCTTCCTCTCTTTACCCTCTGTTCATGGCTAACTAACCTACCTAATAATGCAGTTCCTTTTTTTTGAGTACTTATAATATGCCAGGGTATTCTAGGGATTTTTTTTTGTGAGGGCCTTAACCCTCACAAAACCCTTCATAAATTGGCATTATTTCTCTGTCAAATCCATCAGGAAACTAAAGCCCAGTGAAGCTAAGTAACTTGCTGTTCATACAAAGCTAATACTTGAGTAAGCTGAGATTCCACCCTGAGCCCAGGTAGCCTGGTTCCTTGCTTACCCACTGCTCCCACATGTGCTTCATCCATAATCAGACAGCATTTGCCACCCACACCAGAAGCTGAACCAGTGGGGTCCATCCAAGTTTGAATTTCCAAACCTAGGAGCTAAATAAACCTCTTCTCTTTATAAGTAGCCTAACTCAGGTATTTTATTATAGTGTTGAAAAGCTGACCAGTACAGTCATTTTTTTTCCAGGAAGAACTAAGCACACATGACAATTTTAGTATTTTATATATTCTGTTATATAGTTGAGTGTAGTTCTCTTCCCAAGATAATAGCACCAAGGACATGGATGATGCTGACTCTAGCCCAACTGGATAAGCATCAGCCCTTCAAAAATAGGTAAAAACTTGATACGATAAATAGCAGTGGTAGGCTTTTTGTAAATGCAGCATTAAAGATAATGAAGAAGTTTACAAATTTTTGTTTATTCTTCATACCTCACAGTACAATAATCTCAATGTAAAAACAGAATACGTCATCAGACTTCCTAAGTAAATGTTTTCTTCCTTTATTGGTACTAGATCTTTTCTGGAGGGAAAAAAATTATCACAACCTACTGTTGTTGGTGTAGCAGATTTAGGCCAATGTGCACAAATGATTACTTTTATCTGCCCCATGGATTTTGCACAATTTTACCAAGTTTCCACTGACTGGCTACTCAGATATCAGTATTTGCATTTTGCAAATTTTGTGGGATCAGATTTGCACAAATATTTTGGCCCATTCCAACTCCATCCCTGCTACCAGTCTGCTGACTTGTAAGTTCAAGTCAGGCGAGGACCTAGAAGAAACAACTTTTTATTTTTTATAATTAACTTTTAGAGGTCACACAGTGCAGGATGACAGTGGAGTCCAGTCTGTGGTAGCAAGGATGCTGGAAGAACTTTAATCTTTCTTGGATCATGATGGTAAAAGCAGACAGTTTATATCACCTTTTTGTTCTAACAAGTATCTATCATGAACCTACTAACTGTATTAGGCTTGTGTATAGTGTTGAAAAAAATAGATGTAGTCCCCACTTTCCATGCTAACACAAGGAAACATAACACCAGCTTGGGAGGGTGGGGTCTGTTGAGATGAGTTAGCTGAGACTTACCAATAGACCGTTGTGTGAACTGATTCCACTGCTTCGGTCACAAGCCTTCTTTGATGGTGATGAGCCGGGAGATACATGCACCCTAGGCCCATTGGAGAACACAAACCTGGAGCTCACAGTTTTGTTTCGCACAACATTAGAAGAATGATGTCCAAGGATTTGATGGATGCAGCCAAGACCTCACTTACTGGCCTCACTGGTCCCTTTAGGAAGCTGCACAGAACTGTGTTGTTGCGGAAGAAAGTCTGCTGGTTCTTGGGGATCTGTGAATAGGCTTAGGATGCACTCTGCCTCATTCATGGCTGTAATCCAGTGTCACCTACTCATTAGGCATCACAGCAGACCTCAGGGCAGTTTTAGATGAATGAAAAGAGGTTCGTGATAGATAGATAGATAGATAGATCTCTTAACACACACACACATATATATACATATATACATATACACATATAAATTAAAATTAAGCTGTAGATATATATTATATATTCTACCCATCATATAGATACACTACACACACATATACAGTTTAACTGAAGTATAATTATTTTAGGTGGTTTTTTTTTTTTGGTATTAAAAAAACCCTAGAGTTGCTTTATCCCTGAGTCACATCCTTAGTCCTTTTCATTTTTTATTTCAAGGCTGGGTCTGGCTGAGTTGCTTACATCCTTACTAAGAGTCTAAGGCTAGCCTTGAATTTACAATCATCTGGCCTCTGCCTCCCAAATGGCTGGGATTACAACTGTGTGCCACCAGCCCAGTTAAATATAATTTACGTAACATAAAATTCATTCATTTTAAGCACATAGGTAGTTTTAGGAAATTTAGTATGATTATGGAATTGTATAATCATCACTGTATTCTAATACTAGTGCAGTTCTTCAACCGAAAAAGAAATCTTACAACAATTTATAGTCATTCCCATTCCCAACTGCAAAGTCAAACAACTACAAACTTACTTTCTGTTTCCGTAGATATGTCAATCCTCGACATTTCATATAATAAACCATTCAATGTGTGAATTTTCATGCCTGCTTTCTTTCACTTAGCAGGTTTTCAAGGTTCATCTATGTTGGAGCATGATGTATTAAGGGTTTTTTTTGTTTTTTGTTTTTTTACTTTTTATGATCAAATAATATTCCAGTGTGTTAATATGCCATTCTGTTCATGAATTCATCAACTACTGGACATTTGTTATTATTTTCATTTGGGGATTATTATGAATGATATTGCTATGAACATTCATATATTGTTTTCTGATTATATGCTATTTTAAAGTAGAAAAAATAGCTGTATAAAAGTGAATCTGAAACAGGGTACAGTGGCTCATGCCTGCAATCCCAGTGTCTTGGGAGGTTGACAGAGGAGGATCACAAGTTCAAATCCAGCTTCAGCAATTTACTGAGGCCCTAAGCAACTTAGTGAGACCCTGACTCAAAATAAAACATAAAAAGGGCTGGGGAAGTGGCTCAATGATTAAGCACCCCTGGGTTCAATCCCTGGTACCAAAAAAAAAAAAAAAAAAAAAAAAAATTGTAGCTGAATTTGGGAGATTTAAATGGAGTTGCCTTTAAATGGTAAGATTTTTTATTTTGTTTGTTCTAATTAGTTGTATAAGACAGTAGAATGCATTTACATATTTATTTTTGTGAATCTAATTTTCAAAATTTTATAATAAATGCATCATTTTTAAGTTTCTTATACATCTATAATAAGACTAAGACAATAAATTAAAACAAAAAAATCCCCCAAATATTTGGAAGTTATAATCCCTCACTTGCTACCTGAATTTTCTTGGTAATCCATGCTAGATGGTTGGAGTGGGATATTATCTTGAAGTATTTAATGATATTTTTACCCATTTTTCTAACTCTGGCCCTTCATTCACTCAGCTAGCTGAGACAGTTTGTGTTAATGTGTTCCCAGAAGTGATGGGGTAGGCCTCAAATTGAATGATACTACTTTCTTTTACTTTGCAGAATACACTTAATTTTACTTGCAAGCTCCTGATTGCGGGTAATTTTTAAATTTTTCATTTCTTTCTTTTCTGCAGAGAAGCCTTTATTTAAGAATCATCAGTGGGAGTGTGGCTCAAAGTTGAACTCACTGAAGTACTTTGTCCACACCTCTGTTTCTATTCACTGGACACCAGTCTATGCAGTCACCACGGGACTACTTTTTGACTTCTCTCTCTTCCTAGCTCCTCTCTCCAATCAGTTGTCAAAGCTGGCAGCTAAAAGCTACCCTAAAAGCCTCTCTCCCCCCTGTCTGCTTCTTTGAGGGTAGGTTCTCAGTACAGTAGAGTCCCAACATTTTTGTGTTTAATATTCACATTTAAATTGTGAGCAGAGAGAAGAGAGGTTACAATTTAAATGCAACAGGTGGTCCTCTCTATTAAGGTTCATTTATTTATTTGTTTATTTATCTTTATTTTTCATTTTTGCAATACCGTGTGTTGAACTCGGGGGCACTCTACCACTAAGCTCATTTGCCCAGGTTGACATTGAACTAGCAATCCTCCTATGTTGACCTTCCAAGTTGCTGGATGTACCACTACATCCAGTTTCCACCAAGGCTGTTAAGAATAGAGTGCTACTTTAATTCTCACAATCTTTGTCTCTGTTCACAGTATGTCCTCTCACACAGTGATGTTATTGTTTAAGGGTAGCCCCATATTTTATTTGGCATGCTTCCAGTTAAAAGCCAACTGATGCTTCCAGTGCTCATCCAGTGAACATTGATTAGTCCCCAAACAGAAGGAAAATGGGGTTATGTTGATCTCTGTGTTAGTCGGTTTTTAATTTCTGTGACAAAATGCCTGAGAAAATCAATTTAAAGGAGGAAAGATTCATTTTGGCTTATGGTTTCAGAGGTTTCAGTCTATAGTCGACTTTGACCTGAGGTAAGGCTCAGCTCATGGCAAATAGGAAGCAGGGGGTGAGGTGGCAGAGTCAAGATACACCCTTCCAGAGCTTGCTCCTAGTGACCTGCTTCCTTCAATAAGGCCCCACTTCCTAAAGTTTCCCCATGTTGCACGAATGCCATCAGCAATGGACCCATCAATAGATTAATCCAGTCAGGCACAGTGGTGAACACCTGTAATCCCAGCAGCTCCGGAGGCTGAGGCAGGAGGATCACAAGTTCAGAGCCAGCCTCAGCAAAAAGCGAGGCACTTAGCAACTCAGTGAGACCCTGTCTCTAAATAAAATACAAAATAGGACTGGGGATGTGACTCAGTGATCACGTGTCCCTGAGTTCAATCCTGGTACAACCCCCCCCAAAAAAACCCCAGATTAATCCATTGATGAGATCAGAGTCCATGATCCAATCACTTCCCCAAAACCCCACCTCTGAACACTATTGCATAAGAGACCAAGCCTTCATTACATGAGTGAACCAGGGGACATTCCAGATCCAAACCACAACAACTTCCAAAATAACACCTTCCAAAGTGTTTTTCCAGGATAATTCCAAGCACAAATTTCTATTGTATGCTTTCCTGTCAATCACTCACACTGCACTGTATATTCAACAGGGAAATTCAAATGTGGATCATGTATACATAAAGCTAAAATAAACAAACTTGAATTAAAATATTTATATATTATTAGAAGTAGGGCAGCAACACATGTTTGCATCCTTAAAACGGTTTTGTAAACTGAAAGGGCTAGTATTTTCACCTTCCATTTGAAGCCTGTGACGTCCCAGTCAGGCATATATACTACTTTACTTGTCATGTTGAGTCATGGAGCACTATATCACCTTACTATCTTACCTTTCCATTCAGATCCCCTCCAGTCCCAGATCCCTAGAGTGGCTGCAGTCTATAACATGAGGACTAAGAAGGAGCTGGGTACAAAATCTAGCTTCCCCTCAGCAAGATGGTTTATTAAGTGCTTCTTTGCCTATGACATGCAGTGCAGCAACAAAACAGAGAAAGAACTAGAAACTTTCAGGATTTCCTAAACAGAAATATAAGCAGTGTGGTAGTATTCATACATTTCAAACAGGACTGGTCACCTTTCTTTATGTTTCCTCTGGAGATGTGGTACTGCCTGGCACAGGCAGGGTGCTCAGGCTAAGAGGCAGGGGACAACACGATTCTGCTGATAAAGGTGTGATCCTGGATAAGTCATTTCTTCTTCCTGAGCATTTGTTACTCTGTCACCCTTTCATTCATTCATTCTTCTACTAGGAGATCCTAATCCCTGTCCCACCTTCCTCTGTCTCTTTAGAGCATGGATGAGATCAAATGATGAGTGGCAGACTGGGGATGTAGCTCAGTGGTAGAGTCCTTGCCTAACAAGCATGAGGCTCCAAGTTCAGTCCCTAGTATAGCATAACATTTTGATGATGCTGATGGTGGTTGTGGTGATGATGATGATAATGATGTATATAAAAGTGTATTGAAAACTGTCACACTATGCACATGCATGGAACAGTTGGTATTGAAGTTCACAACTACAATGCTGCTTTTCTATTCTATAATCTCTATTCAACCTTCCACTCGTCTCACAGTCAACCTCTAGTATTCTCTCTTGGTCTATCTGACCTTTAATCTGTCAATCTATTGATAAGAATGCACCTACTGTCAGTCACGGTTGTGCACACCTGTAATCCCAGTGACTCTGTTGGCTGAGGCAAGAGGACCAGCCTTGGCAACCTAGTGAGACCTTGTCTTGAAATAAAATAGAAAAGGAATTGGGGGTGTAGCTCAGTGGTAAAGTGCCCCAGGATACAACCCCCAGTACCAAAAAAAAAAAAAAAAAAAAAAAATGGACCTACTAAATCACAAACTGACCCAAATTCAATATTTATAAGCCTCAATTTCCCCAAATAGAATGTGGATCCATTTCCAGCATCAAACTCTTAAAATAAAAATTGCCGAACTGTCTAAATGCCCTGGGTGCTTTTCCTTAAGGAAGAAAAGTGGTTGCTGCTTTGGGATGATGACTGAATTCCCAATTAAATTCTTTAAAGCACGTGGCTTTGACATTTCATTCCTATCTCTGATTACATTTAAAGGATTACACTTGATCACCGTGGCAGATGTAAGAAGAAACAGATTTGATTTTGTTTCTTTCTATTTTATGATGACTAATTATTACAGTTCAAAAAATTATCTAGATTGCAATGTCTCCCATTACATTCCCTGCTTAATCAAAAGGCAAGCAACACTCACTGGGGAAAATAATAAAGAGAATCAAGACCCTTGGGCAGTTAGTAATTTGTCGTTGCCACTAATGTATGGTTTCCTAGTTGACTGTGAGGTGAGAATCTTTCAAACTCAGTTTGTCCTTCTAGAGAGTGGGTATGATGTCAGAAACCCTCCCAGCCCCAGTACCTTCAGAGTTAAATCAAAGTCACTATTAATAATCTGGTAAATAGACTTTTTATGAGTTAAATAGGGTAACTATACGTTCAAATTGCCTTGAAGATCTCAACTTATGCCTTTTGCCTCAGGCTAACTATGAATAGCATTGCCTTCCACCCTCAAAAGTGGCCCAGTGTAAGTGATCAGTTTTTTTGTTTAGGAAGTCCAATGACACAGGACCTCCTCAAGTGGACCCTTTTTGTGTTCCTATAAATGAAGAAGCCTCCCAAACAGGGCACTTAAAGTATCCTGAATCCTACTCTAAAAGAATGAAGGGCCCATTAAACCACATATAATTTACAGAGTATAAAGTTATTGTATTAGAAAGTCCTTTGAGTGTCTAGAGTGGGGAAGCATTGGCATTTAATTGTTCTTTTATTCTTTCTCAAATATTTCAAGTACCTATCATAAAGCAGGTAATTGACTAAAGACCAGAGATGCCTCAGGGACTAAGACATGGCCTAGGGTTTTACCACAGACTAGTTGAGGATATAGACAAATGTATATTCAATACTATAGAGAGTGTTATCTGTTACAATAAGGATGAGTCAGAGCATACTGGGAGCCCATGGGAGGTGCACTCAGGTTTTAGGGAGTGGGAGGGCAGACGAGATTTGCTGAAAGAAGCAATAGGTAAAATGAGACCTAAAGGAAGAGTAGGTGTATGTTAGGTGAGGAAATGTAGGGCGATTAGGCGTGCTCCAGGCAAAGGCTGCATCACATGCAAAGACAGAATTGTGATGTGCTGGTAGGATCAGGAAATTAAAAATAGTTCATTGTGGCTTCAGCACAGAATGTGTAGAAAATAAGATGAGCTCATGAGGGAGGAGGAAATAGAACTGGCGAAATTTGGATGGAGGTAGTGAGGAGAAGATTATTTAGAGAAAGGAACAAAGAAAAGCATTAGGGGGTGGCAGGTATCAGGTAATCTGTCATGACAAGGACCTTATCCAAAGTCCATGAAGGACTCTTGAGTGAGGGTGGGTTTCCCAGAGCTGGTCTCAGGATATTTGTTCTAAGCAATGATACAGGCAGTGCATTTGGGTCCTACAACTGGTTCATCCTAACCTGCCTCATCACCTGCTGATCAGCCTGCATGTATATATACATTTGTAACTTTTAGAAATCTACTGAGTCTGATTCTCTGATCTGATTTGATGGAAGAAACTCTGGGTCTCTGGACAAGGCTTATGCCCAACAGAGTACTGTGTAATCATCTCTTTCCCCATTGACTTCTATTTCCACTTTCTCAGAACTAGAAAATTCCAGTTTCAGCCAACAGACTTACACAGGATGGAAGCCTAAAAAAACCATGAATTAAACTAGAAATGGAATATGGCATCTAGCTTGCCTCAGGGAATGGATTTGATGAGGACCCAAGTGGACAGGGTGGAATCAAAGGTCTCCCATATCAGAGTAGCAGATAATCACTCACTTGAGGAAAAGTAAGCAAAGAAAATCACCACCATAAGGTCTAATATATAAGGCAGGGTTCTCAGTTTTAAGAAGTCCATTGAACTCTGACAACATAAACAGAAAACAAATTTGCTAAGCCAGAAACAAATATATTAAAACAATGTTGAGTAGCTAGTAAAGTCCACTTGGAGACTAAAGATAGGTTCAGAGACTGTTTACTAGGAATGAAACTATTTAACTGGTCCAGTGGTGACAGTGTTGTTCTTCCAACATCCCCGACACTGAGTGTTGTCTCTACAACTGCTACCATGATGCCTCTGGAAGCTGGAGGTGGCCAGTTCTACTCTGCTTCCCTGAACTTCTTTTTGTGGATGCCTGGAGCAGGTACATCTGGCTGGCAGTGACTGCTCCATGTGCCTTAATTGCGAGGAAGGTTGAGAAATTGAGTCTCTGACATGCACAGACTACATGTGTCAGGCAAACTTTGTCTCAGAAAATGGGACATTTTCCAAACACAGTAATGGAGTGGGGGCAGGAAATTCAGACATTGAGATAAAAAAGAATGATAAGTGCCCATTACACTACAGAGCAAGGGAAAAGAGAACATTATCCTAGAGATACCAAGGGAGAGCAACCATCTAAAGGATTTTTCTGGATAAAGGAGTTTTGGGTGTTCTAAAAAAGCTTAAAGGCACTACCTTTTAGAAATAAGAACATAAATAATAAAAAGAAAATCTGTCATAAAAAGACAATAGGATAACTAAATAGGAAATGGATAAAATAGAAAAGTATTTTAGGAAATTAAATGTGCCATTGGAGACTTAATATCCACTTTGGTAGTAAGAACCATAAGCAGAAAAGATCTAGAAAACTTTTATCTAGAATGTTGAAGATTGAGAATCTCTTCTAGATTGTAAAGTCCAAAGAGATTAAATAAAAAGGGAAAATGATTTATGTAAGACAGGGCCAGAGGTTCAACCTCAGGATTACTGAAGGACATTGGGAAGAAAGCAATTGCTCAGAAATGTGATGTTTGAGGACAAGATGGAAAAACATTCCAGAGCTGCAGAGTTTACCTGAATGCACAAGCAGAAAGTTCTGCTGCATTCAAGGCAAAATCAAAGACAAGTGATTCACTCTGAGACACCGCAGGTTGAAATGTATGAAGCAGAGGAGTGAAGCAAAACAAAAACAGCAACAAATCCTTTCAGCATCCAGTGGCAAAACTAGTTGACCCTAAAACAAATCAAGATATCTGTGTCTATGGCCTCAGTATTTTCAGCACTGAAACAGCAGCAAGAGTAAATAAAGCAATATCTATATTGATTTTTGGGAGAAAGGTTGTGAATAAGTTAATTTGTTCTACACATTTGAAAGTCACAAAAGCATCATTTAGGCATGAAAAACGGTACCCTACGGTGTTGCTCCTCATTGTGGTCTGTGAATTAGTAGTATCAGCACCTCAGTTTCTTAGGCAGAACCTCCATCCCACCTTAGTTCTCCAGACCAGAACTGCCTGTTAACCAGAATCCCAGATTATTTCTGTATACCTTGCAGTGTGAGGACTACTGGTTTAAGATATGCTCTATGAACCAAAACTGGAAAAAAAGTTAAGAACTCAGGAACCCAGAAGTGATGATATAGATGATTGGCAAATTGCTCTGTGAACTGTCAAAGACTCTCTGCCTGTCAGGAGGTCCATAAAAATACATGTTCACTAGGCAAGATCACTCATGAGGACACAGGCAGGAGATGCTTCTGGAAGAACAGAAGAACCTGGGCCCCTCACAGCAGCAACTGGAAAAAGTGTCCCTTCATTTCTTCCATTGTCTCTTTATATTGCTTATGAGAATAATCCTATAACTGGACATAAAGTTCTCCTGAAGGATCTGTCTCAAACATAAGGGTTAAGGTAGGGTTAAAAAAAAAAACACAATTAAGTGTGATTGGAATGTTTTATAGAAAATTAAGATATCTGTGTGGAGAAAAATACTGCAAAGAAATTAAAAAATTATTAAAGGAAGAAAGTTATTTCTTTTGACATCCATTTTTCAAGTTTTCTAGAATGAGCAGATTGTTGTAGATTATAAAGATAAACTTAAATTTTACAAAAGTTTTCTTCATGATGAGAATACCTAAACAAGCATGCAAACCATAACCTGCTTGTGCTGTGTTTCCTAAGCCTTCCTTCCAGCATTATCCCTCACCGTCTCCCTTCCTGCACCCTGTGTGCTGAGAAATCTACCTCATGCTTTCTCACTCAGAGTTTTTGTTTACAAGAATATCCACCTCCTGGGCCACTGAAAAGGTCTGTGGATGCAAATCCAGCTCAGGTGACATGTTCTCCATGAGGACTTCCCTGAAAGATAGAACCTCTGCTTTTCTAACCCTGTCCAACTCCCTGTAGGTCTCTTCAAGTCTTTAATATACTATTACTAATAGTAGCCACATTAGCAGTAGTAGTAACAGTGATACTTCACTGTTTTAATGTCTTTACTGTACCCCAAGCACCTCAAGGCTTTTTGACATTTTGCAAATGCTTAGGTTATAGTAAGCATCAATAAGGAATTGTTAAGTGAATGTTAAAGGTTTCCAAAACTAGTCCTCTCTAATTCAAAAATGATGATAAAGCCAAGTTTGGCTTTCAGGGACTTGAGTTGTTGTGTTTGAAATATTATGTCAAAGAACCATAATTATTGTCAAAGCTTAATTATTTACAGAGAGCTCAATCTGATTCTTGGTTCTCATATCCTCCATCTCCTATCATGTTATTTTTAATTCTTAGAACAACTTCAAGTCAAGGGCTTCCACTGTGATCTGTTTGCCTTCTCAAGTTGAGGCCTGCTTTCTATAGTCACAACTATCCCTAATTAACCTTTCTCTTAGCTATTGGTACCTGGGTCCTCATGATTTGGCAATCTGAGCTTCTGAAGAAGCCCATCCTCATGGCAGACTATCAATAATTAAATTTTCTCATTTAATTATTGAATTATTATCTAAGTTAGGCAGGTACAACTTTCTTACCAATGGATATCTCCAGCTCCAATTAAACAAACAAGTCTTTTGGTGGAGGGATTGAATCCAGGGGCACTTAACCACTGAGCCACATCTCCAGCCCTTTTTCATATTTTATTTAGAGACAGGGTCTTGCTGTGTTGCTTACAGCCATGCTAAATTGCTGAGGCTGACCTTGAACTCGTGTTCCTCCCATCTTAGTCTCCTGAGCCTCTGGGATTATGGGTGTGCACCACAACTGGCTAAACAACCAACTTTTAATACATATATTCAGTGGAAATTTTATCACTAATCTATTAGATACATTGTATTATACTTATAAACTGTTTATAATGCATAGCATATAACTACCATAGCACAGATGACTAACATTTATTTCCAATTTTGTAATTTATGGGTGATTTCCATATATATGTATATATATATATATATATATATATATAATTTATATCAATGATTGTTGACTTTCTAATGTGTTATAGTTAAAAACTATCAAAAGAGACTTACTCCTGACATTTTGTTGAGGTCAATACCACTGTGTTAGTCAGCTTTTAGTTGCTGGGACAAAATTTCTCTGCACAACAATTTAGAGGTGGAAAGATTTATTTGGGCTCACGGTTTCAGGTTTCAGTTCAAGGTCTGCCAGCTCCATTGTTTTGGGCCTGAGATGAGGCAGAATATTATAGCAGAAGGGTGTGGAGGAGAAAAGATGCTCAGCTCATGACAACTGGAAAGCAGAGAGTAAGAGAGGGAGGAAGGGACCTCGAACAAGATATACCCTTCCAGGGCACACCCCCAGTGACCTGCTTCCTCTAAGTAGGCCCCACCTTCCACAGTTTCTACCACCTCACAAAAATGCCATCAAATTATGAATCTATCAGTGGGTTAATCCACAGATGAGGTTGGCTCTTATGACCCAATCACTTCCCAAAAGCCCTGCCTTTGAACACTGCTGCTTGGGGACCAAACCTTTGACACATGAACCTTTGAGGAACATTCCAGATCTAACCACAGCAACCAGTGAGTCCAATCATTAGCACTACTAAATGCTTTAGGCAATTACTTTGCATATTCATGTGTTTTCTCAATTGCCCAAGTATAAATTTAATTTTTCTTTCTCTGTGATACCTTTCTAGATCTCTAACCCTTCAGTTAAAAATGTCTTTCCCCCAACTGCCCACAGCACTTTTCCTAAACCTAATTTATTACGTTATTTTATTTTAAAAACCGTATTACATTTTTTTCATCCTGTTCATGTTTTACTTCTTCCATTGAATGTATCTCAACCCAGGGCAGACTGAATCTGAATCTAAGGAGTATCCATGAAGTTGGTCCTCTGCACCTCCAGATTCAACCAATTGAAGTTATTTGAATAAAAAAATTGTGTCTATACTGAACTTGTACAAACGTTTTCTTTTCATTATTTCCTAAACAATGCAGTAAATAAGAGCTATTTACATGGCATTTACATCATATTAGCATTATAAGTAACTTAGAGAGGATTTACAGTATATAGGAGGTATAGGCAGGTAATATGCTTATGACATCTAAATGAGAGATTAAGCATCCATGAATTCTGATATCTAGGGGAAATTTTCAAACCAATCCTCTGTGGATATCAAGGGAAGACTAGAATTATAAAAAAAGACTTGTCGCTCATATGTGAAACCAGGGCATAGAAACCATCTATGTCAACGAAAGAACAATATGCTTAAGTCACATGTCCCTTAAGAGACAGTAAAGCATAGTGGTTAGGTTTAGGTTATGGTCACACCCCAGCTCTGCCACTCATAAATTAGACCTTTGGCAAGTCACTTACCACTGTGAACTTAATGTGTAAATGGGGATATAATAGAATCTGCCTCGTAGGCTTATTGTGAGCTTAAATGAGACAACATATATAAGTGCCAGGAGTGCCTAGCACTTAGTATGTGCTGTGTATTATCTGTTATTGTTTCCTGCGGCACCTCGTGCTCAGGAACTGCTCAACTGAATGTGTAAAACCATATACACATAACCCTATTGATATGAAACACAACCATAAGCATATACTTGTATCACAAATGGAAAGGGGATTTAGGGAAGCTAATGGATTTAAGTTAGTAAATCAAAGCCCTCTGTGGTCTTTATACAAAGTTTTCATACTAGTACATGCATTATGCTATTTTTATTTATTTCTAAAACCTGGCCACTCTCTTTCCTAGTGACAAGCTTTTCAAAGTATTTTTTGTTTGTTTGCTTTGTTTTTTGAGACTAGATCTTCTTATATTGCCCAGGAGTCTTGGACTCCTGCCTCAGTCTTCAGAGTCATTGGGATTTCAGGCATATTCCACTGTGCCCAGCAAAACCAGTGCATTTCTAAAGACTTCATTGTCCCAATTAAATCATGACCTGAGTTCAACATCCCCTAGAACTGTCATGGGTTCCAGTGACATGGACAACGGGAATCCCCAGAGACTGAGGCCACTCAAGTGTACAGGCAACATATGAGGAAGTACTGAGCTGGAGATTAGGCTTTATGGGGGCAAAGACGAGTGGAGATCTTGGATTTATTTTCTCTTTCCTTATGACTTGCATATATTTTGAGTCCCAAAATGCATTTTTCACATACTACTCCCTATTTAAATATCAGAGAATAAAAAAGGCAAATGTTATCTTTAAACATTAGCTGGCATTAGTGAGGGCAATAGTGCATTCGAAAGATGGTCACAATAATCTCACCTATTCCTGCATGCACACACTTTTGCAATATGATTTTGCTATTCTTTCCATAAAGATGTAGAATCTGCATATCCACCTTTTGAATCTGAGTCATCCTTATGACTTGCTTTGAACAACAGAAGAATATGGTGAAACTGACATTTTTCCGCTTCTGAGTGTAGGTTTTAAGAAACCTTGCAGCTTCTACTCTTAAGCTCTCTTGCTTTGTATATAATCCAACTACCATGGGAAAAAACCTGAACTAGTCTGTTCTTTGCTAGAGACACATGACATCACCAATCAGTTCCTAATTGACCAGTCTATGAATGCCCCAAAGCAAGTTAAGTTCATTAGAATGACCACCCAGTGAAGCCCAGCCCAAATTATTAAACTAGAGAATCGTGAGCTAAAAAGTTATTTTTTTTGGTCACTGAATTTTGGACCAGTTCGTTACATAGCCAAGGCTAAACGATACAAATAGTATATGCCATTGAAAGTTCTTTAGTTTAGTGAAGATATTTAAGCTATTGACGAGCTTTCTGGCCGTTTTAAAGGGGGTTTGAAATGAAAGTGGTCACCATAAGATTGTGAGCACAAGCTCACTCAGAAAAAAAATATGTAACAGGTGAGTCTAAGAGACAGTTTTCTCTGAATAGACACTGAATTTTTGTGGAGAAGAGGCAACTATATACTCAAGAGTCATAATGAATCTGCTTTTCAATATAATGCATTATAATCCTTACATTTAGAGCCCATTTCTACTTTACCAAATACTTTGAACTATAAAATCTCTTATGGTTTGGAATAAAAAATTGTTAGAGTTGACCAGGGTCATAAATTCTGAGGTTTTCCAACTCAGCATCATAGAATTAAAAATGACCCTCAATCTTCCATGCTATCTCTTTTTAAATACTCAAGACCCAATTAAGATTTTATTTGAAGAAATTGTTCAGTGACTACAGATGTGTGAAATGACACAGACAGAAACTCAAATAAATTAATGCACCATCCCCTCCACACAAAATTAGGTCTCCAGACTTAAAACTGGTTCTACAGCTCCATTATAATCTCCATTTCTCATGTATGAGGAACCTGGGCTCAGTTGCTGGAGAGCACTTGGTCTGGAAAAGCTTTCACACAGTCTTACTGATTCCAGATCTTCCCTCCTTGCCAAGGATGTTTGGAAACTTGTAACTTTGTTAAGGCTTGGCCATAGATAGATTCCTCACTG
Organism: Sciurus carolinensis; assembly: GCF_902686445.1. Lineage (NCBI taxonomy): Eukaryota > Metazoa > Chordata > Mammalia > Rodentia > Sciuridae > Sciurus > Sciurus carolinensis. Next base: position 58,141,781 of record NC_062221.1, on the reverse strand, counting down.
TATACACAATTGCTCTCTTATTGTCATCATCACCATTAACTGAAATGGGTAAAGTGAAAATGGCCTATATGTTGATATTCTTGTATGATTCCCCAGAAGACTGGAGGAAAAAGAGCTCAGGATGATGACTTAGTGCTCTTTAACTACTTAATCTGTGTCATCCATGCAAACCCTCATCCCTCAGGAAGTCCCCAAGGAAGGGAAGATGATGTCTAATTCATAAAACTCACCAGGCTGACAAATGCACTTCTCCGTTTGGATAAGATCCGGTCTGCCCACTTGCCAATAAAGGGATTAGGACTCCTTGCTTTCTCAGGTTCCATTTCTCACTCTAAAAAATTTCCATGGAATCAAAGAAATTAGTACCTGAGTAATGTGTGTTAAGGAATTTCTTTCAATAGCGGAGAATCCCTATCTCTGTGAGTTGTATTCTTAAAGTTTTTATTTTCTTTTCACATGCATACTTGGTAGGAGTATAAGGTGTCAGAATGCAGACCTTTATTTATTCCTAGGGTGTTTGGGGCATCAGCAGGAACTGCTGTGAGAGCTTCCCTCACACATGAGTGTCACAGACACCTCTCCAGGGTGCGAGCAGAGACCCACTCAACCTTTGCTGAGAAGATAGCAGCCTGCAAGGTGGGGCTAGAGGTGACAAGAAAGGTGATGGGAGACAGCTGGGAGAAGCACAGTGTTAGGCATCCTGAGATGCCTTTCTAGCTCAAATCCCAGTTCAGGGTGTGATGGCAGGCACACATGGTCCTCCCCAGCCACTGGTGTCTCCACTCTAGAAAAACGCTCTTGAGTTGACAAATGGCTAAGGAACCTCATAAGTTGGCCTGTGCATAATCATATAACTGCATTCACTCTTTGGTGTGAAGTTGAGTGTGAAAACATGCCTTTTGGACCTTTTTTCTACCCCATAGATCATCTTGGACTAGTCTGGCCCACTTTGGGGACTATGCACTAATGAATTAGCTACCTTGTAGATGATCTAGTTGAGCAACTCCAGAAAAGGAACATATTTGGCTCTTTATGCAAAAGTATATTTCTTGAGACTATTCAAAGAATCAATTGGGGAAAAAAATCTGAATTAGGGGGAAAAAAGGACTATGAAGAGATTATCCACTCATCACTGAGAATGGGATTCACTACTCCTCACAAAAAATCTAAAATAGGTTTAGATTTCAGAACTCAGTCTCAAGGAGAGCTGAGGAAATGCTAGGTTCAAACATTCCCACTGGTTGCAACCTGAGACTCCTAACCGGAGACTTTGGTGAGTCACAGTCAGCCGAGAGAAAGCCGGATAAAGACTATTGGTCTCCTGTACTTGGAAAGCATTTTTATTAAACTCATTGCCAGGACCAGGAATTCCTTCCACAACATCCCTGACAAACAATTGCTTCCTCTTTGTTTCAACTTTCCCAGCAACTGGAAATGTACTGCTTTGATGCAACAAACTCATTCTTGGACAGCAATTAGTTAGAATGATTGTTGCCCTCCATAACTGAGCAAAGACTGTCTTTTGATCACTTTCTTGTGTCAAACTTTCTAAGGGAGAGAGCATCTCTTTTCAGGATTGCTGGCACAGCAACAAAAACAGACTGGTTATTTCATATGAATGGAGACTATATCAAAGTGATATTGGAGCTTACTTTGGAGACTGAAAGAATGAGTTTTGACAAGATACAAGATCCACGTTTAAGGTCATGTGTCACCAACAGTCTGGCGCATGCTCTGAGCTGCAAATGTTTTCTTGGTCTATGCCTCATTTACGAAAATTAAGAGTCCTGGGAGCAAGGATGGGAATGGGCAAGCTCAGTGGACTGTGAGCACTAGACTAAGAGAACTCACAGTACAAGTTCTTTCTTTTTCTAGAAGGATTACCATAAAGACTTTGTCAATGAACACCCTGAGTACAAATCTGGGGCTTGCTGTTTTATACTATAATAGTACCTTGCTCAGATTGTGTCCACTCCCTGCCTCCAGAACAAATCAGTATCCTCCAGAAGACTGTTATGTAAAGGTGTACAAACAAATTCTATCATCAAATCCAGTTGTACCTTCCAGCCTATTAATGACACGTATAGTTTTATGCTTCTATAACCTGCACTAAAACATACCAGGATCACTTAATGAACTTTTTAATTGGCTCTTTAAAATAGTAGTGCAATCAGGCTCCTCATTTGATTCATGCACAAAAATCTCCAGACAGGCTGAAAGAGAAAATGTGAATCACAGTTTAAATAGATGCTTTTCAGTTGCTCCTTAAGACAAACAGATGTATTAATTAGCACATACTTTAGGGCATGTTATGTACTTACATGGAAGAAAGCGAGCAAACTATCATCCCACCAGAGGCAATGAAGATTTGAGTTCTGACCCCAGAAACAAGAGGGCATCACATCTTATTTTCAAAAATGCCTAGTTTTGAGAACAATGAAATCAGGGATTGAGAGAAGTACTCTGAGGGCCTGAGAAGACCAGAGAAGTGTCTCTGAAGTTAGGTAACAAAAAGACTCCCATCTAAGTATACCTAAGAACTAGACCACAGCCTTGGATGTATAGAGGAAATCTTTTTAACATGGATGCATGTGAAGAAATCCAGTACTCACAGCAATAAGACTTTTTAGAAATGTCTTCAGTAACACAATTGGGCTCTTAGTTGCCCAGATTTGGGCTGAGAATAGAGACCTGTTTCATAGTGTGCATGGTATTACACTAAGTATTATGGTATTACACTAAGTATTATGAAAATGGTAAAGACTGGTTCTTATCCTGTAGGAAATGACATTTGAAGGGATCACATGGATGCAGGCACAGATTTAATAAAGCATAAATTCTTTCAATTTTGTCATTATTGTTTTCTTATCTGAAAGATGAAAAGAACATTTTTTTCCTTGGAATGAGGATTATGTGACTCATTTCCTGACCTTCTTTGGTATCCATCTCTACCCACATTGTGTAGTTACTTGTATGTACGTCTTATTTTATTGGACTTCAGGCATGAGAGAAAGGACTGTTTCATTCCCCTTTCCCCATACACCCCGTAATACTCACCTAGAACTCTAGCATAGAATATTTTCAGTGTGTGCAGACTGAATGAATGACTCGTGAAACAGAATAAGGAAGACATAGGTCCCCTTCTAGTCCAGGAATAATTTTTCCAGGTCGCTTTAGACAAGGCTGTGTAAACTTGGCAAATAAATTCATCTCTCAGGACTTCCTTGTAAGATAAAGGGAAGGGCGTTGGCTGGATAGAGGATGCTAACTAGGTTTCAATTCACATACCTACTTGGTTGACTTTTCTGGGCTGTATGTGTAGATGCTCTCTTTGGTCAGATTGTATACCTTGGGTATGAACAGAAAGGATTCTGCCTGGTGGAAAAGAAGGCAGGCATTTTGAAGTTTCTGAGCATCTGAAAATCCATATGCCCTGCTCACCTATAGATCACTGTATCTATATTGTTTTATAAAATGAAGGAGAAAGAAATTGTGAAAGAACAGCATTAATAGAAAGCAAAAGGTGTGAGTCGTTACTCGTCCTTGCATGTAGATATAGACTTACCCTCCAGGCAGTTCCCTGGAAAAATCATGTTTATCAGGTGTGCAGATAGAGCTGAGCGGAGGTTGCTGTATAACTGGACTATCAAAGGCAGGCTGATAGAACCTGATGCACTGACTGATAAGAATGACCAACTTGCTTGTTTTAGATACTGTTTTCTGAGTCCCACCCTGAAATAGATGATTCATAATCTTGAAACTGGAGCTTGGGGAGAAATACTTATGCTCAAAAATTTTCCAAGATGATTCTGACATGAAGCCAGGATTGGAAAGCACTGTATTTGATGGCTGAATCATAGTCCAAAAGTGTCTGAAAAGGGTGAAACAAACAAGATAAAATGCCAGAAACAAATGTAAATTCCTCAACTTTACAAGAATTGGGCAAAACCTAGGCTGACAGAAGTATGTGTAATAAAACTGCAGTATGTAGTTAACTATAAACTCATGATGAGTTTGACAGACACAGCTTCTCAAAACAGCTACAGTGGTATTAGGTTGAATGCATAGGGATGCAATTTCCAGAGTAAGAAAGAACTTCCTGTCCTACTCTGTATTCTCAGGAGACAACTGTTTTTTGTTTTTGCTTTAATAGTAGCAATTATTATTTTTAGTAGTTATAGCTAGTAGCTGTGGCAGTAGTAATATTTTTTTATGCAGCACTTCATCATTTATAAGTTCTTTATGTTCAACATTTATTTTCCCTAAATAAAAACTTCAATTTAACTGTGTTGATGAGCTATATATATAGACTGTCAGGTACCACAACTTAAAAGTAGGTCTTCTATCTTTCACATCCCATGTCCTGTCTGGTAGTTTGGAGAATCTGTAGGCTAGGAGAGTAAGATAGTTGAAATCTGGATCATCAGAAGAACTAGTCACTTACCCTAGAGCAGAATTAATAAGACCTTACCTATTGTCTCCAAAGGCCTGGTGGTTTTTTCGTGGTAAGAGAGGACAGACTTGTTATGGGAGGCCTCAGAAGGCAGAATGTGACCAATGGTGAAAGTCACAGGGAAACAGACCTTGGCCTACACCTTGAAATAAGATATTTCTTAAAAGTCAAAGTTCTCTACAAAGTAGGCTGTCTTCAGACAGAGTCTGGAAAACTATTTACCAGGAATGCATTACAAAGAAATTTGGGGTTGGTTGCCTCAGAGGTCCTACAAGGGATTGAGTTGTGAAACATGGCCTAAGTCATATTCCAGTGGTCAGTGTTGTTGAAACTGCAGGTCTGGAAGCAGGGAATGTGGAGGAACATGGAAATCTTAGGTGTGGGAAGCTCCATCTCTGTACCCAAGTAGGCAAGAGCCTCACCCTTTGGCAGGCTGACTGTTCTGGGAGAACCTCATACCCTAACCAAGCTAGAATACTGGGAGCAACCTGATGCCCTTTATGCTTTGGGAAACCACAGCCTCGCTCATTTTACATTTATTTTGTGAACCTGATTTCATCGTAGAACCACAGATTTCCAGAGTTTAGGGCACTTAAAGGCCATTTGGTCCACCTGGCTACATTACAGATTGAGAGAAGTGAACTATGTGACTTTGATGACAAATGTCATTAAATATTGGAGTTGGAGGGAATCTGAAGCCCTAGTCCATCTGGCCATGTGTCTACATTTTCCTGATGAGTGATTGGCTAAAATCACAGAGTGAGGGAGGTCTCCGTCCCTGGTCTCTCAGAGTGCTGTCCCAGGGATTACACCTTTCACCTCCTGTTTTCCACTGAGGATCTGTTTGTCTCTGTCTCTTCCCCTAGAGAAAGTATCCTTTGTCTTGGGAACTCATAGAGGGCCAGCTGTCAGGATCAGTGCCATCTTCTCTGGGAGCAGAATCTCAGGAGGGAGGCAGCTGGGCCATGGCTTGGTGTAAAGAATGGTCTGGGCTCCAGCACCGTGTAGGTGTCTGATAAGCTGTGACTCACAATCACTGAAATTTTCAAGTGAACACAATAAAGATTATTTGGGGGGTGGTTCTGCATGTTAATCCCACTCTGGGTTATATTCATGTGTGTATTGTGTGCTTGAGACCAGAGTTAGTTTTATGGGTGAAAAATATAGAGTAGAATAAGATTTATCCATATAGTAGGGGAAAAAAAATTTTAATGCCGTGGAGATGAATGGTATTTGGTGGTTTTCTTCTTCTCTATCTCTCTTTTCTTTCTTTCTCTTTTCCTTCCCCCACCCTTCCTTCCCTCCCTCCTTATCTTCTTTCCTTTTCTCTTGAATTTTCCAACTCAAGACTGCCCGTGTTCATCAACTGAAGAATGAACGTCCTTGCTTTAAGCACTCAGATATATAGCTCTAACTCAAGGATGCTCCATTCTTGCCTTTCAGCTCTTTGACAATCTCAGAACATAACTAGGCCATCAGACACTGTTTCTTTGTGAAAGTCAACACTCAAAGCCAGCGCTAAACCTTTCTTAAGTCTGACTAACACTCATTTGTTCTGAGTTATTATCTCTGCAAGGCCTAGTGTTTGCAGTAACAAACACCAGAGGTTACCAAAGACCTGTCCTGACTGTTTCAAAATTCTTCTTTGTGATTGCTCATCACTCTTTGAAAAATTTTCCTTTCTCCACTGGAATTTTCCACAGAGTACTCTACCCCAAAGGTGGATTTTTCTAGTGAGGAAATACAAATATCCCATTTATCGATTTAAAAAAATATATATATCATGACTCTTCATGCCATTTTTAGCAGGAAAAAAATTTCCCAAACCAGAAGACTCAACTTTCCACATTTAATTGCCTTAGGAAGTGACTCTCTAGGGTTACGAACCAATTTTTCCAAATGTACTCAAGGAAAAAAAAAAGTTTGAAAACTAGTGATGTCACTTCCCTAGATAAAAAAAGAATGAATGTGAAAGCAGAGTCCTCCTGGAGACCAAAGGCCTGACATTCCTATTTCCTGTCCTTACTGCATAAGGCTCCGGGACCTACTATTTACAGGCAAGTGCCCTCACATTGGGAGAGAATGTTGCTACATACTCTTTAAGTTGATTGTAAAGAATAAATTAATTACTGGATCTGAAGCATGGTAGGATGGCTTCCCTGGTAACAGAGGAGCTGAAACATAGGTCTGGAGGCTGGAGTAAGTGAGAGTTGTGGGTGTTGGGACAATTAGAAGACAGGACATTTGATCTGGGTATGGCTATGGTAGAGAGCAAGAGGGCAGCAGGAGGTCAAGGTTTGCCTGATCTGCTCACTGAGGGCCTGAGGAACATCAGGCTAGCTGGGGATCTTCATATAGTTGGGATTTTCAATTGTCAAATGAAGACATGGAATTCACAGCTGGAAGTGTGGAGGGGTATCCAACATTGTTTTGGCAATTAAACCATATAACAAATTACCAGGACTGGGAAGAGCATCAGTCTGAAAGATAGGGGAACCCAACCTTCTTTTTGTGAGCATGTAACTTACTCACTGTAAAGTTCATCTGCCCTAATGCTTACCAAAAGGAGTGGGGTTAGATTGGTAGATTTCCTCCTCTGGCTATAATATTCAGTGATTTCTGGTTCATGAGCATTCTCCTTAGTGTTTAACAGGAAAGTAAAATTATGCTGAATTTTTATTTAAAAGAAAGAAAGAGAGAGAAAGAGAGAAAGGGAAGCCTTATGATTTAATAGAACTGGTGAGCTATGCACACCATTTCTAGTAATTCCTGGCAAATGTTTTCTAGCAGAAGCAGCTTGCTTACCCTTTATGGAATATTTGCAGAAAAGGGGTACAGATTGTAAGCAGGAAGACACAATCTTCCTGTCTCCCTGACAGAAAGATCTGTCAGGAAGATGGTGAAAATCTTTGAATGTCTAATAAGAAAAGGAAAAAGGAGAAATGGCATTTGAAGTTAATTTTATTCATTCAGTAAATATATGTCAAGTGCATATTGTAAGCACTCTGTGCACCTGGCCCATGTGAATCCCACTTGATTTGGGCCCTCAAAAAGTCACAGTCTAGTGTAGGAGAAAGGCATGTGATTTAAAAACACCCTGCTTTGCAAGACTTAATGAAATAAAAACTGGAGAAAGAACGGGTTCATCCCAACTGGGTGAATTAGGCAGGATTTCATACAGGGTGATGTGAGCTGCCCTTAAAAGATGAGTAAGGATTTGATAGATGGAGAATGGGGAAAGGGGGCATTTCAGGCCAAGATAATGAGGTGAATAAAGGATTGTAAGTGGGAAAGCCAGGGTATTTTTAGGGGACAAAGGTAAGCCTTGTAACTGAAACACAGGAACATGGGAGATCTCAGAGAAGTGACCATAAGGTAGGATTTGTTTGTTCTTCAGGCATTTTAATAATAATTCAATTTCCTTATCATTCTTACTAAAGAATTTAACCCAATGTTAATTTGAGGGACAAAGAACCATGAATAAGATACTTGGGAAAATGATACCAGTATTTAATAATCCAGCAAGGTATGATTTGCTGGTCAGGAGGGGCAAATGGGAATAATAATACTGCCAAGAAATGGATCTTCATTTTCATTCTTTCGCTTACTAATTGTAAGAAATCTATTGTAGCCACCAGGGTAATCAACTGGGGACTCAAGGAGCATGGTGAGATACTCAGACAAGTCATCTGATGCCTTTAAGTTTACATAATGAGTGATCTGATGCACCTGACAGGTGATTTTCAGTGTGTGAGTGTGTAAAATACTTGTCTAGCAAGTACAAAGTCCTAGGTTTAATACCCAACATGCAAAAAAAAAAAAAAAAAAATTACGTGGCCACTAATTCAAAGCTAACCAGACCCTGTTACAAATAGGATTCTGTGATCTTAAGACCAATCTGTTGATCTTCTGATGTCTAGGCTTCCTCCTCAGAAAAGTGTGGCAATGCTACAGTGCCCTGAGTCACTGGGGGTGGAAGTGTCACAGTCGGAGTGTGAGGCTCACGGGAGCAGACCTCAGACTGACTGTGGTCTTCCTGTAGGCCTGCCGTCCTCATTCTTAAACTCATGATAGGACCATCTGCATCATGGGCTTGCACAAGAAGTAAACAAAGTCATACAGCTTTCACAAGGCTACAAAAATGTGATTATGTGTCATTGTTTAAAAACTAGTACTGTTTGCAAAGTTTACTGAACATACACATAGAATATATTCTCAAAGGATTTTTTGGAGAATAAAAATTGTAAGACACAAGTTGGGCATCATGGTCCACACTTTTCAACCTATCCAGGTGTAGTTTAACACAAATCACTAAAATCTCAGGCTGAAAAATGTCTTGAAATTTTCCCTTTCTTGTAGCAGAGAATATCATTGGCCAGGCTGGTCAGTCCCCCTAGGAGATCTAATCTCCCTTGTGGCAGCTAACAAGTTTGAAAGTTTGCTCACAGTCTTTTTGCTTAGCTTTGGAATCTTAGAAATTCAGAAATAAAAGAGTCCTTGGAGTTCAATCTGAGCCTAGCGCAGAAAGTGCAGAAGTACCTCCCACAATCCAGTGTAGGGGTCTCCCGTCCTCTCCCTGAATATATCCCTGATGGATTTGCCAGCACTCCAAGGGAAAGCCTATGCAATTATTGATAAGTTCTCATCGTCAATGTGCCTTTTTCTTTGCTGTGTCCTAGTTCTGTGCTTCTGGCTCCTTCCATGATCTTGGGTCCAATTAACTGACCTCTTGGAATCTTACTTTCACAGAGCAAGTCTTATCTACTTTTGATTTGTTCACCCTTTGGATACACAGAAATGCAGAATTCTCTCTTTTTTCAGATAATTATTTCCAGTTTCTTCGGACATTCCTCAGTTCAATCCTTTTCCTTGATCCTTCCCCCCATGGGACCCTGGTTATAACATCTAGCTAAACGCCTCTTTCCTGACATTGTTCTATTTGAATGTACCATTCATGGAAACCTAGAAGACATGTCCCTTCTCAAGACACTTTGCCTGATCCCACTTAGAAATCATCAGTTCTTCTTTGCTCAGACTCTGGCCTCCACTCTCCACCCTCAGGATTTTCTGCCCTGCCTATGTATCTGTACCCATACATCAAAAGGAAACCACATTTTCTTCTCATTGACTTACATTTTGGGGAATAGTAAAATTATCACTCATTTTTGATTTGGAGAATTTATGATATTCTCAATGTTCCAGCCTTGGCTAATTATTCTACTTTATAGTTATACCCATGATTGGGATATTGGAAAAGAAACATTATTCCCTGACTTACTGCTATAAGACAATTAAGCAGGATGGCAGATATTATGTGAGAGGTCATTTGCAGTCATGAGCACAAATTATAAGACTTTTTGAGCTCAGCAGATGGACCATTTTGAGTCTTGTTTAACTTCTGTGCACCTCATTTTGCTTCACTTCTTAACTGAGAATAATAATATTCCCCTAACAGGGTTGTTGTGAGGGTCAAATGAAATACTGATGTGTCAGTACGTGGCTCACAGAGCCTGCTCCATAACTGTGAGACAAATCCAAGTGAAGCAGAATTAGAATTCAGCATGACCCCTTAAACTAGAGAAGTTGACATGAATACGTGGGATTATGCTTAATTGAGGAAAAAATGAGTTATCTGACAGAAGAATAGTAAATAACTATTATATAAGAAGGAGGATGACTACTTATGCTCAAAATAAATATCAGAGTACCACACAAACATCAGAAAGTATTAGGTGGAGAATGCAAAAATTAGAAATTACTTTCAATTCAATAATATTCAGTGATACACTATCATCAAAATTCCTCAGGCCTTGTTTACAGTTCTCTGTCTCAACACTATAACTGTAACATTAGCAAGACTGTATATATTGGAGTCTAGGTATTCTCATGTGCATAATACAGAAATTTGGAAGATGTGATCTCAAAGATCCCATCCAGCTGTATAGTTCTGATCTATAGCAACAGCCTTTTTTTTTTTTTTAATTCTATTTTGAGACAGTCTTGCTAAGTTGCCGAGGCTGGTCTGGAACTTGCAATCCTCCTGCCTTGGCCTCCTGAGTAATTGGGATTACAGATTGAACCACTGTGCCCAGTAGGATCTGTAGCATTTTATTTTATTTCACAAGAAAACTCTCTCTCTCTCTCTAAGGAGACTTTATTTGTGGTAGAAAGAGGTGAGTTCAAGCCTAGGGACATTATCAAAAGTCATGGAAATCTTGATGGTGAGCAATTAAGAGGAGGGTGGTAACTTTGGTGTTTTAGTCAGCTTTGCATGATTTTACTGTAAAGCCCCCTCCATAAAACACTCTTGCATCAAAGCAACAACAACAAACGCACTATACTTATGAAGAAATGCAATGTGCATTGGAAAATGCCATGGGCAATCCTTCTCAAAACTGGCCGTCAGGCCTAAGGAAGGATGTTATGGTATGAGTGGGCGTATGGAGGTACATGGGTGTTTGGGGGTGTGTGAATAACCTTTCACCACTTCCACTGAAAGCAGAGCCAAAGCAAACTAACCTTAAATGCATAAGAAGTTCTTTGCGATGACCTGAAATGTGTATTCCGTAAACAGTTGCTAAAGAGAGCTTGGGAAATCAGATCTTTAAGAACAGAGTAAGCGCTTGGGAGATGTCTTGGTGAAGGTCTTCCTAGCCCACTGGCTCTCTAGCACACTCTGCTACGTGGGTTATCAGACACTTCTGGGCTCCATATGCTGGCCTGCTTCTACTTCCTCTCACTTTCACTCAATATTACTAGGGAGTGTGACTCAGAGCCAAATGGGCAAGCAAGATTCCTAGTTGCTCAATGTTTTATTATTAGCAGTTATATGACACTTTACATGATAATATGCTGTAGAATGCATTTTATTAACTGCTCCTTGCAATTATTTTGAGGCGTATTTGCTGTTGCTCCATTTCTAAAATGGAAATGCTAACACCCAGACAGATAAAAGCAAAGTCAGAGATGGCATTATATCTTTTTCTTCCATGTTACCAAGTAAGTAGTATTCAGTCCTAAAGTATCTTCACTTAACAAATATGAGAAATGAGTGTGCAAGAGGGTGTGAGAGGCAGGGAAAACAGTATTCTACACACTTGAGAATTTTACTGTGAATATTCCAGAGCTAGAAGAAGAACATAGAAAGTCCAGGTGATGCTTTAAACATTTGATATCATTTGAATAATTATGATAGACATGAACATGATCTGTAGCCTCTGTCAAGGTTCATGAACTGGGTGCTTGGGATAATGGAGTTGTAGCAGGATGTCCATCACATCCTTCCTTGAAAAATCTAGAATGACTTGAAGAAGAAAAATGTGATTCTGTAGTGGTATTCAGAGACTTAGATTCTAATTCTGGCAATACCACAAGCTTGCTATGGGATCTTGGGCAGAAGCCTTCCTGGCTCAGGGCCTAGGTTTCCTCCTCTGTACTGAAGCAAGTCTGCAGGTGTTGGGGAGAAGGGATTGAGCTGGGTTCATGGTGGACAGCCTCTTTCTGCTGTGTGTCAGAGACTGACATCAGGCAACTGTGGACATGTGGACACATGAGCAGATGCTGTGCAAGGTGAGTCTCATAACATCTGAAGGACTGCAGGTATTTGTATCTTCAGAATAATTAGGCCATGACCAGGACTACCACAGCACAGCAGCGGGTATTCAGCAGACGTCTGTTACAGAAATGCATTCTAAGATTCTAAGTACCAGCTAAGATTAAGCTCAGCTGTAAGCAACAAAGGTCTAAAAATAATAGCTTGGGTAAGATAGAAGTTTCTCTCTCTATTACTATGGTCTCAAAAAGATCTCTTTGTTTTAAACTCCAAGACCTATGATATGTAAGTATATATGGGAAAGTGAAATTAAGGAGGGAGATGGAATTAAAATTGCTAATAAACTGACTTTAAAAATAGGGATATGATCCTAAATTATTGAGTAGGCATAATATAATCCCAAGGGTCCTTAAAAGTGGAACAGAATCAGAAAAGAGAACTAAAGTGGTAGCAGCACAAGGAGGATTGGCTTACACTATTGGCTTTGATGATGGAAGAAGGTGGCCAAGATTCCAGGAATGTGGGCAGTCGTCTTCTAGAAGCTGGGAGAAAACAAGGAAACAGATTTTCCCCATCATCCTCCAGAAAAGAATGCACCCTGCTGAAACCTTGGTCTTAGCCCAGTGAGATCCCTGTCAGACTTGTGTTGTACAGAACTGTTAAGATTAAAAGCTCACTGTGTTGTGTGAAGCCTCTACGTTCATGGTAATTTGTCAGAGCAGCAACAAGAAACTAATATAAACACTTGAAAGACATCGGAGACAGGCAGGCAGTCTGAGGTAGCCCCATAGATCAGGGGCCTAGGCTTTTCCTCCTTTGTGGAGCTATAGTGTGGTTTCCATTCACAAGGTCATCTCAAGGACAAAGACGACTGTTGGGGCTTTCAGTCATTACCTCTGCAGTGTGAGTCAAAGAAAGGAAAAGGAGATTTCCTTCTGAAGAGAGTTTCTGAAAGCCACACACACATACCTGCTGATTTCAGACTGCCACAACTTACTCACATGGGCATATCAAGCTGCAGGGAAGGACAGGAAGCGCATGTGTTGTTGACTGATTTTGTGCACAGCCCTGCACCAGGGCAGTTACAAAAGACGGGAGACTGGATAATGGATAGCAACCCGCACCCTCTGGTACAATAAGGACAGACTCCTCTTTCCCTTTCTCTCAAACAGATTCTTAAGGATATGAGTTGTAGCCTTAGAGTGTGCTCTTGATGCAGCGAAAAGTAAGTAAATTCCCTTTGTCACGTACTCATCAGCCAGCCCATCCTTCCTGGCCTCACACACACTCTGGGTCCCCTCTCCACTTAGCTGCCTTCTGGAGCTCATATTCTCCACTTTTATTTGCTGTCCTTCCTCAGCAGAAGCTCATCCCCTCGTGTCTGGACATTTGGTGCTCTGTTGAGGTAGTCAGAGTAGGTGTAATTATCCCTAGTTTCCTTCAGATGAGGAAAATGGAGCTTAGGGAAGTGAGATGTCTTGCCCAAGGTCACAGATGGTAAATGGCAAGGTAGCAAAAGGTGCTCAGTTGAGTGTTGGCTCCATGATTTCACTAAGTCCTTGCCCATTACCAGGCCTTTGGATGGAAAATGAATTTTCTTATTATATTCTGGGATTTGTTTTCTAACTTATCAAAAACTGTGGTAATTTATAATCTGCTCTCTGTAATCTAGAGTGCTAAGTACAGAGGATGGGGTGGAGAAGAAGAGAGAGAAAACAAGGATAAGGCTCCCTATAAAGAGAATATCTTTATCTCAGTATCTGGGTTAATTTGTTGGTATTTACAAATGGAATTTTCCATTAAATCCAGCCTCTTTCCTATCCAATACCATCACCAAGTTTTCCATTTCTATTGTCCCAGGGTAGAAAAGTCAGAACTGTCTTTTATTCTTCCTCCCCTCACCATTTTTTTTTTTTTTTTGGTGGGGGAAGGAATACTGGGGATTGAACTCAGGTACTTGACCACTGAGCCACATCCCCAGCCCTATTTTGTAATTTGTTTAGAGACAGGGTCTCACTGAGTTGCTTAGCACCTTGCTTTTGCTGAGGCTGGTTTTTTAAACTCACGATTCTCCTGCATCAGCCTCCTGAGCTGCTGGGCTTACAGGCGTGTGCCACTGTGCCTGGTTCTTTCACCAGTTTTTAAACTTGGTCTCTCACCATCTAGGTATTGCCAAATCCTATGACTTATAGATCAGTAATGCCTCTTATTCCATTTCATTCTTACTATTCCCACTGCCAGTGATAGCTTTTCTCTGTTTGTTATTTTTATAGCTGTCCAAGGGTCTACCTTTCTTCTGTCTGTCCCTTCTTCCTTATTCCTTAATTGTTGCCTATCTCATCTCTCTAAAAGGCAGATGATGTCCCACCACCTAGCAAGCTTCAGTGGCTCCTGCACTACTTGGAAACACACCCCATGCCCTGTCCTTTCAGCCTACTGCCGGTGTGTACATACTGTCCTTTAAATGCAGCTCCCATCATGCAAGACTTCAATCATCCACAACCTTTAGTATTGAGCACAGTGGTTCTTATCCACCAAACCTTCTTCGATAGCCTTCCCTATGTATCTAAGCTGAACCAAATCTCCCTTGTCCCCAAGATCTCCTAGAATTTTACTATTCATGTTGTAATGGAATGTTTGCGTAATCACTGGGTAAAATCTGCTGCCACCAATTCTTGTGTAAGTTCTACAAAGATATTGTCTTTTTGTTCACCACTGCATGAGCAGGACAGAGTATCTGGCACATTATAGGCATTTAGTAAATATTTGCTGAATAAATGAATGAATTCATCAATTGGGTTACTTTCTTTGGTTGCTTCGTTATTTCAGTAATACTTAAACATTTTAGTTGATTTTTTTAAAAAACTTAAATAACTAAGCATTCTCTATATCAAAAGAGCTCACTCTAGCAGAGGTAAAATGTTGGACTATCTAAATATTCCAAAGCTAAGTTTCCGCTAGTCAAAGGAAGACAAGTGTTTCCTAAATTTATAATGTGTAATTCCCCATAACATTTAGTTCACTTGTTGTTCACTTCCTGAATGCAGGATATGCCCAGGGTATCAAACTCTAGCCAGAAATACATCTAGTGAAATATATTTATATCTATCTATCTAATATTAATACATACCATATGGAGAGAGAAAGAAAATGAGAACAAGCCTCCTCATATCCCATCTCCTATCTCCCAACAAATAACCAAACAATAAATAAGCAAAGTCATTCTGTATAAGAAGTTCATGTGGGAGGGACTCCACTTTTTGAAAAATCTGTCTAAGGGATTCCAATAGTAATGCCTTCTTATCCCACCTCTTCTGTTCCTGTCCCTGGTGAGTGATACAACATTCACTTTCTATCTTGTATTAAAGTTATTAGTGGGCATGTATTTCTCTGCCCATCCAGACTCAACTCTTAAAGGTCTGGACTGTATCTAATTCATCTTGTACCCCTACCCCGGACACCCCCACCCTAGACGTAGCACGCATTCAGGAAATGAACAACAAATGAACTAAATGTTATGGAGAATTATACATTATAAATTTAGGAAACCATTGCTGTCTTCCTTTGCTTAGAGCAAACTTGGCTTTGGACTATTTAGGCGGTCCCACCCTTTGCCTAATAGAAAAAAGCTCTTTTGATAAAGAGAATGCTTAGTGATTTAAAAAAAAAAAAGTTTCAAAGTAAGGGCCAAACATTTCAAAAGGCAGGCAGATGGGCCCTGCAGGTAGCATTCACTGACTAACTAGGATGCTTTCAAGTACCCTAGCTAAAATTGGTGCTAGGGGCTAATGTCTTGCTTGTCTTGCCTCATTAGAAAGTCTTTCTCTTTCTAAGATGTGTTTCAGGGAAAGAAGAAAGAGAAATGAGGGGGAGAAAAAAAAAAGACAGCTGCTAGGTTGCCACTGGAGGGAAACTGTGTCTAAAGATGAATGTAGTTGGAGACTGGACTGATCCGTATCACCTTTCATCTCTTTATTACTACTCTATGCTCCAATGTCAAGCGTCAAGCTTCATTTCCTATTAGGATCCTTCCAAAGAAAGAACTTGCTCTTTTTTTCCCCCTCCCTTTAGCTTCCAAAGGCATTTTGATCTCTTTAGTTAGGACTAGCTGAGCGGGGCGTGACCTCTCTCCCTCCTGCTGCTCCGAGGAGGAGCCGGCAGGTGACCTGCCTTACAGCGGGAGTGGGGGAGTGCTTTGCCCAAATTAGCATCACAGAGAGAGTTCTGAGCCTTGCCTTCTGGCATCAGAGTCTGGTTCTGGCTCGCAGTGGCAGTCTGAAGCTGGTGTTGTGGGGGTGCAGAAAAGAGGTAGAAATCACATTGTAGTTAAACTACCATTTTACACTCCGAGAGATGGTAGAGAGAGGGTGGAAAACTGTAAAAAGTGCAACCCAGAGTAGATCTTCCCAAACCCATATAGGGAAACATTTCTGGAAGCCATGGTGCAGTGCCAACTTGGGGTTTGGGAAGAAACACTGTTACTGATTTTCCTCAAAATGGACAAGTGAGAATTTATCCCATTCACTTGGACAAAACATAATGGTTGGTTAATCTTTCTGCTTCTTACTGTTTCTGGCTCAATAAACCATAATTCCCACTCCCCACAATCTTGCACCACCCCTGAAATGACTTCTAACAGCAGATGCTGGGCCAGGGAGATATATACATATCACACATGTATGTACCACCCAGACAGAGCACCCCTCCAGCAGAGAAAGTCACAGGAACTCTAAAGGAAACAAAGGACTCTCAGAAGAACCTAGATTCTCTATGATGGATATCCATGTTGATGAGGAAAAGAGAAAAGAACTGGACACAGACTTTTTTAAAAAAATCATTTTGTTTTTTAGAAGAGAGAATACACTGCATTCAAGATGCAGAGAAGACATATTCTTGGAAAAGGCTTATTGGTGAGCCCAGGTCTGTAGACATTCATGGTGTTCAGTTATTTTCCACATAGCTGTGGTACCTGGAGCCATCTCCTGTACAGGTAAATTGCATTAGGTACAGTGGGATGCAGGCTGCTTTCACTGAACAAGAGCCAGCTCTCTGAGTACTTGACCTTCACCCAGTGGGATAGATTCAGGTGCCAGACATGCTTCAGGTACAAGGAGCTGAGCACCATGCAACCATTTCCCCTCCATGTTTATCAGGAGCAAATGTCCTTCCCACTTCAACTCTGCTGTTTCAGCCTCTGTTTTAAGTCCACTCCCAACTGATATCAGTTATTTAAAACTATATAAATTTTCATTGTTGACCCTCTCTCAGAGAATTTACCCACTCAGACTCAGCATTCAATTGGAGTGAAAGACTCTTTTTAAAGGGATTAGGGTGTTCATCACTAGGCTTCTTATGCTAACTTGGGCCTCGCACCATAGGATGTAGTTGCCCACTTAGATAATAGCACATAAAAGAATGATCCCTTTGTTCATTGGTTTTATAAGTGTTGTCATCAGATTCTGGTGTGCACCTCTGCCTATGAAGCTTGAATACCAGGTGCCACTGTTGGAATTTGAGTCAGGATGTGTGTGGTGGGCTCCAGAATCCATTTGCTTTTTAAACCTTGCTGGATATTTCTGATCGTCAGTCTGATATAAAAGTCGCTGGTCCTTTTTTTCCCCCTTAACACACCTTGAAACTACACTCACACTCACACTTTTCACAGTAGCTAAAAGGTGGAAAACAACTTGAATGTCCAACAATAGACACTGTCTAAACAAAGTGTGGTTCCTGTGTACAGTTGAATGTTTTTCAGCTATAAAAGGGAATGGAGTGCTGATACTTACTAGAACATGAGAAAATCTTTAAAATCTATGTGAAGAAGCCAGATACTGGTCACATATAGAATGATTCCATACATAAGAAATAGTCAAGTTAAATCCACAGAGATGGATAACAGATTGGTGATTACCAGGGGCTGCAGGGTGGGTTCATGGGGAGTAGAACTTAGTGGGCATGGGGTTTCCTTTGAGGGACTTGAAATATTTTGGAACTAACCTCATTTGGTCTTTATAGATCATTGAATGGTGGACACACACACTCATGCACATACAGAAAGTGCACATTCCACCTCTTAATTGGGTGTTGCTCGCAGGGGATACTTGTATTATTTAAAAGTGTAATTTTATTTTCAAGAAGTCAGTAGTGGCATGATTTCTCTTATTGAAACTTATAACCTGGATTTTTTTTGTTGTTGTTGTTATTTAAAACAGAATAGTGGTTTGGTAACATAAAGGAAGTTGAATTGTTTCCAAGACTTATTTGTATGCAATTAAGTCTAAAGCAGTACCTGGAGCCCTGGTGGTATCATTCTGGGGTCTGAAGAAGGCTCTGTGGACTATGTCTGCTCAGCACCCACTCCATGAAGTGCCTAGACTTTAAGGGAAAAAAGGGAAGGGACACTCAGACCTTTCTGCAATTTTCTGAAACTGAGGATCCATCTGAATGGAGATCCTTGGTCTCCTTATGTCAGGTAGGCATATCTGTATCCCATTGCTGTGGTAACACATTACCACAAAGTTGGTGGCTTAAAACAATAAAAAAATTATTTATTATCTTACAGTACAGAAGTCTACAGTGGGTTGGCAGGGTTATGTTTCTTCTGGAAGCGGGAAGGAAGTGTCTGCTTGCCTACAACTTCTGAAGACTGTCCACATTCCCTGGCTTCTGGCCCCACCTTAGTCAGATCTTTACTGCTATAGTCACATTGACTTTTCTGGCATTGACCTTTCTGCTTCCCTTCTTTTTGTAGGAACACTGTGATTCCACTGGGCCCAATTCAGGATGACCTCCCCATCTCAAGATTCTTAGCTGAGTCACATCTGCAGCCTCTTTTGCTATGTAAGGTAACAGAGGCACAGATTTTGGTGCTGGGAACAGGCATCTATGAGCACCATTGTTTTGCCTACCACAGAAGGGGAAACTCAGGAAAACCTAATCATAAATGTGTTCTTCTGCTTTCTTCCAAGTCTTTTCGTCCTCAGAATACAGTTTCTGTGATTGTCACTCTGTTGGCCTTTGCCACACCTCACCTCAATGTAGTCTTCAAACGCTTTCCCTCTGCCTTCCCAATCTTTATTAATTTTAATCAAGTGCAAAGTCCTATTAAATAAAGTATAGATGGGCATAGTGGTGCACATCTGAAATCCCAGTGACTTTGGAGGTTGCAGAAGGAGGGTAACAAGTTCAAGGCCAGCTTCAGCAACTGATAGAGATCCTAACTCAAAACAAAAACAAAAAACAACAAACAAACAGACAGACTGGTAATGCATCTTATTGGCAAAATCTCCCCTGGGTTCAATCCCCAATGTGAAAAAGCAAAATAAAAATGTCAAAAAATAAATAAAAGTAACAATTGTGCCAAGTTTAAAAAAATTAAAGCAGTATACAAAGGGAAAAAGAAAAAAAGGAATTTCTTTCCCCCAGTTCCTTTTCTGAAAAGTACATAATACTGTGTCAGTTAGTATTAGATTACTGATCAGAGACCCCAAATAAAGCATGTTTGAACAAAGATAGAGGCATTTTTCTGTTTTTTTGAAATTATCCAGAGGAGTAGTTTAGTTAATCTGGTGTCCTATTCTACAATGCTCAAGAACCAGACTCCTGTAAATCTTGTTTCTCTGCTATCCCTACTGTGTGGGCCTTACCCTCTTGTCCAAGATGGTGACAGAACTTCTCACCATCACATTAGCATTCTAGAGAGGATGGTGACAGAAGAGACAAATGAGCACACTCATCTCTTTTTTTTCCCTTGGTACTGGGGATTGAACCCAGGGGTGCTTTACCACTGAACTACATCTCTGGCTCTTTTTCTTTTTTTTTTTTTTTTTTTGAGACAGTCTCACCAAATTGCCCAGGCTGGCCTAAAAGTTGGGATCCTCCCGCATCAGCCTCCTGAATCCCTGGGATTAGAGGCACATGCCTTTGTGCTCAGTAACGTGCATTATCTTTCAGAAGGGTTACCAGGAGCTGTTGCACACACTTCTGCTTTCACTCTCTTGGCCAAATGTATCGTGTAGTCAACCATAATTGCAAGAAACACATAACCAGGGCCATATTTGTTTAAAGTACAAGTACTCGTTTTATTCAAACAAATGAGATCACCTGCTAGATTCTTTGCATTCTTGCCAAACTACCTTGCCCATACAGACACATTTAGTTGTTCTTAACAGTTGAATGGTATATTCCATTGCACGGATGTGCAGTTATTTAAATTGTTGGTCATTTAAGTGATCTCCTTTCCCTCCCTTTTATCTTCAACTACTACTAATCCTATGGCAAATATCCTTGTCTGTCCCTGCGATGGACTATGTGAATGGTGCCTTTACTGTTGTCCATTAGCTTAACCTCAGTTTCCCAGAGGTCTGAGCTGAGGTGCAGGAAAGCATTATTTTATTTTTCTGGAGAATCCCATTTCAGGCAATTGGAGTAAGCAAAGCAGCAAAGGAGGGAAAGTCAGTCTAAAAATGGTTACTGAGCTGGTCCTTGTTGAGTGATACTGATTTCTAGTATCTGACTTCAGTGTTGAAAAGTGCTCTTTACCAGTGGCCTCCACCACATGCTACTGCTGCCTTTGCACAGGTCTATCTTGTGTCTGGATAGACAATAGCCTCTTAACAGACGCTCTGGTTCTGTGCCTTCTTCTCTCTGTTCCATCCTAGTGGCTGTTACTAGAGGGAATTGGTAAGACAACAGCTTGGTGTCTGTGATTCTCCACACAAAAATGGTCTTGTACCACTTGTGCAGTGACTTCAAACTGCTTAGCCTCAAGTTTAAGGTCTTGTTAGCTGTGATGGAATCCCTACCTGATTTCCCAGCATCAGACCCTCCTGCACACTCCTGCAATCTCACGCACTTGGATCCCAGTGTTCTAGGCATTTCTGATGTCGGGACTTCTCTCAAGCCCTGCCTGTCACAGGTGTGCATATCAAAACCTTGGTCATCTTCCAAGGCAGAGCACAATGAACATGCTCAACTGGAGCTTGGAAGGCGGAGTCAATAGGAAATCCAAGAGAGGGAATTGGGGCCATCCCAAGGCAGACAGAGAGGTCAGTCAATAGCCACTTCATGAATCCCCTTCCCTGTCATCTAGTAGCATGCTTCTGATCCCACCCAGCCCTTAATCTTCCCCCTCATTTTTTAATTTTTAACACACTTCCCTGGTCTTGTTTTTCACTCTTTGTTTAGGTCAAAGACTTCAGAACTAAGAACAGATTTAATATTCTAGAAATTAATTTGTAATATTTCAGACTAAACCTAATATAAATAATTCCTGTGAATTCTTTGATTTACATGAAGGAAACCACATCAATATGTTTTTGTATTTGGTAGGTTTTGTCATCTAAACAACTTTGGTGCTAGCTTTTTAGATAGACCAACTCAAAAGATTTGAAAGACTACACATACATATGTGTGTGTCCTGGGAAATAAGTGACTTATATTTCCTACAAGTTTTCTTGAGAGTATCTTCAACAAATAGGGCAACAATTATTTTGCCCAGAGAGTGATGAATAAGGTGCATGGTTTGTCACCAGTGGGTGACATTAGCCAGGAAAACAGATTAGTGAGTAGAAAGTCAAGTGTAGGAGGTAAAGTGTACCATAGGACTATGTTGTTGGGCCAGCAAGGGAATAGGGAGTCACACCTGGGGAGGGGCTTAGAAAAGACTGACAGGTGGGCTGAGTCAAAGAGAATTCTCATGCCAAATATCCACGCATCTGTTTCTCGACCCATTATTTAACCACTCACTGCTGTTTCTTCACATAGCAGATTTTTACTAAGAACTACAATGAACAAATGAACCAAAAATTTGGTTGATCCGTTTCATACCAACACTTTTATTCCTACTCGCTTTCGAAACATGGGTGGTCATCCGAACTAAATCTGAGAAGATAAAAGGTAAAACTGATCTGGGATCCTCAGAAACATTTTGATTTTTTGACATAGATGCCACCATTTTCCTTTTCACTAGATTTGTGCGTATGATGGCTGGAGCTGGAGCAACCATGAAAAGAAAAAAAAAACAGATAATTTTGACAATAGATTTCCAGTGGTTACATGGAGCCTCTGAACTAGCATCAGCAATCATCCACTTCTGAATATTTTATGTGAAAAACATAAATTTCCATTTATTAAGCTACTCTGGTGCAGTTTTCTGTTACTTGCAACTGAAAGAATTCCTAACAAATTTGGAAGTGTGCTTTTGACCAGGGCTTTTGTTTGGTGATCTCTTAATAGAGTCGTTCGTTGCAAATAACTTAAAAAAGAAAAACTCACTACAAAGGAACAGGTGATAAAATTTCTTCACTCCTCTTCACTCAATGAATGAGGCACTAAGATTTATAACTGGGAGGCTAGGACAAGAATTATAGGTGTCTGGCCCCCTGTCTCAGCACCACCATATATTTCTTTAATGAAGTGTGAGACTAGAGCTCCATAAATTCACATAGTAGCAGACGCGGGCAGTTGCTCGTCAGTGGAGCTATTCAGGGAGCCCAGCATCACTCTTTGCGTATTAGAGAAGTTCACAGCCAGTTAAAAATAGGCTTGGAGAGAAGTCGCTTTTAGACCGCAGCTCATTTTGGATTTCTCTGGAGCCCCATTCTGGGGCACAATGTATTTCCTTTTTCCCTTCATTCTAGCAAGAGCACCCAGGCGCTTCAGAGACAATAGATATTCAGTTATCTTTAGCTCTGTTGTGCACTAAAAGCAGAACTGGGAGGAAACATCAGTAACCCCTTGGGCACGTGGAGTGTTACAGCTCTTCAATAAATGCTAACACTATGGGCCTTTACTATGGGCCAGCCCCTGTGTTTAAATTCTCAAAACAATCCTATAAGAAAAATACTATTAATAACTTTATACCTCTGGTGAGGAACTGTAAAGATTCAGGGCAGATAAGCAACTTCTTTGATGTCACATAGCTAGTAAGTAGCAGCCCAGGGATTTGAACCAAGGTCTGTCTGATTCCCTGGAGCATCTGTGCTCTTAGCCTCCATTCATGCAAGGTCACACAGCGTTTTCTGCATCATTATAACCCTCAGAGTGACCCACTGAAGGACACCAGACAGGGAGGCTACTCCAGTTTATAGATGAGAAAACTGAGGACCAGAGAACTGCAATGATTCTCCAAGTTCTAACAGTTCATGAACAATAGAAATGGACTTGAACTGAGTCTTCTGACTTTCAGTCCTGTGCTCTTGCAGGATAAGCCGAGTGCCGAGGCAGCTGAGTTGTGAAAGAACACGCTGTTTTTTTTTTTCTAATTGATTTCTGGGATTCAACAGCAGACCTTGAATCAAGGAACCAACTAGCCCCAGGGCTACCCTGATTTATTCAGGGTCTTTCAGAGACAAGTTCCTACCTTGTACATCTATGGAATAATATTTGGTACTTGCACTTAAAACCCCAAATATAATATTGTTTTCACTGTTAATCTTTCAGTCCTTCAAATAACAGGAGCAGAGAGTGAGCTGGAGGGGATAGATGTCTTTAACGGGAGTTCTGCCAAGTTAGCTGATAAAGCTAATACAATATCTCTTTGAACATTTAATTTATCCAGTGACAAGGAAGCTGAGAATTAGCTTATAAAGGTTGAGTGTAGGTATTGTACATGTGAATATTTTTTTTAAACACCTGAGTTTTGAAAAATAAAAGTGGTCTGCCCACATTTTCAAGCACAGTGGTAATCAAAAGAGAACTCTATGGAGGTAATAATGCCTTGTATTTTAAATACTGCTTGTCTTTGAAGAGCTCAAAGCACTCTATAATCATTTCCTTATTATGATTCTCAAAACTTCCTGGGTCAAAAAGTTACAAAGTTTAGATCTTAACAGTCTGGCCTCGGTTTCCTCTTTGGGAATTGGTGGCGGAAGACAATGTAGGTAGGATCTCTGTGGGTCCAAACACTTTCCTACTCCACCCCCGCCACATTCCTGCCACTGTCAGCCTGCTATCCTATTTTACCTCTTATTTTTTATAGATATAACTGGTTAGTCTCATGATATAGAACCACAGAATGAATACACACACACACATACATATACACACACATGCCCATACACCCATATATATGTGTGTGTGTGTGTGTGTGTGTGTGTGTGTGTATATATATTTTTTTTTAATTAGAAGAGTTTCATACTGTTGAGCTGGACTCTGAACAAATAGTTCCAGGCGGGGAGAGGGGAGGGCCCTTTGGTCAGAGTGGCTTCATTCCTTTCTGCTCCTGTACACTAAGAATTGATTTGTTTTTGTTTTTGTTTTTTTGTTTTTGTACTGAGGGTTGAACCCAGGGGGACTTTACCACTGAGCTACATCCCCAGCCCTTTTTATTCTTTATTTTGAGACAGGGTTTCCCTAAGTTGCTGAGCCTAACCTTGAACTTGTGATCTTTCTGCCTGCCTTAGTCTTCTAATTGCTGGGAGTATAGGTGTGCACCACTGTGTCCAACTTGGCATGAGTTTAATTGAAATCTGGTAGTCTAGTCCAGCCCTTTCATTTGATTGGTGGAAAAACAGAGACTTAGAGTAAGGAGGTAACTTAAGGTCTTACCCTGCTTTTGGGTGGCCAACCTCTTTTTGAACATTGGACTCTGGGTGCCAGTCCAGGGGTCTCAGCAACCACTGGGTTCTCTTAGATGTCACTTTTACAATGTAAGTCCTAAAGACAGACACACAGCAATGGGCTCATGCCGTGGGCCAGGGGAACTGTAAAACACCTGGCAGGACAGAGTAGCTTTGCTTTTTAGAGTTAAGGAACTCATATTATGTGGAAACATTTGACTAGCCCATGAAGAAAGAAATGAGTGGAATTAGTACGTGCCATTTTCACCTAGTCCCCAAACAGTTCTCCACCTCAACTAGGTCATGAAAAAAAGTGTAAGTACAAACATACACAGGTATTTATACAGCTTACTGCCTTCCAGTGAGCTCAAAGCATATATATATATATATATATATATATATATATATATATATATATATTTAAAGTTTCATTAGTCCTCTTAGGTAGAAAGAGTCATTATTGTCAGCCTCATTTGGTATGAGAAAATCAAGACACAGAATAAACTCATCTTGACTCAAGTCATGTCCTGATTTAGTGGTACTGGCATTAGAGTTTTTGCATTACATTTTGCTTCAGGAGCATGACCTAGGAAATTGAGAACACGAGCTCTAGATCTGTACCCTTGGGTAAGTGTTTCATCAGTTCCCCCACATGGTAAATAGAGGAGGGGTGCTAGGTCATTTTATCTCTACGGCTCCTTTCTCTGTACTGGAAATGATGGGTGACAAGATTGAAAGGAGCATGGCTGAGCCTGGAGCAGCCTATTGGAGTCAGTTGCCATCATTTCCTTAACACTATACTTCAGCATTTGGGGAGTGAGCACTTGTGCACCCTTAAGTGATAGTTTTGTTGGGACTCTTGATCGGAATAAATGCCAGGCATTGGAGCTCTTCCATAGAGAAATCCAAGTTCCCACTACTACGTAATCCTGGAGCTGAAAATAAGAATGGGTGTTTATGCGGGTGTGGGAGGAGGGGTGTGTAGGGGGTCGTATGTGGCAAGTGGTGTGTAATGGGCCTAAGCTTTAGGCCAGGGAGATGCTGGAGTGACCCTGCTAATGTGGCTTCATGGAGGCAGGCTAAAAGAAAGATGAGGGACGGACTGTGTTAGAGATCCTAGTAATACCTTGAGGGTTAGTGATAGTTTTAAGCTATTTTTGCTTTATTTCCCTTTCATTTTCTCAACATGTTGGTTACTTTATTTAGAGTTATCCCTGACATTGCCCCAAGGAAGATACACCAATGACCAATAAGCATGTGAAGAGATGCTTACTAGTCACTAAGGAAATACAAATCAAAACCATAATGTGATTCCACATTCCACTCACTAGAATCACTATAATGAAAAACAACAAATAAACAAACACCAGAAAATACCAAGTGTTGGCAAGGATGTGGAGAAAATGGAACTTCATCTATTGGTAGTAGGAATGTAAAATTATTCAGCCATGCAGAAAAGAATTTGGTGGTTACTCAAAAGGTTAAGCATAGAATCACTGTATGACCTGGCAACTCTACCCCTGAATGGATACCCCGAAGAACTGAAAACAAGGAATCAAACAGCTAATTGTATACCAATACTCATAGCAACATTATTCACAAGTTAAAAGTTGGAAAAAAAAAACCCAAATGTCCATCAATGAATGAATAGGTAAATTGTGGTATGCACATATAATAAAAAAATTATTCAGTCATAAAAATGAAAGAAGTCCTTTTTCTTTAGAATCATGTATTAAATTAGATGATTGGAATTAGAAATAAGAACAAGTTCTGTTTCTAATGCAGTTGAAGTCCAGGGTTAGTGTATAAAATGAGGTCCCTTGGCCTGGAGCTCACCCATTCTTCCCACTCCTGATTGCTCCTGCCTTACAAGGGTGTCACAAGAACACCTGTGGGCACCAGCCTCATGATCATAATCCAACTACAGCCCAGTCCTCATGGCTTCGTGCACATAGCTGCCCCTTGACCCATTTGTGCACACACTGGCATTGTGTTTTGTATTCTACAGGACAGACTTGGGAAAGCAAGATCCTAGGAGTAGATCCAGGTAATTCTGGAATTCTGGGCGATGTGACCTTGAAGCTGAACTTGGCTCTTCATGGATGTGCTCCCCCTGGGTCCAGTGGGCTCCGTGCCCTGTGGAGAAGGCAACACCTGGAGAAGGCTGTGGGGCCTCCAGTGTACAAGGGCCTGAGTTGTTCTAGTCTGAAAAAAAAAAAAAAGCTAGAAGGAGCTGTGATTTACTGTGCCAGGTCATTTCAGGGCACCGTTTGTTTACCATCTAATCCTGATTACAGTCTGCGAAAGTATTACTTGCCCCATTTTACAGGGGAGACTCATAAAATTGAAGTGACCTGTTGCAGAGTGAGTAACTGGTAGTGATTCTAAAGTTTGTATTCTTTGCAAAAGCTGTTCTTCCTCAGGACAACTGAAGAAATCACCAGCAAATGCCAAGGATGCTTCTGCCCAGAGGTGGTGCTACTTGCCCTTGGCAGTCGGTCAAGTCACACAGCATGTGCAGTAGTAGGCTTTTCTTCTGTTTGCTGTAACATGGGAGCGTCTTCTTCAGACTTCCTCCACTGCTCTGCTCAACGGCCACCCAGAACACGTATATTGTATGGTGTTCACAGCAGTGCAGGTTGACAGTCTGACAATGAGTCACAGCACAGCCACATCTGTCCGGGACCACACAGCCTTCTGTCTAAACACTTCCACTCAGCACAGCTGTGCAAAAGGCACCCTTGAGTTCTCCGGTAAACAAGGGAGGATGGTTGCCTTGGTGTCTTTCCATCCCTCTCAGTCTCTTAGGAGATTATCACAGTCCAGAGCTGAGAAGCCTCCAAGCAACACAGGGAGATAAATTAAGCCAGAACTCTTCTTCGTTAATTTCCTTGCTAAAGTTTCTTACACTCTAAATTGGGCCTTGGTTTCCTTGTTTGGAAAAAAGGCATGAAGTACTAACTTCATCTGATGAAGACTTTTTAAGTGTGTTATTAGTAATGCTTTTTAAACAATGAGAGCTGTTCAAGTTTGGAAGGATGGAATGTGTTACCTGGTAGGTAGCGAGCTCCCCCAAACTGTGGATTTTTAAACAGATGACGAAAGACTTGGCAGGATATATGGAAGATTTAAGAATTAGATGATCTCTTAAGTACATTTTAGTCTTGTGACTAAATTATAAATATTCTTCAGTAAAAAGAAGACAAATGTGTTGAGAAGATAAGTTGTGTGTTTTTTCCACCCTAAAGACATGGAGTAGAGAAGTTGCTTCTGATTGGGGGATTATAGGTATCTTCATGGGAGGAATGACACTTGAATCTTAACTTTACCTTGGAAAACATGGGAAGTTATCTGCTTGATTGTAAACTTGTGTACTTTTAATACAAAGGTGTTACAGAATAGGCATTAATTCTATTCATAGAATATTCTGGGTCTGCATCTCCTGGACACATGATACAAGTGCATTTCCTGGCCACCTGTGGCCAATGAACTGTGAGCAGAAGTGACATCTGCCACTTCCAGGTGAACATTTCATTATCATTGTAAAATCCTCTGGAGCTCTCTTTTCTCTTTTCTCATCCTCAGTAGTGTTTCAGCTTGTGGATTGTCCATCAGCCCAAATCTCAAACTGATGGCAATAATGATATAAAGTTGAATTCCCAACTGCCAAACAGAACTTGTGTAGTGAATTAGAAGTAAGCCTCTGTTACAGTACAGAAGCACTAATAACATTGGATTTGTTTGTTATTGCTGCATAGCCTAACCTATTCTGACTGATTTAAGAAACAAGGTCAAGGTTATACTTTAGGGGTGTTAAGATTGCATTGGTATGCAAAGATAGGTTTCTTTAGGAACAGTTAGAGGTAGAAAGAACAGTTAGAAAAAGGCCAGCCAAGAGATAACAAGTAAATGAGAGAGGGCAGTGGCCAGGAAGATAAGAGTTGGAGATATAAATGCAGTGACTTTCAAAGGTACTTTGGAAAAGGAGGCAATATGGGACCTGGAAAACAATTAGGATGATCTGCAGACACACTTTCTGCTACTTTCAGAGTCTCACTTTGGTTCAAATCACGATTACCTAAAAATGTCTCTGGGAAGTCATTCCTGGTTGTCAGGACGCCAGGACAATTGCCTCTTGCGGGACCACAGACTGCCTCTTTTCCCAGAAGTAGAAGTTGCACCCCAAATCATCTTTCCTTCCTTCCTTCCTTCCTTCCTTCATTCATTCATTCCTTCCTTCCTTCCTTCCTTCCTTCCTTCCTTCCTTCCTTCCTTCTTTCCTTCCTTCTTTCCTTCCTTCCTTCCTTTCTTCCTTCCTTCCTTTCTTCCTTCCTTCCTTCCTTCCTTCCTTCCTTCCTTCCTTCCTTCCTTCCTTCCTTCCTTCCTTCCTCCCTCCCTTTCTCTCTCTCTCTCTTTCTCTCTCTCTCTCTCTCTTTCTTTCCTTTCTATTTTGTTTTTAATTTTGAGACAGTCTTTCTACATTGTCCAGGCTGGCCAAGAACTCCTGGCTTAAGCGATTCTCCTGCATCAGTCCTGAGTGCAGGAATTACAGGCATGTGCCACAGCGCCCAGCTCCACATTTAGCTTCTGATGGGATCTTGTAGGAGGCTTTCTCTCCTAGACAGGAGGGTCTATTCCTGAATACAACTTCATATGACCCCCACAGTTTGCACATGTCATCTAATTGGCTTTCCCAAATAATTCTTGTAACCATCTGAACCTACTAGCACAGGTAGGGCAAGCAGCCTGGAATCAATTTAATCCACCGTTACATACATAAGTGTGTTCTGATGTATGACCTTGAAAAAGGAATCTGGGTACAGTGGTACACACCTACTCAGGAGGTTGAGGCAGGAAAATTGTAAGTTCAAGGCCAGCCTCAGCAACTTATGGTGCTGGACCATAAAGGCCCCCCACATGTTCAGGGCCTCTTCCTCCTTTTTTGCCTCCAAATAAAATAAAAAGTGCTGGGTTGTTGTTCAGTGATAGAGTATTACCTAGCAAGCACAAGACGCTAGGTTCAATCACGAGTACTTTAAAAACTAACTAAATAAATAAATAGAATAAAAAAATAAAAGGAAGCACAGGCATCCAGCAGGATGTCCTGGCTTTAGAGTACCTCTTCATGGCAAAGTTAGAGATTGGTCCATGTGCCTCTTACTGATAACCTTTACTCTGTAAGTTTTCCTTAAATATCCTATTCCTTAACCCATACTGTATTCTAAGCCCTGTTGCCTGCTACATGATACGTGTCAGAACAAGAGGACAGATCATGCACAAAAACCAAGGGTGCTGAATTGCTGTTCTACTCTTCAGACTACTGAGATTGGAGAACAGGCATGCAGAGGCTGACAGGTGAACCCTGGATCCAGGGTCAAACAGGAAGGCAGAGAACTCCCAGAGTCAGTATAACCAGTGCCTACCATGAGAACATGCCATACTCTAGAACTAGCACTCCACCCTTAAAGAGACTGATAGAATTCAATAAATTACCATTTTTGAACATTTGTTCAAAATGACTTATCTGCACATTTCCATTTTTCAACTCCAGCCACTGAGATCCTTGAAGATTTCTCTAAGGATCAAAGGACATATACAGCTTACCTGTATGTTGGGTCTAGGGTTTTTGATTGGGCTCTCTGTGGTTTAGGGCATACTTGCTAGATAATTTTTTAAATGGCAACTGGAGCCCCTGTTCATTTCCCTAAAGGCTCTTTTCCCCATAATATAACTGCAGCATGGTATGTTTGTGTTAAAAATAACAAAACACTCTAATAATTTAAAATATAGTGCGGTACTTTTGTTTGAGTGCTTAGATGGCACATTGGTGCTTGAGGAAAACAGAAGATGATATTGGTAGAGACCTTTGTAGAATTTCTCACAGCAACTTATGAGTATTTTCAAGGATTTTTCATGGCTGATGAAACGAGTTCTTTGTAATGTCTAATTTCACTAGAAAATGAAAGTCTTCCTTTGCCTTTCACTTGAGGTATCATTAGCACCACTCCTAGGGTTGTCAGTCTGAGAGAGTGGTTGAGGGCTCATGTCAGAACTGATGAGAGAGAAAGAGAGGAGATGAGAGATTTTCCTGCAGAGAATGGAAAAGAGTTGGGTAAGAGAGGAGGAGGAGAGCTAAAGAGGATGTGCTTGTACATGGAAAAGAGAAATTGCTGGAGGGGAGTCACTTAGTGGTAGGCGGTGAGAGAAAGGGGAAGGAGGAAGGTTATGGTTACTGCAAGATCCCTCAAGGGGGACAAAGGCTTGTGTGAAAGATGGCCCCGGGGCCAGCCATTTTGGTCTCTATCAGAGGGTGAATCAGAAGTCTTGTGTGCCAAAGGTATGTGAAACTATTTGACAGATGGGAGTTTTTTGGTAGTCATAGCAGCAGCACGGTGTAAGAGGCCAGAAGTTGAGCCATCTTATGTTCTTGTCTTGACTTTTGCTTCAGTTGACTGTGTAATCACTGCTACATGTCAGGCCAGGTGCTCATGAATCTTTAGATTTAATCTTATCTTTAGGTCAACCTGTTGTGTCCCATGCTTGTTTTGTTTATCCTCTCTGGAAAGTGCAGTGTCTCACAGCAAAAGGGTTTCCTAACACTGAAGCCGGGATTATGTTGACTAACCTACTCTATCACCAGTGGTGCTGGACCATAAAGGCCCCCCACATGTTTAAGGCCTCTTCCTCTTTTTTTCCCCTTCCTTTCTTCTGTCCTTTCTTCCTATTCTGGGGATCCAACCCAGAGTCCTACACGTACTAAACAGATACCCTACCACTGACTTACATCCCCACCCTCTTTCCAGGTCTTGCTAATTTTACACTGGACCAGTTGAGAATGCATATTCTTCGAGGGCATATTAGCTCAGGAAGGAAAAGGAAAGGAAACTGGAAGGTGCACAGGCCATGGGCTCGCTTCCAAATGGCCCATTAAAGGTCTCATGCCAGTTTGCTGCACCAGGTAGGGATGTAGAGAAGTCAGGGGTATCTTACCTTTGTAATATCTTACACTGAAGGAATTGTCAGAAAGGAGAGTAAGGAAGAGGTCCTCACCTCCTCATAGACATATGGTAGGAAAATTGATTCTATCTCACAATTGTTTTCCCAATTCCCCTAGGATAACATTTCTCTGAAGTGGCTAGAAAATGAGAGTTAGTGAAGCATGCATCTCAGTCTCGGTATATTCTACTGAGAAAGGAATGATCAAATTCTGATTAAAAAATCACTCTGTTATATATCTGGTTTCAGGTTATAAAAAAGTATAAATCCTATTTATTAATTTCATTTAAAATATAATGACTTATCTCTGCATGGCCAGTTCTTTTTTTTTTTTTTTTTTTTTGCATATTGTAAAATGGAGCAACAAAGTTCCTCTAAACTGAAATAGATTGCAGCCTTGAAATGATCAATACAAGAAACTTGACCACAAAGTGCCCTCAAGTTGTTAGAGCATAAACATGAACTGATATCGAGTGTCAGTTGCAATTTTCTTTTATTTATCCATCAGCATCCTCTCCAACTAAATATAAGCATGTGTGAAAAACGGTTATGGATATGGAAAGGCATTGGTGTCTCTAGAATTATTAAGAATCATTGAACTGTAAAATATCACTGTTCAAAAGTTCTGATTTCTCCTGTGAGGTACTTTTCATATTTTATTTTGATAACTGAATGCAAATGAGACTCAATAAACCCTTCCCACCTGTGTCCTTTGCTGTACCACTGCATCTGTTTATAAAAGACTATTAACAAATACACAGCCCAGTTTAGACTTATACAAATCAACTACATTGGGGGAGTTATGAAAATTTTTTGAAGGTAAAAACAAGGCCATCTTTAATTGTAGTTCTGTTAATTTAACCTTTCTATAATTATTATGCTTTGTAACCGTGTGTTGATGTGTTCAGTGTCAAGATCTACAAACTAGGAATGCAGAATTTGAATCCAGCTTTGCCCCTGAATCATTCTTGGATCTGGAACAGTGACCTTGGCCTTGATAAAATTGGGATATGCATCCTTTCTGGGCCTGGCTTACTGGTTTGCAGAGAGACTTGATGATGGAATAGATGAGACTTTTCGAACATGAAGATATGAAGATGACTGTTTCAAAGAATCCAAGAGAATAAGGGGTACAACTGCTTTGTGCCCAGGCAGAAGAATAGAAACCAAGAGCTAGTGGGAAAAGTTAATTTTGCTGTTATTATTTCAGTCATTGTCATTATTGTCCTATATTTGACTGTAGTCAGCCCCTATTAGGCACCTCACCTATCTTGTATATATTCAATTAGACAAGCACTGATTAAGCACCTACTTTGCACCGTGCACTGTTACATAGGATACAAAATTAGATAAGAAGGGTTCTTAGAGCACCCAAGTAATTTTAATTAAAGCCAGAATGCAGAGAGACTCTTTGTTGGGGAGCTTAATTCCCATTTCAAGGTGGCTGGAGGGATGCTCCTAGAGAAGGTAGGACTTAAGCAGGTCCTTAAGAGTCAGATACTAGTGACTGCTAGGTATCTCCTAGAAGAATCACCTTCAGAAACATGGCTGGTTGAATCAGGCCCTGGCTGTGACTTCCTTCCTCAGGTCTGAAGGTCAGTGTAAAGCAGAGGACCAGTACATGGTGGGTGCTCAGCAAGTGTCCTGGAGGGAACTAGTAAGCAAAGTAATTTAGTAGTTTGTTTTGAAGTGTGGCTGAGTTGATCATACTCTAGAATAAAGAGAGGGTGTCCACTTTCTCTAAGACCATGGGGTCAGGTCATTTACCTTCTTTCCTTGTCACAACAGTAGTCAGACAAATCTGATCTACCTTAGAGGCTTATGAGCAGCCTGCCACCTGGGAGGTCTCTGGAATTGACTGCCAAGTCACAAAAATAAAGCAACTTCCTGAAATCATGCAGGGATAATAATGACTATCATATGAGATTTGAGGTTGGGGAGAGTGTCATAGGGAGCAGCCATCATTGTCCTATCCAGGCTGACTGAACCTGAACATTAATACTCCCAGAATAAAGAAAAGAGTGATTAAGCAAAGGTGATAGTCTGCAGGGTCAGGGAAAGCTTCCTGGGGTACTTCTCTTTAAGAAGGTTATTTATGTATATAGACAGCTAGAATGTTAGGGTTTTGGGGGGAAGGGAGACTGCTAATGGTTGGTCTGTGATTGTTGATGGCATGCTAATCAGTTGAGGAAAATAAGGCTGATTGGTCCAAAGGTTTAGCATGCAAAACCCACTGTATATGCAAAAACAGAGGGTGGGTTGATTGGACCCTGAGTCACTGCTTCACCATTTTCAAGTAGCCATTGCTCCCTGTTTTAGTAGAGGCGATGTTTGAGGGTTAGGCAGGCAGAGGTCTGAGGGTGCAATGATTGTTTTGGGAGGAGTCACTTACAGACGCAGACAGCACCATCAAGAGTGGCCCATGCCCACATCCTCACCCACTCGTGGGACTGATTTTTCTGATTTTGCTGTTATTGGCATCCGTGGGCTGAAAGCCACTCTGGCATAAAGTGCAATGTTTTTATAAATATGTAAGGAACCTTGATGTATTTGGATTTTGATCAGTTTGTAAGAGACAGAAATGCTGCTAACCTCAAGATAGGGGGCCTGAGTGTAATGGAGAAATGGGGAGCAGGCAAATCCTCTTTTTACTATGCAGTTGGACCTCAGGCTATCAGGGAAATTTGCTGCTGTCTGGAAACAGATGCCACGACCTCTGGCCATAACCTCATGTGAAGCTCCACTGCTTCTCCTTCAGTCACTCTGGCATCCCTGAGCCTCAGTGTGTCCTGTCCTTGGTACGTCTTCCTAAAGTAGCTTCTCCCATCCTTGCTCTGGTTCTTTCCTAACTATGGCTTCTCCTGTCTGGTGTCTTCAGCTCAATGACAGGCCTGAGCGCCTCCATTTCTGCACCACATTATTGCCCCTACTCGTGTTCCTGTTCCCTTCAAAAAGAAGCTGTGCAACACATGGATGTCTGTGGGCAGGACCCGTTTCAGGAGCGAGCAGACTGCAGTCAGACAACGCCCTGCACTTGGTTTATTCTTCTCTTCTGGGAAAACTTCTCAGTTTCCATACTGTCAAAACTGAACCTGGCAACAGTGTTATGCCTCCATAAAAGCATGCATTCCTTTGTGATATTTACATTGCATTATATCTCTGTCTTGTCTAATACATTGTTAACTCCTTAAACTAGAAGCAAATCTGAATAATTTCTGTGTTCCTGGCACCTTGCATGGTATTCATCATATAGTAGTTGCTTACTAAATACCTGTGGACTAAAAATAAAGGTGCTGGGTTGGTGGTTCTGGGGCTGAAATCAAAGTCTCCTCTCTCTCCATCTCGGGCTTAAACAATTCCCCCAAGGTATAAAAATGGATTTTCAAATAATAGCTCTTACAGGGATCTTCTTTTCTTTTTCTCTTTAAAGGGGTTTATAAACCAGCAAAATCGCACTGCTGCTCAAGTCTTCCTTCAGAATCTAATTCGGTTCAGGTGAGTTCTGGGTTTCCAGCTGGACAGGTACTGTCCATAGGGTGGTGAGGGCTCAACAAGACCAAAAGAAGTTTACCTCTGAAGTGACCACTAGTACATAGATTGCAAGCAGCAGAACTGAGTGAGCAAGAAGGTTCAGGGAAATTACAGTTTGGGAAGACCAGAAAGGGAAAGGAATTTATGGAGTAGAGAAAGTGTTCATCCTCTTCTTTCAAGTTTCTGCCTCAATTCTGTTACATAAGGGGACCCAGGGAAGGTCAGTTAACCTGGATAAAATTCATGCAGCTTAAGGTAATGATATCTCTATGGACCATCTCATGGTATCTTAATAAGATCAAATTTGAAAGCACTTATAAAACTGCTTTGTAAAATTATAACATATGATGCTCTTACAGAAGGTCTGTTATTACTACATGTATTTATTGCATACCTGACTTTCCATGAAACTTGTTCACTGAATTTTGGCCAAGCTTGAATATCCCAATAAACTATTGATATCTCAGGTAAAAATAGGTTTGGGCAGTCATGAACACCAGAAGTGCCTTCATTGGAATGAAAATATGGGTTGTAAGCAGGCCTTATTGTTGTCTCTGGGAAAAGGGGGGAGTGATCAACATTGATTTCTCCATCTTTTGGAAGTTGTCTACTGTTCCAACTTTTCCACACCTAGCCCACTTTAAATTCCTGACCTCCCTCATGCTACATACAAGGCACAAAGGGCACTGAAGTGTCTGGTCTTGTGGGAAAAATCAGGTGTCAACACAAATAATTACAAACCAAGGCAAACCACAAAGCAGTGACAACTGTAGTCTTTGACAGCGCTTGAGAGGAGAGATGACATCTGCCTAGGAGGCTGAGGAATGACTCTTGAAGTCTATCTATCTCTGGGTCTTGTGGTTTTTGGATCCAGTCCCTTTGATAAGGGAACAGGCCTCCCCAATCTTCCAGACCTTATGGGCTAGAGCAGAGAATATTTCTTCAGCAATCTTTCCTCCCAGAGCCTGTGAACAGCACTGCCAAATGGCCTTTGTCTTCCTCTCCTGGAGGGGATATTTGAGCCTGTTGCCCTCCTAGAATCTTCCTGGGTAGCCCCTAGGCAGTCCCCTTAGACTCTCTGTTTTCTCATCTGGGAAATGGATGCAATAATACTTACTTCAAAGGAATTTTGTAACATTTAATTGATGTTTGCAAAACCTTCTGAGATCTACAGATGAAAGACCTTGGAGAAGAACACAACATGATTATTAGAGAGAAGGTAAGGCCTTCATCAGCCTTTGGAAGCTCTGTTTGTTCAACCTGTACCCTCTTTGGGGGTCACTGGACTGCATTTCCAGGTGCAAAACATTCTCACAGTTAGAAACAAGTGGTTCTTTTTCTCCTGATCATGCTCCTGAACTTTCTCAACTCAACATCATCTCTACACCCTCTTCTCTCTCCTTTTTTCTTTTTCTTTTTTCCCACTTTTGAGGAAAAGGACTTGTCTTTTTTCACACCTGGTCAGTGTCCATCCTGATTATACCCTGGAGCATTTTGTGAGAGAGAAGAAGCTGGTCCAGCAGTAAGAAGTCTGTTGACTTCAAAGTCTCATGCCTCCTACTCTTTGAACTATGGAAGAAATGTCATGGTCACCTTGGATGTCAGCAGCTTTTCAGCATCCTAGAAAACATATCTCCCTTGCCTGGAATCCAACACTCCTCAGTTCTTCAATCTGAAAGTGAAAAGAAGGTTTTAGTCTGTGTTTCTCTGGTGGGAAGTGGGGAACACCATTATGTCTGATTGTTTCCTTTGGTTCTATTATTGATTAAGGTTCCATGACATTTTTTTTTTCTTTAGATTCCTCAAACTATAAAACAGGGACAGCAATCCTTGAATTAATTTTCTCAAAAAGTTGTCCTGAGGATTTAATGAGATTGTCAATGAAAATACTTCGTAAACTCTAAATGATACGTAGACACAGGTGTGAGGTAGAAGATTATCTGATCCATGATGCAAAAATCAATGAATTTAGCCTATGCTCATAGACGGATTTGGAGTGAGAGGTAGCATCATAATATCAGCCTCCGCCCCCATTTCCAAGGTTGCTGAAAGAATCTCATTTGCAAACTTTTTGTCTGTCCATCGTCTGGCCCCTGAACACCTGCAGCAGAGAGGAACTCATTGCCATTGATGCAGGTGGTTTCATCTTGAGAAGCTTCTCTTTGTTAAAAAAAAAAAAAAAAAAAATCCTTCCTATTGCTGAGACAATATCAATCCCTCTGTAGCTTCCAGAATCAGTCTGCAATTCTTGTCCCTGGCTCCACATCAAAAAACTATCAAACTTTCCCTATAATGCTTCTTTGGATTTATGAAATCAAGGATCATGTCTTTCCTAGGTTCTCATGCCCTCTGTTTCCAGATCTTTCATGATTCCAGAAGTAGAACCAGTGATTTGACTAACAAACCAGCGAAGCAAAGGTTTCAGGTCCAGCAGCAGAGCAAGTAGCGAAGACTGGATTCCTATGTACTCCTGTGTACTTCAGGTTACAAAGCACAGCATGGAAAGGTCATTTTTATCAGACAGATGAGTCAGCCCAAAGTCTAGTGCAAACTGTGCCTTCACACAGTTGGAGCTACAGGTTAAATAAATATTGTGAACGAATAAGTATAGCAAAAGCTTTGCTGCCTATAATAGACATATATGTATATGTCTATTAGATATTTTTGTTCTTCCAGTACATTGTAATTTTGAATCTTTTAACAATTTTTCAGCTACCATATTATTCTGGAGGAACAGGAGAGACTTTAGCGCCTTCTTCAACCCTGAGATGTGTTGAATTCCTCTGAAGTTTTACCTTTGAGCCTCTTTTTCAGTGGACATGACAAAGTGGCCTATGAGGGCAGATTGGAATGTGGGTAAGATGGTATGTCACCTAAGGTCTCTCCCACTGCTATTTGCAATGCTGTCTCATACCCAGACTCCTGGTCACAAACTTTTGGTATGAAATAAAAATGAAGTCCCAAAGAACTAAAAAATGAGACTGAGTCACAGATCCAAGTGGAAGAGACTTGGGACATCATCTAGTCCTACACAGCACCTGATAACGGATCATTTCAGCACCAGATTCTGATTACTTAATATTTCTTTGGCAGCTACAATGTGCCAGGCACTTTACTAGATGATTTCACATAGAATCTCTCACTTACTCCTCCTCTCTTCTACACAGTGGGAAAGGTATGATAGTTCCCCAGAGTCGAGGGGTAGAGACTCGACATCCATAAAACTGATCTGCAATTAATGTTCTCCTCATCTTCCAAGGACTCACTGTTTTTTTTTTTTTTGGTACTGGGACTTGAACCCAGGGGCACTTAACCACTGAGCCACATTCCCAATTCTTTTTTATATTTTATATTTAGAGACAGGGTCTCGCTGAGTTGCTTAGGGACTCACTAAATTACTGAGGCTGGCTTTGAACTTGCAATCCTCCTGCCTCAGCTTCCCAGTCTGCTGGGATTATAGGTGTGGGCTACAGGGCCTGGCTATGGAGCCACATTTGACTTATTAATGTCTATGAAACTCATATCCATAAACCCTAAACTTCTTCCTCTGAGTCTGTGGAATTATTGCAGGAGGGTTCTGTATCAATCTGTATGCTCAGGAGTGTCTGGGAACGACACAAAATAGGCACATTTTATTCCTGTGTACTTTTACTTCTCAAGTGTATGTGAATGCTGTTGTGATTAATCCAATATAATTTTAAATACCACGCTCTAAAACCATGGTTTTTTTTTGTCACCAAATATTTTATTAATCATTAGACTTTTTAAATTATGTGCTTCACTTTTTGAGTAGTTTTAGGTTTAGAGAAAAGTTGGGCAGGAAGTGTACAGAGTTTCCTTGCACCTTCTTGCCCTCCTCTTTTTGATGACCCTATTGTTAACTTCTTGCTTTGATGTGGTATATTTGTTATAGATGATGAGTCCATATTGATACATGATTATTCCCTAAAGCCTATGGTCTACATTAGAGTTTACTCTTTGTGTTTTAATGAATGTGGGATGACTTACATCCAGTATTACAGTGTCATTCAGAATAATTTCACTGTCTTATTTATTTATTTATTTCAGTACCAGGGATTGAGCCCAGGGATTCTCTATCACTGAGCTCCAGCTCCAGCCCTTTATTTTTGAAGACACGGTCTTATTAAGTTGCAGAGCCTGACCTCAAGCTTGAGAT
This sequence comes from Sciurus carolinensis, assembly GCF_902686445.1. Classification (NCBI taxonomy): domain Eukaryota; kingdom Metazoa; phylum Chordata; class Mammalia; order Rodentia; family Sciuridae; genus Sciurus; species Sciurus carolinensis. Next base: position 58,102,512 of record NC_062221.1, on the reverse strand, counting down.
CTTCCTGCCTCAGCCTCCACAGTCACTGGGTTTACAGGTGTGCACCACTTTGTCCACTTTCACTGCCCTAAAAATGTGTGCTCCACTAATTCATTCCTCCCTCTTTTCTCCTGAATCACTGATCTTTTTACTATATCCAAAGTTTGCCTTTTCCACAATGTCATAGAATCATGCAATAATGCAGCATGTAGGATCTCCAGGTTGGACTGTTTTATTTTCATTTAGCAATATGTATTTAATGTACCCTTGAGTTTCTCCATGGATTAGTAATCCATTTCTTTCTCTTTTTTAAAAAATACCTTTAATTAATTAATTAATTAATTTTATGTGGTGCTGAGGATCGAACGCAGTGCCTCACGTGCACAAGGCAAGCGCTCTACTACTTGGCCACAACCCAGCCCTCCGTTTCTTTTTATTGTTGCACAGTATGGATGTACCATAATTTTTAAATCCGTTCTCCTCTTGAAGGACATCTTGGTTACGTTGAGTTTTAGCAAGTATGAATAAGGCTGCTATAAACATCTATATGCAGGTTTTATGTGAATCCAAGTTTTCAAGGGAGTAAATACCAAGGGGTGTCTTTGTTGGACAGTATGGTAAGAGTTATTCTGGTTTGTAAGAAATTACCAAACTGTCTTCCAAAGGTCTGTTCCACTTTGTGTTCCCACCAACGAGAATTCCTGTTGGTTTACACCTTCATCAGCATTTGCTGCTGTTGGTGTTTTGAGTTTTCTCTCTCCTAACAGGTGGGAGTGATAGCTCACTGTTCTTTTAATTTGCAATTCCCTGGTGACATGCCATCCTTCATTCTTTTCTGGGCTTACTTGCTATCCATGTATCTTCTTTTGTGAGATGTCTGTTTAGATCTTTCCCTCATTTAAAAATTGGGAGTTTTTATTTTCTTGTTTTTGACTTTTATTAAGGGTTCTTTATATATTTGATGCCCGTTCTTTATTGAACATAGGTTTTGTGAACATTTTCTTCCAATCTGCAGGTTTGCCTTTTATTTCTTTTAGTGTCTTTCACATTTTAATGAAGTCCAACTTATCAATTCATGGATTATGCTTTGGGCATTGTTTCTAAGAAATTGTTTCTATCAAATATAAAGTCTTCAAGATTTTTCTCCTATGTTATCATGTAGGAGTTTTAGTTTTCTGTTTTGTGTTTAGGTCTGTGGCCCACTTTGGGATGATTTTTTGTGGTAGGTGCAGGATCTGTGTCTAGATTCACTTTTTCTCACGCAGATACCCACTTCTGGCACCATTTATTAAAAGACAATTCTTTCTCCAATGAGTTGCCTTCACTTCTCTTCCTACACTAGTGTGGTCCTGCTTCTGGGCTTTGTTTTGTTTTCTTTATTAATTTTTAAATTTTCCTTTATTAATTTTGATTCCTTTTTAATTTTTAAAATCAGTTTGTTGATACCCACAAAGTAACTTGCTGAGATTTTGATTTTGATTTTGTAGAATCTACAGATTGAGCTGGAAGAGCTGATATCTTGACAATATTGAGTCTTTCTATCTATGTACATAGAATATCTCTCCATTTATTTAGATATACTTTGCCTTCTTTTATCAGTTCTACAGTTTTCCTCATAGAGGTCGGGGGGCATATATTTTGCTAGACTTATAGTTAAGGGTTTTTGTGGGAGTTTTTTGGTACTAATGTAAGTAAGTGATCATTAGAATTACGAATAGTAGAAAGTGGAAAGTCTGTGATATTTTTCGGGTTAAACTGTAGTTCATATAACCCAAGAAATGAGACACAGCTAGCTCACATGGTGCTGGACATGAGTAACTAGTGGTAGGGCTCTGAGCTCCTACTGCCAGGAGGAGTCTAGTGGTGTTATTGTGGCAATGCCATGGAACACTGAAAGGAGAAACGCCATTTCCAGATCAGACTTTAAGAAGGAAATAACTTTTCCCAGCCCAAAGGGTTTTAAACTTCTCCATGTCTCACCTGCCACAGACAGAAGGTGCACAACAAGGTATCAGCCTGTAGAGAGCACAGGCTAAAGAAGGGAGAGCTACAGCATCATCCGGCCATTCTTCTGTAGAAGAGGAAGTAACTCACATTGCTCTTGGGATAAAGACAAGAATTCTACACATGTGCCTACAACCCTGGCAGGCTCTGCCTCTATCAGTCTCTGAAGTCGTATGCCGGCTCTCTCCTCTGCTCCACACACTGGCTTTAGACATCTTCTTTGCTGCATTTCTTCCATGGGGCCTTTGCATATGCTATTTCATTCCCCTTTCTACTTGGTATGAGTGAGACAATACTGTTGGGTGAGGATGCACCCATACCGAATATCTATATATTTCATAATACAGGTTGGCTATCCCTTATCCCTAAAGGAAGTCATGGATTCCATTTCCACTACTCTGGAAGCCTCAGTCTCTTCCACAACTCTGGAAATGGAGTCTGCGGCTTCATTTACAGAGTCTGTCTTAGTGAGGCTTATAGCAGTTTGGGTAAACATTAATTTAATTTTAAAAGTTGATTTAGCAAACATTTATTCAACGTCTATGGTGTGCCACACATTGTGTTCAATAACCTCAGCCACAGGCTCCATCCGGGAAGACAGGCATTGCAGTGTGGGAAGGCTGCTTATCTATTTCACACCAAACTGAATGGTCCAGGGTGGAGTCACAGTGGGGGCTATAAACTGTTGGCTCAGGGCCCAATCCAGTCTGCCAGTTCTTGTTTTTTGTTTTGTCTGTGTGGTTATTCTGAAACGTCTTGACCTGAAGGCTTAGGCGGCTCCCGCACAGTTTGTTCCCTCAGTCTCCTACCACTCCCTACTGTCTCATACCTGGTTTGGAATTTCTTGTGCTTCCACTGCCTGCCTGGTCCCTAAGTGCATCCAGTTTCTGATCTTGGGTTGGATCCAGTTCTCCCCTGGGGTCAGTAGCTGGCCAGAGATAGGGACTGCTTTTAAAATCTGTGTTCTGTGCAAGGAACTGTGGGAATCACATGGTTGGATCCTACAGGGCCCTACTGTCCAAGAACTCACAGTGCAGTCAATGAAGTGACATGTACATAAATGGCCAGAAGACTCTGTCCCAGGGAGTTTACAAAGCAGCTGTGAGAAGGGATTGCAGCACGTACGTGCTCTGACTCCCATGTCTGTGGCTCACGTTCACAGCCCAGAGGAGGAATGGGAGAAGGTGAGGCAAAATCGGCCATGCAAACCCTCAGCTGGTCCTCCCTTGTGAAATTAACTGTGACTTGGTGCTGTATGACCCTTGGCAGATTACTGCAACTTCACCTCTTTGAATTTCAGCTTCTACAACTGTCGACTGGAGGTAATGTTAGGAGGCAATAGAGTTGTCATGAAGAATGTGCTTAGCATAATGCTTCATTTAGAAGAGGCCACCAATTGATGTTGAATCCAAATCTTGTGTTATAGAGGCCTCTGTAGGGACTGTTGCAGAAAGCTTTGGTCCACCTTTCATAGGAAGTGTGAGTAGGGAATGGGGCAGTTCTCATCCCTGCCTGACCATCAGTTGCACAGAACATTCTGTGCCGGCAGTAGGCCTGGCCATGTGACCTCATCTCCTTCTTGGCTGTTCCCACTGGCAAGCCATGAATAGCAAGAGACACCCTCCATAATGCTGAGACCTTTTACCAAAGAGCTCAGTGGGGAGAATATTCTGTGTCTTTGCAAAGCCTGACCCTCTTCTGGAGCCAATTTTGCTGCAGATACAGAGAACCTAATTGTTCTGTGTTCTTCAGGTCCCCCCTGTTGGTGACCACTTACACGCTTCTTTGTCATAATGAATGAAATGCTTCAAAGAGTCAGCATTCAGCAATCTCATAGGTCTCAAGAGTGGCAGGTTTACGGATTCTGAGAGTACCAGAGCAGGAAGGCATCAGGAGCTTATTTGTCCAACTCCCTCACGTTAAAGCTGCAGAAACAGAGTCTCCAAGAGACAAAGCTCGCGAGGGACCTAGATCTTCTGCCTTCCTGGTCTGGGCTTCTGCCGTGACACCATCCTACCTTTTGTGTATGGAAAGAGACATTGAGCACAAACATGTGCGTGTGTGTGTGGGTCCATGAGTGTGCATTTTGACAAGTGATAGAACATTAGACTAAGCCAGAAAAAGTAAATGCGTGTGGGGAGTGTGAAACACTAGCTGTGTAACTGAGTCCTCTGGAGGACATTTGGCTTTGGCAGTGTTCTTGGAATTTGGTTTTGTTCCTTCTGTCTCTTTAGTCCCTCTTAATATTATCTCCTCTATCGTAAGACTTTTTTTTTTTTTTTTTTCTCTCTCTTAATGGCCTCCAGAAGTTTCTAGGGCTCAGTCCTTTCAGGATCATGTCCAGTGGGGCAGTAGAAAAGTTCTCTTTGTTTCAGCCTTCTCTGCGAAAACTCCAAGGTCCACTCTCCTTAGGGTTATGGTGTCATGTACCCTCTTTGAGCCAATCACGGGCCGGAGATGATACCATGCTGATAGGTGTAGGCCTGGACCATGTGCTCTACCTCAGGCCTGGGGCTGGAGCCCCTTCAGACCCTGTGGACTAAATGTGGGTGTTTCTAGGTAAGGGAAATGGAGGTTTTTGAGCAAAAACTTTAAAAATGTCCTCTGTACTCTCCCAGGACTTCTGTATTTGACACTAAATTTCTTTGTGTCACATCTTCCATCTACTCAAATTAGGGAGTGCTTTGCTTTCTAGTAAATAGTGCAACTGTGACAGTACCCAGCACAGAGAAGTCACTGAGAAGTGAAAAGAGATCCTGGGTTTGGGGATCGTGACTCCCCACTGCTACTCAGCTGAACCAGGCCTTGTTCTGCATGTGCTTCTATTTTTTTAAAAATTGGAATAAACAAGTAAAAAACACAGCAGCCTAATCTTCCAGATTGCTAAATCTGACTAAGCACATTCTAATGTAAGACAGGAGGTACTGTAGAGATATGGGGAGATTGCTTGGTACTTGGGAATAGGTGCCTCCCATGAGCCTGTTTATCATCTTCTAAAAATTAGAAAATATCTATAATACTTGCACAGAACTAACCATTTCTAGAGCACTTTCATGGCAGCTACTTTACAGCTTGGATAAAGGCAGAGTACTGCCTATCACCTTTCCACAGACAGGAAAGTGCAGCTCAGACAGTGGAGCAATTAAAATAATAACAATGTCTTTTAGTTCTATCCATTTTGCTGCAATGATAGAATGTCATTCATTTATAGATCAAAATAATATTCCAAACTTCAAACTACAATATTTCTGTATGAATGTGAGTTAATTGTGTAGAGTAAATGTATATAATGACCCTCAAATTAATAATACTGAAGGTGAGTGGGAGAAAACTGAGAGGGTTGGGAGTTAGTTGGGAGGAGTTAGAAGGAATAGGATAAAAAATGGGACAGTCAAGGGGATATTTGCATATTTGCTTCTCCCCCCACCCCTTTGGTACTAGGGATTGAACCCAGTGGTGCTTTACCCCTATGCTATATCCCTGGCCCTTTTTATGTTTTTTGTTTTGAGACAGGGTCTCACCAACTTGCTGAGGATCATGATAAACTGCTGAAACTGACCTTGAACTTGAGATCATCCTGCTTCAGCTTCCCAAGTTCCTGGGATTACAGGTGTGCTCCACCACACCTGACAAATGTTTGCTTTCAGACATTTCAATTTATTAGAATGTATTCATGTCACATTCATGTAATTTAAATATTAGAATATAAAATGATACAATGCTTTTCCTAAAACATTTTAAATAATTTTAAACCAATAAAGAATTTTTTATGGGAGCTGGATGTGTTGGCTCATGGTCCAGGTGAACTCAAGTTCAAGGCCAGCCTCTGAAATTTAAGGAGGCCCTAAGTAACCTAGTGAGACCTGCCTCAAAACAAAAACTAAAAAGACTTGGAAACTGTTACAGGTCAGATGTGAGATGTCCCACAAAAGCTCATGTGTGAGACAATGTGAGAAGGTTTAGAGGAGATATGATTGGGTTATGAGAGCCTTAATCCAACCAGTGAATTAATCCCCTGCTGGGATTAACTGAGTGGTTACAGAAGGCCAGTAGGGTATGACTGGAGAAGGTGGGTATTGGGGGTATATATTTTGTATCTGTCAAGTGGAATGTCTCTCTCTGTTTTCTGATTATCATGTGAGCTGCTTTGCTCTGCCACACTCTTCTACCATGATGTTCTGCCTCACTTCAAGTCCTGAGGAATGGAGCTGGCTGTCCATGAACTGAGACCTCTGAAACTGTGAGCCTCCAAATAAACTTTTCCTCCTCTAAAATTGTTCTTCTTGGGTCTTTTAGTCATAGCAGCAAAAAAACTGACTAAAACAGGAATGTAGGGCTGGGAATATTGCTCAGTTGGTAGAGTGCTTGCCTCACAAGCACAAGGCCCTAGCTTCAATCCCCAGCACTGCAAAAAAAAAAAAAGAAAGAAAGAAAACAGGGATGTAACTCAGTGGTTACACTCCCCTGTGTTCAATCCCCTGTACAAAAAAAAAAAAGAAAGAAAGAAAAGTCTGGAAGCAGTGGTGCATGCCTGTAATCCCAGCAGCTCAGCAGCTCAGGAGGCTGAAGCAGGAGGATTGAGTTCAGAGCCACCCTTAGTAACTTAGTGCGGCTCTAAGCATCTCAGTAAGACCTTGTCTCTAAATAAAATACACACACACACACACACACACACACACACACACACAAAAGAAAGGCTGGGTTGTGGCTAATTGGTTAAGGCCTCCTTTCCCTGCCTGGGTTCAATCCCTGATATCAAAATAAAATAAATATTTTTTTATTAGAAACTGAGTTTAGGGGGAAAAATTCTGACTTCTTTCAGAATTTTCTGATCATAACAAATATCTACCAAACCCCACTCAGTACCAGATAGCCTTTGACGCTTTGATAAATTCGTAGATCCTTAGAACTTTAATGCTTGGCTGGAATGTAGGGCTGGGAATATTGGTAGAACCTAGATGTCATCAGCATCCACCCATGGAGAAGCAGGCCATAGAAGACCAGGGTCCGGTTACCGTCCTGACTCTTTTCCAGGTGATCCATTGGAGAGTCAGGTCAGGACTTCATACCTGGCACTCCATCTCTTGTGCTCCAGGGTTTGTCTCTGTTATGTGGGGAGGTAGTCCTGATATTTCCTTTCCTGCTTTCTTATAAGAATCAAATCTGCCAGTGATTATAAAATTACCAGGGAGCTATCAAACATGATAAAAATGATAGGGTGATGTCATTGTTCTCATTTCCCTTTTTCTGAGCCTTGCAATATTGAAGTGATTTGCCCAAGGACAAACAGCCACAAGACATTGTAGGCTCAGTCTAGTTGTGGCAGCACTTTGCAATAAGGTCCATATCACATGGTTCACATTTTGTGGACATGCCTATTTCCCCTGGTAGGCAGAGTTCTGTGGACAGAGGCCAGACCCTAACTGTCTTCCACCCTGTCCTATGTAAATCTAGCAGGCCTTCAGGGAATGTGAGCTATTTATGAAACTTCCTGGCCTCCGCTGCCCCTTCTCTAGATGAAGAACACAAATTAGATTGCTTTTTAGCTTCCAAGAGTCTGTGATTTTAAGATCTAAGTCTTTGCTTCAACAGCACTCATCATCTCTAACCAGAGGAGCTACTCCCCCTAATCCACCAAAGCTTGGGAAATTCAAGTGGATGAGAAGCTGGGATCAGCCAGTCCTTTCATGTGGGGGGAATGAAGAGGTTTTTGTAGGAACCTTGACTATGATGTCCTTGGCTGATGTGGGCTTGGAAGTAATAACACCTTGTGCTTGTGTAGCCTCTTGCTTCTGAGGAGCTCAAAGGACTTCCCAGACATTATCTCACTGTTTCTCACCATCTTCTGTGGAGGGTGGCTGAGGACAACTCTCATTATTCCCTGGCACACCCCACAACAATGGGTTAAGTGGTTTTCCCACAACCATCTGGTGGCAGAGTCGGGACCAGGACCCAGGCCACCAGACTTCTGGCCTTCCAGCTTGCTCATTGCCTCATGCAGCTTTCAGGATCGATTATCTGTCACATGAGGATGAGAAGATTTACTGTCGGTATAATGGCTGGAGACCATTTGCTGGGGAACTCTGAGAAAGGAGACTCTCTCTCCTATCCCAGGCTCATGAAGTTGCTGATGTATGAACTGATTAGGGAGAAAATTTTGAGCTTGAGATGACTCATTCTATAGAGGATCCGGGCAATGAATCAAGGGACATTTATGGATGTCAGGACGCAATGTGTTGGGGACACTGGAAGCCTAGTGCAGTGACCTTAATTAATCTGGTCCGTCATGGGCTCAGTGGGCATTGTGCCTCACTAATGCAACATCTGAGACTTCACTTGGGCCATCCAATTCACTTCTTGATTATTTCCTAAATGAAAAAAATTAACATCATGAAAGCCAGGACGATGACTGGACTTGCAGTTAGGAAACCTGGGTTTCATTCAAGTATTACGTATTCTGGTCCCATGTGCTATTAGAAAAATTACCTAATCTCCTTTTTTCACTTTCCCCATTCATGAAAATGGGCAATTCCAGCCTCATCAGTTAGTTATGTAGAACAAATAAGAGACTATTTATACCATGTGTTTACAAATATTTGGGACTCTTGATAGAGCCAGGGCATACCCAAAGCCATAGTATTTCTGAGAGATCAACTTTAGCAAAGATTTTGCAGAAATTAACTTTATATTAAAATAAACACAGATTCATTATATTTATTATGCTAAAATTGAATAATTTTTAAAGATAAAACTTTTAAAAGACAAGGTTTACCTTACCCCAGGGGTTGGGAACTTGATTCATCCTCTGCTTCCAAATCTCACAGGGTAGAATTTCACATTTCCCCACCTTCAGACACCATTGGAAGTGCTAAGTAGAAATCTGTGAGAAGTGTTTGTGTAATAGTCCATTCCTTGTGGGGCATGGTGGTGGTGCATGCCTGGGATCTCAGCCAATTACGAGGCTGAGGCAGGAGGATTCCAAGTTTGAGGCCAGTCTGGGCAATTAGGAAAGATCCTGTCTTAAAAAAAAAAAAAAAAAAAAATTAGGGTGTAGATCAGTGACAGAACACCCCTGGGTTTAATCACTAGTAACCCCTCTCCACTATAACATACACACACAGAGTCCATTCCTTTGATTTTTTTTTTTTTTTTTTTTTTTTAGTTATACTCTTGCATCAGTTTTGGTCACTCACATGGTATTAGCTCAGATTCCTGTAGCAATGACTTCATAATTTTTTTGATAACATATCTATAGATTATAGAGTGTCTATAAATAAATGTGGAGGATAATACTGCACCACCTGAAAAACCACTGTTGAAAATCTGGACCTTATGTATACAATGGCAGATTTGTATATTCAATACTTTAGTGCTTTTACAATCAGTCTTCTCTAGATTTGTTTGTTTATTTTTAGAAACAAATAAGATATCATTTATAAGGAAACAAAGGAGGCAAGCCTGAAGCCTGCCTGGGCAATTTAGCAAGACCCTGTGTCAAAATAAAATAAAAATGACTTGGTATGAAGCTCAGTGGGTACTATGTGAGAGGCCCTGGGTTCAAACCCCAGCACCACAATTTAAATTGAATCAATAAAAAATAAAATTAAATAAAAATTTAAGCTCCTACTAAGGTGAGGCCTGAGGTGAGCTTGGAAAAGATCCTGGGTTTGCTTTGGGCTTTTGAGCTACATATTAAATATCTCCTGCTTAAGAAGATCATAGCCACTTAGGGATCCTCTTCTTCCCACTGCATCCCCCAACAAAGATCTTTCCCAGTCTATTGTTCTGTGGCATCCATCCCTCTATCCTGGCATTTGCAGACCTGGTAAGGAAATACATGGAGGCTGTCGGTCATATCCTCACTCTCTTCCCATCACCACCTCTGCTATACATAATTGGTGACCTAACACTGATGAATATGGGCACTTTCCAAACACAAATACTTGTCAAATATTTTCACTTAAATATTCCTAATGCCAGGAAAGTATGGGATTTGGAGGTAGAGAGAGCATTGTATTAGTCAGCTCTCTGCTGCTGTGATAAAATACCTGAGCTAATCAACTTATAAGGTGGAAACATTTATTTTTTTCTTACAGTTATGGAGGTTTAAATCCATGGTCAGTTGGCCCTGTCATTTGGGGCCTGTGGTGAGGCAGAACATCATGGTATAGAGTGCATGGTGAAATAAAACCACTCACTCACCTCATGCTGGCTGGCTGGGGGTGAGTAAAATGAGGGAGGAAGGGGTAGGAATTTCAATACACCCCTAAAGGGTACACCCCCAGTGATCTAATTTCTTTCCAATAGATCTCACCTCCTAAAAATTTCATCACCTCCCAATAGCACCAATATTTTAGTCACCTTTGTGTTGCTGTGACCAAAAGCCTATTTTGGGTCGTGGTTTCAGAGGTTCAGTCCATGGTCAACCATTGTTCTGGGCCTGAGATGAAGCAGAACATCATGGCAGAAGGGCATGGTAGAGAAAAGCAGCTCAAGATGTGACAGCCAGGAAGGACAGAGAGAGAGAGAGAGAGAGAGAGAGAGAAAGAAAGAGAGAGAGGTCTGTTCATAAGAGACAAACTATAACCACCAAAGGTATGTCCCCCCAGTGATCTACTTCCTCCAGCTACATGCTACCTACCTTCAGTTTCCACCCAGTTAATTCACATCAGTGGACCAATCCCCTGATTAGGTCACAGATCTCATAATCTAATCAGTTCAATCTGAGCATTCTTGTATTATCTTCCACATGAGCTCTTGGGACACCTCATATCCAAATCCTAACAATCACCATAAGGACCAAGTCTCTAACACATGGCCTTTGAAGCACTTTTGAGATCCAAACCATAAAAAGCATCTTTTCTTCTCCCACCCTGGCACCAACCCCCCAGAGCTAAAAGGTGTAATCTGGGGCTGTGACCTGCTCTGAGGATGAGGAACCAGGGGGACACCAGCCAGGTCTATAAGCAGGTATTGTGCTATTTGCACAGGGAATTTTAATTTCTCAGGTAAGCAGATTTTAATTTGTAAGGGGGATGTGGATTCCAGATGTGCATGTTCATGTGGCCCCACTGATGTCTCACCTGACGGGAGAGGCCAGATCTAGGCTCCCTGAGGCACAGGCTGTAGAGCAGGGAAGGAGATAGTTGCCTGATTTCATTTTTATCTGGTAACACTTGTGCCTAGAAAGACTGCCCTTGTTATCAGAACTGTTCTGACCTGTGTCCCCTTCTGCCATGGACTATCCTGCAGTGTCGAAGCTGGAGATAGTCATGGAGACCACCCATTCAACTTCTTGTTTTTAAAGATGGGAATATCAAGGACTAGGGAGGCAATTAACTTGTCCAAGTCCCTTAAATTATACTCTGAATATCTCTACAAAACCCTCTAAGGATGGGGTTAGAATAAGAAGAGCAAGATTTACAACTTGATGGTGTAGTTGGATCCACTGGGTTTAATATATCTTCAGTTAGAAATTCCTAGAGGTTAGTGATGAACAAGGTGTGAGAAATGAAAGTGAGGAGAAAAAAATTATATCTGACTTTCACTGTTAGCAAAAGTATTTTCCCCCCTTGGATATATTGTATTCACTCAAATGTGCTATTGCACAGTAGAGATAAAAATTAATAGCTTTGTTTCCTGTGATCTCTTTATCAGCCAAAGTACAGGGCTACGGCTCTCAGTTATTTTAATGGAAAAACCGAAGTCCTATTATCAGGTGATAAGGCTGTGTCAGGTGTTATTTTATTCTCTTATCTTCCTTGTTCAAGGTTAGTTGTTGGAGCCCTGACGGATGAGCTGGGCTACCGGGACTGTGATGTTCCATGAGCCTTGATCTCACTCCACCCTTCAAGATAACCGAGGTTGGTGAGAGAGGCCTCCAGGGCCAGCTGATCCTGAACTCAGATGCAAGCAAAGGGTTTGATGGCTGGGGTCCTGGTCCCAAGACAGGTACCCTGGGGAGCTTTGTAGATTCAGTCACATGGCCCAGGTCACCTGCACTGCAGAACCTTTTATGGCTCCTCTAGGAAAGTTTATTTGGCAAGCACTAGCTGGTGATCTCGATGTTCCTCGTGTTGTGTTTGATAGAGGGAAAGATGACTCATGCCAGTCCCTGTTGCCCTTGGGGAGCTCATAGCCGAGAGGGCTGCAGGCTTGATCACAAGGGAAGGAGGCTTAGTCACATCCTCCTCCTTTGGGCTTCCACAACACATTGTGCCTATCTGTACCCTGGCCTGCATCTTGTCATGGCAGGTGGTCATTTATCTGTCTGTGAAACTGTCCCCCTTATTGGCATGCGTACCTCTTAGGCAGAGATGAGTTCTTAGATGTGGTCTCCCATCCGTCTTCACCACAGCTGAAACACAATCAATATTTGTGAAGTACATTAATTTGTAAGTAAATTCATTCGTTCCCTCATTTGTCACCCTGTGTCTGTGCATTTTTGCTGTAGAACACTACACTACTCAGGCCTGCTGCTGATTTCAGAGGTTTAAAAAAGGAATAAGATTTGCTGTGAGTGTAGGGCATGCCTCATGAAACAGGACAAAGGAAGCTTCTGCCTCAACGCTTTTGTCACTGATACAAGGCCATGGGCTTCATGTCCTTCCTCTGCACACATGGTGGATCAGGACTGGCTGTGGGCCAAGAGAGACCCCTTTGATATGGTGAAATGAGTGCTGACCACCTGTGAGACAGGTTCTGAATGCCCCATTTCTACAGTTACTTCCCATCTCTGAGCCTCAGTAACTTCCTCTGGGAAATGGGCATAATACAACTCTTAACATGTTTCACAAGGTTGTTGAGATAATTAAATGAAAATGGTTGCGAATGGTAAAACTGCCCAAAGAGAAGAGAAGAATAGTGTTAGGAAATAGGAACGCTCCCTCTTTATCCTACCCAGGCCCCTTCATGTACTTTGAGAAAGGGCTTCAACCCTGGTATGCCCTGCCTTCCTGTGTACGAGGAATAAGTCTATACTGCTTATGTTGCAGAGAGTCTGAAGGAGAGACTGGGAGGCAATCCGACCTGCTTCCCAAACTGTGATCACCATGCAGCATCCACATTTCACTAGGGCCCAGGAGCAGTCCAAGAAAACATACACCCCAGCCGAGGCTTTCTTGGGGGTGATTTGATGACTAGTGATAAAGAGTCAATGAAAGTCCTCCTCCAGGCCTGCTTGACTCAGCCCCAAGAGAAGTTCATTCCCATTTTTAAATCAAGGATGGATGAAAGCAAGGTAAGTACAGGAAGCTATTCAGAGAGAAGACCACACTGTCAAAACACAACTCCAGAATCTTCTGACTCCTGCTTGGGATGGAAATGAAGTGATGATGGTGTCTCATTTCAGCTGCTGTGGGTCAGGGCCCTGGAGCTGGAATCCTGGAATGACTCTGTAGGACTGACCTTCCACAAGTCATTGACCTCTTCAGGTTTTCAGGCACTTGTCCATCAAATGAGTAGGACAGTTGATTACCAAGGTTCTTCCAGCTTTGATATTTTTGGATTCTATGGTATCCTGCTGTTTTTATGACCCTTGGATGCTCTAAAGTGCATTTAGAAGTAGGTAGCCCTTGTCTCATGATGCCCCTAGTGTATTACTGGATGGCCTGAGCCATCACAAGGGGCTCCCTAAGGGCATCCGCAGTGCCTGGGGAGTCAACAGCAGTCAATCTACACGACTCTCCTACTCCTGCCCTGTGTTGGCTTCCACCAACTGCTGGATTTAGGCAGAACGTTGTTGTGCAGCTCAGCATGACTCACTGATCTTCCAATGCCAACTCCAATGAACCCTCTTTTATGAAGCCTTCATCTCAGAATCCCTTCCAGAAGATTCTATTTTCCCCTAGACTCTTCTGGCACTTTCCTGTCACTTTCTAATGGCCCCCAACTCTCTTGCAATTCATCATATCGTCTTTTCAGTTCTTTATCCATCTTTGAGGTGTGTGGGGCAGGCCAAAAATTTTGGCTACTCACAGATCCTGGGAAAGGTTTTTCCCATGGCAGTCACTCAATAAATATGAATCAGTGACCTGAGGAATTTGAGATTTACATTTAAACTAGATATGGATTTAGATTGTACAGATCTAACAAATACGTTTCTTTGATCTCCTTGTGCTTGATTAACAATGCCTAACCCGGGATCCCTGGAGATTAGGAATCTGTTCAGGTAGTAATGGGTGAAGGAGGAATTAGATACAATGACTTTGGTCATAAGTGGCAAAAGCCCAACTGAAATAGGAGAAAAGAAACAAGAGGAGGGTATTATTGGGGCAGACTTGGTTTGGGGATTGACAGCCTAGGGTCTGGAGTTCTTGTCAGTCTCTGCTGTCCAGTTCTTACTTTTGTTTCCTTCTGAGTGGGTCCCTTGCTTTGCGCCCCCCCCCCCACCATTACAGTGGCAGCAACAATCCCAGAGAAAGTGAAAAAAAAATCACATCTTCTCTAACTTTTTCAAAAGAGTGCTAGGCTTATCTCTGAAAGGTTATATTAGTTAATAGTCCTTATAGCCAAAAGGGAAGTCTGCGCCTATTGGCCTTGGCCTCAGGCTCTTTCCCGAAGCTGGGTGAGGTCAAGGGACTGGAGGGAGGGGGTGACATTCCTTACCAGACAAGGGAGCACAGTTACCAGGGAAAGGGGAGTTTACTCATGGCAAAACCAAGAGGACATGTCTGCAAAATATTTACAGTGTTTCAAAAAGCTTAACAGAAGGCTGGGAGGGGTGGCACAGGACTGTAATCCTAGTGATTCAGGAGGATGAGGCGGGAGGATTACAAATTCAAAGTCAGCCTCAGCAACTTAGTGAGACCCTGACTCGAAATAAAAAGGGTTTGGGGATGTGGCTTAGGGGTTAAACTGCTCTGTATTCAATTTCCAGTACCAAACCAAATCAAACAAAACAACAACAACAACAACATTTAACAGAAATAGCCCATTGACCAATACAGAAACTCCGAAGGCTAATGAATATACCAGGTTCCTTTGCTTTTGTCTGAAATTATGCGGACTAGCTGGCCAGGAGCTGTTTGCCTCCTAAAAACATGGAAAGGGAAATTAATTTCCCACATTATTTAACTATGTTGATTCATTACAATCTTTAATTTCTATAAATTTTTCTTGCAACATATGTTATATTGTCTATTGTATCATTATATCATGAATAGACTCCCTGGGATGAGAGCAGTAGTGTATGTTCTAGCCAATGAAAGCTGAATAAATGTGACTATACCTCTGTCAGCGAATGATCATTACTGTCCTCATGGCAAAGGGCTCTCAGCCAATGAGCTCTCTATTGAACTTGGAGAATTTGGCAACTTTTTTTTTTTTTCCTCCATCTGTGGACCCTCTTTTTCTTTATATATTTTGTGTTCTGGCCTTCAACTTTACCCTCTGTACCTCACACAAGGTATAGAATTATAAACAAGAAAGTTGAGTAACTTCCTTGAACTTAAAACAAAAAAGGTGCCTTCGAAGAAAGAGCCAAGGTCAAGATATAGAAGTATTTGTGAAAGTCATGGACCTTAGAAAGTTCTAGGTGAGCACACATAAACCAGCTAGGTAGATGGGTAATTACAGGTAGGAGAAGCCTTGGTCAAGGCTACTAATAGTTTTAGGGCTTTGGAAGGATCCAGAAGGTCCATTGCTGAGAAGAACCAGAGTTTGGGAATAACTCCTTCTTAGGCTGAGCTACAACAGTTGGCTCCCCAATTTTGAGGATTTATAAATGTTAAAGAGAAATTTTGTAACTACTTTATGTAAACATTAAAAAGGCTTAAGGAGGGAAAAATGAACAGCTCCTTTGCTTTGAGTCCCTAACCTTTAAGGAGTTTGCTGTCTTTTCAGGTTTTGTTTCTTCTCTTCATTCTGATTAATCTGCAGCATCATCCTGTGTGATGGGCTCTAGATCTAGGTAAGAACAGGGGACCAGAGACCAAGGTCACTCCCTCCGTAGACATACCTGCCTGGGGACAGATAGTAGGTTGGGAGGTGCCACAAAAGGACTGCAGTGGGCAGGGTTGGCTACCTTTACTCCACCATCTAGTTGTGTCAGGATGAGCTGGGAGAGCTTCTTAAAACACTTATTCTTTCCTGGAAATTCTCTCCAGACTTGGGCAGTTAGATATTCTGGAAGTGGGCCCAGGAATCTGCCTTTTAGCAAATGCCCCCAGGTGATTCCTAGATACTCCAAGTTTGAGGATCGCTGATCAACAGTTCCAAAGCTACATCACGATAAACTCTGCAGAAGAGCCCCTGACCATAGGCTCAGCACTGTCCCTGACATCAGGGACTACGGGAACTTGTGATGTTCCAGGAGATCCAGGAGAATGAGTCGGGGAGCTACAAGGAGTAAGGTTTTGTTTTTAGTTCTTCCTGCAATTCGGGGGGCCCTGTTGCCTCTTTTGAGACTGGATGGATGTAAAGGAACTGGGCAAATGATTCTTGCTGGCCTGTCAAGCACCATGATGCTTGAATGTATCTGCCTTGAAACAACGTTACTCTCTCAATTCCCTGATCACTGGGCAGTCGAAAGTGCTCCCATCAAGTCCTTTCCCTCTTTTAAAATAGCTCTCCTCTAGTCACCAGAACTTCATTTAACTGTTTAATAGATTGTGAGCTTTCTTTCATGGTTTTCCCATCTCAAATAAACTTTAGGTTGCTAAGAACCACAGTGATCCCTACTACAGATATTAAAACGAGAAGAATCAGTTCTTCTGCTTGTTTTTAAAATAAGATAGTGCTTTACTGATAGTTCAGATAACATTTATCTCATTATAAGGTGGTTATATTGTCGTATTTCATTATGTGGTAACTTCTTTTAATATTTTAAGTTGATTCCTTTAAGATGTTCTAAGACTGCATTATCGTCAGAGGTTATTTTCTAAAACTTTACTTTTCGTTTATAAAGGGTCAACAGTTTTCCAAATTACTTATAAATATTAAATAAAAGAATGCAATATATTTTAAACAATCAGATTGCACATATATGATTCTCTAGGACATTTGATGAGGTTCAGAAGAAGGATCCAGCGCTGGCTCTATTGTTCACATGTTGTGTGACTTGAACAAGACATCTGCCTTCTCTGGACCTCAGTTTCTCCCTCCGTACAATAAGAGGGTAAGACAGGTGATTGCTGTAGACCTCTCCACTCTGAAAGTTTCCAGGTATAGCATGAAGGGGTTATGAAATGTCCCATAGTGTGGGAGGGAACACATATGTCATGATTTTGTTCCAGTTTAATCTGTTTCATATTTAGTATAGTCCAACCTGTGATAGGTCCTCTGTGAAACGCAGATGACTCACTTCCTGTCCTAAGTGTGTCTTCTGTGAGGTGTGGAACAGATCCTTCCTTCAGATATGGAGCTAACAAATGGGGTCGAGTCCATGGGCCTCTGGGCAAATTCCTCGTGTTCTTTTATCTGTGTCAAATTAACCTGGTAAACTAGGTGCTGTGGTGCACAACTGTGAGTCCAACCACTTGGAAAGGCTGAGGCAAGAGGATTGCAAGTTCGAGGTTGGTCTCAGTGCTTAATGAGGCCCTCAGCAACTTCATGAGACCCTGACTCAAATTAAAAAATAAAAAGGACTGGGGATGTGGCTCAGTGGTAAAGTGCCCCTGGGTTCAATCCCTAATATTCTCTCCCTCAATTAAACCTGGTAATAAATGCTCATGCACACACGTTTGCATGTGTGCGCGCACACACACACACACACACACACACACACACACAGAATCATTTAAGGGCTAGGGCCATTTACAGGCTTTGATGTTTCATAAAAAGTGTGTCCACAAAGTTTTTATAAACACAATAACATTTTGAACACACCAGAGTAGTTGGTAATGGTAATAAAGATTAGATTCTGCTAAGATGACAAAAACCTTTTGCTAAGTAATTTTTGAGGGCTTAAAAATTTCAGCGTTAAAATTCCCCTTTCTCCAGGAAGCCGCCCCTGACTGCTGCTGGATACTGGCACCTTCGTTCATCACCCTCCCTTTTGAATTGTGCTCAACTTTCAGAGACAGATCCATAAGAGTACGTTTAAAATACAGTCAAGGCCACAGACTTGCAAAATGTTAAGATCAGAAGAGAACTTTGAAATGTCAAAGCTCTTCATGTCACCTTTAATTTTGTCATTCGATTATTCATCCATTCATTAATAACTGTTTAGTTAAGGAGACACATTAAGCATTGCACTGGACAGAGACCTAGAGGGAAAACAAGGCATAAAATGTTCCTGCCCTTATGGAATTTGCATTTTTACATGGCAGAACATACAGAAGCAAACAGTGTATGTGATGATTATTAGGCTGACAGAATGGGGAAATGCTGGTCAGGAAGGGAAAACTAAGGTGAACTGAAAAGGTTTCTGTGAGGAGATGACGTATAAAATGGTATCTGAAGAATGAGAAGGAGCTAGTCATGGCAAGTGCTTAGGGGTGACAAGAACAAATATCTGGCGGAGATTGAGTGGTGTGGAAGAGTGGGGATACTTTAAAGATGACAGGAAGGGAGAGGGGAGGTGCAGGTGTTAAGACAGAAGGGAGGGCAAGGGACAAGTCAGGAGGGGCCGTGGGCCCCTGATGTGGATGGGAATTTCATTCTGAGCTCAGAGGGAAGTCACTGTATGGTAGGAAACAGGAGTAAGTGATCTTCGAGAAAAACCTTTTGGCTGTTTGGGGGGAAAATGAAGATGAGCAAATAAGCAGGAAAGCAGAAAAAACCAAACCAAACCAAACCAAAACAATGCTCTAGGTGAGAGTTAATGTGACTATTTTACACAGGTATGTTGTAAAGGTGCTAGCTTTGTCTCCTGAATTAGACCGGAATTTTCCTGAAGGCAGGTGGGTTGTTGCAGTGGAATAAAGGGAAGCAGTTCATGATAAATTTTATAAAAGGGACATACAACACTTGTTCGTGGATTGGACAAGGAGGCTGAGATCGAGGAAGGAATCAAGGGCAGTTCCTTATGTTTCCGCTCAGTAACTGGTGGAAGGTTACTTATTAAGAGGGGAAGGTTGGGGGAATACAGCACAATTTGGGAGGAGACCTAAGAAACTTGGATGTAGTAGTTTTATCTTTTTTTTGTGTGTTTTCAGGTAGAGATTTTGGATAGGACACTGATTCTTCTTGAAAGACCACCCTGATGGTTGCAAAGGTGTTAGTTTTGTCTCCTCAATTAGACCGTAATTTTCCTGAAGGCAGGTGGGGCTTGTTTCACACAGCTAGTCTTCTTCCTATCGCTCTGGGTGGGAGGCGTGTAACACAGTTTCTTATATTCTCATCTTCCAGACTACCTAGGTTGGGGTGTTGAGGGTGCTGTACTGGCTCATAAGAGCTAATGGTTAAACTTTCAGAAAGGCTGTGAGCTGATTGTTACACCATCCTAGAATTTGAAATACTTGTCTGCAGAATTTGGCAAACTATGAAAATCAGTTTTTTTTTTTCTTTTTCTTCAGACAGCCAGGTTACCAGAATATTTGAGGAAGGCCTAGAGTCACTAACTCAAATGCCTTTAGGGGAAATGAAAATAGCATTTAGAAGTGATTTGCCCAGGTCCAGAAATATCAAAGCATGCTAGGTCCTAGCTAAGTTAAAGTACCCAAATTTGCATTTCAGATATTTTAAATTTCTCAATCACATATATATGTGTGTGTGTGTATATATATATATATATATATATATAGAGAGAGAGAGAGAGAGTGTCTATACTTCGTAATATGATATATTACAAAATCTTCAGTTCCCCCGACAAAATTTTTGAGTTTTATTTTGATTGAAAAGTGACGATGGAGCCAGGTACAATGGTGCACACCTGTAATTCCAGGTACTTGGGAGGCTGAGGCAGGAGGATTGCAAGTTGCAGGCCATCCTGGAGAATGCAGTCTCAAAATAAAAACATAAAAAGGACTGGGGATGTAGTTCAGAGGTAAAATGCCCCTGGGTTTAATCTCCAGTACTGGGGGGCAAGAATGCCATGAGGGAGGTTTCTCCTGAATTCAGATAGTCTGCCTCAGGATAAGCCAAACATTTACATCTAATTAGGGAAGTATATCCCCACCCCTCTAGAAGAGCAGAACTCTAAGATGTTAGCTGCCATTGTCCATATTACAGCCCAGTATTGCTAGGTCTTATGCTTTTTCAAGGGAAACCAGAAAATTGAATTTTAATGAGAAAATTACCACCTCTTAAATGTTGACTTTAAAAATTGAAAAAACGTAATGGGCCAAACAAAACACTTGTACAGACTTCATTGGGCCCAAGGGCCACCGTTTTCCAACTCTACTGAAAGGTTCTTGTGAGTGATTGTCCATTTGGGAGAGGGTCAAACCCACAGAATGTGCTGGAAAACTACTTTCCTGCCAATCCTGGCACGTGGGAGTCACATGAAATGTATTTGATAAATAAAACATTTTTTAGGTGACATATGCTGTAGTCCAGCATTGGGGAGTAATACACACCAGTTATTCTGTTTTCCTCACTTGACTATGGGCTCTGCTAAGGCAGGGACCATCTCTGTGCATCGAGGCATCCTGGCATGTAGTAAAGAGGACAGCAAGTAGAACCTTGTATGAAAGGAGCCTTAGAGACATCTTGTCCAGTCTCTTGAGAAACTGATGGTGAAAGAGAAATCATTTACCTTTGGGCTCCATGGAATCAGTGCAGAATTAGGACTAGAACTGGGATCTTTGATTGATGGAACTGAGGGCTGGAAGAGATCTATGATGCTCAGGAAATATTTGCTGAATTAATAAGTACATAAAAGAGTGATAGAAGAATCAATGAATGTATAAACAAGTGAACACAACCTGAAATGACCACTTGGTTTATGGAGTACATTTTAAAGTAAGACTCCTGTGAGCTGCCATGTTCTCCCTCATTTGTGGAAACTAAAAAGTCAATCCCATAGAAGAATGGAATGGAAGAGTGGTCACTGGAGACTGGGATGGGAGGGAAAGTGCACAGAAAGAAGACTCATAAGGGGCAACAAAGCACAGTTAGATAGGAGGAATTAATTCTGGTTTCCATAGAACAATAGGTTAACTATTAGTCATAGTAATCTATGATATATTCCAAAATAATTAGAAGAGTTTGAAGGTTCCCAACACATAAAAGTGATTAATGTTTTAGGAGATGGATGTGCTTATTATCCTGATTTGATCATTACATATTGTAGACATGTATCAAATGATTGCATTGTACCCCATAAAGAGTTTTCTTCTGCTGACTACCGTGTTTCCTTAAGCATGTGCCTTATCCACTCTGGTCCTTGGTTTTCTTATCTATAAATATCTTGTCTCTTGGTGAAGTTTCAGAAAACATAAACTATAGCAAGAGTCAAAATTATTGAGTGTTGTGTGTCAGGCATTAGGCTAAATGCTTTACATGGATTTTGTCACTAATGCTTTAAATAATTCTAAGAAGTGTATACTGGTTGATTCACCTCCATTTCAAAGATGAAGAAACTCATATACGATAATGTAACTCATTTATCCAACTTTATCCAACTTGTTTGTAAATAATATATGGAATTTGAATTGTAGGCATTTTACTCTGAAATTATAACAGTAGTGTAAGTGCTTTGAAAAATAAAAGGATGAAATAGTTATATTATTAGGACACTTTTGGGGGGCTCAGGGGTGTGGCATTCCCAGGGCTCTTGAAAAGAATGATGCTCTGAGTTAAGGCATTTTTTTTCTGTGTTTCACAACATAGAATCAACATTATAATCTACATGAGAGTTAGATTAAGTGACATCTGAGGGACCTTATAGATTAATCCCGAGACCTAGCTTCTAATCCCATAACTTCTTTGGATACCCTCGAGCGGATCCTTGAAGGCTTTCCGTATATACAATGAGCTAGAACATCTCAGAAGTGTTCTGTTCTGATATTCCAATGTTCTGTAGAACACTTAAGAATCTAACTTGCCTCAGGACTCCTTTTGTTTGCAAATGATAGCCACCTAACTCAAACCAGTCTGAACTAAAGAGGGTATTTTGTAGCTTAGTAAAAGAAAAGTCTAAGAGTCTTGCTTTAGGTTTGACTATATTCAAAGGCTCAAATAATATCACCAGGTTTCCTTCTGTGTCAGCAGCACAGTTGCCTATGTGGCTCACATTCCACCAACCAAGTAAACTTGAAGAGAAAAAAGAATCATCTTAATTGGATTGGTCCAACTCTGGTAACATATTCACCCTGAGCCCTTCTTTAAGGCCAATAGTATAATCATGGGCCAATCTGTTTGCCTCTTTGGGAATGTGGGAAGGGTTTGTTTTGTGTAAAACATAGGAATGGGCTTTCCACAGAAGAGCAGCTTTCTGGATGACAGAAAGGGGATGAGGCAGGACAATGGAAGCCAATCCCAACCAGCTTTATCTTTTACTTGAAAGGAAGACTGGCAGAATGAGTGCCTAGGGTCTGAATCTAGAGCTCAGACTCACAAGCTGGGTTGTTGGTCCTCAGTATTACAAACAAGTTGTGTCTACATATGCCTTTTGGAAAGTTTTGTTCCACCTTCAGGGACATTGGACTCCAGTAATGGCATTGCTGAACGTCATGGAATCATTATTTTACCTATATAATTACAGATCTTTACAGTAGTGATTGCAGCACACGTAATAAGTAAAAGAAAAAATGAGTAGGATTTGAGAAAAGTTTGCCCAAGCTGTGTTAATTTATGAGGAAACAACCAATTAAACAAGTCAGTTAATACTTTTGATTGAACTCAACATCTCTGGCTTGTACTGGAGAGGGTGCCCAGTCCCTGTAGCTGGCACAAGAAGTTACATATGCTAATCAGCAGTAGGGAAAAGGAACAGAAGGCAAAGGGTCATGAAATATCCACCAGTAAGTTGCAATGTGGAGACCTGTCCTGGGCTGTGATCCCTATGTAATTAAAGGACTGGAAAGCATCCCCACTCAAAAGTGTCTACATTTACAGTTTAGATACTCACAGGTTGTTAGAGAGGAAAGAATTATTAGACATTACCTAATCCAGTTCTTTTAGTCCGCAGATAAGAAACTGAGACCCAGAGAGGCCAAAGAACTTGGTTAAGTTTGTGCTACAAAGGAACCACTGAACCAGAACCCAAACCCAGGGCTCCTTTCTCACTTTCCAAGTTCTCATCCTCGTGTGGCAAGCTCCCATTGGTTTTCCCCTTAGGACTCTAGTAACTGTTTCGAATCATGGAAGCTTTGCCATTAGGAAACTGCATTTAATTTAATCTTTGTTAGAAGCATAGGGCAGAGAAACAAGATGTGACTGTTGTAATACCTTAGACTTAAGTACCCTGCAACTCTCATTTCTCAAGGCTAAAAGGAGGATTAGCTTGAGGTGGCTCCGCATTAGAAAATCAAAAGGTAATTTATGAGTCCTTGAAAAGGATGAGGAAATATAAATTATGTTCACTTTCCTGAGTATACTGACATTTAGTTAACACTAAATAGTGCTAAAGGAGGCATTTGGTGATCTAGATTCTACTTGGATCTGGGTCTTGATGGATAATCTTAGACAAAATATTCTCTCTGGACTTTGAGCTCCTGATTTATAAATTTAGTTGATACTTAAGGACTTGGTCAGCCTTAGGTTTTTTGGGGGGGGATCTTTAAAAAGTATCTATACTTAGAGTATTATTGCCATGTAAGGAGAAAGAACACAGAAGTTGGCCTGCTTAAAGCCTACATGCATTTGCAAATTAAGTACTCCCTTTACTTACGTGGTCCAAGGGAACAAGAACAGGCCTAAGAGTCAAGATGTTCTTATGTTTCCTTTTGTACCATGACATTGGGCAAATCTCCCTTTCCACAAGTCTTTTAAAAAACGTGTCTAAAATGAGATTAACACTTACCCATGTTGCCCCTAGGGCTGTTGCAGAAGTCTAAAGGCATAGAAATGCTTGTGATATGCAAACTCTTTTGTATGTGTAACTTAATATTGAGTTTGTCCTTAGTGACCAAGATCAATGTCAAAACAGTGTATAGAATCTGTCAAAAGAGACTAAGATGACACTGAGGGAACAGAAATTTTGTTTTTGCAAGATTATTTTATTTTCCCCATAATAACCCGTGCTGAAAGGGGTCTTACTCGGAGGTTCATGGGTACTCGTCTGCCTGGGACAGCCCTATCTGCAATGGCCATCTTGGTGTGATTGTTAATAATACATGCTTTTGTTCTTTAAAGTGTCTCTGTTTGGCAATAAATTATATTGCTACTCTAAGCTTAATTATCATTCTGTCCAAACTTTTCATTTTACATATTGGGAATTGAAGGCTCAGGGAAGAGAAATGACTTTCCAAATCCTCTCAGTCAGCCCAGAGTCTGGACTGGCAAACTCTCTTTGTACCTGGAAAGGAAGGGGAGGGAATTAAGGAGGTAGCAAATGGCTGCCTTTGTTTGTTCTCCAGCTTCTTGAAGGAGCCCCCTACCCACCTCCCTCTGCATTTCCTGGAAAGTGATCAGCAATCGTGTGGATGCCAGTGACCATGAGAGATCTGGGGATGGCAAGCATTACAGGAACCTAGAAAAGGAAGCATTTTTCTCTTCTGTACCCAGAAGAACAAGCCCAGAGGGAGAAACACTGCCTATTAATAACTAGTCCTTATTTAGAGACATAGTTTTTTGTTGCTGTTCATAAAGCGCCTTCACAGCCATGAACTCTTCCTGCTTTTGGAGATGACTGTGGAGGCCCCATCATTTCCATTACAGAGGTGAGAAGTCCGAGGTGTCCAGGCAGCTGGCTTGCTTTAGGCTTCTCACCAAGTGCCCAGGGTGGGGCTAGAGATTCATCTCAGGGCTTCTTACCCAGCACTCCTTAGACTTCTTGCTTCCTACAGGATCTGCCCTTAGGCATCCTCAGGGCAGAAACCTCATTATCATAAGCTATTTTTGGTATTTAAGTAACTAAATCCTCTTGGATGAACTCCAAGGTGGGTCCATCTTATATCCTGAATTTGGCTCTGTGGCAAGTAGGGTTAGAACACAGTTCATGATCAACTGTGGGCTTTGTTCTACAAACATCATCCCTCAGTGAATGAATATGTGGATAGAGAATAGGGTATATATCTCATCAGGAAATAGAGCTTTTCCTTTAAAATTGTTGCTGAGGTTCTGGGGAGCAAGGGACAGTTTCACTATAGTATTTGATTCTGCTGTACTTGGAAATTGCTGGCCCGATCATTTGCAGAATCTCCATTTCTGAAAGATTTGCATTGTCAGAGATTGAAATTCTTTATTTGGAATTTGAGGCATCCCAGACCCATAAGAACTGAGTTCAGCAGGACACACAGTGACATCCACCATCAGTGTGCCCTCAGCAGTGCAACTGTGCAGGGCAAAGCCTTCATGGTCAAGAGGCTGGGGACCCTGGGTAGGGTCCCAAGTCTGTAACTGACTCCCTCATGATAGAAAATCCACTTTTCTTTTTAGGGGGTTTGACGTTTTCAATTGTCATATGTTCAAATTGCATTAAACTTCTAAAGTGGTTGACTTGTTTTCCTTTCTGAGAATGCGATGGGAATCTAGCACATATACACACTAAAAGAAATGGGTCTGGAGACTCAGCCCCTGTTTTTATCCACTGTGTGGCCAAAGGGGCCACTATGTGCTCTGCAGTGAGGAAAGGATTGGGTAAATTCCTCTTAACCTCAAATACTGGATTTCAAGAACCAGCCATGGCTTAGTGATAGATAGTCATCTGAGAGTTGCAGAGAGCCTGGAACTCAGGATGTAGAACTGGACAGATGGGGAAAAGGGCTTTTGATGGCATAACAAAGAGTGGAATTTGGGGGCAGAGGGCATCGTGATGCAGTTGTACCCTTCATAGGTGCACAGTGCTTTACAGTTTAAGAAATTTAGTTTACAGTGTACAAAGTATTTGCAGGACAGTTGTCTCCTTTGAACTCACTCAACATTGTACATTCAGGCATTTATGCAAGGATCTTTCAGGAAGCACTGATTATACTATGGTAGAACTCAGGGATATAAAGAGGAAGGGAAGACCATGTGCATCTCAAGGAGCTCATCATCTGCTGGGGAAGCAGGCAGGTAAACAAATCATTGAAATTGCAAAATAGGAAAGCTGTAAGAGAGGAGCACACAAATGTGGAGAGCAGGAAGAAATGGTGATTCATTTTCCCTTCAAGGAGGGGAGGAAAGCGTACTTAGGGTGGGGCCCTGCAGGACAAGTTTCCTTGCACAGGAATGGAATGGGAACTATCTAGGAGGAGGAACCCATAGGAGGCCTAAGTGGACTTGGTGCATTTTGGGAGAGAGGGGAAGAGCTATGGTCTAACTGGGAAAGGCTTTGAATACAGTGAAAAGAATCTGGACCTCAGGCAATTAGATCTCTATCTTCCAGATGAGGAAACAGGCTCACAGAAGTCCAGACCTTTGCGGAAGCCACTCGCAGGGATAAGATAACCACGGGCCAGCAAGAACCCAGAGATGGGTGTCTTTTTGCTACCCTGTGCTGCCTCCAGCAGGCCTGAACTGCAGCAGGCCCTGTGTGGGAAAGGCCTCTGGGCTGTTTATCCTGCTCCAGTGGGGCTGGCTCTGGCAGGGAGTGGAAGTGGGTGGGGTGGGGGCTGTGGAGGGGAGGAGGGGCCTGACAACAAGGGCTACATTCAAGGCCTGCACTGGAGCCGGGCGAGGAGAATGGAAAGCTACAGTCTGTTGGAGCCGTCCAGCCTTGGCAAGTCATCCGGGGCCTTATAAGGAAATGTTGTTCTCTCCCAGCCAGTGGGGCTGGGATGGAGCCCTGTGCCCACAGGACAGAGCTGCCCTTGTGGCGGTAGGCTTGGGGGTGCCACCCGCCCCTCCGCTGTGAGCAGGAGCTCTCAATGGGCCACTTCTGCAGGCTCAGCATTCCCTCTCAGCCCCTGTGCATGCAGCCCCTACTCCCTCCATGCCTGCCCACTCCCCAGTGCCCTAGGGTGATTGGAGGAAAAGAAAAGAAAACAAAACAAAACTTGGTCAGGTCCCAGGCTTCATTGCTGTCTAATGCTGAATTGCGCAGAAAACAGACTCAAATCAAATTCTCTCTCTTTTCCCTGGAGGATGCATGAGTAAGGGGATTCCTCTGGCCTTCTTCCCTACACTGTACCCTTGTCTCTCCTCCTGTGACCACAAAACTCTCAGCCCCTGGTCCTGTCTAGAGTACAAAGGCAGGATGCTGAGACAGGAGTAGAAAGGAGAGGCCTTGTGCCCGTTCCTTTTCCACCTCCCAGGGGGAGAGCAGGAGACATTGGAACACTCACAGGAGAAGGGTGACTCTCCTCAGATTCCTCACCTGTGCCAGGCAGGCCAGAGGGTCTGTGAGACTGAGGAGCATGCAGAGGAAAAACACCGCCTGCCCAGAGAGCAACTGAGCTCCTTGGGAAAGAACAGTAAGCATTAGTCAGCTCCTGGAAAAAGGGCCTTTCTGCAGTGTGCAATGAGGGGTGATTTCAGGCTTTGACACCTAAGGGGTCTCTCTGAACTTGAGATAGGGGGAGAAGCAGAAAAGATACTTAGTGCGAACTTTTGCTTGATTGTTCATCGACTCAAGACACATGAAACCCTGGAGCTGCAAGGAAACAGGACAACCTGTGTAGCTCTCCACCTAAAGCCGACATCTCCTTCCAGTGAGCTTGGCAGAACCTCAGCCAACCTGTGCAACTCCAATGACTGTGATCTCAGTTCCTTAAGTTAGTTCATCTCATATCAACAGGTCACCCCAGTGTGTCAGTCATTATGGAGCACACAGAGGGTACTAAAAAGGAGGTCATCATGGGAACAGGAGGAAACTTCTGTTGGCAAAGGAGTTCACCATTCAGAGCAAAGATATGAGAAGCACGCAGTGATCAAAATGCAAAGAAGGTTAGGAGCCCTGAGAAAAACACAGAGGAAATACTCTCTGAGCTGAGAGGAGGGGGAAAATCTTCTTGACTAGGTGTCCAGAGTTTTCATAGAAGACATGACTTTTGGGGTGAAGAAATGCTGAGAGAAAAAGAGAGTGGGAGATGGTTTCCAGAGGGAAGGAGTAGAGTGAGAAAGTTGTGCTGGTGAAAAAAAATTGGGGCTTGTTTGGTTCCTGCAGGGAGATGCGGGACATGGTTAGGTGTGTGCAACTGAGAGAAAAGATGAGGAATCTAGGGAGGTGGGGATGCAAAATGGGTGAGTCCATATTTTGGAGGTGCCGGATGCCTGAAGAGAGAGAAGATGCAATAGATAGCTAGGAACCACTAAAAGCTTTTGAGTATGAGAAAGGTGTGACCAGTGTTGGGACTGGGACAGTGTGATCTGGTAGCAGCAAGAATCGTAAGCAATGATATCTTCTTCTTTTCTGCTCCGGGTCTGGAGGTCTGGCTCTCCAGCTGGTCACCAAGAACCCAGGTGTCGAGCACTGCTGGGTCTCTAAGGTGCTATTGAACCACCAGAGGCACTGCTGGAGAAGACAAGGACTGACCACTTTGGTTCATTTCTCTTTTTATTTTGAGGCTTTTTTGTTGTTGTTGCTGTTGTTAAACACATGATTTTGTTCAAAAGTGGTTAAGAAACTGAATTTTGTCTTTTTCGATGGGAGGTTCTCAAAAAGCACCTAGGACTAAAAGGAAAAGACACTTTGATGTCTTCTCATCTCAGAGAGCCTGAGCTTTGTAAGATGTCTTCTGATCATACGACTGCACCTGTCTCACACTCGCTGATAACACAGCAGTAGCCAGCTCCCCTCCTTTCCCCTCTGTGACTTCCTTCATTTCCTTTTGGATACCTGCCCCGTCATGGCACCAGTATGCCTAGAAGTCATGGGGACTTTGCAGAGTGCTTTCACCCCTTTCGAAAGGAAGGCAGGTTTAACTTCTTGCCCTCAAGGAAAATCTAAGATGTTCCAGAGTATAGCAGTGAGGTCCCCTCAATGTTCTGGACCTCTCCCACCTCCCAGAGTGGTCAGCTTAGCAGGAGGATTGTGAAGAACCTGAGCTTGATCCTCACATCTGGCCCCTGCCTCATGGCCATGCACTTGAGAAGGTGATAGTGTGAATCTTAGGGGCAAATATTACTTGCCACCCATCTTTTCTTCCTCCACAATGCAGATATGGACTTTTGGGCCACAGAGATAGTTTCAGTTTACTAGGTTATGATTATAGTTCAATTTGAGTTTGTGTTAGATGACAATGAATTTATTTATTTATTTATTTATTTATTTTTTCGATCTCTCCATCTTTTTTTTTTTTTATTGTAAACAAATGGGATACATGTTCAATGAATTTATTTTAAGAGAATATATGAGCATTTTAGAATGAGATATTATCTTAACTCTTAAGAATAAATTTTAAACAACCAACTTACATGATGACCCTGTTATGTGGAACGAATGTCTTGGTGGTACCCTTTATTTTTTATCACTACCACCTAGACTGTCAAGTAGTCTTCTACTCAGGGAATGTCATTGATAAATGTCCTCTACAGTTTTTCATTTTATTAATTTCACCTTTCATTTATTATTCTCACATTTATTCAATTTGGTAGTGAGTAACTTAAAACTCAAAAAGTATAAAGAGAATACAATATGTCTTCCACTTACCCCTTCCCCAACCAGCTTGATGTCCTCCCACAAAGTACCCACATTGGTGTTTCCTTGTGTATCCTTCTTTGTGATGATTTTATGGAAACAATTATCATGGACTTTCCTCATTTAGCAGAAAGAGCTCATACAGAAACAAGAAGACCTGTTAAAACAGAATTGTCTAGGGGCAGTTGTTCTCCCAGTTTACCTACTAAAGTTGTTGAATCTGATTCTAGATGTCAGAAAGACCTCACTTGGTCCAGGTGTCCATAAAGCAGTATGTGGCCTCTTTAACCTGACCCTTTATGAAGCTTGTGTGAGGATGCCTGAGCTCACTCTTTGGAATGAGACTTGAATAGTACACCTTGCATAATCTCATAGAAAAAGAATCAAACAGGGACTGTACTGTGAGTTCCAGTGATGGCTATGAAGGATTTTGTGTGTGTGTGTGTGGTGGGGGGGATGTATGCATCTAGGTAGCTAGAGGGAGATTCCTGGAGGTATTGGCACCCTGTCCCCAGTCAGATTTCTTTGGTTCCTTATGGACTGATTTGGACTGTACTGTCCCTTTGTTGTTCTGGAATCTAACTTACTGACCAGGGAGATATTTAGTCTGTGCTTGCTCATCCTGGGATGGGCAGTCCCATGAATGCTGCAGCCACTTCTCACGATGCCCTCCTCCTTCACTGACAGTGCTGGACTTCTGCCTTGCTCACTGATGGACTCCTGCTCACTGATCATGCAGAAGCTGCATTTTCTCAGTGAGTATCAGGATTTATCAGTTCTGGCAGCTCTGGTCTCCACATGCTGGTTGCTGAGAAGTATTTGAAAACTTCCTTGGTGGGAAGAGTCTTCTTTCTGATTAGCGTCCAAACTGAAAAGCTATCTTCCATTTGTGAGCACCATGACAGATCCAGCATGGTATCATCATCAAATATCTCACAAGTAACAGCAACTTGGAACATTATTGTTTAATCTCCTCTTGCCTAGTATTGTGTGGGTTTCACTTACAGAAGAATCTACATGGTGAGAGAGAAATAACTCAGTACAAACAGAACCACAAACATCTCAATAGTGACAATTGTATGAAATTTAGTTAGGTTGGGAAGAAAAATACAGATAAACAGTTGGATAAGAATACAGGTTCAAACCTACCAAAATACTGAAAGGATGATATAAAAGATTATATAGTAGCTGGACATGGTGGCTCACGCCTGTAATCCCAACAACTCTGGAGTCTGAGGCAGGAGCATTGCAAATTTGAGGTCAGCCTGGGCAACTGAGCAAGACCCTCAGCAACTTAGCAAGACTCTGTCTCCAAAAATAAAAATGGCTGGGGATATAACTCAGGGTTAAAGCAACTCTGAGTTCAATCCTTAGTACCCAAAAAGATTAAAGTAAGAGAAAGTTATCTGTGGATCTTTTATGTTTAACATTTGTAAAAATTTTCCATAGTTCCTTCTATTTTCTTGCCCATACACATTTGTCCACATACAATGCACATTTTTACATAGCTGTGATCATAATGCAAATATTATTTAGGGTTCTGTGTTTTCACTTAATATTATATGTATTTGCCATATTGCTCCAATCTTTATTTTATGACTGCAGAAATGCCATTGTGGTGATTCACAATAAGTTTTTTTGCTTTCTACCTATTGCTGGAATTTTATGTCTCCCAGCTGCTTAGCATTATGGATAATTTTGTAAAGAACATCTTAGGATATTTAACTTCATGCATTTGTTGATTTCCTTAGGATCAAATTCAAGGAGGGAACTGCCTTGGCCAAAGGGTATGGACCTCTTTATGGGCAGCTACATTTTCTCTGGTATAAAGCCAACTGTATTGGGCAGAGCTCAAGTCTTGTACTGATCTTATTGGCTTGGTGACTCTAAGCCAGTAACTAGAATGTCACCTGGCAAATGAGCAGAAAAGCAGAGGTTTCCTAGGTCCTGAGGGAAGCTGTTCTTGTACAAGTTCTCTGCTGGTGACAGCAGAATGACAAGGAGGCATCTAGGGATCTGCCCTGTTTGCAGAGATTATTTCATTTGTGACTGCATTTAAGGGCTTCTGAACCAAAAACTGGGAGCAAAAAGCAGACCCAGGCTGAGATCCCATTTTTGTGCTGTGACTGTAACAGGGGTGAAGACTGCATGGGGTGGAATGGTGAGTCATGTGTTCTCGGTGTGGAGTACCGTGGCCTTCATCAGTGACACCACACATGGGCACAACCTTTGTGCAGATGTCTAATTATGTGCAGCACAGATGTCAGCGTGGCCCTTGGAGATCTGATTAAACTTGACCCAAACTCCAGTGCCAAGCCTTGCGAGAGCCTTGAATCCACAGCACAGATACCATGAACGCCACACCACGTGTCCTCACGGTCTCACTCTTCTGTTCAACACCTATTCAAAGGACAAAACCCAGTTGCTTCCCTGGTCTTCACAAAAAATCCCCAGGTACGCGGCCCTTTGTGAATTTGGTAACTTTGCTGAAAACCGGGGGGCACAAGCAGGAGTCTCACTGTAGACCGGGCAGCCTTCTCCTGTTTTTTCAACCGCTTCCATCTCTCAACCTTGTTCCCTTAGCAACATGCAACCGACTTTCCTCACCTTCCTCAGGCCTCTTCTGGGCCCATCTAGATATTTGTCCCAGGTAAATACAGATCACCCCCTGAAAAGAATTCTGGTGAATAATCTTTCTCCCTTTCCTTTTTTTAATTAGTAATTTTTTATTAGAGCATTATAATTATGCATTATGTATTTGGGCTCATTTTGACTTGTAATAACTCATGCAAGGGATTTGATTTCAATCCCCATCCCCCTTTCCCTTACCTCATCCCTCCCCCTATTCTCTCTTCTATTGATCTTCCTTTCACTCCTTCCTCTTTCCTCCCTCCCTGCCTCCCTCCCTCTCTCCCTCCCTTCCTTCCTTCCTTCCTTCTTCCTTCTGGGGTGATTGACCACTGCTCCACGTCCCCAGCCCCTTTTTACCCTTTTTTATTTTTTATTTTGAGACAGAGTCTTGCTAAGTTACTTAGTGCCTCACTAAGTTGCTGAGGCTCGTCTTAAACTTGTGACCCTCCTTCCTCAGCTCCTGAGTCACGTGTGCCACTGTGCCCAACTATTTATTTTTGATTAGTGTTTTCTAGATACACATACAGATGAAATTAATTTTGGTACATTTAAATACATGTATAATATGCTATTGTTAAATTCACTCCATATTTTATCCCTCTTTCCTCCCCTGTGTGTGGTGGTGCATACCTGTAATTCCAGAGACTCCTGAGGCTGAGGCAGGAGGATTATATGTTTGAGGCCAGCCTGGGGAACTCAGCAAGACACTGTCTCAAAAAATAAAAAAGGCTGGGAATATAACTTAGGGGTAAAGCAACCCTGAGTTCAATCCTCTGTATATCTCTCTCCCTTTCTCCCTCTCTCTCTATATATTATGTGAATTTCATTTTAATTTAAAGGAAAAGAAACAAACAGGTGTGACTTTACTCTTGCTACCCTCTGCTATATACTGGCTTGCATGACTATAAGTCATGATGCTCCCTCTTTGGACAGGGAGTGAACATGTGTTCTTTGTTCTGTCACTGCTAGCTGTGTGACCTTGGACCACTTATGCCTCTCTGTGGACTCAGCCTCCTGATCTGCGAGAAGAGGAGATTGTCCCGATTTTGTCCAAAGTCCCTTCTAGGAAGCCTTTTGTGATCTTGAGAGCAGAAAGAGGGATGAATCCAATGAGGGAAAGGAGGCACTCTTTTTGCTTCTTTTAAAACTTTTTTCTTCTCAGCTAATGGTCACAGTGACTTAATTTTCTGTCCTCAGGCACCAGGGAAACAGTCACACAGATAACAGCTTCAGCTCCTGACCTGGCTGGCACCGCTGGGGCTCCCACCATGCTTCATTGAGCAAAGTAAGCCCCTTGGTAATCCTGTTAAGCTGTTGGGGCAGTGAGTCATTTCAATACCACCCGGACACCTTCCTGTGGTATCCCTGCGAGGAGAGAAGCTCCTGCCAGATCACTGTGACTTGACCTGAAGCAACATTTTAAACATTGCAGCTTTTAATCGGGTTGTGACTTGGAAGCCCATCACGCCTAAATCGATGTTCAAAGGAGTTCAATGTGTGCTCATTCATTCATTTATTACGTCTTTCTCGTATTGTTAGATCCCAGGTACTGTGCTAAGCTTTAGGAAGACATTTAATAGAGGAATTCACTTTCCACTAGGAGAGGCAGCTCAGGAGCAAAAGGTAGTATTACAAGGCAGTGAAATGAAAGGATAAGGTAGGAAAATGGACAGTCAATTCAGGGGAGAACCATCACCCCCGGGAAAGGACAGTAAGGGTCAGGGAGGAGGGTCAAGGAAGGGGACACTAAAGCTGGGTTTTCAAGGATAAATTAGGGGCTCCTGTGTCCGCTGGGCTGACACATACTCTGATCATTCTCTTTTTGGAAGAAATGGCTTCAGGACCCATGACCTGTGACCTGTGAAGCCAGGATCCTCAGTAGGACCCAGCTTGGCGGGTATCTCCCTGCCCAGTGGGCTAGGTGTCTTAGGGGCAGATGACCACCTTCCTCCCATCTTATTTCTAGTTGGTGAGCAATGTCTCCTTAAACTTCAATTCTGAAAACACTACTTTTGAGATCTTTGCTGGATCTGCCTAACACCTGGACTGTAATTGACATAATATTCTCTTTAAATTGATTCACTTTTTAATTTAGTTTTACCTGAATAATAATTTCTGGGAAATCATGGTTTTGATATGATAATTATGTTTTTCCTAATGTACTCTAAAATAAACATATAGCTATTTCAATAAAAATATTTGCATACTTACCACCCCAAATATTTATAAGTCACCACTGGTGGTGTACTCTGCATATTTGGGGAAATACTGATTAAGTAAGTAAAGCAATCCCTGAATACTCCTGCCCCCGCCTTTACTCTGAGCTCCTGTTCTGACCCTGGAACATGATTCCCCAGGTTCATTAATCATTGATTTTTTTTTTTTTTTGGTTTTGTTTTTGTTTTTGGTTCTCAAACCTGCCAATCTCATTCTTACTTCAAGAACTTTGCTCTGGTTGTCACCTCTGCCAGGAACACTTCGCCCAAATCTTCACATCTGACTTTCTGGACATTAGAGTCTCACACGTTTCCTCCTAAGGGAACCAATCAGTCTAAATAGCTGTCTCATCCCCACTCTACCCTTCTCTCTGCAGTCACTCCTGTTTTAGCCTCTTCAAGCACTTCATAAAATTTAACATCTGATAAATGTTTATTTACTGATTTATCCATCGTTATCCATGGTTCCTCTACCCCTAGTAAAACACAAATTCCCTAAAAATAGGGATCTTAACTATCCTATTTACCTCCATTGACCCAGTGCTTAGCACAGGGCCTGGCACATAATCCAACCTCCATAAATATATCTAAATGAATAAAACTAAAATAAAAAAATAAAAGTTTATTTTTTTTATTTTTTTTAATTTTTTTTTTACGTTTACATAGGGTAATGATGTTTATTTTATTTTTCCCCTCCCCCCCACCCCTCCTACCCCTCCCGCCCCTCTTAAAAATATAAAAAATAAAAAATAAAAGTTTTAAAAGACACATAAGTTACTAGTCAAACAAGGATTAAAATAAAATTTTATCAGCTGTTTGGTATATGCTTTTGAGAAGCATATTAATATGCTTTGGAGAAGCAATTTTAATATGCTTTGGAGAAGGCAACTTGGAGGCCAGACTACTCTGAAGCCTCAATTCCACTCCTGAATTATTAGCCGCTGGTCCTGCAACACAGGGATTTCCTGAATTATATACCCATCCACCAAAGCAACAGTCGGGCAAGATAAAATGACAGGCAAGACTTACCTGCAGAAGACAGACATTGGGCCCACTTACAGCAAGGAGGTGAGAGGGAAGAGCAGAGACCAAGGACCCACTCATCCAGCATGGGGGCCACAAGCAGCCTCAGAAGTCCAAAGAGCCCACCCAAAGGGAGCATGAGGGCCGGAGACCATCAGTCGCCACCACTCAGGTTGGTCCCTGCTTTTCTTCCTTGGGGATGAGATGAAATCAAAAGATACTGAAAATCCTGGGAGTATCCAATCCATAGTTGAAAATGGGAAGTCAGAAGGAAATTGAAAGTCCTCTTACTTATGGATCTATGAAGAAGGGTAGACATAGGTTTTTCTTTTATAAATATCTGTACACTAAAGAAATTTAAGGTGATGGAAGGAGCCAGCACCCCCAGTTCTCCCTCTCTCCAGAGACACGTGTCATGGATTCTGTGATACACCTCCCGACCTCCTTCAGAACCAAGGCGTTCATTCCTGCCACTCATAACTAAGTTAGATTCTTCCCAGAAATTGTCCTAGGCTGCCACACTCACTCTGGGGACAGTTCACATTAGATGACTAGAGGATGGGGGTGCAAAGGCTTGATCCTTCTACCTCTGTCCAGAACAACTGAAACCAGCTCCAGACCACCTACAATGCATCAACCACTTCTGTTGCCCCTACCTGCTTCCATGTGGCTTCATTTCCTGGGCCCCACCTGTCCCCTTGCCCTTCAACTTGCTCAGAACAGAGTGCTGGCAGCTGCTACCTTTTATGTGTCTCCTACTACTGCTAGCTTTCTCAGACACCACTTTCCCCTCACAAGAGGGCAAGGTGTGGTGTTGGCCTTCACCATACCCACTGCATCGGGGTGCACTGGAATAGCTCTCGTGCCTGGGACTGACTGTAGGACATGTCAGCTTTCCCCCTGTTCACAAAGCACCATCCCAGAGTCTATTTCCCAGGAGGCCCTAAGATAACACGTGTTGAACCCCAGTTGGTTGTGGCCTCTATGGACACATTGCCTGAGTGAGAGGCAATATCTCATGAAAGTATTTTATCAGATTTGCTTCTTGTACTTGAAGTTGAGACCAACCTTATTCAAGGAAATGATTGTTGGTGCTTCTGAAAGTAGGGTGGATTGTTCCCTTAAAACTATTCAAGATAGATAGTTGTGCACAGTGACTTGTGCCTGTAGTCCCTGCTACTCAGGAGGCTGAGGCAGGAGGATTGCCTGAGACCAGGAGTTCAGGGCAACATAGACCCTATTGAAACAAAACTGAAACCAAAACTACTCAAGAAAATAAAGGTTAAAAATTAAAAGAAGGCAATACAAATAGCTCAAGTAATTTTTGGAAAGTAGTTGATATCGCCCCAATCTGTTTCACATAAAGTGTTGAACCCTGTGTACATGTGGCTCCATTTACTTGGCCCCACCTGTTTCCTTGGCCTTCAGCTTGCTCAGAACAAAGCGCTGGCAGCTGCTGCCTTTTAGGTATCTCCTACTACTGCTAGACATCCGCCCCCGCCTCCCCCCACACAAAAGGGCAAGGTGTGGCATTGACCTTCACCATACCCACTGCAGTGCCTATGACTGACTAGTAGGACATGTCAGCTTTTCTCCTATCACTAGGTAATGACTCACATCTTACTCACATCTCACATGCACTGAGAAGTTTAGGAAAGTTAATTCTTCACAGGATGAAGACTGAACAATGGGAGACAGGAGGTGATGTTTTAGCTCACTTTCTCTCTGGCCCATTCTGTTCCCAATAATGGGCTGCTCTATACAGCACAGGCTCCAGCAGGCTTCTGCAACCAGTCATGTGTTCTAGTGGTGCTGTGGACAGTATGACATTCACCTCCTGCGTTTGTTCTTTTCCTTTTTGCTTCTCTTTCCTTTAACCTAACTCCTGCTGTCCTGGGCTTATGACTCCAGAAAGAAAGCATTGGCATGGAAGCTTTTCTTCATAAAAATCTCCCCTACATAACCCAGGTAAGGACAGACACATTAACTTATTTGATTGACTTTCACAAAGCATTCACAAAATATCATTTTACTAGGTGTGTGTGTGGGCAGGGGTGGGGGGTGGAGGCAAGAATTACTACTGCCATTTTTTAATTAATTCAACCTGAAGAAAAAATAAACTACCCAAGGTAAAAGCTGCATAGTTAAGTGGTAGATCAGGGCTCAGTCCATGTGTTCTGCTCCAAATTGTATATTTTCCTTACACTTAAATGTATGTTTCCATAGAGAATTATAGCAAGAACTAATGAACTCTCTCCCTGTAAAGGTAGCACTTGGGGTTAAGGGTGGTGCACAGTAATTACTAGAAAGGAAACTGAAAAATCTCCTGAAAAGAGGAAGAGGAATTGAGATGTCAGTGCCATTGACTCTTCTGGAACCCTCTTTTCCCTAATTCACTTTCCATACGTTCATAATCAAACGAGTTTTGAGTATCGGCGAAAGTAAAGGGAAGGCTGATGTACGCGGTGGTTTCTGAGGTCAGCTGTAACAAATCACCGCAAACAGGGGAGCTTAAAACAACAGAAGTGTACTTTCTCACAGTTCTGGGGGTTAGAAGTCTTACATCAAGTTGTGGGGGCCATGATCCCCCTGGAGGCCCTAGGGGAGGCTCTCTTCCTTGCCTTTTCCAGCTTTCAGTGGTTGTGGGTGACCCTTGATTGACTGACCACCTCTCTCTGCGCAGATTTTGCATGGCCTCCTCCTCTGTGGGGATTATCTCTCCTTGCTTTTCTCCCGTAGGGATACTTGTAATGGCATTAGGGCCTCCTCATTTAATCTAAGGAGGCCTCCCCATATCAAGATGCATAGCTTAATTACAGCTATACAAGTCTTTTTTTCCAGAAAGTTAACATATAAGTCCAGGTACTGGGACTGTGTATATTTGGGTGACTATTATTCAACCTCCTACACTATAATAAGGGCCATTTTGCCTGGAGATATTATTGTGTCCTTCGGCATGCTTAAGAGTGTTCCTTGATGTTACATCATTTGTCTTACTCCCTGGTGCAGCGGAGGAGCAACCTGTGTGCCGAGACAACTGAAGTCAACTTTCTGCTTAGGCAGCCATGAGCTAACAGGGGCACATGAGCAGAACTGATCTTGCCTCAACCTCCAGCCCCAGGCAGGGAGAGGGTATCTCTGAAGTTGTCTTAGGGGGTGACATGATTCCCCTACTTCTGGGGCCACAGAGGATCCCAGGCTGTTCTGCTCTCATCAATCACCCTGATCTGGTATTTATATTTTGCAGAACTATCTCATGGCAAGTTTTAGAGGAAAGAATCCTTCTAATCACAAATATTTGCAGTACTTGACCTTGTTGCACTTTGGCCAATGATGTTGAAAACAGTCACGTGTGGCCCTGAGGTCCCCTGTTGTCAGGCCTGTTTGAACAGTTCACCGGCAATACTGTCTTCTAGGTTTCTTGTGGAGATTACTGAGGTGCTGAAAGAGAAAAGAGAACAAGATGTGCCTGAGGGCCAGACACCACGAAAAGAAAGTCTTAGCAAAGACCAGCTTCCTTCTTTTATTTATTCTTAGGCTGCTGCTTCTGCATTTCCTCAGGGGCTACACTTATTTATATTAATTATCATCTTTTCCCTCAAATTCCCTACCCAATTCCCAACCTCTTGCTTCCAGCAGTTAATATCACTTTTAATTTCTCGACAATTGAGGTACTTTAGAAAATCCACTCAGTCCAGCCTCACCCCACTCCTACTCCTTCCCTGTCTACCTGCTTCCATAACCCCCCTTTCCCTCTTGGCTCTTATTATCTTATTCAAACCTAAGTCTCTGTTGGAATGAAGGTTAGCCCTTCTCACGTCCTCTGCTTCTTCATTATCAGTTATCCCCCCTTTTAATAGTAGTTCTGTTGAGATATCAGTGACAGACATAAAACTCACCCCTTGAGATGTAAAATAGGATTTTTAGTATATCGGTGATTTTGAAACACCATCAAACTGTTTCCTAAGGGTTTTCATCATTTTGTGTACCTACCAGCAATACATGGGGGTTCCAATTTCTCTACATTCTTATGAATATTTGTTATTACCTGTCTTTTTTATTATACCCATTCTAGCGGGTTTGAGATGATATACCACTGTGTTTCTGATTTACATTTTCCTAATGACTAATGATGCTGAACATCTTTTTGTGTGATTGTTAGCTATCGGTATGTCTTTTTTAGGAGAAATATCTATTCAGTACTTTGCCCATTTAAAAATTAGTTCATTTGTCTTTTTATCATTGAGTTGTATTTTAAAGAATACGTATTCTGGATACTAGTGTCTTACTAGATTTATAATTTGCAAATGTTTTCTCCCAGTCTATGGACTGTCTTTTTCACTTTCATGATTATCATTTCAGTTTACTGTACTTTCATTTCAATTTTCTTGTGCTTCGAAAAGCACAGAGATTTTTCAGTTTTGATAAAGTTCAATTTACTTTTTTATTTTCTTGTCGCTTATGCTTTTGGGATTTTATAAAAAAAAAACAGTGCCTAATCTGAGATCATGAAGATTACTCTATGTTTCCTTCCTAGGGTTTTGCTCTTAAATTTAGGCCTATGATAAATGAGGAGTCCAAATTCATTTGTTTTCTTCATGTGTGGTTATCAAGTTGTCCCAATGTCAACTGTTGAAAAATCTACTCTTTCTTCTGTTGAGTTGTCCTGACATCCTGGTCAAAAGTCCACTGGCCATAAGGGTAGAGATTTATTTCTGGATTTTCAATTTTACTCCATAGATCTATTTGTCCATTTATGCCAGTACATAGTGTCTCGATTATTGTGACTTTGAAGCAAGTTTTGAGGTCAGCACCTTGTGAGTCTTCCAACTTAGGTTTTCAAGATAGTTTTGCTTATTCTGGGCCCTTTGAATGAATTTGATGATTAAATGCCAATTTCTGTGAAAAAGTTGACTGAGATTTGGAGATTGCATGGGATCTGTACATCAGTTTGGGGAAGATTGCCATTTTAATACTTAGTCTTTCAATCTATGCACAAGGTATGTCTTTCCATTTTTTTGATTTAACAATGTTTATAGTTTTCTGTGTATGTCTTGTACTTCTTTTTAAAAAATATATTCCTAAGTATTTTACGCTTTTCGATGTCATCATAAACAAAATTGTTTTCTTAATTATATTTTCAGATTGTTTATTGTTAGTGTATAGAAATACAATTGATTTTTATGCTGATTTTTTTATCTAGCAAACTTGCTGAATTTATTATTAATTCTAACAGTTTCTTTAGTGAATTACTTAAGATAGTTTCTATATATAAGATCATATCATCTGTGAGTAGATATACTTTTATTTCTTCTTTTGCAATTTTAATGTGCATTATTATTATTATTATTATTATTATTTTGCCTAATTATCCCAGCTAAAAGTTCTAGTAAACATTGACTAAAAGTGGTGAGAAGAGCTCCTTGATTTGCTCCTTCTTTTAGGAAAAAAGATTTAAGACTTGACCATTAAAAATGATGTTAGCTGTTCCTTTTCATAGATGCCTTTTATCAGAGTAAGGAAGTTCTCTTCTATTGACAACTTTTAAAAAAATTGTTTTTGGTTGTAGATGAACACAATGCCTTTATTTTATTCATTTATTTTTATGTGGTGCTGAGCATTGAACATGGGACCTCACGCGTGCTAGGCAAACACTCTACCACTGGACCACAACCCCAGCCCTATTCGTAGTTTTTTGAGTGGTTTTATTTTTGGATTTTTAAAATCATGAAATAGAGTTGAATTTTGTAAAAATCTTTTCTGTGTATATGGAAATGATCACTTTCCCTTTATTCTATTAATATGATTTTCAAATGTTGAAACCATCTTGCATCCCTAGAACAAATTCCATTTGATCCTGATGTTTAATCTTTTCTGTATGTTTTTGGAATCCCCCTTTCTTGATTAATTTTTTTTTTTTTTTTAGCTTATAAACATGCTCAAATGCCAGAGAAACAACTTGGACCAAGCAATTTCTCTCTCTTCTCCCATTTTTATTTAAGCTTTGGAAAGGTTTACCCTCTTTTTACCCTAATATCAATTAATCACTTAAGACGTGGAAGCCACTTTGGCTGATATCCCAAGGACTTTCCAACTCCAAAGTCCATAGATGGTTTTTAGCTCTTTCTTTATTGGCCTTTTGTAGCATGCTAGTTTACCACTTCCTTCCTCTATGAAACAGTCAAATCTCTAGTTTTCTTTGTATCCTTTTGGTTATAGTTAGCTGTTCTTGTTTAAGGATATTCTTTACCTTACTGTCAAATACTGGTGTCCTGTAAGATTCTGTCTTTGGTGTGTTTCTCATATTCTATGCAGTTTGGGAAAGGTCAAGGTCTCTCATAGTTTTTACTACCACTTGTATGCTGAGGAGTACTAATTTGTTACCTTTCATCATATCCAGCTAGGTATATCCAACCACTTCCTGGCCATGACTACTTGAAAATCCCTTAGGCTTCTCAAATACAAGATGTCAAAACAACACTTTGAAGTTCCTTATCCTGCCAAGTTGGTTCTTCCTCCAGCTTGATGCAAATATTTAAAACTTAGAAAAATGTAAACAGCTTCCTATATGAGATGAGAATTGCCTCAACTTATTAAGAAAGGTTGGTAGTTCTGTCTTTTCATTGAAATAAGATGCAGAGTAGTAGAAAATGATAACTCAGCATTTTACCTCACCCTCAGAGAGCTTTTATTCTTTAGCAAGAGATAAAACGACACAGCTGAATATATTCCAAGGCGGGTTGAGAAAAATGCAAAGAAAGAGAGAAAGAGAAGAGGAGAGGCGAGGAGAAGGGAGGAGGGGAAGGGAGGAGAAAGGAGAGGGGAGGGAAGGGAGGGGAAATGGAAATTCAAGGGGATGAGCTTGATTCTGCCAGGGAAGGGAGCAAATGGGAGTGTGGAGTCTTCACAGAGATCTTGACCTCTAACTGCTGCAGAAAGGTGAGTAGGACTTTAAAAAGTGGGGTAGGGTGTTAGGGAGTTGGCTGAACTGTTATGGGGGGTAGAGTCACTGTGCAGGCAGGAGCACATGGTTTGGCATGTCTGGTGGGAGATAAGAGGAAAATAACAGGTGTTGAGGTGGAGGCCAGAATTTGAAGTGTCTTAAATGTCACCAGGGGGAATTTGAGATTTATTCTGTAGACAGGAAAAACTCTGTGGAGCTATAAATCAGGGTACTGACAGGGTGCAAGTCATATTTTAAGAACACTCAAGAGTCCTAGGTGCCTAGTGCTTGCAGGCGGAGAACTGTCCTTAGGAGATCACCTATATGGAAGATGTGATTCTAATGTTTAAAAATAAGGAAATTATGAAGCCACACTGGGCGCTAACCTGCCAAAGTTCAGCCATCTCTACAGAGGGATCTTTTCCTCCACACCCTTCTGCCACTATCCTTTGCTAAAACTGAAACGTATGTCACCATGTCCTGAAACAGAAGGAAAAAATATATACATTAAACAAACAGGGAAAAAAACACAAAGTAAAACCCACCAACAGTCATATGGCAGGTGTATAGCCTCGGCCTACTCGAAAGGCCTCCCCAGCCCCACTTCCTGTAACACTGCTGAAGTTGGACTAGAACATAGAGCGAGGGGTTTCCTCAGGGCACAGAATTCAAAATTCCTTCTGTACTTCATGACCTGTTCCAGGGTCCCCTCTTTCCTGAAGACTGTTCTCTTCTCTGGTTGGAAACCATCACTTCCTCCCTTGGTGTCACAACTGGAATATCTGGTCTCCTCATGGCTCATGGTCTTCTCCAGGCGGCCTGTGAAATCCCAAGGGCAGAGGCTATGCTACTTTTTACGGTTCTTTTCACACTGCCCAGCGTGGAACCTGGGTGTCTAGTTACTTAGGGCAGTGATCTACAAAATGTGCGAATGGAAAGAGCAATGGTTTGAGAGTATGAAAAAAATATTAGAACTTCAATTTATACTTACTTTTAACCCAGAATATAAAAGAAATTAAACTTTGCTATTCTTTAAAGTATTGGTTAACAGGTGATTCCTATACTTAGGAAATACAAAAATATAAATAAGTGTACTAAGTGCTCAAAATTTTTTCATTGGTAGGATTTGATAAGAAAATATTTGGAGACCACTGCTCTGGAGTTGAATTAAAGATCATTGCTTAAAAAGCTAAGTAGCTCTAAAGAGTTTAGCTTTAAATAGGAAAATGAATTGCCTAAAAAAATTTAGCAGCAAGCAAATACAAATACCAAACATTGCCTTCTATGTGCCAGGCAGCGTGTGAGGCCTTGTGGGTTGTTTTGTTGGTCAAAGATGATTCCATTGTATTGATATAGGACTCCCAAAAAGTTTTAACCCCATGCAATCACATGCAGAATTTGAGCAGGAGCATATGGTAAAATGGATACTCTTTTTTATTATGCAAATTAAAAAATTTGTCTTCTTAATTATACATGACAGTAGAATCTATTTTGATATATTTATACAAGTA
Organism: Sciurus carolinensis; assembly: GCF_902686445.1. Taxonomy (NCBI): domain Eukaryota; kingdom Metazoa; phylum Chordata; class Mammalia; order Rodentia; family Sciuridae; genus Sciurus; species Sciurus carolinensis. Next base: position 58,058,658 of record NC_062221.1, on the reverse strand, counting down.
TAGAACATATCTTATTCTAATTAGGATCCCAGTCTTGTGACGGAACCTGATGGTGAGATTCATGGTGGTGTTTTCATTTATGTATATAGGAAAGTTATCTCAGATTCATTCCCACTGTGTTTCCTATTCTTCTCTCCCCCTCCCTTCCCTTTATTCCCCTTTGTCTAATCCACTGAATTTCTATTCCACCCCTCTCCACCTTATTGTGGGTTAGCATCCACATATCAGAGAAAACCTTTGACCTTTGATTTTCTGGGATTGCCTTATTTCAGTTAGCATGATAGTCCTCAGACCCATCCATTTACTGGTGAATGTCATAAAGTCATTCTTCTTTATGGTTGAGTAATATTCCATTGTGTATACATACCACAATTTCTTTATCCATTCATATGTTGATGGGCATCTTGGTTGGTTCCATAGCTTAGTTATTTTGAATTGTGCTGCTGTAAACATTGATGGTGGCTGTGTGCCGATTTTAACTCCTTTGGATATATACTGAAGAGTAGAATAACTGGGTCTAATGGTGGTTCCATTCCTAGATTTTTTGAGAAATCTCCATACTGCTTTCCAGAGTAATTGTACTAATTTGCAGTCCTCTCAACAATGTATGAGTGTACCCTTTCCCCTCATCCTTACCAATATTTATTGTTACTTGTATTTTTGATAATTGCCATTCTGGTTGGAATGAGGTGAAATCTCAGTGTAGTTTTAATTTGCATGAAATGAATACTTTTAGTGTCTTCTGGGAATGCCTCGGCTCCATACAAGGAACTTGGGATTGTGCAGAGGGGAGTGAGGGGAGGTGAGGGGAGGGGATGTGGTGATGGAAAGGATGATGGAATGAGATGGGCACTATTACCCTATATACATGTATGATTACACTACTGGCGTGACTCTACACCATGTTCAAACAGAGGAAAAAGTTGTACTCCATTTGTGTACAGTGGGTCAAAATGCATTCTACTGCCATGTGTAAATAATTAGAACAAATTTAAAAATAAAAAATTAAAATGTACAAAGAAATGAATGAATACTTCATCATAGAGGATTTGCAGATGGCAAAAAGTATAACAATGGATGTTCAACATCATTAATCTTTAGGAAATGAAATTGAAAAGTACAATGAGATACCACTACATACATATTTGAATGGCTAAAATAAATATTTTAAAACATTGACAATAGCAAAAGCAAACAAGAATACAGACCAACTGGCATTCTATCCTGCATTGCTAGCAGGAAAGCAAGAAGGAAAAATATTCTGCAAAACAGTTTGATAGGTTCAATTTTTTCTTTCTTTTTTAATTTTTTATTTTTTTCATACATGTAATATAGGGTAATAATGTCTGTCTCATTCTCCTTCCCATCCCCACCATCCCATCTCTCCCCTCACTCGCCTCTGCAAAATCCAAAATTCCTTTTTTCTTTCCTACCCACTGCCCACTATGAATCAGCATCTGCTTACCAGAGAAAACATTCTGCCTTTTGTTTTTTGGGATTGGCTTATTTCACTTAGCATGATATTCCCCAGTTCCATCCATTTATCTACAAATGCCATATTTTCATTCTTCTTTAAGGCTGAGTAACATTCTACTTTTCTTTATCCACTAATCTGTTGAAGGGCATCTAGGTTGGTTCCATAGTTTATCTATTGTGAATTGAGCTGCTATAAACATTGATGTGGCTGTATCATTGTAGTATGGTGAGTTTAAGTCCTTTGGGTAAAAACCGAGGAGCAGGATAGCTGGGTCAAATCTTGGTTCCATTCCAAGTTTTCTGAGGAATCTCCATACTGCTTTCCGAGTGGTTGCATCAATCTGCAATCCCACCAGCAATGTATGAGTGTACCTTTTCCCCACATCCTTGCCAACACTTATTATTGCTTGTATTCTTGATAATTGCCATTCTGACTGGAGTGAGATGAAATATTAGTTTTGATTTGCATTCCTCTAATTTCTAGAGAAGGTGAACATTTTAATTTTTTAAAAATAATTTTATTTTAACTATTCAAATATGTATGTAGTGATATCTCATTTTGCTTTTCAATTTCATTTCCTAAAATTAATGATGTTTAACATCCACTGTTATTTTTGCCATCTGTAGATCTTCTATGATGAAGTGTTCATTCATGTCTTTGTATGTTTTTAAAAATTAGATTGTATTTTTCTAAACTGTTGAGTTTTGAGAGTTCTTTATATATTCTAGCAAGAATTTTGTCTGATTTGCCACTATATTCTCCTGATCTTTAATTTATCCTTTTCATCTCATAACATTATCTTTCAAAGAGAAAAGATTTTTAATTTTGATGAAATTTGATTTATTATGTTTGTCTTTATGTATTATGTTTTTAGTATTATATCTAAAAAATCTTTGCCTAAACCTAGGTTATGTAGATTTATCTTATTTCTTCATCCAAAAGTTTTAAAACTTGACATTTTAAATTTAAATTAATGACACATTTTTTTTTTCTTTTGGAGATGATTGGACCCAGGGTCACTTAACCACTGAGCCACATCCCCAGCCCTTTAAATATATATATTTTAGAGACAGGGTCTTCTTGCTAGATTGCTTAGGGTCTCGCTAAGTTGCTGAGGTTGGCTTTGAGCTTGAAATCCTCCTGCCTCTGGCTCAGCCTCTCAAGCTGCTGAGATTACAGGTATGCACCACTGCACCTGGCTCAATGAACCATTTTAAGTTAATTTTTTAATGTGAGATTTAGGTCGAAGTGGTTCATATATTTTCATATAGCTATTCAATGGTTCCACCACATTTCTTTGAAAATGAAGAATTGGTTTTGTATCTCTAAAAAAAAATTAATTGGCCCTGTATATGTGAATCTACTTTTGGGTTCTCTATTCAGTTCCAGTGATTTTGGTGTTTGCCAATACTACACAGTCTTCATACTTAAGAGTAGATCTTGAGACAAGGCAGGGTGAATACGTAACCTTTATTCTTCTACAAATTTGTTTTGGTTATTCTAGTCCCTTTGTCTTTCCATGTAAACATTATAATCTGCTTCTTAATATTGTTTGAGGATTTTGATTAGAATCTCATTAATTCTACATGTCAATTTGTAAAGAATTGCCATTAACTATACCGTCTTCTAATCTATGAATATGGTATGTTTCTCCAGTTGTACTAATTTTAACAAAATGTATTTTTTTTTTTGTTATTTTCTCTTTTTGAATGTTTCCTATTTTAAAAGTATTTTGCTTTCTTTACTTTAAAAGTTGAAGTAGGCAATGGTTGTGGGAAGAGTAGAGTTGAAGAATGGAACTGGAGATTATGATGATCTAGGGGCAGACTCAGCTGCAAGCAGGGTGAAGAATTCTAGATGGTGCATGTGGAGAGTATAATAATCAGTGAGGACTGATGGTCAGTATCAGGGAGGACCAGGGAAAGGTAGTAGTTCCAGTGGAAAATCTTTCACTGATGAGATAATGTCACATGTTGATTTAGGCAAGTTCTGAGTATCATACAGTCAATAAGCAGGGTCCTAACAATGAGGATTAAACATTATGGTTTGAATGAGTTATTCCCTAAAAGCTCCTGTGTTAATGCAGGAGGAGGTAAAAATAATTAGATTATGATAACTGTGACCTATTGGTGGATTAATCCACTTGAAGAATTAATAATTTGCATGGATTACTGTTTTGTAACTATATGCAGATGGGGCATGGCTGGAGGAATTGGGTCACTGCAGGCATACCTTGGGCTTTATATTTTATTCCTGGCACCTTGATCTCTCTACTTCCTGGCTATCATGAGGTGAGCAGCATTCCTCAATCATGCTCTTCCACCATGTTGTTCTTCCTCACCTTGGATCCAGAGTGATGGAGTTGACTGACTATGGAATGAATCCCATAATAATTTTTCCCAAAATAAATTTTTCCTCCTCTAAGTTGTTCTGGTTAGGTCTTTTGGTCATAGCAATGAAAAGCTGATTAACACAGAGGGATATGTCCAGTCTCAGTGGTAGTACAGATAGTTAACAAGACCCTCATAATGGAGAGCAAGCACTTCAGATACTCAAACCAGAATACACATGGATGCTATGGGAGAGGAACAAGGCAGTGATCCAATCTGGACTCATCATCATCCTGGAGGGATGATCTAGGTACACTGAGTTCTGGTTCTTTTGGGACTATAGATGAAAAACCTCTGAAATTCTACTTAACTAAGTCAGGTATTGGTCCTAGGAATGGCACAATGTTGAGACTGAAGGTGGAATCCAAATGGCCCAGTTGTGAGAAGAGGAGGAATGTCAGGGTATGGAACTTGGTGAAGCATTGCTCATTTGTTCATTTATTTACCCAACATTTACACATGAAAGGCATTCTTCCTATTATGCTACAGTCCCCAAATGAGCCAGGGAGTATGCTGACACACGCTTGAACACACCCACCATTCACACACACATGTGCTCATGTGCATAAGCATGGTTGGTTGCACAGGAGGAATGGTAAGCACTGGCCAAGTGCCAGCTGGGAAACCCACAGTGACACTGAGCCTTGGGCACTAGGAGCCCCATGGACAGGTTCACATGGTAGCCGCTAACATCAAAGACCAGCAGAATTGTTCCAGAACTGGGACAAAGGGTATCTGTAACCTCAAGGCCTTTTGAAACCAGAATAAAATTTTTATGTTTTCTTAGAATTGAAAAAAGTTCCAGGTGGCATTTGAAAAGCAGAGTCTAGGAACATGGTGAATTGACCAGAGAGGGGAAAGGAGACATATTTAAAAAAAAAAAAAAAAAAAGTAATTGTGGATTTAGTTAGCATGAGTGGGGTTGTTTTTTCCAACAAGAGAGGGTTTAGCACCTTTTTTTTCAGAAAAAATGAGCAAGATGACAACCAGTCTTTTGAACTTGAATTTGCTTATTATAATTTCTTATCAGAAGCCATCATCTCTGTGTATTGATTTCTAGCCAATGATTAACCAGACATGACTTTAGAACCTTGATAATAGCTAAGGAACTCACTCAACAGAGAGAAGCCTGCTAGTTGAATAAAGCAGGTATTTCTGGACCCCCTCAGCCTCAGGTAAGTATTTTTCCATCCAGGTGGCACGAGAAGTGTCAAACACAGATCTCCAGAGGACCCCTAGAAGCACGGAATGGTTTAGACCTGAGTGGAAATGAACTCAGCATCAAGACTGTGAAATCAGCTACTTGCTTGGAAGGGCCGAAATTCTACATCCCCCTATAAAAGGATTACTATAAAAAATGATATTTACTTGTGTTTACAATTTATGGAATTGTGTTTTGTTTTGTGGTTTTAGGTATGGCAATACTGGGACACACTAACACTGAACACTATCCCCAGAGCTTATTTATTTATTTATTTTTTATTTTGATACAGGATCTTGCTAAATTGTCCAGACTAGTCTGAAACTTGTGATCCTCCTGTCTCAGTCTCCTAAGTCACTGAGATTATAGTGTTGTTTAGAATCTCAAAATCTTTTCTAACGTCCATTAAAATGACCATTTTTTTCTGTATGATTCCATTTATGTGAGACTCAAACATAAATATAAGTCAGCTGTATTGTTCAGAAATGCATACTTAGGTGGTATGCATAACTGTAAAGCAAATCAAGGAAGTGATCACAATGATGTCAAGAGAATGACGATGCCTAGAGACAGGGACAGGGACTGGGAGGAGCAGAGGGATGGGGTGTGCGGGGGAGGGATACTGGCCAAATTCTATTGTCATATTGTGTGCGTGCACAAATACGTAACAACACATCCCACAATATTATGTACAACTATAATGCGCCAATAAAATTACTTGGATAACAAGAAAGATGGTAAGAGAGAAAGGAGGTCTCATTTGAAAAGGGCACATGCAGGCCTTCTGGGGTCTAGCTGTGTTCTGTTTCTTAGTGTCAGTGGGGCTTACCTGGGTTTCCTTTGCAATAAGCTGTACATTTATGTTAATTTTGTATATGAGTGCATGTTTTATTTCATACACAAAACAAAGAGCCAAAAAGTGGAATTAAGTTACTTTATGTTATTCTAACCAGTATTGGTTATTAGTCATTACAATTTTAGGGTAGAGGTGACTCAAAGCTATGCAATATAATATATGTGACTTCCTTGGTAGTATTGTAGATAATTATGCATTGATTTTTCATATCACTTATTTTTAAAGAGATCTATGTACCTATGTAATTCCAGTCTGAAATAACAAAGAGACCTGCTCGACGCACCTGCTGGTTAATGTCAGAACTTGGCAGTAGCTGTTCTGACTCCATATCAAAAGCTCTTGAGTGGTGATACCAATATTTCCTTCTCAGGTTTAAAAACATCTATGTCTTTAATTCAAGTGGAAATGAATTGGTTATCTTGGCTAATTATGGAATTGTCTGATAGTTTTTAAGCTTGCTTAAAAAATGGTTCTGTAATAGTTAAAAGAGAAAAAAAAAAAAAAAAAAAAAAGGCTGGATTTATGTAGCATTGTCATTTAAGCCAGTGGGAAAGATGTTGCTGATTTTCTAGAAACAGTAGCACCTTGAGAAATTAGAATCTTTTAGATATAAGATGAAATTCCTTTAATTCCTTTATAATATTTTTGCACACCAAATATATTGTGTTCACTGTAAAATTTTTAAAATTTCAAAGAGATAAAGAAATAAAAATCACTCATAATCTTAACTTTCAGGGATAAACACTGTAACATTTTGATGTCTTTAGTTTATGTTTTATGGGTATTTACAAAATTTGACATTCTGAAAATGCTGTTTTGAAACTTACTTTTTAAACTTAACATTAATTCTTCATAACACACTTCATAAGGTGCTTATAACATGTATCTTTTTTTTTGAAAATTCAATTTCCTTTTGTTGGCTGTTTTTCTTTTTCCTCGATGCTGCTGTTATAAGCATCTTTGTAAATAAATCTCTATGAATACCCATTATTATCTCCTTTGAATAAATTCCTAGAAGCCAAATCATTGGATCTGTGTCAAAGGATATGTAGACTGTAAAGATTTGATAATATTTGTCAAATTGTCTTTCAGAGAGATTGTCTCAATTTCTATTTCCACAAAGAATATATTCAAGTGTTTCCCCAGTCATGCCAATATGAGATATTCTAATTTAAATATAAAATATTACAGTTTTTTTTAGCTCTTGTGTTTGTTTAATTCCTTTAGTCCTTCAAGCGAAATTGTATATTATCTCTCCTACAGGACTCTTCATGATTCAAACATGAGTTGGAGGGTGTAGAAGCCCCACATGTGTGCATATGTTTACAATTTTCCACTTACAACATGAAGGAAATCCACTATTAAAAGGGAAGAGAGTAGATTTTGTCTGTGTGAACACTACAATTCTCAATGGAATCACTTATTTACCTTAACTAATGCTCCATTAGGTGTTCTAAGCACATTCGTGTGTTGTTAAAGTACCTAACAATCATTCATAAAGATGGAAAGTCAAACAAGCCCAGTGTATCAATTTGCTCAATTCAACAAACTCCTTGGCAATCTGCTTACAAGACCCTATGGGGGACAGCAGTCATGAAAAGGTTAGGCAGCCCATTAGCTTATGAAAAGGGCTGTCGATGCAATCATAATCTATTTGCCTGCATTTCTCTGACATTTTTTTCTGAGGTTATGGTGATAGAAAGCTATTTCCCACATTCATACTCAGGCACTTAGCAGCTCAATGGAGAGGTTAAATCTCAATAACACAAATATTGCTATCATGCAAATCTTTCTGTGACTGAAAGAATGGTAGGCCCCTGGTGGACTTACATTTGTTTGGAGAAACAATTTTTTTAAAAAAAAATTTAAAATCCTAACCAAACAAAATAATTGGTACAATGCTTTGACATACATTCTGTTGAGATTTGACTTATTAGTGATAGCTTGATTAACAGGGCTACCAGAAAGAAATCTCCTTTGAGTAAAAGAGCAGCCAAGAGGAAAGAAGTTTGGGAGACGAATGGACTTGTTTTTGTTATTCCAGAACTCTGGAGTGTAGAATTGAGAAGGTTAGTGGGTGGATGTAGCATGAAGTCTGATTTTAGATGGTTTAAAGGAATACATTTCTAATAATCATAATTGTGTCAAGAATGGCTGCCTTTTGAAGTAGAAAGAACTTATTCAAGCTATTACTGGAGACTCAGTTAGGAATGTTGAGGATACATTTCCTTTATTCCAGGGTCCAGAGTCTGATTTCACAGGTGATCACATGGACAGAGTTGTGATGGGATGCATCACCAATGGCTGTGAAGCAATCAAGAACCATAGGAAATCTTATGGAAATAATCCAAATGGCTTATTTGCTTCTGAATATTAAAATTGTCAAATATGGATCACAGGAGTGAGAGATCCTCATCAGTTGAGTTAGGATAAACTGTCAGGTTAGATTGTTCTCTCCAAATCTCATAGATATCTATTTCTTTCTTATAAAAAGTTCATTGGGAGCCAGAAATTTCCCTCAGGACAGCTTCCTTTCGACCAGTGACTTAAGGATCCAGTGTACTTTAATTTGCACCTCACTGTTGCAATATGACTTGTAGGGTCTCCATGACTGGAGAAGACAGACTTTGGGAAATTCATATCCGCTTTTCTATTCTTCCACTTGTGCCACTTCTATCTATGCCTACTGGCTAGAACTAGTCTTCCTGTGTACCCAGGAAGAGAAAGGTGAAGTAGCTCTTATGAACCCAAAGCATTATTTTTGCCTCTATACTCTGCCTCTTGATGATACATACATATATATATATATATATATATATATATATATATTTTTTTTTTTTTTTTTTTTTTTTGTGGGCAGGGGAGCAGGGTTAAGAAAGGTGATTTCTAAGCCCTGAGTCTAGTTAAAACATTTTTCTGATTTTCAGCTCTAGATTCCTTAGTCCTGGGTCCCCTGAATATTGGTTATCTAGGGCTGTTGCTACTAAGTACCATACATGTGTCGTCCCATAGTTCTGGAGACCAGAATTCTGAAATTGAGGTGTTAGCATGGTTGCTTCCTTCAAAGAGCTCTAAGGGGATAATCTGTCCTAGGCTTTTTCTCTAGCTTGTAGTGGTTTGATGACAATCTTTTGTGTCTCTTGGCTTTAAAGAATCACCACCTTTATGTTCACGTGACGTTTTTTTCTGTGAGTTTCTCTCTCAGTGTTAGAAATTTTTCCTTTTTATAAGGACACCATATATCAGATGAGAGACCACACTAATTAACTTGATTACTCAGTAATGACCCTATCCCCAAATAAAGTCACATTCTGAGGCACTGAGGGTTAGATTTCAGTATCTTTTTTTGGGAGAACACAATTCAACCTACAACAACCAGAAGCTCAGACTGGGCGTAACTCCCAAATGCTCCCACACCATTTGCTGTCCAGTGACATTCTGCTCTGATTGTGGATCAGGGCCATGACTAGTCAGTGAGCTGAGGGCAGAGTTGGTGAGGCAGGCAGTCAATAGACCCTAAGAAGCAAGGAAGTCTGGCCCCTGTTCTTACTCCAAAGGCCAGGGAACAAGGGACTAGCTGTTTGTATGGTGAGTTGCCATGGGAAAAAGTCCCACATCCCCATTGCCTGCCACAGTGGATTTACTCATGACAATTTCTTATGAGGATCTGGTCTCTCTGGCAACAGACGTGTAGTCAGGCACCTTGGTGGGTGTATGGGACATCAAGGGAATGTCTTGAACAGAGAAGCAAGAGACCTGGGTTTAGACCTGTTTCCTTTTTGAGTTTCTCAGGAGGTTGGGCTGGTGAATGTTGAAATTCTATTCTAGTTTGAGCCTCTGTTAGGTGGTTTGATCTATGTGACTTTTCAGGTCCCTAATCTATTGCAGCATGATGTGCAGGGAAACAAGGGTACAGCTTATGGTCCTATATGAACTGAGGTCTGGCTCTGGAAGACAGCTTGACTTCAATCCCTCTCTGTACATCTTCTTTCTATTATCTATCTATCTATCTATCTATCTATCTATCTATCTCTCATCTACCATCATCTGTCTCTTTCTCTTACACACACACACACACACACACACACACACAAACTTTGCTTTTTCATGGGGGAGGGAGATATTTTTAATAGCAGGTTGTCTACTCTCTCTTTTTTCCTGGAAAAAGATGAAATCATCCATTTATTTTGGACCAATTATAAGCACTAGAAAGCACAGGAGGAACAGAAAGCTTGATCACAAATAAATATACACTTGGGGAGAAGGGGAAGGAGGAAACTGTTATTGATTGGCCTTGTAAAATCTGCTGCTGAATCGATAGCAATTTCTGGAAATGCCAGACATTTATTTTGTGTGGTTTGAACAGCGGAGATAATAATAAATGTACTTATGAAGTGAGTCTCCTGACACAATTTCTGTGAACCCCTTCTAATAACACACATGTACACCAGGTATGATAGCTGTGCAAACCATAGCGAATATACGTCAGATTTAAACCCCAGACTGAGCTGACCACTGTCTACCTCTCCTCTACGCAGGCTGCAGCATTTGAATACATCTCTCTACTAGAGAAGCAGACAGTTCATCTGCATGAAGAGAGGGGAGACATGATCTTCTCAGTTGTGGAGACAGACCTGGGCCTGCTCCGAGGCTCAGGAAAGAATATCTGACACTGAAACTACCACATCCTGCCTGGCCACTCCGAGATTGTGGAACTCTGCTCACACCCCTGTCTCTCAGAACTCCGTTCACTTCATCCTTATGTGCATACTCCCTCACCAGCACCCTTCATCCTGAGGTAGTCTCCTCTCCCCTTGGTATAATCTGTTCCTTTTGCAAAGGCACACTGCAACCTTGCCAGGGTCACTGAGCCTGAGAAAAGACTCAGTGGTGCTTTGGGAATAGAGAAATTGTTCAATGTGATCCAGCATAGTAAAAATAGCTACCATTTATCGAGCACCTATAGTGTGCTACATGATTTACTTACCACATCATTTATTCCTCACATCAATCCTTTGAGTTATTATTATTTTTCAACCTTTTTTAAAGGAACCTGAGCTATAGCAAGGTTGAGTATGTTACCTGAAATCATGAAGCTATTATGAGAGTAAGCTAGATTTGACTTCAGTTCTGATTTATAATCTGCATTCTTTCTACTCTGCTTTTACCTGCTTGGGTATAACTGGGTGGGTGTAAGGTAAAGTTATAACACCCTGAGGTTCTTGAACACCTGGTGAAGGGATTTGGACACTACTGCTGTGAGATCGAAATGAATGAAGTTTATTTGAAAATGAAGATGGTATAATCACAATGGAGTTTTAGAGAAATCACTTTGCTGTGTGTGTTTAATATGAGTTGATTCAGGGTAGTAAGCAGGTTGGGAGATCTTATAAAAGGGTACGAAGCAGTTATGGTGGGAAGAAAAGAGACTCAGCTTGGGAGAGGACCTTGGAATCACCAGAAGTGGCTGTTGACAGAGTAGAACACCTCCCCTTCCTCCCTGCTGTTTCTCATCTCCACCTCTGCCCCCTTTGCTAGCCACTTCACTTTGTCCTGTTCTATAATGGTGAAAGGAGTCCCTGGAGAGTAGTCATTCCCTGCCTGGGCCTGTCTATGCAAAGCCAACCTTAATGATGTTGTTAGATACAGATGCCTGCTGAGCTGGGAATAGATGGAGATCACTTTTCCATTTCTGCTTCCTTAATATATCTCCATTTAGGAGTCTCTGAACTACTAATTTAGATGGTGAGAAAAGGTGTTATTTCTGTAGATCAGTAGATTTTTGTTTCTCTGGCTGTGTCCCATCTCTGCATAATTAATCTGTAGTTTTCTCAGACAGTCTTCATGACTTTGAAAGCCCAAGAAAGACTTTCCCTTGAGATTTGGCTTAGTGCTGAGAGTAGTGTTCTCCCTTCAATTACTCAAGGATCCAGATCTCTTTTAGATGCTAAGTCAAATTCCATTTGAAGAAAGTCCTGGAAAATACCTCCTGAAATACCTAAAGATGGGAAGTCAAAGAGACTTCTTGGATGGACTATCATGTAGGAATCATATGAATTAATTCTTTGCATGTTTTTTATGCAAATATTATGTGTCGTTTCCTGCACCAGGGTCTATTGAGGAGGCTGAGAAAAGTCATCCAGGGCCTTATCCCTCAAGGAGCTCACAATCTAGTGGTGGAAATAAATTCATGTTCACAAATAACTTCTACACAGACAGTATGCAGGCCACACCCAGACAGACAGAAAACTTTAGGTGATAACCATTCTATCTCAGCTAAACACTACAAAATACATGACTCTTTCCCTGCGCATGCCAGCAAAAGTCAACTACAAAGTTGAGACTTCTAACCTCTGCACAATACCATTATGTGCCCCCAAACCTCTCCATTCACTGGGGTGGTGTCAGAGAAAGTTGAGCAGGGGACTGGTATTTTTATTCCTGCATGGTCATAGTGAAGAACATTCCCCTACCTCCATGATATATAAGTGGAGACCATGTGGACAGCTTGGAATTCCATTTGCACCTTGTAGTAAGAAGGCACGTATACCCATCCCCATAGGAGAGTCAGAATTTTCTCATTAGGTGGTAACAAGGCCATATTTTCTGTATTATCAATGGGAAAGAGAAATGAGACTTTCCCATCCTACTAGCCAGGAGGTATTTGTGTAGGCCTCCCGGGAGTTAGAACTCCACTCCTGCCCAGCTATACGAGGAGTCAACCTTCAACTGTCAACAAAAACTGAATGTAGAACCTGGATTTCTACTTCCATCTGGAAATAATGAGGTTCACTCTTTTCTCTAATAGAACGATGTCAAAAACTTTCAGCTGAAAACTTCCCAAATTTAGTAAAAGAACCAAGTCACAAATTTGAGTAAACCTCACACAGGATAAACTCAAATTCATACCATGACACCCAATGGCCAAATTTCTTGAAATTCATACCATGACACATAATAGTCAAATTTCTGACAACCAGAGACAAAACAGATCGAAAGCAACCAGAAAGAAAATGATATCCTACCTATAGAAGAAAAACAATATTAAGGATAGCAGATTTATCATCAGAAGCCATGTAGACCAGAAGAAAGTGGCACAATGTTTTTCAAATTCTTTAAGCAAAGAACTAATCATCAATCTAGAATCCTATTTCCAGGAAACTATCCTTCAGGAGTGAAGGGAGATTGGGACATTCTCAGATGTAGGAAACTAAGAGGTATTGTCACTAGAAGGCCAGTCTTCCCTTAGAAGAATGTCCAAGAGGTATTCTGTAAACAGAAAGGAAGGATATATGAAGAAACTGCACAATGGTGAAGGAAGAGAAAAGCAAAAGGAAGCAAAATACGAAAAAACACAAATGACTTTCCTTTTACTTTTGAGTCTTCTAGATTGTGCTTGATGGTTATAACAAAGAACAACACTTTCTAATATGATCCTGAACATATGTAGAGAAAACATTTAAGGCAATTATAATAAAATGGAGGAGGATAAAGGGAAGAAAAAGTAGGTAAATTTTCTGTATTTCCCACAAACTGGTAGTTTGATGATACCAGTCAGTTGTGATAGGTATATGTAATAAAATTCTTAAAACAACCAATTAAAAAGCTTTCAAAGTGATACAATCAAGAACACTATAGATAAATTTAAATGGAATTCTTCAAAATGTTCAAGTAGTATTTTCAAAAGGCAGAAAAACAACCAGAGTAACAAAAAACCTCAGAACAAACAAAAAACCAAAAAGAAAAAGGAGAAAAAGAAATATCAGACATATCCTAGCATATAAATAATTACATTAAATATTAATAGTCTAAATATACCAATTAAAAGGGATTGACAAAGTAGATTTAAAAATATGACTCTATTAAAAATACAACTCTATGTGTCTGAAAGAAATTCACCTCAAATATAAGAATTTGAAAGTAAAAAGATAGAAAAAGAATTAATCCCATCAGGGGATTAATTCACTGATTTTGTTAAGGCTCTCATAACCCAATCATTTCTCCTCTAAGTCTTTTTGCATTGTCTCACACATGACTTTTGAGTGACATTTCACATCCAAACCATAGCAAGGGGTGACTATCAGGAAGATAAAGCAATTCAAAATGTGAATTTACCATAAAACAATGATGCAAATTATGTTGAATAAGCACTGAAAGAAGTGACAGAAGAAATAGAAAATCTATGTTTATATTTATGAATGTATTTTTTACAAACAATTTAAAGAGCCCATTCCCAATGGTTAATAGAACAACTAGACAGAAAATAAAGTATAGAAGGACTCAATATCATCATTAACCAATCAGATTCAATTTACTTTTAAAGAATACTGTACCCAATGAAAACTACATAATATTCTCTTCAAGCACCACAGAATATAAGTCAAAATTGACCATATCCTGGGTCATAAAACTAGCCTCAAAATAAAATTGTTAGCTGAGGCGCATGGTAATCCTAGCAGTTTGAAGGCTGAAGCAGGAAAATTGCAAGTTGGAAGTCAGCTTCAGCAACTTGGTGAGACTCTAAGCAACTTGGTGAGACCCTGTCTCAAAATAAAGAATAAAAAGGGCTGGGGATGTGGTTCAGTGGTTATGTGCCCTGGTTCAATCCCTAGTACAAAAAAAATTAAAAAGTTGAAATTGTATAGGTTATATTCTCTGATCACAATGAAATCAAACTAGAAATTAATAAGAGAAGGACAATAGGAAAATATTCAAACACTAGGAAAATAGACAATATAATTTAAATAACCCATGGGTCAAGGAATAAGTCTAAAGGGAGATCAAACCAAAGTTAATGAAAAATATATTGAAGTGAGTGAAATGGAGTGAACTGTATGAAATTCAGTAAACATTTCAATCTTGTGGGACATAGCAAGACAGGGGTGGGTAGTTACAGTACTAAATGCTTACATTAGTAAAAAGTCTCATGTTACTCTTGTAAGTTCCTACCTCAGAAAACAAACCACAGCAAATCAAACGAAGTAAGCTAAAAGAAAGAAATAATAATGATAACAGAAAGCAGTTACAAAGAAAACCAAAAAAAGCACAATAGAAAAAAATCAATGAAACAAAATCTGCTTCTTTAAAAAGATCAATAAAATTGACAAATCTCCATCAAGATGGTGAAAGGAGATGGACAAACAACTTATAAATATCAAGAATGAAGCCAACAATATCACTACAGACCCTCCATTATTAAGAGGATAATAAAAGGACACTCTGTATAACTGTAAACACAAAAATTTGACAAGTTGGATGAAATGAATCAATCCCTCAAAAACATAATACAGGAACTGACCCAATGTAAAATAGGAAATTTGAAGAGCTCTATAATCATTAAGGAAATTGAATTCATAATTTAAAATCTCCCCCAAAAGAATTCACAGAAGAATTCTACCAAACATTTAAAGAAGAATTAACATCAAGACTATGTATCTAGGCTGGGGTTGTGGCTCAGTGGTAGTGCACTTGCCTAGCATGTGTGAGGCACTGGGTTCAATTCTCAGCACCACATATAAATAAATAAAATAAGGTCCATCGACAACTAAAAAAATATATTTAAAAAAACTATATATGTCCTAGAAAGTAGAAGAGGTGGGAATAATACCCAGTTCATTTTACAAAAGGAATATTAACCTGATTCTGAAACCAGATAAAGAGAGTACAAATAAAGAAAACTATAAACAAACATTCCTCATGGAGATAGAAGCAAAACATTTAAAAAATAGAATGTAACCAAATAGAAGAAATTATCAGATAGAATTAAGCAATTATAAACGAAATTCTATACAATGACCAAATAGATTTTATTTTAAGGATGCAAGGCTAGTTTAATATTCATGTACTGATTTAAAAAAATCAGTGTTAATCCACTATAGTAACAGTATAAGGAAGAATAATAACACACACACACACACCAGTGAATGTAGAAAAAGCATTGGACCAAATTCAACACTCATTCATGATAAAAAAAACTCAGGAAACCTAGGACTTTAATAGAACTCTCAAGTTGATAAAACAGCAATTCTCCAAAAACCCTATAGCTAAGATTACATTTAGTGGTGAAAGACCGAATCCTTTCTTCCTAAGATCAGGAATACTGCAAGAATATTCACCGCCACCATTCTTGTTGACATAGAAGTTCATAGGAGTTTCAGCCAGTGCAATTAGGGAAGAAAAGGAAAATACAAGGCAAAAAGATCAAAAGAGAGAAATCAAATTGCCTTGATTGTAGATAATATGCTTGCAATACAGAAAATTACAAGTAATCTATCAAATAACCTCTTAAAACTAATAATTGAGTCCAGCAAGGTTACAGGATGCAAAATAAACACACACAAATCAATTTAATTTCTATGTAAAAGTAATGGACCTATGGACGTTGAAATGAGAAATGTAGTGCCACTGACTATTGATCAAAAATAATCAGGTATGAATCTAACAAAAAACAGGACTTATATTTAAAAACTACAGAATTCTAAATAAGGAAATCAAAGAAAATCTAAATAGAGCAACATACATTTCTATTAATTGATTATTTCTATAGGTGCTGTAATAAATTACCATAAATTTAGTGGCTTAAAATAACATGAGTTTACTGTTCTGGGATTTTTTAAGTCTGGTATTGAGTATGACAGGGCTAAAATCAAGGTATTGGCAGGTCAGGGTTTTTTTCTGATTGCTCTGAGAAAAAGAACAAAATTACCTATCTACTGTCTCTTTTGCCATATAAATCAACATAGTCCTGGTTCCAGGGAAAAGGCTGTGAAAACCTTCGAGGGGCCATTATTCTGTCCACCACTGTATTAAAGATGTCAATTTTCCCCAAATTGATATATAAATTTTTCATGAATTCTCTCAGGATCAAAGCAATTATTTTTGGTAAGTATTGAACAAAATGATTCTAAAATTTGTATGGAAACACAAAAGAACTTGAATAGCTAGAATGATTTTGAAAAAGAACAACAAAGTAGGAGGAATCCTTCCACCTGATTTTTCAATAATAGTCAATAATCAAGATTGTATAATATTTGTAGAGAGATAGACATATACATTAATGGAACAAAGAGCACAGAAATAAACTCAAACACATATGCCTGTCTACTCTTTACAAAATAGCAAAAACAATTCAACAGGATAAAGATAGCCTTTGGTTCTGGGGCAAATGGACATTCATAGGCAAAATCCAAACACGTAAGTATACCAACTTCCATGTAAGTTTTATATCTTATACACAAATTAATCAAAATAGACAAAGAGCTTAAATGTAAAATAAAAGAAAAAGAAAAAACTTCTAGAAAAAATATAGAAATCTTCTGGAGCTAAGATTAAACAAATAGTCCTTAGACTTGCCACCAAAAGCATAATCCATGGAAAAATGATAAATACAAACTTCATCACAATTTTAAAATTTAAAAATATTTTCTTTGTGAAACTCAAGCTGAAAAGACAAGCTATGGACTGGGGAGAAAACATTTACAAACTACATATCTAACAAAGAACTCATGTCTATCATATATACAGAACTTTCAAAACTCAACACTTAAAACCCAAATAATCCGATCTGAAATCAACAAAAGACATGGAGAAAAACTTCCACCAAAAGTATGTATGGATGGTAAATAAACACATACAGAAATGTTCAACATCATCAGTGGTTGGAGAAATGTAAATAAAAATGTGAGAGATCACATCTATACACGCCTATCAGAATGGATAAAAAAAAGTGGCTGCTACAGGTGCAGAGAAAATGATCAGTTTTACATTGCTGATGAGATGTAAGTGGTACAGCCTCCCTAGAACACAGTTTGGCAGTCTCTTAAAAAAAAAGTAGAAGAAGGAAACACGCACCTACCTTACATGCAAACATGTACTCCTGAGCACTTATTCCAGAGAACATGAATGTTTATAGCAGCCTCATACAGTATCAGGAAATTCACAACAGCCCCAAACTGGAAACAACTCAGTGTCTTCAAGAGGTGAATAAACTGTGGTACATCCATTCATGGAATAATACTCAGCAATAAAAAGGAACCATCTGTTGATACACATCCTGGATGAAGCTTATCCTGATAGGGAAGAGCCAATTCCAAAAGGTTATTTCCAAAAGGTATGATTCCATTTATATTATATTTTTGAATTGATAAAGTCATAGAAAGTGCAGAATTGTGATTGAAAGGATAAAGGAGGGTAGGGGCAGGAGATAAGTGAATGTGGTCACAAAGGGACAACACTGGAGGCTCCTGGTGATGGAGATCTTCTTATCCTGACTACGTTATTGTCAATATATTAATTACGATTTTGTACTGCAGTTTTGCAAGCTATTAACATTGGGGGAAATTTGGTAAAGATTACAAGGGATCTCTTTGTATTATTTCTTGCAACCACATATAAATCTACAAAGACCTCAAAATAAAAAGTTTTAAGTAGTAGTTCAGAGGCGATTCAAACTAGGATGGCGACAGCAGGTCTGGGCAAGTGCTCCCGAGGAGGCAGTGACAGAGAAAGGCTTGGAGGAGACAAATAAGGAAAAGGACTGTTTGGGTGGCTCTTACTCCTCCACCTGGGTCAGGATACTGTGGCTGACTGGAGTTGTTAACATGCTCTGGATGACAGCATATCTCTTCTTTGCTCATTTGCCTGATAAAAAGAATGACTAGGGACTTCTCCAACTAGTGTGTACTGTCAACCTGGAGCACTCTGCTGTTCTGATCTATTTCAGTGACTCTGCAGGCAAAGCAAAGAGACATTCATAAAAGACTCTGGGGAACTGAACTGCCTTCTCATTGGGGCTAGTGTTGAAGTTTGTTGAAGCCACACAAAGAATTTTCAAAAACTCTCCAAGATGGGAGGGAGGTAGGGGGGAGGCATGAATTAAATATGAGTTTTCTGGTTAAGCCCATAGGATTAATAAAGAGAAGGAATAAGAAGTGAGGGAGGCAATGCCAGCTTCCAGAGGGAGGCAGGTTGGCTCTTTTCCTTTTCTCTCTCCTTCGTGTCCACGTCTACACCCACACCCACATTCCCTCCTCAAAGGTGAGTCAGAGTCTGACACAGGATATTTTGGTCTCCTGACTTGGGGAGTGAGGTTTTGCAGGACAGAGATGACAGCTTTGATGTCACCCTTTCACTCCTCCTCCTGGGGTTTCTTGTCCCGCTGCTCAGGAGTGGACTTGGAAGATGAGCATCAATGGGAAGGCCTGGCACAGGGGGAATCAGGAAGGGTTCATTCTGCTTTCAACCTGTGGCCCAAGCAAGAGGAGGCTTGATGTGTTCTTGCGGTCCAGCTAAACAAGAACTTGATGGAGGTCTGGGGCCACCGCACAAGCCCAGGCACCAAGTTACTCCTCTGCCTGACCTTAGCCTGTGTAGCTTCTGCAACCAGTGGCCGTGGCAGTTGGAGTGAGGGTTTTAATTGTGGATCATTCGATGAGAGAAAGAGGGAGAAATGGGGAGGAGGGATAAGAGAGGAGAAAGAGAGAGAGAGAGAGAGAGAGAGAGAGAGAGAATATGAGAATATGACTACTTCATTTCTTTCTCTTTCCAGCAACTTCTCACTAGAAGTTTCCATCTCAAGTCCTTTGCACATGCTGTTTCTTCTGCAGACTACCCCTACCCCACATAGCCACAGAGTTTGTCTCTCGCCATCTTACCTTATATGTTACATTTTAAATCAGGTTGTCCTGAGTACCCCTTTTACACTTTTAACCTCTTCTCTACTTTATTCTTCAAAGCACGTGCAACTCTCTAACACAATCCCTGTTTTACTCTTTTCTGCTGTTTATTATCTGAGCTCCTCAACTAGAATATGAACTTCATGAAGGCAGAGTTTTTAATCTGTTTCATTCACCACTACATGTGTCTAGAACAAAGCCAGGCACATAGTAGGCAGTTTATATACTTTTGTTGAATGAATGAACTAGGAGAGTGAATGAAATTTTTCTGGGGTTAGATAAGGTATATGCACATATAATATATATTGGAGTACTATAAATTAAATACCTCAAATGTTCTATTGATTAACTTAATGTTGTTAAATATATTTGAAGATAAATATATTAAATGTCTATGACTTTCAAAGTCCATAACTTCAAAAAGAATCCTGGCCTGCAGTTGGAAGAGCTGGGGTCAGTTCTGGCTTCTTTGAAACACCTCTGAGGGGAGAACATTTCATCTTCTTGTTTTGGAATATGTGTTTATGAAATGGATATAATGTTCCCCGTGTTCCTCACAGGATTATCATGAGAATTAAATAAAACATTAGACGTGGAAGTGTGAAAACTCAAAGGCGAATCACTCAAATCTCTGCCAGGATGGAACACTGTTATTAATGTTTGATTCTCACATGGTGAAAAAATTGGGAAAGCGATCCTACTTTCCTCATGGTGACAGAAATACACAGTATACGAGAGGCCAGTATTCTGCAGGGCTTAATCTCCGCGAGGTACTGTGAGGTTCTCTGAGAAACTTATCTTATGAAACCTGAGTGCTATTTGGAGCTTATCAGGAGTGTTTTGTGAGGGGAAAGGAGAGCAGAGGCCAGCTATGTCATGGAATATTCCTTCCTTTCTTCCATTCGCCCAAGCTCTGTGCTGGTGCATTTCTTGCTGTGTATTATTGACAGAGGAAATGCTGATTCATGGGTCTGAGTTACAGGAAACCTTGTTTCCTGGTGAAGAAACAAGCCTGCCAGTGCTGCCAGCATCCTCCTCTGCCAGGTTCTGCCACATGCCCTGCTTCTGGGCCTGCACCCAGACTGACTGAAGGGGTAGGGCCAGCTCAAGCTTAACCAGTGAGGTCACTTTCCCTGGTGAACTGAATAAGCTCAGCTCTTCATAGTGCCGCTCTAGGCCCCAGCTCTGACCCCAGGGTACCTTTCCAGCCTCTCTCCCCTGTCCCCTCCTAGCCCCCTGTTCTGTAGTCACACATGACTACTCCCAGTTCTTGATGAACACCTTGTATTTTCCAGTCTCTGTGCCTTGACTGGTGATGTTCCCTGCCTGGCCCGGCCCCTGACCCAGTGTCGGGTCGTTGAAATCCTACCCGTGCTTCAGTTTTGCACAGCTGCTACTTGCTATGTTAAACCTGCTAAGCTTCCTTCTATTTCTTCATATTCTTTTCAGTAGGGGTATTTTCCAATGTTTATAGAAGTAGGCCAAATTATCTGATAAACTTCCATGGATCCTCATCTAGCTTCTACAATGATCCTTCATTAGTCCTCGATCCCTCCTTTGAGCTCCTCTGCTAACTCATATGCTCGTGCTTAAGCCATTTTTGCTGAATTCAACGGGAAGAATGTAATCAGTGGATTTAGTGTGCTCTCTCTATCCTCCTCCTACGGTGAGGAAACTGAGACTCAGAGAAGTGCAGCCAGCAGTCCAATTTCACAAGATAGTGGCAAACTGAGGTCAGATTTTTCTGAAGGGCCACCCAGTCCAATGGGAAAGGGCAGATAATATAATCATAACAAGAATGTGCTGCTGGATGTCAAGTACTCCAGGAATTAGGTTAAATGGTTAGAAAGAAGTGTTGAATGAATAAATTAATCTTCTATCCAATTGGTTAGTAAGAGGACTCCGTCAGCTTGGCACCGAGCAGTTTGCTGGTCTCGTATGTTGTCTTATCTGACATCCACATGCTGAAGAAGACAACTGATTTATATGGAGAGAAAAGTCATCTCATTACAAAGGTTAGTATGAGTTCATAAAAAGTTTAAATTGATAAACATTCTAAAACAATTTCTATGTTATTTATACTAATAAGGAGTAGAAGGTAGGCATTCTGAGTCCACGAATCTAAATGCTCTGGAGTTAATTTTTACTAGAAGGTAAGAAAGTAAGAGAAAGTAAGGGCACCTGAAGTTCTGTATCTTGAAAAGAATGTGCATTCATGGCTTGGGAAGGAGGAAAGTAAGGGAGGTTGGAAAGACAAAGCAAGAAATAAAAAAACCTGTCCTGGGAGAATGGCAGGTTTTCATCTCCACCCAGATCCAGCTCAATCCTAGACCCTAAAGGCACAGCCAGGGTCATCTGCAGGTAGTCTGAGGGGCCTTCACCTTACACTGTCACTGTGGGAGGAGGGGTCTGGTCATCAGCCACGAACTGAAGTCGTTGCCCGTCTGAAGTGGGGGTGGGGAGGCTGGAAGGCGTATGTGGTTTTTCCTCTTAAATTGGAGTGAAAGCACAATTTCAGAAAAAAAGGAGTGGGCTGTGAGCAGGCCTCAGCCAGGCACTCTGCCAGCCCCTGCTCCTCATCTCGTTTATAGAATGGTGGCCACTCGACACCCAGTCACAGGGAGGGTCTGAGCTTCACCAAAGTGATGGACGGGAGAGTGATTTGTAACCTGTGAAATGCCTCCTTAAATCCAGTTTGCTTTACCTCCGTCATTATTATTAGGAGCACACTAGTGGAACCTGATGACAGGAGGGGAGAACAAGAAGGGAGGCAAGGAAGAATTGTTAGCAAGAGGGGTTTGCGGTTCACATTTTAGCATGAGCCAGAGACCTGGGTAAGGAGAAAGCTGGGGAGACACCTGGAACTTTTGTCCCTTCCTCACATCCATCACCTTCTCTTGTGGAGATTAGCAACAAAAGGAATTGGAGGGGAAACTTTCCCCATGTGCCAGTTTTAGGGGAGTCTTGTCAAGGGGTGGGCATGTGGGAGGATTGGGATGGAGAGAAGTGTTTTGCATTCTAAGATGGTCTGCAGTTATGAAAAGAGGAAAATGAGTAGAATTTGTGGGGAGCAGGATTTAAGGCTTAAGGGGCAGAAAAATGGGGTATATTCCTGAACTGGGCTGTGGGGAATCCTTTCAAGCATAAGCAGGAACAAAATAGTGGTAAAAGGATATGTGAGACATATACTGCAGACAGTTTTCTATCCTAGCAGTTGATGGTTTGTTCTCTAAAATCTCTGAGAATAAGTTTCCTCCTGAGGAAGAACATCCCTCCTTCCACCCACCATGCACACCTATTTATTTGCTTACTGAAGTCTTTCTTCAAGGGGATTAGAAAGGCAAGCGTGGCGGCCCTAAGTAATCATTACCCACTCCATGTGTCCTCTGCATAGCAAGTACTGACGCAGGCCACCCCGGGTCACAAACAGGGTGCAGACTCTCACAATACTTACACCTCAGCAGAGGTGTGGCGTTGTGTTCTGAGTCTTCCCAACAGAGAGGGAAAGCCAGGGCTTCTTTTTCTTGCTGTGAAGGTTTCATTCTTCTATACCTTCTGCTTCAGGATGTTTCTAAGCCAGAGCAGAGGCATTCTGGGAGTGGAAGGGGGATATGTCCTTGACTGCCTGAGAGATTTTCATCCAAAAGCTCAGGTGAGGGACTTGGCCTTGGAGATTGCATTACCAGGAGGGAGTCACAGGGAGGGAACCCTGGGCTGGGCTGAGCTGATCTGATTAGTGCTAGGTTAATCCTGAGGTTAATGTATATTCATGAAACTTTTATGTTTCCTGGCGTCTTTTTCCTTCTTTCTCTCTCTCTCTCTCTCTCTCTACCTCCCTCCCTCCCTCCCTCCCTCCCTCCCTTCCTTCCTTCCTTCCTTCCCTCCCTCCCTCCCTCTCCATTGCTGGGGTTTGAACACAGGGACTCATGAATGTTAAGCGTTTGCTTTTCCACTGAGCTTCATCCCTGGCCCCTCTTCTCATTCTTAAACTGAATGCTGCTCTGTAGATTGGGCATGGATTTAGCTGTATTCCCATTGAAAAGCAGGGCCAGTGTAGGTACCTAATCTGAGGTCTCCCCTGGAAAGGGCTTTGCTGAGAATTCAGGTCAGATGATCAGGCCCAGAAGAGGTACAGAACAAAAACGAAGGGTCCTTGCTGGTGTGCCTGTAAGTACTTAGCAAACCATTCGCTGGACAGAGAACCCTAATTCTTAGTGTTTGCTGAGTTCCGTGGTGAAAATACTCCCACTGTGGCTGTTTTCAAGCTGCCAACATGATGGCACTGAATGAACTGGGAAAAGGTGCCCAGGATCAGCTCTCACAAGGACACAAGCCCAGCACACCACCAGCCAGCGGTCAAAACAGGCAGACACACTGGCACTCACTTGGATGAGCAGAAGGAGTTGGAACTCAGATTAGGAGTCAGGTAGGTGTGCGTGTGGGTGTGAGAAGTGTCAACAGCACACAAGGATAGGGCAGGTGGAAACTGGCATCAAGCTTGCTGTAATTAATGGTCACCCTTAGAAAAACAGCTACTGTTCACTGAGCATGATGTAACAAACACTGTGTTGCCAGTGATTCTCAGAGCATCTCCACACAGGCACTTTTATTCCAGTTTTACAGATGACAAAATTAAGGCTCAGAAAGAAAAAGGAATTGGTCATATAAGAAATTGCATAGTGAGAATTCAGACCTGGAGTCTGATCCATTCTACGGTCAGGCCAGGGGGAGGCTGGAGTGAGTCATCTTCCTAGACGGGCCAGACTGGTAGCGAATTCTCATTCCTGGGAGGACCAGCAGCTTTGTAGGAATGAGGTCATTGGGTAGATTATGAAATCAGGGATTCTGGACCAGGGATGAGACAAGGTACTGGATGCAGAGTTTAAGTCAGAAAATGATGAATTCGATGCTGGTTCCTCTGACTCTTTGCCCTCCAACTGAAGACAAAGTCACAGCCACTGTGCCTAGAGTGGAGTATGAAGTTGGGATCTCCCTAGATGTTAGTCAGTTGGGGTATCAATGACTAACCTTATGTTGAGGCAGTTGGGACTTCTTAGGAAGGACCTAGGTAGGATGACTGTGGTTATCTGTGTTTTATTAATTAATTAATTAATTAATTAAATTTTTTGTGTGGGGGATTAAGCCCGGGGTGCATAACCACTGAGAAACATCCTTAGCCCTTTTTTGTATTTTATTTAGAGACAGGGTCTTGCTAAATTGCCTAGGGCCTCACTGAGTTGCTGAGGCTGACTTTGAACTCTTGATCCTCCTGCCTAAGCCTCCTAAGCTGCTGGGATTACAGGTGTGTGCCACCAAGCCTGGCTATCTGTGCTTTATATCAATATTGTGTGCATAGTAATTTAAAACACATGGTCCATGAAAGCTACTTTGAAAATGCACCTGCGTAACTAATTAATACATTGCTTACAACCGAACATCATTCTGAGGCAGAACTGAGGCTAGTGGCAGCGGTCGTCACTGTAAGGTATGCGGGTTGAATGAAGGTAGAGTTGGGCAGAAGATCAAGCTGCCTTAGGTTCTGGTAGAGTAATGCACCAAAGTGCTCAGAAATTGGAGAGAGCTAAAAGCCAAAGAATGAGAACAAGAAGGGGAATAGGGAAGGCTGGAGATCATGTTAAAGAAAATCAGAGGAAGGCTACTTTCCAGGTGGTGGTTGATCAAGCAGATCCAGTGCTGTGAAGAAATGGGAAACCCTCCCCCTCCAGGACTTAGTGCGAGGCTGGCTGCCGAGGGAAGCTGGATGGTAACAAGTTGCTAGGACATCAAGTTTAACCTCTCCGGTTTTTCTTATCTGGAGAAAGTTCATGTTCTATAGTTCTTTTCCTAATCAGAAGAATTTAATAATATTTCTTAATTTTTAATATTTTGTGTTTCAACTTGCATTGTCACAAAGGGAAAAATTAGGATGTTATTAAAAGAAAGACGAGAGGAAGATTAAAGTCCAGATGCGGTAATTGTAGATGCCCGGTCTAAGAAAGACAAATCTCCCTTTTTATTTGATGCTAGGCATCAAAATTGGTGCCAGTGTATCAACTGAGGATTTCATTTGCTGCAGCATTATAATGTGGGTGTTAGTATCCTCAACTTAGAGGTGGAAGATCACCCTACTGGTACATGCAGAGGTAAGATTTAAACCTCAGACACTCTTCAGAACCTGAACTTGTATCACCAGGGCACACAGTATGTAATTGTCTTTGTTTTAGATTTTGGAGATCAAATGTCAATCATTCCATTGAATCCTCATTCCATATTGACCCTATGGTTATTGAGAGAGTCCTAGAAGTAAACAGATCTTGCCATTACATGTGCAGAACTAGAACCAATCTCAGCTTCAAGGTGGAGTCTTCCCTGTTCTGTCACATGTGATGTCAACAGTGGGAAAAGAGCTTTTTGAGAAGACCATGAACTTGTGAGACTGTCAAGCAAGCAGAGGTGACTTAAACAGATTCCCTCCGGGAACAGACAACAGGACAGAGACCTAGAAAGTGACCACCCACCTAGATAGTGGGCTACCTGAAGACCAAGTGTGGTTTCTGTTGAGTAAATGGTGACCACGGAGCCACGTAAGGTTTCAGACTCAGGAGACATCAAAATCTTGCTCTCCCTGGTGAGTATATTCACAATGTGTTGACCTGTGGTTGAAATTTTGGACCAGAGCAAATTTTGGCAAAGCAAATGGTGCTGGGTGGAAGAGTCAGCACTTGCTCAAATTGTTCTTCCACTGGCCAAGCCAGGTGACTTTAGGAATATTGCTTATTCCCCCAGGGCCTCTGTGAGGTGGGCAGGAGTATTCTTTCCAGTATTCTCTCTAGAAAGCTGGGAGAATCTGAACAGCTTAGAGATCTTTGTGAGCTTAGAAAGAGAAAAACCATTGCTTAAGGTGGGAAATAAGATGTTAAATCTTGTAGAAAGAAGAGGGAAGCAACACCGTGGCTAGTTGGTAATTCTTCAGAGGCTCTGTGTGAGGAGATGGTAGGGGGTCCAAGGGGAGAGGAAGCCCCCTGATACTTTGCCCAATCTGGCTCAGTGTCTGTATCTCTGAGGCCACCTCCTGCTGCCTCTGCACTGACTCAGGGCCTTCACCTGCTGCAGAGGGCGCTTGCACCAAGGCCGGCGACCTGTGGGCTTCCTGCCCTGCCTGCCCTTGGGGACTCTCTCCCCTCATTCCTCCTGGCCTCCTCCTCTTTCTCCTTTTTGGAACAACTGTGCATAATCCCCTCTCCCCTTCCTTCCCCATTCCCTACACTCCCACCTGCCCCTTCTGGTTCTATGCCAGCAGCTGGCCAGTGAGTAGTGCCAAATCAAACAGATGTGCACAATACTGGCCGGCACGTGCTCTCAGGCTCCCTGTGCAGCCCCTGCCGGAGGAGGGCTCTCTCTCTCAACTGACCAAAGGCCGGGAACTCCCTTTCAGGGGCACTGTCAGATGCCAAGGCCTGAAGGTCTCCCTCCTTCTTAGCTTGCAATTCTATTTCTTTCAGTTCAGCACCTCTTCCTTGACTTTGGTGACTTCTCTTTATTTTTTATTTATTTATAACGCTTCCTCATTAATCCAAATCATGAGCGTTTTAAGGATCATATTTTAAAAAGACCGAAATCAATAGTCTTTAAAATGGGCTTTAAAATTGAAGTTCTTTCAGATTTGTAAAAAACATCACAATAGGCCAGAAATGAGCCAGGAGAATAATAACAGCTGGTCTTCTTCACCACAGCCTGCCCAAGCCCAGAATCTTAACCATGTCACTTCCTTCCTTTCTTTCTTAGTCAGTGGCATGCAAAATTCATGGTAATTCTCAGAAGCAGGTACCCTTGCAAGCAAGCATCTTTGATTTTCTGTACAAATGGCTAATTCTACTCACTCCCACCTACCTGTCTAAGTGGGGATGAGTTGAGAATAGCAGCAATTAACCCAAGAGAGCCCTGTGACAGATCAAAGCCCTCTGGAACACTAAAGTCTCATTGAAAATAAAAGTAACAGATCTAGCATAATGATATGAAGATTGTTCAAGTTTTAAATTATATATTTTTTCTTATAAACACAAGAAATGAAACAGCTTGTGTTCTGCAAAGCTGCCACATAAGAAACGGTCCCAACAGAAATGAAAAGTAACAATAACAACAAAAGTTCAGTAATTCATGCAGATGAGTTTTGCAAAATATGGTCTTAAATCTTGACAATCATCAGTGCCTACCTGACTGTCTCAAAATTTCACAGCTATGCGTGCCTTCTGCATTTCTTAGTGGAATACACAAAATGCAAGATTACTAAGTTTGACCTTGTCTAGGTTTTTGTATGTTGCTTAAGAGATTATCAACATTTTGGAAATATTAACTTGTAATAGTCTGTTTCCATTTTCCCCCCGACTTCCAGGAGGCTCAGAGTTGAATCCCATGCTCTGTCCAACAACGATGCTGACTTTTGACATTTCTTTTTTCTTTAATCTAAGTTTCTAGTTCTATGTTTTTTTAAAACTCAGTATTTAATTTTATTTATATTATAAATTGTCTAAAATACTTTTTGGAAAAACATGGGTGCTATAATAAAGAAAGGGAACTCCGTAAAAATGACTACTAATAATGGGGATGATAATGATTCCTGACACTTCACTTTCTACTTTTAATTAGTTATTTATGTACTTGTTAGACTGCAAATTCCCTGAGGGCAGCCCTGGGCTTGCCATGTCCCTGCATCTCCCATGGGCTGGGTGTTTAGTAGGATTCTGTTGGATAAATACAACCTTAGGATCAATTTAGAGAAACAGTAAGGTTTTTCTTCCCCTTTCTTTTCCATTCCTGTCCTTTCCCCCATTTTTTCCTTTTTTTTTTTTTTAGAAAAGGCTGTATTGATAGAACTCTTCTGCAATCTGAACAGCCTATTTATATGGGACTGCTTCTGTACTGCTGGGTGAGAAGTTATTTTCTCCTCTTTCCCCTTCGAAGCCCATCATAAATTTTTTTCTTCCTCTACATTGTTCTCTCCGTCTTCCTGCATAATACTCTGTAATGTTCTCCTACATAAATAATAACCACTTACATTTACATAAGCACCGGTAATATTGGTCCATTCTTTTGAAAAAGGATTTAAGATGGACATCGCAGAGGATTTTTAAATTTTACAGCGCACTCTCAGATGCCATTGCTGCTGTTATTAGCTAATAATTGATTGTGTACTTACCATGTGCCAGGCTCTAGGCAAGGGCTTTTTCTACTGTCTCACTGAGGCTTACAGTAATCCTATGGAGGAGCTACTCACATTATTCCCATTTTTGATGCAAAGAAAGGAGAGGTTCTGAAACTTGCCTATTCTCACACAGCTTAAGGGAGCAGCGCTGGGGTTTGAGGCTTGACCTTGTACTATAAAACCAAGGCTCTAATCTTTGGATCACTTTATCCTTTTGCATCATTAATTCAACCCAGTGAAACAAGCAAAGTGGGGGAGATTAGCTCTGTCCTACAGATGAGAGGAAAGTGAAGGAATAGTGTTTAGTGTGATATCCAGGACATCAACTTTATTCTTTACTCATAGCGTACCTGGTCTCCAGTCAAGGTAGACATGGATATTTCTATTACAATAGAAAGATTATGGGAGCTGTGGGTGCTTTCTTAACTTACACATGCACTCAGATGAGACAGAAGGATTTAATTCCTGGTCTGTTTGACTCTAAAGTTCATATTTTTTCTCCTGTCATGTGGAAAAATTGGCTCAGGTACACAAAGTGGGTTATCAAAAAAATAGCACCAGCTATAATCATGTCTGCTCGGAAGGCTGAGGCAGGAAGATAGTAAGTTTAAGGCCAGTCTGTCTGACTTAGCAAAACCCTGTCTCAAGATTTAAAAAAAAAAAAAAAAAAAAATTAGATCTGAGCTTAGTGATAGAGCACCACTGGTTCAATCCCCAGTACCTGGAATGAGGGTTCTTGTAGAGGGAGTGGGGGTGGGGGTGATGGAAAACCAGTACCAAAGTTGTTTTAAATTAGAGTTCTTTTAATGACCCTTCTTAGGTTCTGGTTTCTGCTGGGGTCAAAAAGTGCAGTGCTTGTCTAGCTACTGATTGTCTTTCCCCATGTGACCTTGGAGATGGGGAGAGCATCTTATTGTGACTTGACAAGGCAAATGCATTGAATTTCCATCTCATTCAGAGCAGAGAGAGAGAATAGCTTTGGGAACAAGGCTAGTTTGAAACAAGGGTTCCTGAAGCTAATTAAAAACTAGGCTGGAGCTGCACTTTTCATTCCTTAAGAATGTTCGACCTCATTAAATAGGAAAAAACAAGTGGAATTTTTTGAATTTTTTTTTTTTTTTCCTTCAGTTTCTGCCGGGGATGGGGACTTTAAGAGAGTGAGACATGTTTCTAGGGCTCCCAGGCCGAACAGCCTGCAATGACATTGTGGTTGCCAGTGAAGATTGCCCTTCTTGAGTGCTTATCACCCTGGGAGGCTGGCAAGGGTGCACTGCAGTGCAGAAGGACACACACTGTTCACTCGCTGCTTCAGATGCCCCATCCTGCACTCTCTCTTCTGCAGTCACAGAGGGTGGAGCAAGTGGTTGCTCTTAGGAAGGGGTTCCCATGGGCTCCTTCACGGAAACTTGGAGTACACTGGAACTCATGGCCACAAGGTTCCAGGTCAAAAGAAACAAAATTTCACAGTCTCTGGATGGCATAAAAAAATCCTAACGTTTGAACTTGGAGTTTACGGTGGTCAGTGGTAAGTCAGGGGCCATATGCTCAAGTCATGAAGATGCCAAGAATTGGTGACACCAAAAAATCAGGCCAGCAGAGACTTAAACTGAATTCCTTGACTTTTGACTGAAAATTCTTTCTATGGCTCTCTGTGGTGCCAAGCACTGTGCTGGCAGCTTGGCATATATGCAGTGCTTCTAACCCTGCAGTGTAGCTAGCATTCTGATTTTACAGGTGCGGAAGTAGAAACTCTAGCCATCATCCTCTTCTCGGCTCTGGGCCCTCGTGAAGTTCATGGAATGCAGTAGGAGGAATCCACATTTTGCTGACCTTTAGAACTGGAAGGGATACTAGAGGTCATCTCTGTCTCTTGAGGATAATGGTAAAAAGATATCCAAAGCTGGAAATGTAAATTAATTTGTTCAGGGACACAGAGTGGAGCTGACACACCCACCCAGGCCTCTGGGCTTTTCCTTCCATGTGGATCAGCTTTTTCCTCTCCATGTAACAGCAGGAGAACAAAGAGATGAAACTGCCATCTGGGATGCATGGAACAAATGTCACGGCCTGCTCTGGCTCTGGCTCTAAGCAAGATTACTACAGACATGGCAGTTTTCAAAGAACTTCTCATTTGGTCTGTCCAACATCCCTAAAAAATGAGGGAAGGGGAAGCTTTGAACTTCTGAAGATAAATTGTCAGTGATAAAAATGAACATCTATTCTATGACACGTCTTAAGCCTTGCAGAAGAAAGTTGCAGGAAAAGAGCAAAATGTTTCGGTATTTTCTGAATTTCATCATCTTGCAATCTTGGTGTCAGACAGTGTTAAATCTTCTCTTCAAAATAATGACAAGTTACCTGTCTCATTTCTTCCTAAACTGTTGGGGGGTACAGGGGAAAGCTCCTCTAGAAACAGCTGTGTCTTATCTCACAACTTTCTAGGGAATGTATAGTCTACATTCACAGCCGTGACATAAACAGTAGTCTCTCTGAGTCACGGGCAGGATTGACTTGACTCTTGGAATATCAGAAACCAGAAATGGCTATATGTTCTGGGGTCTGACCACAGAACCCTGCACAGGAGGGTTAAGAGACATGAGGGTTGAAAGGGATAGTGAAGACTACTTCAAACTCCTATTTTCTGAATCAAACATTACCTGCTTTTCATTTGACCATTGGTCCAGAGAAATTCTCAAGTGGTGTACCTGCTGGTGGAAGCACCTGGAAACTACTCCGGATGCGGAAACTCACACAGGAGATTTTATTAAGTGCACAGGCAGAGTGTCTGGAGAGAGAGAGAGAGAGAGAGAGAGAGAGAGAGAGAGAGAGAGAGAGAGAGAGAAAGGGAGAGAATGGTGGTGGAGCTATTCTTAAGTAGTGGAATTTCGTTGGCTAATAACAATGGACCAATGACTCACTAGGAAGTTCACCGGCTAACAATCTGGACCAATGACTGCCTAGGATGTTCCCAGGCTGCCTATCTGGGTTGTAAAATGGTGTGTATGTGTGTGTGTGGGGGGCGGGCGGGGCAGAATACTGGTGGCAGCGAAATAGCAGATCTGGTGCCAATAGCTGGTGCAGTGATGATCAAAGTCATTTGCAAGGGCACAGAGTAAGTGGTTTAGATGCTTAGGTCTACTTTTCACCTTTAGTATTCTTTGTGAACGAGGTTTATTTTTTTGTTAAATGAATTATATAATGGTTCTAATGTTGGCCTGTGTTTTAAATCGAATGAAATATAAGAATTATACACATTCAAGCTAGTCTTAGGGTCCCTACACTTCTGCCACCGAATGGTTTGCAAGTCTCTAGACAGATCATGCCAATTCCCACTAAATATTAATAACTTTTCCAGTTTGATACCAGGGCTTTACACTCACCAAGAAAAGAATTGAAGCTGGACATGTCCTGAATGATTTGAGTGATAATTATCAAGTATCTTATTCTACTTGATCCTCAAAAGAACCTGTGTAGTAGATGGGAAAGGGATCTTTATTGCCACTATGCAGAGGAGGAAACTGAGGAACAGACAGATGAAGGGACCGGCATGAGGAAACATAGTGTGCTAGATACAGGAACAGTAGGTCACCTCAATTTCAGTTCAGAAATTCTTTCCTTTTTATTGCATACTTTTTTTAATTCTCCCAGATTTTAAGTATATGTATTTGGTTACTGATAATGTCTTCTCAAGGTAGGAAAAACACCTGGGTACTACTTGCCACACCACAGTAATGACCAGATGCTCTGTACGTACCCGTATTTCTCTGTCTGAATTCCCTCTAGTGGGAATGCTTTTCCAAATAGCCAGCTTCTCCTTCTTCAGTTGAAGGCCAACTCAAATCACATTTACTCTCTGATTGATTTCTTTTCCATATGTCTCCATAGTGCTTGATATGCCTCTGCTACAGCACATCTGTGGCACCAACCAATACCTAAGTGTTTCTCATGGGGGTGGGCCATAGAAGGAGGGAACTCAATGACCAATTTGAAGGCAAGCTTGTTGAGATGCATGGTAAAGTCTTTGTTTTTACATGTTCATCATTTAACACAGTGCCTGGCACACAGTACCTATTCCACAGATATTTGACTAAAAGATGCCCAGAACCTGAAAGTTAGGCTACTCCTAAAAAGAAATAAGGTAGTAAGCAATGGAGTAACATAATAAAATGGAAACTAGGTTTTCAATCTTCATATTTCAGAGTAGATTTCTTGAGGCTATGGAAAGTTTCCTGAACACTGTGAATCATGTGATCATCATAAATGCTTTGGGGGCTCAGGGGCTCTTGGAACCTGTTTGTCAGACGGGTCAACCAGCATTTCCTGTTCTGAGTGAGCGTGAGCTCCCTAAACTAACGCCTGGAGAGGTGGGTGCTGGCCTGCCTGTGCTGTTGTTAGCCCAGACTTTTCCTTTTAATGAAGTGTCAAAAACAACTTTAGATGGAGAGAATGAATTGAGTAGGGAATAAAAAAAAATCCGTGAGTCCCAGAATAACCTCCAGTTTTGTAATGATTTATCCTGTTCCTTTGTTAGTTCTGCAATTAAGCAAGAGTACTTTATATGCCTGAATGACCCATGGATCGTATCTTAATCAAATTAATGTGTCTACAACATAAGACTGATTTCACGTTCAAAAATTAGAATGACAAATGATGCAAAACCCAAGTTCTTCTCTCTTTCCTTTCTCTCTCTTCTCCCCTCAAAACCCTCTATTGTGAAAGGTCAACTGTTGAAAGTCTGTTGTTTTGATGAGGACCATGAGATCCTCATCAAAATGTGAACAGGTCAGCTACCTCCCCTTACCCACCTCAAACCAACTGTATGTGTGTGTGATTCTATGTGTAAGTTTGGGTGAAAAAAAATGTACTGTGGTTGATTCTTCTTGTTCACTTCCTGCCACTGACATTTGTTGCTGCTGCTGTGTAATGAGGTTGAGGCTGTGCTGGAGAGTTGGATGCAAACAACCTACATATTTATTTCCCAATTTTGACTACTTCTCACCACCACTGTTCTGGGAAAACCAGGGAAGTAGGAAAAGTTGGCCAGAAATATTATCTAGAAATTGCACCACCCTGAAGCAACCCTCCATTTTTAAAAATCATACATCATGAGTTAATAATTTTTTTATAAACAGGCCCTTGTGGGTTTGAGTCTGGGCAACTACTGAAGCTTCCCTGGGCTCTATTCATTTATTTTTTTGAGGGAAATTCGGCAACTGTTTCCCATACTCATCCAATTTATTTTATGTCATTTATGTAGTAAATGGAAAGAAAAAGTTAATCAGATCACATCACTTCCCTGTTTGAAAACCTATAATGGTTTCCTACTGCTCTTCGCACTTAGAATAAAATTCAAAGTTCTTGCCATGGCTTAGAAGGGCCTATATAATCTGGTCCCTGCTTTTCCCATCCATTTAGTCTTTTACCACGCAGTGGCAAGTGGCCCCCACACAGGCCACTTGCTTTGCAGGCCTCATGCAAGCTGTCCCTGCGGCCCACTGACCCTCTACTCCATTCTTGGCTCAGAGCACCAGGGTCTCCCCGAAGGCAGCACCTCTCAGACACACCAGTGTGAACTCTTCCATTTCTTCTGCCGCATTTTCCCACACCACCTTGTACATTCTCCCTTGTCATTAGTTGTAATTTTATGTATGTTTCTGTGCTTAATTTTAATTTAATATCTGTTATTTTCTCTAGTCAATAAGCTTTATGTCTGCTTTGTTTGCTTCTTTATCTAGTCCTGGGTGTATAGTAGGAACTTAATATTTATTGAATGTGAAAATGGGCAACAAATTGGCTTTCATAACACTTAAAATTCCTTAGCCATGAAATGAGAATGGTCATGTCATGCTTTATTCTATGGCTAGCTACGGAATTCATTTTGATGTTTGCTTTACACTGAACTTTGAGATGTTGGGATATCAGCTGGACATGGAAGGATGTGAGACAGAGTTTTTTGTTTTTCTCCTCTGTTCAAAGTTCATTGGCTCATGCAGCGGGGATTACATGCAGCCTCTGTTTTTCAAACTAGGTCAGGCAAGAGTAGCTAAACTGTGGCTGTTTCTCCTCTTCTTTAGGCCCGTTAGTTAGTGTCTGGCCTTTAACCAGCCAGGCAAGTTACAGAGAATACTCAAGTCAGCTGTTGGAGTCCCCATGCCATACCCTTCTCTGCGAGTTTCTTCTTGTTCAAGTAACCATGGAGAGATTAAAAGAGAGGTTCAGAAATGACTGGAGATGATACTAAGTGCAAAATGCCACTGTCCTCCCAATCCTTTCTCAAAAGGCTCAAGAAAGACCTGGGCCTTCTGTCTCTGTCGTTACCTTTTACTCCATCCCTCCTGGGCCTGCGATGCAGAGCCTAGAGCTTCTCTAGGTGTATTCTCTCAGAACCTATGGCTGTGACTTCTTTCTAGGCCAAGAATTTCTTCCAGGCTAGATGCAGAAATCTCAGAGAAGCTGGAGAATGAAGAATTGAAAGTGACAAAAGGAGCTATTTGTTTTCAGGAAAACTGATGATTATATGTGGACTTCAATTTATCTATAAAAATGAGGGTTTAAAGGACAAGCCTCACAGGGCATTTATGAATAAATTAAATTATATATAAAATAGTATTCTTACCATAGCCAATACTCGAAGATTGATAAATATTCTTAATCTACCACTGTCATTTTCCCTTGCTCTTTGACCACTCCAGAATCCATGTGATTCAGCCCAGGATGGGAGGAAAGAATTAATTACAGACAGTTTACCAAGGTGTCAGGAAGTCGGTTGAGTTTAGAAGTTGAATCAGTTAGAGGATTGACCTCACATTGAATTTTTCGCCTCAGCTCTGTATATATGCTTTTAGAATGCCAATATGCCCAGAAGTTTTAATTGAAAGCAAATGCAATCTCCCTTATGCATTCAAAACTAGCAATCTAGTGGACAGAGTTTTTTGTTAGAAACACCCCACTGTCTATTTTTTTCAAACCTGCTCCACTCCCCAAGGAAACAAATCCTTAGAAGAATGTGAGCTGATCAGAAGAGAAAAACTGCTGGCAAATCTTACCATCAAAATAGAAATGTAAGCATTTTTATGTGGACCCAGAGAAAACTAGTTGGATTCTGAACCAGAAAGGCACTTTTTTTTTTTTTTTTTTTAGTTGGCATTGTTGTTTTTCAAGTCAGTTTCCTTAAAACAATGGTAGTATTCATCATGTTCAAGGATGTGTATGGATGGGAGATCTGGAAGGACACTCACAGAAGATCAGGGATCTACCTTGGACAATACAATGCTTGCCAGGGAGACATGACTAGGATGGTCCATTGGAAAGGGGTGAGAGAACCTCCTAGTTTTCCAGCTGCTTTTTCTCCACTGCCTTCTTTCAAACTAGGATTTTGGTGCTGCTGTCTTTATTTTTTGTTTGTTTAGAACTTGTAGAATTCTGCTGAAGTTCTCAGGTTGGAGAGCACTTCCAGCTCTCTGCTAGGTCCCTCTCATGGGATTTCTGCTCCTTGAAAGTTGTCATTCTAGAAAAAAA
Source organism: Sciurus carolinensis (assembly GCF_902686445.1). Taxonomy (NCBI): domain Eukaryota; kingdom Metazoa; phylum Chordata; class Mammalia; order Rodentia; family Sciuridae; genus Sciurus; species Sciurus carolinensis. The sequence continues at coordinate 58,022,341 of NC_062221.1, read as the reverse complement.
GGGTTGGCCAGTTGAAGTTATGGGATCTGAGTTCAAGTGCCAGCATCACTGTTTACAGAGTGTGAGCACGCCCATCGCTCCTCTGGCCTGTTCCACAGTTTCCTCGTTGGTAAAAGAAGAAAAAAATCATGTCTGCATCACTAAGTTATTAGAAGAGATGATCTAAGATATCCAGAGTGATCTAAGATATGGTAAGCAACCTGTACTCTTTGGTTCCCTTCCTTGGGTAACCATCCATTCTCTACCATGTTCTTACTGATAAAGTAGCCTTCCAAATATCAGGGACATTGAGAGACAAGGGAAGACAATTTTAGTGGGAATGAGCTCAGGGCTTCAAGAGGTAGGGAAGGAGCTTGTCAGGGGAATTTTGTACGTGAGGGAGTTTCATCTTTGAAATTTTCATGAATGTTTGATTGGATATGAAGTTATAACTGTAGAAGAATTTTCTAGACTATGTGCTATTTGAAAATATTTCTTAAAGTCTAGGGAAATTTTTCATTTTACAATTGTTTATATTTTTTGCTTTTTGTTGACTATGGTCTTTTTAGTAAAGCAGCAGGATATTGAGGTTTATTGGTTGAGGAAATGGGTCATGTCAATATTAGAGATAATATGATAGGTGACCAATCTGTTGTTAATTACTTTTAAGTGGGGGAGATAGAATATTAAATAAACAATAACAATAAATTGAACAAAAACAGAGGTAGTATATACTGCCCAAAGAACACTTTATATGGGGAGCCCAAACCAGGCGGGACACTCAGGAGGTAGTTAGGGTCAAGGAAGGCTTCTGGAGGAGTAGCATGTGAAGTAAGATTTGAATTATAGGAAGTCCAGACAGAATCAGAGGAATGTTCCACATAGAGAAACCAGGATGGGCAAAGGCCCCAGAAGAAAGAACACAAAGTCATGTAGAAGATTGAAGAAAGTTTGGTTGGGCTGGAAGAAAGGGTACTGGGTGGGGATTAGTCAGAGGTAGTCAGGAGACAGTTCATGAGCATCTGGGAAGACAGGTTGAAGAAGTAAGGATCAGGGTCTGTCCTAGAACCATTAAGTGTTTTGATCAAGGGCTGATCATAATGGGCAATGCTGACTGCTGGGTAGGCCTGTCTAGTCACTTGTCAAGCAAGAGAAGATAGTGGCCTGGATTCAGCCTATAGTGATGGAGGAGAAGAGAAGAGAAGGGATTAAGAGATGTTTAGGTGGAAGATTAAGAAGACTTTGCAGTGGGTTGGAAGTGGGGTAATTGAGGAGGAAGGAGCTGTTGGGGATGATACCCAGGAATTTGGCACAGGTGCTGGGTGGCTTTCATTGAGAAAGGAACTCAGGGAAGAAGCATGTGTTAGCAGACAGGTGGTGAGTATAGTGTGGAGATAAAGATTTGGTGGTTTTCATTGTGTAGATCATTGTTTCTCAAACTATTTTCCCAGGTACCACCTGCATCTGATGCACCTGTGGTGTCCTATAAACAGATTACCAGGGAAGACTGGAATAATGGCTTACCAGTGGTTGAATATTTTATCTATGAAATGGACATAGAGAATATACATTTGTACATTCTTGTGAAACAAAGGACCATTTAAATAATGGTGTCTGGGTATTCTGGGCCAGGAATGATGCAGAGCGGAAAAAGTGGGAAGAGTTCCCTTTATTTCTCCTCTCCTCTCTTCTTTTTCTTCTGATCTGTCTCACACCCCTTTGCCCCCAGCATACAAGTGTATGCTTATCTTGCTTGTTTTGCTTTTGGAGGGAGGAACAGTACAAATGAGGCCTAGCCCCATTCTTTTTTTTTTTTTTTAAGTCTAATTCAGGACAAAAAAAAAAAAAAAGCTTTCATCGAAAGAACAGATGTCATCTGCTTTGGTCCTTTGTGGTGGTTTTATTTTATTTTATTAAAAAAATTTTTTTCTTGCAGATGAGGCTCATTTAAACATAATGAAAAGGCAACAAAAGGCCCTGCACAGAGGAGCTTCAGATTTGGTTTGACTCAGGGAGGAAGACCAAACAAGGAGATGTCCTGTCCATTTGGCTCCCCTCTCTTGGGCCCAGAGCAGCTGCATTTCAGATGCAAATGGGAGATGAGGGAGGGGAAGGAGGGCGGTGGAAGTGCCCAGGAAGCTGGCGTGCAGGTGTTGAGGATTCCAGGCATCACTGCAACGACAGGCTCTGGAAACACAGGGCTCGCAGACAGAGCGGGCTTGACGTGTTGCTTGGAGGGCTCAAGTGGACCCGCAGCTGCACTGGACATTCCTTTTTGTGGTCATCAATGGGCCCTGTATTGAAAATATGAGAGTGAGCAACTGGCACATTCAGAGAAAGGAAACGCTTTGGAAGTGGAGCAAACACCAGGCTGAAGGGGCTTCCCCTTGACTGTGTTCATTATTAAAACCCACGTACATGCATAAAGTAGATATTTGATATACGATACTATGGCAGCCTGGGGCTGGAAGGAATCCATGGAATCATCAAGTCCATCCGTCTCATTCTATGGATAAGAAAACGTGCTTCAAGGAGTTGAGTGACTTGGCCCAGGTCACATAGCATGTTAGTGAGACAGAGAACATAAAATGGGAGATGGGAATATTTATTGAGCCTTCTCTGTCCTAGGCCCTGCTCAATATTTTGTGCATATGGTTTTGTGCAGTTTACATAGCAGACATATGAGATAGGTTTCATTATTTCCCTTTTCAATATGGGGAAATTGAGACTTCAGTGAATTGAAAAATTGTTCCCAGTTGCTGGGTGCAGTGGCATACGCATAAAATTCCAGCTACCTAGGGGACTGAGTCAGGAGGATCTCAAATTTGAGGCCAGCCTGAGCAACTTAGCCAGCCCTTGTCCCCAAAATAAAATTTTAAAAAGGGATGGGGTTGTAGCTCATAGGTAGAATGCTTGCCTAGTTTGCACAAAGCCCTAGGTTCATCTCCAAACACACACACAAACACACACTGTCCCAAGTCAAAAAATAATAAGTAATGGTCAGGATTTGAGTCTAGATATGCATGCTTTATTCTAAAAATCATCCTTTTCATTATTATATTTTTTCCTGACTCCTAGGCAAGTGTTTTTCTCCGTCTCTCTCTTTTTCATACACACACACACATACACACACACACACAATCGCACCTGTATAGATGCAAATGTTGTTTCTGTTCCCATATATGTAAAATACAATAACATGTATATACTAAAACCTTGAAACATAAAACATTTAACTTCAGACATAAATACTAAACTACAATAGTGCTATCAAACACAGCTATAAAATAGTTACAGTTATGGTTGATGATAATCCCTTTCACATATGTTCTTAATGACTGATTTGGTTTTGAATTGTTCCTTTTTATTTGAAAAGTGTGCTCTTCCTTAGAGATAGAACCCAGTGTGTACCACTATTACTAATGCTATGAGTCTGCAGATTTGTGTCTGTGAGGCACATTCATAAACATTGGTTTGATGCACTTTGACAATACCTGCATAAGAAAGGTAGTGGGCAAGTTCATTAGTCCCATCTTATAGATGAAAAGTTGAACAATTCTCCCAGAGGAAGCTGGAGGGCGAACTCAACACAATGGAAGAAACTATCCAGTGAGGGGCCATGCTGATGATGGAGACTGGTGGAGGAGAACCCTGGGAGTACAGGGGCATCTGCCTCCCTGCTGAAAGATGCTGTGGTCTGATGTGTAGAACTTGGAACTTGAAAACAGACAACCTGACACCCTGTGGGTGTGTGAGTGTGTGGGTGACAGCAGAGAGTGTGTGGGTGGTGCTAGAAGGTGAAGGGATCGTGAAGAGGTGACCTAGAAGAGGTGATACTGTGTGGGTGGCTTCCTTTGCACAGATGTGTCACCCTCTGTGCCTGCCTGAGGTCAGTGACAGTGCTTATATGAATGCCAACAAAACAGTACCCATGTGGTAGGGGGTACCCATACTTTTGCTGGTGACATGGCCAGAGGTGGCCTGTGTCCTGATTTTGGGGGTTCCTATGAAGAGCACTGGTTTAGAACAGTTTTCTAACTTCTGAGATCAGCTGTTTTGCTGTGTGGGTGGACCCACAGTTCCACTCCTTTCTTGGGAGAAATAACTCAGCAATATCTCCTGCTAATTAGTGGGTCAGGAGTATGACCTGTGTATTTGAAGAATAATATTGTATAAAATCTGAGGCTAATGGAGGTGTGTACACACACACACACACACACACACACACACACACACATATATATATATATATAAATAAACAACCTAGGTCAGATAACTCTTTTATAGATGGAAACACTGGGGACCTGATGAAAAAAGCTGCTTTATTACTTCATGCCTGTCATTGATATTTCATTTGTTCAACTGACATTTGCTGAGTAGGTATTCTGAAAAAGGTCCTGCCTTTAAGGATCTAAAGTCCCAGGGGAGAGAGATTGGCACAGGCAATCCCAATGTCAATAGGATGGTCAATCACATCTGAGAGGTCACAACAGAGATAACATTTGAGCCAAATCTGGGAAGATAATACAGTTTTTGCAGAGAAGTGCATACCTGGGAGAAGGAGTGGTAGGTTAAAGACTAGAGGTGGGAAGAGTGCTATGTGATACAGGACTCTGAGGGCCGGCTGGAATCTAGGGAGTGTCTCTGTATATACGAGTTTGTGGGGTGGGGTCAGCAGGCAGAACCAGAAGGTGGGGAGGTGCTGGATCACAAAGGGTTTAGTACACCAGACTGGAGAGTCTGGACCATCCTGTGGAAACTGGAAGCCTTGAAAGATGATAAACAGAGTCATAACCAAATTAGAAACGAGTTTTGAATATATTGTTCCATGCACAGACTGAAAAATGGGCAGGAGAGAGATTGGGCCAAGGAGATAGAAGATTCTGAAATTAGTCTCCGTGAATGATGAAGTCCTGATCAGAGCCAGCTGCCATAGAGAGAAAGAGGAGAAAACAAATGTGAGAAATTCAAAGACTGTAATTCATTCAGATATTGGAGTGATTAGGGATGCAGGTAGAGGATGGACCCAGGATGTCTTGGGGTCTAGTTTGGGTGATGGGTGGACAGTGCCGTCAACCAGGACAGGAGGTGAGTGGGGTGGGTGGGGTGAAAATCCTGTGTTCAGTTGGAAACTTGCTGCCTGTGGGATGTGTGGGGATATCAAGCTGGTGCTGAGGCTGGAGAAGATAGCCTAGAGTACAGGAGAGAGGCCAAGTTTGGGAACTAGGCAGCCATCAGGAACCTCATGTGCAGAGATTTAGATAATTCAGGGCATTTTTTAAAAGCCAATCCATCAAAAGTGGTGTTCATATGTCCCAGTACCTGGTTGCAAGTCTTCAGAGGAAGACTCCACCATTTCAACATTTGCTTTGAAGGGCCTCCCTGGCACGTAGGGAAGTCACCATGAGGTGAGGTTGAAGGAGGCAAGGGGAAGCACTTGGGACCCTGTTTGTCTGCATCATGATAGAGCCAGGAACCCAACAGGGCCAAATCATTTTAATCTTGGAGCCATCCTTCATCAGATAAAGAGCTCACTCATTTCCTCTTCAGCCCCCACCCCCTTCCCACCACCACCACCTCCTCACCTTAGTCATTGGAACTGAGTCATCCTTTGAGCCTATTCCTGTTGCCTTTCCCTCCATCACGGTGGAAGGAGTTTGGGTAGGAGCCCCTGGGCACAGGCATTGCCATCTGCTGGCCAGATAGGAACCAGGAAAGGATCCTAGACCCTGGGTTTCCATCCCTTTACCACCATTTGGTTCCCAAGAGGCAAAAGGAGGGGCAAGGCTGACCAGTCTTTGTGACTCTTAGGAAAGAGGAGCTGGTAGGGCCTGAGCACTTCCCGTGTGCCAGGCAAATGCCGCCAACATTCCCTCCCTTTCCCGGTGCTTTTAGGCAGTGGCATTGTCCTCAGATGGGGAATATGAAGCTCAATCAAGTTAAGCCAGTTTCTCAAGTTCACACAGAGGGATATTTGAAGATTTTGAATCTCACCCTATTTCCACCATGTTGCTCTTCCTCCCTGCCTCATCTCTAGGGGAGGATGGCATTTGAGCCAACTCATGTTTGAGTACCTACTGTGTACGACACACTGTGCCACAGTGGTTAATAGAGGGTCTATGCTCTCAAGAAGCTCAGTATCCTTTAATAAAGACTCTTGATCCTTTGATATGCACATTGAATATTATCCGGGTACCACCTATGAGCAGAGCTCTGTGGGGGACATGAAGGTAAGTGACCTGGAGTTTTAGCTTGGGCACACTGAAACACTAAGGATACAGAGGAAGGGGCATTGAGGAGTCTCTGGAGAATTCAAGGACAATATCTCAGTTTTTTAGACAGACTTTCAAGATGGAGGCTTTTGACAGACCAAGAATCAGGCTGGAAAATGAGGGTACAGGAACTGTAAGCACATTGGTGGGGGGAAATACAGGGACACCAGGTAATAAGGAGAGCAGGGAGAGTTGACACATGATGGGCAGTCATTAAGTAGTTGGAACATGTTTTTAAAGCCCTATTAACAAGAGATGAACTGCTGAATTTTGAATACTCCTTTGTTCTTCTGTTGACCAATCAACTATTTATTACCTGCCTCCACAGTTCTAGGCATTGTGCTAGGTGTTGTGGGTCTGAGGGTTACTAAAAAGCAGGGACAGGCCCCCAACATCAAGGAAACTCATCAGAGGGTGACAATTTGATGAATATTTGCAAACTTGGATAATATTAAAAAGGAGTGGAAGTCCAGATGCAGTGGTGAGAGAGTAAAAGGGAACCTGGAGAAGGAGGCATTGGTGGGTCTCAAGAAACTTAAAAGCAAATGTTCCCGTGATTTCTTCAAAACCATAAGCAGAAGGAGGGACTGTATAAAGGGAAAAGAGGGGTGGGAGGGATGGGGAGGAAGGAAAAAATAACAGAATGAATCAAACATCATTACCCTATGTAAATGTATGATTACACAAATGGTATGCTGTTACTCCAGGTACAAACAGAAACAACATGTATCCCATTTGTTTACAATAAAAATAAATTAAAAAAAAAACCCATAAGCAGAAATAAAGAGGAGGGGATTCACACTTCTAAAAAGTAGTAAAGAATGAGGAAGATTCAGGGGAAGTAAAAATATAATAGAAGCAACAAACCAAATAGAAGGTTTGAAAAACAAGGAAAGTGTTCAAAAAGCTCAAACAAGAAAAAAATAACTAAAGCTGGGCACGGTGGCACATGCCTGTAATCCTAGCAGCTCGGGAGCCTGAGGCAGGAAGATCGCTAGTTCAAAGCCAGCCTCAGCAACAGTGAGGCGCTAAGCAACTCAGTGAGACCCTGTCTCTAAATAAAATACAAAATAGGGCTGGGGATGGGGCTCAGTGTTCCAGTGCCCCTGAGTTCAATCCCCAGTCCCCACCAAAACAAAAAAAAAAAAAAAAAAAAGGAAAGAAAAAGAAAATGAAGATAGTAGGAGAGACCAGAGAATAAGGGGAACTATTTTTGGAGAGAAGTTGGAAAGACTTTGAAGAAATAGCATTTAAGGTGAATCTGAAAAATGAATTGAGTGATTGCTTCATACGTGTGAATGCATTTTGTGTGTAGGGATAGGGAAGCGGGGCAGGGAACGTTGATTCAGAAGAATGGCATGAACAAAGAGGAATCAGATGATAAAACAAGATTTCTAGTAAAATAACAGGACAGGGTGGTCTGGAAGCTGCTGCACCTTGCCTGCTTTCAGTTGTGGAGGTTCTGCTGTAGAGCTCCTCCCGGGAAATAGCTGCTGAGCCCTGGTCTTGAGTCCTTAGCAACTTCCACTCCTGAGATTAGCTTCAGTGTCTTCATCTGTGGAGTTGGCTAAAACAAACCTGTGTACCTTTCACCATACTGATACTAAGAAGTGACAAAACACAAATTATCTATAGAATTCACTCAAAAACTAATGATGTGGGGTTGATGATTAAAGTCAGAAGAGAGTTTTGCAACTTTTATTAAGCATATGCGTAATACATACACTTAATGCCATCAGCTCCTAGGACACAGGTGGGGGTTTTCATTTCCATATCTACATCTCTCTAAATGAAGAAGTGGCCTTTGAATAGCTGCAGGGCACTGACACTCTACTGTGTTCCTTGGAACACTCCTGAAAAGAGAAAATTGCCTTCATTTTTCTTAATTTCTAGCACCCTTTTCCTTCCTAGGCTCACAAAGGGGCTTCAGTTTGGAGCCAAAGCACATCACACACAGGATTAGTGTCTGAGCTGGAATAAGAATCCAGATTTCCACAGCACTGGACTGACACTTTCTGAAAGCCAAAGCCCTGGCAGAGTTTTCTCCTTTGTTGTATAAGAGCCTAAGAATGCTTAGACTCCGCAACCTTCAGAGACAAATGAGAAAACATTTCCATGTTATTCAATTAGTCACCATCCCTGAGAGCTTGACTGACTGCTCTAGGAGAGTCAGTGTGCTGGAGGAACAAGAGTCCTGAAGTTGGAGCACAGAGTTTTGGCCTTCATTTTACCATATATTATCTGTATGACCGTGGACATGGCCACTTCTGCAATCTGTGGCCCTGTTTCCCCGTTTCCAAAATAAGGTAGTAGGTATGTGACTGCTGAATCTTGGCAGCCCTGATGTGCTGTGTTTCTAGGACTTGAAGCCCTCACAGCAGTCGCCTAGGAAGCATTTAACTAGGCTTGAGATCACCCATTTGCCTATGTTCATTGTCTGAAAGGACCATTTCTATTTCTTGCTGATATACTATCACCTAAAACTAAACTGCAAATTGGTTTTCTCCACAACACTTTCAGTACTAGTGTCTCATGGGCATCTTTACATACTTTCAAGATTTTCTGTTGATGAAGGCTCAGTGGGGTCTGAACTGATGCCAAATGAAATTTGATTTATAATACAGGAAGCACAGTGTTCAGTCAATGCAGGCCAAGCAAAAGGTGATGGATAACGTGATCAGCAGTAGCCAGGGAAGGGATGGGCAGATTGGTTTGGTCCAGGCAACAATCATTAAAGCTTTTCCTTTTATTGCCACCACCCAAGGCTCTCCTTTCAGGTTTCTAATAATAAATGTCCTGGACAGTGAAGAGTTTGCTTGTGAAAATTGGTAAGTTCTTCTTTTCTCTATATTCATACTGATGTGTGTGTATAGTTTATACCTATGATTTGACTCCTGTACATCCCTGATTTCAATGTGTCTATCTAATCTCTGATACTTTTATGATTCCTGCAGTTGGTGCAAACCAGGGAAGGAAAGTGCAAAAGCTTTAATCCACAAGAAAGACTTGTGGAGGAGCTTTCTGATCTCTTTTATACTAAGAGTTTTCAGAAAAGAAGAAAGTAGATTCATCCTTCCACTTTGAATCAGGTCAATACTATGAGATAGCATTTCCATGATAACCCTGTGAGATAGATAGGACCAGAAGAGGAATCAGAAAGTCACCCAGCTAGCAAGTTCCAGCACTAGAAGACAATTACTACCTGAAAAAAAAAATTGTAAGGTGTAATTTCATAATTCTCTCATCATACACAGTAATAATACGATCTCACAAATGAGGAGGCAGAAGCTCTCAAGCTAATCTCCAAGTTGCCCTCTGGTTTGTGATTTGGCCTGGGCCTGTGAATGACTTGGACAAATGCCCATGATGTGGTAGTACTTCTTTTTGCTTCCTTATGAATGTTGCCATTCTGGTGAGGCAGTTTTATTGAAAGTTTGCATTTCTGTCATTCTCAGTCCTTTGGAAAACCCATTTCATGGTCTAGTAGGGCAGAGTTTCATCCAATAGTACTTTTGACTCTGTGGTTTCAAAGCGTAGTGCCCACCCTCTGGCTGAGTTTCAGGCAATAATGCTTTACAGTCTGCTAGTTAAATTAGAAACAATGATAACATAATAGTCAAGTTTGGTCCCAACACCCTGACAGGTCCCAACCCTCAATCTATAAGTAGAATAGGTAGAAGGGGAGGAATATGTTTGGGATTCTTCTGAAGAATTCCTGTTTGTTCTACAGCTGGATAGAACATGAAAACTCATTTGGCCATGTACCCAAATCCTACCCCATGATTGGAAAAACTTGTGCTCTACAGACCACCTCTCAAGACTCAATGCCGACAGGCTAGAAATAAACGAGAACAATTAATTCTAAAATTATCCCAAAGACAAATCTTCCTTCTAAAGGTCTGGATGGGTTTAATGTCTAGAGTGTGTGCTATTTGTGTTTTTCTCTCAAGCACTAATTAAATGATTGATTTAGCTCTGGCCCCCAGAGCTCCAGGGTCCCCAGAAATGAGGTATCTAACTGGGTGCATCTGCCCACCCTTCCAAGGCAGTCCTGGCATGAGGTCCCCACTGTGATGAGGCAGTGGACTTCAGAATTCAGTACACTCAGATGCTCCAATAAGAGCAGCTTGGTTCGCGGTTCACCTCAGGACAATGCAAACTGAGCTATGCATTTACTGTAATTCTAATCAGATGATTCTATAATTGGAAGAATACCAGTGGCATTCTGTCTTTGGAGTCTTCTCCATTAAGTGACTGAACAAGGGCCAGGGGACCTTTGCTTGTCCCAAATGCAGATCCTGTAGAGACTTTGGGATCTGGGTATCATTATGTTCCATTCTATAATAGAATCAAGTTATTTCTTCTTTCTTGCTATGATTATAAAATGCAAATAGTAGTCATTTCCTGGATACTCTCAATAAATTCTTACCAATTGCTCTCCTAACAATGAAGAACAAATGAAATGAAATGAAATGTGTGTGTGTGTGTGTGTTTGGGGCAGGGGATGTCTGTGTATATGATTGATAACAGTAATTGAATATATTAAGTTAATATTTCCAAGTCTAGATCATAAACATATATGGAAATGATTGTAGGAAATAATAAAAATAGTATTGTGAATTCCTTAATCACACCAAGTACCTCGATTAGAGACAGAAAGAAATATTATAGACAAATGTATTGAGGTACTAGCTTATGATGGAAACATTGCAAAGTATTGTGTGACTTTGGGAAATATAGAAATGAATCAGATCTAGACCTTAACCTTGAAGAACTCATAATTTAAAGAGAAAGATAAATCATGACCATAAAAATCATAATCCAAGATGGAAAGTTCAAGACCTGTGGTCCTGGGAGTTAGAGGAAGGAAAGACCACTTCCTGCTGGGAAAATCTGGCTTGGCTTTGTGAAGACGGTGGATTTTGAAACATACTTCAAAAAACAGTAAGGATTTAGTCCAGGAACCAAACAAACAAACAAACAAAAAACAAAAAAGAGAAATAATCACAGAAGCAAAGGCAAGAGAGGAAGTGTAAGGATGAGGAACTGGTAGATATTGCATTCAGGCAGTCAGTAAAGGATTTCACCTCAGACCCCTGGGGATCTTATTAAAATATAGGTTCTGATGGAGTATATTGTGTGGGGCCTAAGACTGTGCATTTCTTTTTTTTTTGTTTAATCACCTTTGCTTCTTTATTTTTCTTATTTTTTTGAAATATCTACAGTATCTTTATTCAAAAGAGTGACAGAATATAAGCATTCAAAGTATATAGACCCATAAACACAATTAAATGGATAATGATTTTTTTACACAGTAGTTATAATTTTTCTTTTATTTTTTATTAAATAATGTCTATTCATTATTACATTTACAAACTAAATTTTGATGAAAATATGTATTATAATGCTCAGTTTTTCATGCAAGTCAACCACAAAGATTATTTTCTCACGCTTTGAAATATGAGATGATTAAAACCATTAATTAGAGTTGAAGTAGATCTAACTAAGAAAAGGCATCAAGGCATCTAGGAGCATAAACCCCTAAAGTTAGCTCAAGAGAACAGAAGTGACTATCATAAAGTAGGTGGTAGGAGTCTAAGAAATTTCGATGCACTAAAAGCCTGAATAATACATGTTTTCATAAAGAAGTTGTATGAACATGTAAATAGGAGAGCATTCAATGATTTTCATAGTAAACAGTTAGCTTTTTTAAAAAAAATTTTTTTTATTTTTAATTTATTTTTATTGTAAACAAATGGGATACACGTTGTTTCTGTTTGTACATAGAGTAACAGCATACCATTTGCATAATCATACATTTACATAGGGTAATGATGTTTGATTCATTCAGTTATTTTTTCCTTCCCCCCACCCCTCCCACCCCTCTTTTCCCTCTATATAGTCCCTCCTTCGTCCATTCTTGCCCCCCCACCCCCCATTATGTGTCATCATCCACTTATCAGTGAGATCATTCGACCTTTGGTTTTTTGAGATTGGCTTATCTCACTTAGCATGATATTCTCCAATTTCATCCATTTGCCTGCAAATGCCATAATTTTATTATTCTTTATAGCTGAGTAATATTCCATTGTATATATATACCACAGTTTCTTTATCCATTCATCAATTGAAGGACATCTAAGTTGGTTCCACAATCTGGCTATTGTGAATTGAGCAGCTATGAACATTGATGTGGCTGTATCTCTGTAGTATGCTGATTTTAAGTCCTTTGGGTATAGGCCGAGGAGTGAGATAGCTGGGTCAAATGGTGGGTCCATTCCAAGTTTTCTAAGGAATCTCCACACTGCTTTCCAGAGTGGCTGCACTAATTTGCAGCCCCACCAGCAATGTATGAATGTACCTTTTTCCCCACATCCTCTCCAACACCTATTATCGCTTGTATTCTTGATAATCGCCATTCTAATTGGGGTGAGATGGAATCTTAGGGTAGTTTTGATTTGCATTTCTCTTATTACTAAAGATGGTGAACACTTTTTCATATGTTTGTTGATTGCTTGTAGATCTTCTTCTGTGAAGTGTTTGTACATGTCCTTAGTCCATTTGTTGATTGGGTTATTTGTATTCTTGGTGTAGAGTTTTTTGAGTTCTTTATATATTCTGGAAATTAGCGCTCTATCTGAAGTATGAGTGGCAAAGATATTCTCCCACTCTTTAGGCTCTCTCTTCACATTGCTGATAGTTTCCTTTGCTGAGAGAAAGCTATTTAGTTTGAATCTGTCCCAGTTATTGATTCTTGCTTTTATTTCTTGTGCTATGGGAGTCCTGTTAAGGAAGTCTGATCCTAAGCCAACAAGTTGAAGATTTGGACCTACTTTGTCTTCTATAAGATGCAGGGTCTTTGGTCTGATTTCAAGGTCCTTGATCCATTGTGAGTTGATTTTTGTGCAGGGTGAGAGATAGGGGTTTAGTTTCATTCTGTTGCATATGGATTTCCAGTTTTCCCAGCACCATTTGTTGAAGAGGCTATCTTTTCTCTATTGCATGTTTGTGGCACCTTTGTCTAGTATGAGAAAATTGTATTTATTTGGGTTTGTGTCCGTGTCCTCTATTCTGTACCATTGATTTACCTGCCTATTTTGGTGCCAATACCATGCCATTTTTGTGACTATTGCTTTGTAGTATAGTTGAAGTTCTGGTATTGCGATACCCCCTGTTTCATTCTCCTGCTAAGGATTGCTTTAGCTATTCTGGGTTTCTTATTCTTCCAGATGAATTTCATGATTGCTTGCTCTATTTCTGTAAGGTACATCATTGAGATTTTAATTGGAATTGCATCGAATCTGTATACCACTTTTGGTAGTATGGCCATTTTGACAATATTAATTCTGCCTATCTAAGAACATGGGAGATCTTTCCATCTTCTAAGGTCTTCCTCAATTTCTTTCTTCAATGTTTTGTAGTTTTCATTGTAGGGATCTTTTACCTCTTTGGTTAGATTGATTCCCAAGTATTTTATTTTATTTTTTTTGAGGCTATTGCAAATGGAGTTGTTTTCCTCATTTCCCTTTCAGATGTTTTGTTGCTTGCGTATAAAAATGCTTTAGATTTATGCATGTTGATTTTATAGCCTACTATTTTGCTGAATTCATTGATGAGGTCTAGAAGTTTTCTGGAGGAGTTTTTTGGCTCCTCTAAATATAGAATCATGTCATCCGCAAATAGTGACAGCTTAAGTTCCTCTTTTCCTATTCATATCCCTTTAATTTCTTTAGTCTGCCTAATTGCTCTGGCTAGAGTTTCGAGGACAATGTTGAATAGAAGTGGTGAAAGAGGACATCCCTGTCTTGTTCCTGTTTTTAAAGGGAATGGTTTCAGTTTTTCTCCATTAATAATGATGTTGGCCATGGGCTCAGCGTAAATAGCCTTTACAATGTTCATGTATGTTCCTACTATCCCTATTTTTTTTAGTGTTCTGAGCATGAAGGGGTGTTGTATTTTGTTGAACGCTTTTTCTGCGTCAATTGATATAACCGTATAATTCTTATCCTTAAGTCTATTGACATGATAGATTACGTTTATTGATTTACGGATGTTAAACCATCCTTGCACTCCAGGGATGAACCCCACTTGATCGTGGTGCACAATTTTCTTAATATGTTTTTGGATACAGTTTGCCAATATTTTGTTAAGGATCTTTGCATCTATATTCATCAAGGATATTGGTCTAAAATTTTCTTTCCTTGATGTGTCTTTGCCTGGTTTGGGTATGAGGGTGATATTAGCTTCATAGAATGAGTTTGGTAGGGTACCCTCCTTTTCTATTTCCTGGAATACTTTGAGAAGTATTGGAATGAGTTCTTCTTTGAACGTCTTGTAGAACTCGACTGAGAATCCATCTGGTCCTGGACTTTTCTTGGATGGCAGGTTTTTAATGGCTTCTTCTATTTCATTGCTTGATATTGATCTGTTTAAATTGTGTATGTCCTCCTAGTTCAGTTTGGGAGGAGCATATGTCTCTAGAAATTTGTCAATGTCTTTGGTAGTTTCTATTTTGTTGGAATACAGATTTTCAGAGTAGCTTCTCATTATGTTATGTATCTCAGTGGTGTCTGTCATGATATTTCCTTTTTCATCACGAATTTTAGTAATTTGAGTTTTCTCTCTCCTCTTTGTTAGTGTGGCTAAGGGTTTGTATATTTTGTTTACTTTTTCAAAGAACCAACTTTTTGTTTTGACAATTTTTTGAATTGTTTCTTTTGTTTCAATTTCATTGATTTCAGCTCTGATTTTAATTATTTCCTGAGTTCTACTACTTTTGCTGTTATTCTGTTCTTCTTTTTCTAGGGCTTTGAGCTGTAATGTTAGGTCATTTAGTTGTTGTCTTTTCATTCTTTTCTGGAATGCGCTCCATGCAATGAATTTTCCTTTTAGTATCGCTTTCATAGTGTCCCAGAGATTTTGATATGTTGTATCGTCATTCTCATTGACCTCTAAGAATTTTTTTATCTCCTCTCTGATGTTTTCTGTTATCCATGTTTCATTCAATAGCATATTATTTAGTCTCCAGGTGTTGGAGTAATTTCTGTTTTTTATTTTGTCATTGATTTCTACTCTCAGTCCTTTATGATCTGATAGAACACAAGGCAGTATCTCTATTTTTTTGCATTTCCTAAGGGCTGCTTTGTGGCATAACATATGGTCTATTTTTGAGAAGGTTCCATGTGCTGCTGAGAAGAAAGTGAATCTGCTCGTTGATGGATGGAATATTCTATATATATCTATTAAGTCTAGATTATTGATTGTGTTATTGAGTTCTATGGTTTCGTTGGTTGGTTTTTGTTTGGAAGATCTATCTAGTGGTGACAGCAGTGTGTTAAAATCACCCAGAATTATTGTGTTGTGGTCTATGTGATTCCTGAAATTGAGAAGGATTTGTTTGATGTGTAGGAATGCACCATTGTTTGGGGCATAAATATTTACTATCGTTATGTCTTCCTGATTTATGTTTCCCTTAAGCAGTATGAAATGTCCTTCTTTATGCCTTCTGACTAACTTTGGCTTGAAGTCCACTTTATCTGATATAAAGATGGAAACCCCTGCTTTTTTACTGAGTCCATGTGCGTGGTAGGTTTTTTCCCATCCTTTCACCTTTAGTCTGTGGATGTCTTTTTCTATGAGATGAGTCTCTTGCAGGCAGCATATTGTTGGGTCTTTCTTTTTAATCCATTCTGCCAGTCTATGTCTTTTGACTGATGAGTTTAGGCCATTAATGTTCAGGGTTACTATTGAGATATGATTCATATTCCCAGTCATTTGGGCTTATTTTTGGTTTTTGACTTGACTTGGTTTCTCCTTTGATTGGTTTTTCTCTAAGGTAGTTCCTCTCTTTGCTGACCTCCATTGTTGTTTTTCATTTCCTCCTCATGGAATATTTTGTTGAGAACATTCTGTAGCGCTGCCTTTCTATTTGTAAATTCTTTTAACTTTTGTTTATCATGGAAGGATTTTATTTCATCTTCAAATCTGAAGGTTAGTTTTGCTGGGTATAGGATTCTTGGTTGGCAACCATGTTCTTTCAGAGCTTGAAATATGTTGTTTCAGGCCCTTCTAACTTTAGAGTCTGGGTTGAGAAGTCAGCTGCTATCCATATTGGTCTCCCCCTATATGTAATCTGATGTTTTTCTCTCGCGGCCTTCAAAATCCTATCTTTATTTTGAATGTTAGGCATTTTCATTATAATGTGCCTTGGTGTGGATCTGTTGTGATTCTGTGCATTTGGTGTTCTGTAAGCCTCTTGTATTTGATTTTCCATTTCATTCTTCAGGTTTGGGAAATTTTCTGATATTATGTTATTGAATAGGTTGTTCAACCCTTTGGTTTGTATCTCTGTGCCTTTCTCAATCCCAATAATCTCAAATTTGGTCTTTTCATGATGTCCCATAGTTCTTGGAGATTCTGTTCATGATTTCTTACCATCTTTTCTGTTTGGGCAACTTTATTTTCAAGATTAAATATTTTGTCTTCATTGTCTGAGGTTCTGTCTTCCAAGTGGTCTAGTCTTTTGGTGATGCTTTCCATTGAGTTTCTTATTTGGTTTATTGTTTCCTTCATTTCAAGGATTTCCATTTGGTTTTTTTTGAGAATCTCTATCTCTTTGTTGAAGTGATCTTTTGCTTCCTGCAGTTGCTCTTTCAGCTTATTGGTATTATCATTCATTGCCTGCATTTGCTCTGTTGTCTCATATTTTGCTTCGCGAATCATCTTAATCATGTATAATCTGAAGTTCTTTTCTGACATTTCTTCTAACATACTGTCATTGGATTCTATTAATATAGAATTTAGATTTGTTTGGATCATTTTCTTCCCTTGTTTTTTCATGTTGTTCATGTATCTTCCCCTCTAGCAGTGCAGATCTGGGGTATTGCAGATTTCCCCCTATAGGCTTATAGTGGCCCTATAGGTTTTGAAAACCTTTTCTTTAAGGGGAGATCAATATTAGCAGTGCCCAATTCAGACACTATGCAATCCTAGACCAAATAGCCCCTATGAGGACAATAACAAAATTGTCATAATAAACAGAATGAGTTCAAATATTATCTTCAGTATAACAAACAGATTTGCAATAAGGTCTGCAGTTTCTAATGGAGGACAAAGAGGATGCAGAGGGATGTAGAATGTGGCTGTTAATGGGATAAGAAAAGAATATACAGAAGTTCTAGATAATAGAAAGGGTGAGAGTGTAATCAAAAGAAATTGGTTGTTAGCATGCAAAAAAGGGAGAAAGAGACTCTGAGGGAACAGGTAAACAAAAGGAAAAGAGAGCAAGAAAAGTAAAGAAATAAAAACTTAAAATTGTTCAATAAGGAGAAGAAAGAAAATCAACAGTATAACAGTCATATAGTAATGAAACCTCCCAGTGTTCAGTAGCCTGATGCATGAGAGGTACCTGACATTGAGCTTCCAGTCTCCAGCAGGCATCTCAGGATGGGATTTGCCCCACCCAAAGATTGGAGCTCCGGCTTCCAGGATTATCCAAGATGGCCACTCTGGCTTTGAAATGTGTTGGCAAATGGGGAGCTGCAGCTCAGGGTGTGAATATGGTCAGCTGGAGGTTCTGGAGGCGGGGTGCGGTTGGTCAGGCACTGGTCCTGGATTTCGCGTGTGTTTGGTGTGGTTGTGGGATCCTGGAGGCTGGGTGCTGTCGGTCTGGGGTCTCGGTGATAGGGCGCAGTCAGTTGGTCTGGGGGTCCTGGCAGCAGGGAGCAGTCAGTCGATGTGAGGGCCCCAGAGGCAGGGAGTGATCGGTTGGGCTGAGGGATCCTGGAGACGAGGCTCAATCAGTCCAGTCAGGGGTCCTACGGGGCCTGGCTGTTGTCTCAAAATGGCGGCAGCCATGTGTAATCAAACCTGCAGGTACTGTGACAGAGAACTTCCAGGCAACAGCAGGCAGCTGGTGCTCCACTGGCAGTCTGCGATCAGTTTGCTTGAGACTGTGCATTTCTAATGAACTCCCAGGTGAAGCTCACGCTGCTGTTCCTCTGAACAATAGGGAATCAATGAGAGTTTTACGCCATAGGAGAGAGTTACCCTTCAGCTGACACATCTCTTAAATGAAACTTTCTGAGGACACGCAACACCTGGCACAGCAAATAGTTCTCTGCGAACATTTGCCTTTACATCCTTCTTTCTCTACTTGTTTTGATCAAAATGATAATCCAGTTAGGGGGTGAAAGGGGTGGAAAGACACTGAAGACCTGGATTCCAGAAACCAGACACAGCACAAACAAACCACTACGTAAGTGATGTTTGGGTTTCAGCAATGGTTTCTCTTCCTGAACTGGTTGATTGAAGGTCAGAAGTGAGCTGCTGAATTCCGATACATTCAAGAGGGATTTAAATACTGGCCCTCTAGATTGATTACTAATATAATTTTATAATAAGATAACGCTTTAGTTGTACCATGGGGAAAGAATTGGAATTAGAATCAGAAGAACTAACCTTAACTCCTTCACTCACTTTGGGCCTGAAATGAACTTTTCCATCTATAACACAAGAGAATAATCCTCTCCCCAGTTACTCCTCAGTTTTTCATAAAAAATCAAATGAGCTAATGGGTGTGAACGTGCTTTGTAGACTAAGAAGCGTCTTGCAGATGTAATGGATGGGGACGTTAGTCTTTTCTCTGCTCCTGGGAATTGCCAGCAGAATGAGTTAGTAACTATGGGCTGGGGCATGTGACAACCTCAGGGTAAAGCCTCAGGTAATCTGGCACGAGAGATCCGGTGGCATTTGCTTTCTCTCTCAGAGCAGGATGCACCTGTGACCAGCAGGTCAGACTTAAGCTTGCATCTGGTTTTACAGCTTCCTGTGCTCTCTGGGGAAATGTTATCAGCAGCAATATTGCCCTGCAGAGCATCCCCTGGGAGTGACTTTGGGGGTAGACACAGATGCCCTGATCTTTTTCCTAAATTATATCCTATGTTCTCTGCTGCCCACTGAAGGTTTTCTGTGATCACACCTCCACGGTAGGTAACACAGGCAGGTAAGAATATTTGCTAGGTAGGGGTAGAGTCAAGAATTAGGGCTCCAGGCTAACAGAAAATAAGCAAGACACAAAGAAAACATCTATTGCATACAAATAGATGGCATTCCAGATGTGGAGAGGGACAAAGATAACTCAGAAAATCTAAAACTGCAAAGGTAATATCTGGACCAGGAAGATCAGTTTGGCAGGGAATTCTATTGCATTTCATATTTAATAGATCTGGTGTCCTTAGGATAACAAGCATTAGAAATAACCATGAAGGTCAGGTTTAATTCTCTAACTTTGCCCAGAAGGAAACTGAGGCATTTGGCAGGAAGAGCCTTTTCCCGATCACCTTGAAATAATTAAAGACACCAGGATAAATTCCAGGTCTCTTGATGATCTCTCCTCTGGAGAGAGGCTATCATTTGGCCTCTCCTGGCCTCAGTTTCTTGATTTGGAAAAAGAGAGGAAGAGCATCTGCCTCTGTTCTATGTTCTCCCAATTCCCAGTCAATGGGGTTCAGGAACCTGGGCTTCAATCTGGGCTGACAACATCTTCCCACCATGACCTGCTCCTAGGAATCATTCCCTCTTCCTTCATTCTTCCATCAGGAATCTGCAATAATGCTTAATCCCTGCTCTCAACTCACTTTCACTAGGGGAAATCAATAGATTCTTCAAGCGGTTGGACCACAGGATGATGCCGAGGCCAATTTTGTCAACCAGGTGCTCTGGTGAGGGAAGTTGTATGAGTCATTGTCGGCCAGAAATGTAAATCTGGCCTAAGGCTTCCTTTGCAGTGAAATTCAGGTCATTGATAATGGTGACCATCCATATAGCACATTACAATTATAAAGCACTTTACATACTTCATTTGCTTATCACAGCCACTCAGAGATGTTATTGTTATGCCCATTTTACACATGAGGAAAATAGGTCCTAGGGCATGGTAACCTGGGACTTAGTCAGACTGTTGGATTTTATCATTCATGCTATTTCACACAACTCTTTTTATCAGGCTTCCCTATTGCCTACCCAGCCTCCACAGATATAAAGAAAAGCAAGGAAGCCAACCTGCTTGGGGCTGCTCGCGTGGAGGTTCATTTTTGGAAAAGGGGTAATTGCAGCATCCAAGTATGTATGGTAGTCATGGCGATGGGCCTGGATAGAGACCTATGGGGCTGATGGCCTCTGTCCAACCCTCTCACCTGCATCCTCCAACTCCTGCTTCTGTCACCTTCCATTCCTCCGACTGAAGCTCAAACCTCCTAATTCTAAAACCAGGACTTTCTCCCCTACTTTAAAAGTACAAAACATAATTCAAAACTGTAGAGAAGGAAGCTGAACACTCTAACAAGCACCCATTGCAGTCACTTGTTCCTCTTGTTTGACAAACATATCTAGTTCTTTCCCTTCTGGGCATGTGGATGAATTGCCTCTTGAAGAGTAAGTAAAGTCATGTCACTAGTTATGGCCACCAAGTTGTGAAAGGAAGTGACTTGTGTCACTCCAAGGTCAGGCATGTAATTACTCTCCCTTTCCCAGTGGCACAACAAGGAGGTGGTGGCAGCTCTGTCAGTGTTGGTCTCTTAGTGATGTCAACAAGCAGGGCCTCCATGCCAGCATAAAAGATTTGAGCAAAAATGAAATCTTCATTATTTTAAGCCACCATGTTTCAGGGGTTTTGTTACTGTAGCAAAACCCAACCTATCCTGACCCTTATGTTCATATTCTCAGACCCTTTTTATGAATGTTAACTTTGTACCTGCTTCAGATTTTTAAAGAAACAAAAAATTCCAAAAACAACTGAGTCCTTTTGCAGCTCACTTCTTCTCAGCCCTTTCCCTTCCTCTCCAGAGCAAGTACCATCTCAAACATGGTATAACCATGTATTGCTCATGTTTGGTACATTCATTCCAGAAGCATGTGTCCAGGACCGTATATAGTTTTGTTTCATATTTCTGAAATTTTCAGGAATTATATGATACTAGTTCATTCTGCAAATTTCTTTCTTCATTCAACATTGTTTTTCAGGTGTGTCAATAGTTTGAGTTCAATTACTTTAGCTTCTGTAAAATATCCCTTTGTATGCATGTCAACATTTATTAAGCATTTCCCTGCTAATGAACTTTTAAATTACTTTTTCCTCTTAGAAACAATGATGCAGTGAACATCCTCGTACAAGACTTTTTTGTGTATATACACAAGAATCTCTCTTGGTTGTATATCTGACAGAGCTGCTGGGATAAAAGGCACATTTAGCTTTATATTTAGTAGATATTGCCAAATTTCTCTCCAAAACAATTGAATACATTTATAGTTCCATCATCAGTTTGTATGTATTTTGCTGTTGATTTATATCATCAAACATTTCACATTGTCAGACTTTTAACGTTTTGGCCAATCTGATGGGTATGAAATGATACCTCTTGATGCTCAAATTTGCATGTCTTCGATTATTAGTGAAGTTGAGTATCTTTCCCTTGCTTAAGGATCATTTCTTTTTCTGAGCTTTGCCTGCTGATATAGCCTGCAGATTTATTTCTAATTTTTCCTTCTTATGGGTGGGTAGATTATTGTCCCTCTTGTGTTCTGGGTATTAGTTCTCTGTCAGTTACATAAATTGTAAATGCATCTCTGCATCTGTGACTTCTTTTTAATTTTGTTGTTATTTACTAGCGAGCCATTATCTGCCTGCTTCTGCGCCCAGTTGATTTTTCAGATCAGAGCAACTACAGGGTGACAATTACTTGGAGATATGTTTTCAGAAGCCTAGGTGAATAAATGTTCCCCAATTCTAAGCATCTGTAGCAGGTTAAGGAGGTGTTCTTACAAAAGATCCTGTGAAGGACCTGTTTTGCTTACTCAGGGATCTCATTTGCTAATCCAATTGTGTAGTGAAAGCAAAAGAACCAGGTGTAAATGGAAAAAACCTTAGTCACTGAGGGTTGTTTGGGCTGCTCAGTGGTGAATATCAGAGGTGACTGGTCCCCCGGCCACTGTGAATCTGACATTGTTTGCCTGGCTGACATTTTGTAGACTAGCACATGTGGGCAGACACCAGAGAGAGGTTGCAGATACAAGTGGTCCTTCCTCTTCCCACACACACCTTGCACCGTCTTTACAGGTGTCATGATGGGAAGCCTGGGACATGCTCATTAGAAGGTAGGAAAAAGCAGCGACTTGGAAAGACTTCCAACTTTCTAGTGGGGAGGGTTTCTTTATAGCTTTGTTTACCTCTCAGTGCCCCAGCTAACCCCAGAGGAAAACCTTAGCTCAGGACAGGAAGCTCAGTGTGCCCGAAAGGACGACTACAATAGGGCAGTCCTATTCATGTGTCCTCTTGCACATCCCTCCAAGCTGTGCCCCAGGGGCCTGGGGCTGTATAGTGCTGAATGTACCATCACTCCCTAGGAAACCAATGGGGATGGCAGAAACTGAGCTCTGGGATCAATTATGTGGGTAAAACTACAAAGGCAAGGAATGAACCAGAAGAGTTATGGCTTAGGAACGACATGCTGGAAAAAGACTTGATGTTCCCAAGTGGAACTCTATGGCCCCAGGGGAGGTGACCCCAGCCGTCTGGTTGGCCAGCCAGAGTGCTGGGCCTCAGGAGCCAGGGCACACCTTCCGTTCCAGTTGACTCACTCGAGTGGCAAATTCTTTTCTCCCTCTCAATCCTCTCATCTTCAAAGTGAATTCATTAGGCCCCTCCATGCCATCGGCACTTGGCCAGGTGTTGTACTGGCCCATTAGGTGGACACGGGCCATAGCCCCAGGAAGCATGCCAAATGGGGTGGAGGATGGCAGCTGAGACCTATTGACATCCCCAGAGATTGTTCTGCGGCACTTTCTATAAACCCTCCAGCTGTTTCAAACTATTTGCGCAGGGTTCTCTGTATATGCTATGTTCTTCCCCATCCCTTGGTTTTAGCTCTCTGTGTTCTGTTTGCATGGAACATTCTTTCCCTCTGTCTGCTCAGTGTGCTCAAATGCTTAGTCCTGGGTGGAGACGTCTCTGATGACCTAGGGCAGAATCAGTTCCTAAGTTCCGTATATTCCCATGGCGTTGTGTCATTAATGGAGCACATACCACTTGGTGCTAGAAGCCTGGACATGTGTTTCTATCTCCCTGAATGGACTCTGAATTCCATAAGGTGGATTCTATGGCCTTTCCTGTACTTGGTGCAAGTGTGCTGAGTGAAGTGCAGGGAGGGATATAACTCCGGGTATTATTCGACACTCCCAGGTGGGAAGCAAGGTGGGGCTCTGTGCTTTTGTTTGCCTTTTGGTGAAATGGGCAGAGAGGGGATAAATTGGAAAAATGGCCTCTGAGAGGCTTTCTGGCCTTGCTGTCTTCTCATGGAAACCAGTTCATCAAAACTCTGTACAGGTCAAGATCATGCTTCACTTACAAATTTCTAAAGGGCCTCAACCTTCCTTCCCATGTCCATTCTGTCACCTTTTTAAAAAAGTGTATATGAACAGATTACAAATCCTCTGACTAAAGTTTTGAGAGTTTTGTGGGATTGATGGATTATGGAAAGCATATGAATCTTATCTTCCCTGAGAAATAAAATTCCCACCATATTTTCGTGTGACTTCACCAACCTGGATCTGTGTGGAAGGACCTCACTGTGTAGCTGTGCAGGTTGAAAAAGCATCTCTCTTCTTGACACCCTGTAGGCCAAGATGCACGTGCCACGCCCAGGTGTGCTTGTCTCCTGAGAACTGTTTCCTATGCTATCTCACTGTTCTTTGAGTGACAGGTTTGGAATCTCCTTCAGAGAGAGGACTGAGTCTCCTGCATGTTCGCAAGATGCCAACAGCACCAAGCTAGGATCTTAGAACTTCATAACCGGACTATGAGGTGAGGTGGGACAGTAGCTATTATCCACCCATATTGCAAATGGGACCAAGACTCTGAGAGTTGAAGTGACTTGATTGAGGCACATGGCTAAGACATTCTGAGTCAGTCCTAAGGAGACCTCTTGATTCTCTGTCCTGAATTTTCTTGACTCTAAAAAATTATTGAGACTGCTGCTTTATCAACTGGCTGTTCTTGGACCTTTGGTCTGATGAAGTTAGGAGCAGGTGAATTCTATTAGAAGGAAAAAGGGGTTTTAACCCACAAGTGATTTTGTGGGACAAAGGGGCTGCATTCATTAGTGAAGGGGGAAGTCAGATTAGTTAAAACTGTGCATTTGGTGGTTTCTATCATTAGCATTTCACTATGCCAGTAAATGAGTTGTTGAAGCCTGAAGTAGGGCCTCCTTCTGAAAACCTGAGAGGCTGGCACTGAGGGGTCCCTCATAAGGGAGTGCCCCCTCATAACTCCGAAGGCAGCAGGAGGATCACTTACTAGGGCAACTCTCTGAGACTTAGTTTTTGTGTCTCAAAAATGAGTACAATCAATCCTCCCCAGCTTACCTCAGAGGATGGTCATGAGGGTCACATATACTGCTAAAGGAGGCTGTGCTTCAGAACGGGACAATGCTGTGTGGAAACTGGGGAGCATCGTAGCACTCTTTTCATCCTCTTTTCTTACCATCTCAGCAGAGGGAAATGAGCCTGGCCCTCTAGTATCCTCAAAGTGACTCTAGAAACGATTTGCAAAAATATGTATTCCTATCACGTGGGACTAACCACAATCCCCATCCCATCCTAACTCACCTGTCAGAATGCTGAAGAAGATAATGTAGGTAATAGAAGCAAAGCATTTCTAAATTGTAAAAATCGCCATTATTGTGGCACATTCTCTTTCCTCCAAGGCTGAGGGTATCCCTAAATAACCTGAGAGGAATTTACCTAACCCTTCTACAACACTATTTTTGTCATGGCACTGCCTCATCTTGGGACTGAAGTGTTCCCCTTGACTGAGAAGCAGGAGAGGGCTGGACTGGAACTCATCTGTTCAGGGTTTTGTTCCTCATACCTTTTGGCTACTCTTTTTGAGTCAATGGCTCTAGTTTTCTGTAATGATCTGTAAGCTTCTGACTAAATTTCTTCATCTAGATATTCCAGAATCATCTCAAACTGAGCATACTCCAGTTGCTCTCGCTCTTCTTAGGTTGGTCCATCCACCAGCCCGTGTTCATGATTTCAGTTGCCATATTGCATATGTAAGGTACCCTTGCCAGAAAAACATCTTGAGTTAATTAGATAGCTCCACTCCCACCTCCAGTCCATCCTGGAGACTCCGGCACCTCGATTTCTTTTAAATCCTCCCTCTGCCCTCAACCCCATTGCCACTGCTTTTATTCAGAGTTTTGTCATCTCTCGCTTCATCTATGGCAATGGCTTCTTAACTTGCCTTCTTGTTATTTCTACCTGTCTCCACACTGCCTCTCTAGAAACTCAATTATAAAAGATGGAAAGCTAATCTTTCTGAGAATCTTCCAAGGCTGCCCATTGCTTTTAAGGTGAAATCTACACTCTTGGCCTGGCAGATGAGGACTTTGACCAGTTTAGTTCCAGCCTTTCTGCTGCCACATCCCTTACAAATTCTCTGTTCCAGTAACACAGGCTATGTACACCCTCTACCTGAACCTGTGCTCATTCCTCTGTGTTTTGACCAGGGAGCAGGCTTCAAATGACTCTTCCTTCTGCCTAGAGAGGCTTCCTCCTTTCCAGGCCTGATGTCCTGTTCTGGGAAGCTTTTCTGGTCCCTTTGGAAGAGCTGTCATGACTCGGTTCTCCTTCCACCTGTGTATGTCTCAGGTGTACTTACCACACGGTGTGAGATGGTTTGCTTCGTTTCTGAATCCTCCAAGACCAGCAACTCCTTAAAGACAGAAATGGAATCTCATTCATCCAGGATTTCAGCTACATACATATGCCTGACTAGTGAGAGCCTGGCAGTATTTGTTGACTAAATGGGTGGATAAAAGAGAAGACTGTTTTACATGGCACAGTTAAGTCGAGTTTAGGATGTGTTGACTAGAGGTCAATAGGTGTTGTGTTAATCAATGGAACTTTATTTATTTTAGGATATCTGGAAGAGCCAGTGGACAGACAGTACTTTAGATAAATCTGTCTGAAATCATCTGTCTACGTTGACCTTTGGTAGGGACTGGGTGACAGAGAATAAGTAGTTTTGCCGTTTACAGAAATTGCAGTCACTAGCGTTCTACATGCCTGACCCAAGTGAAACTGTATATTTTGACAATTCTATGTGCAGATGGGGAACTAGGGGCAGTAATATTCCATTAAAGAAAGGAAGAGGTCTGACTAGGAAATGGGGTATAAAAGGGTGTGTTTATTGACAATCAGAGTTCCCCTCAAGAAGTCTTGCTTTCTATCAGGTACCTGACATGGAATCAATACAGAATCCCTTCCTTATTCCATTCCATCAAGTTTCATGCAGTGTTAAGTCCAGTTCTGCTTGGAACTGGGGACTGTGTTTAAAACTCATATTCCCCAGGTGACCCCTGTCAACAGATCCTGGCCTCAAATGTGGTCTCAAAGTTGGCTGGGGCTGGGTGTAGTGGTGCACATCTGTAATACTAGCAACTCAGGAGGCTGAGGTAGGAGGATCACAAGTTGAAGGTCAGCCTCAGAAGTTTAGTGAGGCCCTAAGAAACTTGGCAAGACCTGTCTCAAAATAAAAAAATAAAAAGGGCTTGGGATGTGACTCAGTTGTTAAGTACCCCTGGGTTCAATCCCTGGTAACTTAAAAAAAAAAAAAGAAGAAGAAGACGACGACTGGGGTTTTTTTTTTCAGCAGACTCCATTGACTGACTCCCCAGCAATATTGTTATAGCTCTACATTGACAGCTTGGGCTTGATCTTGTTTTTAACCTCCACGGGCCATTGGTGTGAAGGTTTGTGGGCAAAAGCAGTTTCCAGTGCCCCTAGGTCCTGTACAATAGAGCTACCCCACAGGTCCCAAGGGTTGTTCACTTCATGTCACACAGCCCCACTTGAGCACAGCTATACTTAGCAGAGACACCTGGGGGCTCACAGTCTGGAGAGAGGATGCAAGTTCCTGTGCAGGGTTTGGCCAGTGCTGTGCATAGGTTAATGATTATTATGAATCATGAAGTCTGGTGATCAATGTTTGAAGTAAATTATAATAATAATTCAAAGGCAAATTGGATTTTGCTGTTTACAAAATGCTTGTACTTGCATGATTTCCTTTGATCTCACAGCAGCCCTGTGAGGCAGGCAAAGCCTCACCAAATGGGAAAGCTATTCCCATTTTGTAGATGGAGAATCCCAGACTTAAAGAAGGCAGGGGATGGACTAGGGTTGTGGCTCAGTGGTAGAGCGCTTGCTCTACTACTTGTGAGGCACTGGGTTGGATCCTCAGCACCATATAAAAATAAATAATTAAAATAAAGGCATAAAAAAAGAAAATTAAAAAAAAAAGAAGGCAGGTGACTTGTACAAGGTCACATAGATGGAATGGTGAGTGAACACTTCATCCCAGGCTTTCTGACTCCATTGTCATTCTGTGTTCTATTTCACCTTGCTTGCAGATCTCTTAAGTTACCAGATTTAGAAGTTGAGGGTCATTTTTCAGGATGATCAGACATATTTTAGGGATTAATGATGTTTACAAAGAAATTACCAGTTGTGATTTACTATTTTAATACCAAGCAGAGATTTAAATAAAAATAAGAATTCCCATATCTAAATTATTAGAGTAGACACAGTGCCTGTTTGTCAAAACTTGAGTCCCAGGCATCAAGAAGGCACCCAAAGTTCATTTTTCCAACCCAAGCCTTCAGAAAAATGCCCAGTGGTGGGCTAGAACTGGAGCAGGCTTGCATCTATGTGGGTGAGCTAGTTATGGGCATCTTTTCCTCCCTACACAGATATTGACATCATATTGGTAGCTTGAAATCAATTCTATGGGGTACAGGTATCTGCACAGTAGAAATGAGCAAATCTCTTAACTCAGGGCTCTTTCACCACCACGGTTGTTAAATATTTACCAGCACACCACTGCTTGTAGCAAACTCTGGCAGGCACAAGCTGGAGCTCAAAAGTTCTCCTCTGACATCTGCGTGGCACCATTTTCAGTGTTGATTTTGCCTCTAACCACAAGTTATACCCCAGTGCCATTTCTTAAATGGGAGACTCCATCTGAGCTTGCAAAATCAGATTGATGGGTTTCCACTAATAGTCCTTTGCATTTGTATAGTTTGCAAAGTGTTTTGACATCCCTCATCATTTCTGAGCTCCGTAGGATCTCTGGGTAGATGCTGTCTCTGCTTGGCAGAAAGGAAGGGCCTAGAGACCAGATAGGTGAAACACCCATGCCCAGGGGCATAGGCCTAGCAAGTGACAGACCAGGCTTGAGCTAGGTCTTTAGCCTCCTTAGGCTATGATCCTTCCCCTTGCACTAGTTACCTCCTTCACCCAGAATACTAGCAACACCTAGATCAGGCTACTGTCTAGAGTGCAGAGAAGAGAGGTCTAGCAACAAACCAGGGTGGCAATGGTCTTCACCCTTGACAGCAAAGGACAGATGCACTAACTTGGGGGTATGTCCATATTGCTGCCTTCCCCACTTTACTGATCTGGAGCATTCCTCCTTTGTCCTTGGTCCTCTCTTTGCTTCCATTAAAACCTTTTATGGGGACCTTGTGTATTTGGGTCCTGTTCTCAGCAGGAACTTGGAGCCTCCTGAATGACCCAGCATTAATGCTCTGCTTCCCCTCTTGCTCAACCCCCCGCCTTGCTGCTGCCCAGTGATGTATTGATTGGTAAGCATTTCACAACACATTTTCAAAACATGCCGAAGGTCAAGAATGAATGACTCATGGGCAGTCACATTTCTTTCTGCCTCAGTCCCTCTACATTTCATTGCTTAGTTGGCTAATGGAAGTCACTGAAAAAACTTAGGTAAAAGTTAACTGCCCAACCTTTCCTGGCAGGACTATTAAGTGGCTTGAAAAAGTAACTCCTCATCTTCTGTGCAGTGATTGACTTGCTGAATCACTTTGGATGTTAATACCAAGTCTCTTGAAGAGTATAAGGTGGGAGTTAAGGGATTTCAATACTGATCTGGCCACGGCCTTATCCCAGAGTACCAGAGAGGCTCTCAGCAGAAGAGAAAGTGGAGGTGAAAGGGAGGAACGTTGCTGTTCTGATAGTTTGTGATTCTACATTAGCTCTTGAAAGCTCAAGGATGTGACCCCTGATCCAGGCTTGTAGCTAATGACTCAGCTCTCTGCGCCAGGCCAAGAAGACCTCCCTGCGGAGCAGCAAAAAAATGCCTTGAGCTCAATAGTGGACAGAATTCTGGACCAGGGAGAGAGATCCTGGTTAATGCCCAGCTTTGCCATCTACAGTACAACTTTTCTGACAAGTGGCTTGATCTGTTAACATCTCAGTTCCCTCACTTTGGAACAGAAGATGGCGATGGTGCGTTCATTCACAGGGTTATTTCCGAGATTAAACAATAGAATTGCGTTAGCTGTTTTGGGTGCAAACCTTAATGCCTGGAGAGTGTGGCCCAAATGGGGGAGAAGAGCCAGGAGATCATGTTTTGATTCTCCATATGCAAGCTTTTTTCCCTAAAAAATAATCTAATTTACAGATTTAAAATTTCTAAATGTCTTATCTAGAACAATTAAGGGACTAGAAGTTTCTTAGTGGTTTCCTCTTTGGTTTTTGTACTTTAAATATCTTGAAGGGCATTTCATCCTAACATAAAATAATCACAGAAATTGGAAGTGGGTTGAAGTTAAGGTAACAGGTGTTCTGCTGCCTAGCCTTCGTCAGTCTGCCCCGCCCCATGTGCATCCTGCACCCCCAGTCTCTCCAGGCTGCTGCAGGCTCTGCTGCACCCCTCACTCCCCACTGGAGGATGAGCCAGTTAGAAAGGAAGCAAATTCGGTTATGTAAAGCACATCCCGGGTGAGGAAAGGCTTGCATGTGTTTCTGCTTCACTGAAATTGCTTCCCCCACCATCACCAATCTGTCCTTTCATCAGGACACAGTAGAACTCAGAGAGACCTTAGTAAAAGCACAGCTCTTACCTGCTCATTTCACAAATGAGCAACCTAAGAATCAGGGCAGAGTCGCACAGCCACAGTTAGGGCCACACAGCCCACTTGTGGCAGAGTCAGGACGCAGATGTCACTCTGACTTCTTTCTCTCCATTACACCAGAAGTTGAGAGAACACAGGGACCCAGACGAAGGCTTAGTTAAAATTGATCTTCGTGGAGTATGTTGGGCTTCTGGTGTTCAAGGACAGTTTTATGTTATGTGTCAATGGTACCTCAAAAGCTGTGATAGCTGGCTTGAATGAACTTATATAATAAACATTTATCACAGAACATGTGTCATCAAACACCTGCCAGATCTGAGTGTTGGCACCAAAGCTGCTTTCATTGTCAAAGAAGAGGGGAGAAAGGAACTTGGCTGAACAAAACTGGCAGACGTTTTTACTAGAAAATTCAGAGGTAATTTCTAGAGGAAAGGAAACATATTTTCAAAGTCTTTTATAATCTATTTAAATGTGAGGGGTGGATTTGGTAATTAAAGAATTGAAGAACACTGAGGACCGATTGATGCCTAAAGCCACCTCCAGACTCCTATACCCTCTGTCTGCCTTGGTCACAGAAGCCTGGAGAGCCAGAGGCTTCCCAGAGAAATGTTGCTGCTCTGCATCTAGGCTCCCATACACATGCACCCTAAAGCATGCTTGGTTCCCACTGGAATCTCTTTGCATTAGCAGAACACAACTAGAATCAAAAGGACATGGGCCAACAAAAAAGCATGGACTGCATTGAAGATGGACCTACCTACAGCCACATAATTGCCCAAATACACGGCCACTGCCCTTGGGTTACCTGCAGAGTAGTGAACTGTAAGATTTGTTCTTTTGTTTACTCATTTAATGGTTGTTAGGAGAGCACTGGATTAGAAAAGCTATTGCATTAGCAGCCATAACATCCTCTTTAAACCTGATTCTCACCCAGAGATTCTATACATTATCTGCCTTGCAGATGTCACCTAGCTGTTGGGAACACTGGGTGCAGGACAAGTGGAACTTTGTAAACTTCCATGAGTGCAAAGGAGTGCCATGGCACTTCTGTGCTCAGTACCATGTTGAGAAATATCAAAAGAGATGAGCCCTCCAGGATTTGCTACCCAGTGTTGGGAAGCCAAGTCACATTCAAACAAGATAAATATATATAATCTCAAATAGTTACTACGAGATGATGACTGAAGACTCTGAGCCCACTATGAGTGCATAGAAGCTGAGATCATCAATAGAGTAGAGGTGCTGGGGCTCCTGGGGGAGGTGATGAAGTGGACGGAAGGTGAAGAAGGTCTTTTTGGTGTGGCACAACTGAGTCAACTGGAGCAGGGTTTTCTGGGTAGACTTTGGATACACCAATCTACTTGGAATTAGAGCTCCCAGTTGGGCTGTAGTTATGTATTTGAAGTTTTGAAGGGTTACAGGCAAGGGAGAGTCAGAACCAATGGTGGGTGATGTAGAAATGATAGTCTGGGTGGAGTGACTGAACAGGGTGCTGTATGAATCCAGGCTGGGGATGATGAGGTTCTGGATCAGTCCAATGGAAATGGAGAGTCACAAATAAGTGTATGATTTCATTGCAGGGAAAGTTATGTTATTAACTCTTTCTCCTCTGCTTGGTGACTAAACTTTGGGACTTGAATTACATTGGGCAACTAAAGTCAATAAGGTAGGGAGCTTTTTAATATGACAGTGGAAAACACTTGGAAACTCAAAGTGTTCTCACATTTGTCTATTAATCAAAAAGGATGTGTAGTTGCTGGGTGATCTGTAGAATCAGAGATTATCAGAGCTGGACAGGACCATGTCCTGTTCACCTGGTCACCTGTCACCTGTCACATGACCAAGGCCACCTGGTCATATGTATAGATCATTTAAGAATTTATGCTCCAATGTCTCCAACAGCAGCACTCATTCACCCTCTCCTTAAACCTATCTAATGAAGGTGCTCACTACTGCTAGAGGAAAATCTTCCCCATGTTCAGTGAAAAGAAAAAAGAAAGTGTTGTGAAATCTTCATGTACTTTAACTGGGGAATTTATTGCTCTTGTACAAAAGTCAAGTCCCATGAAACCTGTGAAATAAGTGTTTTCATCTCTTTTCCTTTCCAGCTGATCAGTTGGATATCTTTCCAGGGAATTGGTGTCAGAAATCAAATCCAGGGAGTGGGAAGGTTGACAAGATTCAGAACTGTCTTGCCAAGCAGCAAAGTGAGGGGTAAAGTTAGGTCAGTTAAAAGAGGCAGCCTATAGGAGCATTGTATTAGATGTATGGTATATTTGGAACAGGAAAGGGCTTCAGTTAATAGTAGCTTATATTAATAAAACATTAAAAAAAAATCACTGTAATGAACAACCAGGAAAACCAACCAACCCTAAGACAACTTTTCTCTTCTTTTTGTAGGTAATAGGAAAGCAAGGAAACCTATTTTATTTCATGAAGTAAAAGGTCCAGTATTTGTGAAAAAAATTATTAGATCTGCTGCCACTGAACAAATAAACTCACCACTGAACCAGAGAAAGAATCATGAGAAATGGAATCATCCTACTATATTTGAAATGTCTTAATTGACACAGAGGAAACAGGAGATGGTCTCAAATGTACTGTTGCCCTACAATGGAAGGCATCCTTGCTAAAGCAAGCGGTGTCACCATAGTCTGTTTCAGACGATGTAGAAGATCTTCAACATTCATCTTAAAGTTTAGAATAAAAAAGATCGTCTTTACCAGGACAATGTTCCATGAGATAAAACAAGCCAGCAAACAAACAGAAGCAGGTCATTTTTCTCTCTTTGGCACTGTGCAGGACCATATGCTTCCAGAGATGGGGATTTAAAAATAGCCTGTCACACAGCTCACACAGTAGCCCTGAGACATGATGGGGGTGGGAAGGATAGCCTCATGCATAATAATAGTGACACTTCACTTTTATACTTCTCTTCAGAGTAACCAAGTGTACTTTATAGTTGTTTTCTTTAAAAAAAAAAACTAATCTTCCTGATATCCTTGTAAATTGAGTAGGAGGTGGCACAGTTGGTCCCACTTTGTAGAGACAATGAAGGAGGCATCCAAAGTAAAGGCACTCACTTGGAATTGCAGTGATTAGAGACTATCCTGTACTGTACAGGTCTGACAACTGGGCCTATAAGATCCATGGGTTCAGGTGATGTTACACAAACAAGAGAACCATTGCCACTGTTTTGAAACACATTGTCTGTCATTGTAAGCATTTCATCATTTTCTGATTTTAAGGCAAATTGGTTACAAGCCATAGTGACCTATATTTGCTGACATTTGAAATCAAAATCTCACATGGGTAAATGCCTTACATTTACATTTGGTGCTCCCTTACAATCTTAATAATAATGTCATTTTTCACATTTCTGTAATGGCTCATACTTGAAAATGGTTTTACATTTACCATCACATCAGATCTGTGTAACAAGCTGTAATTTAGGCCAGCCAGAGTTTCGATGAAAGGGAACAGAGGCTCACGGTGTGAGAGAACCTTCCCATCTGCTAAATGTCGCAGAAAATGACCAAAGCCCAGGCCTCCTCTCTGCATGTCTGGGGAACTTTCCTGCCAGTCACACTGCCACCTAGGTCTAAGTAATGTGTTAGACTTGGCTACAGAGGGTATGTGCTCAGAAGCCACTCATCCACCCAGTTTAGTGCCTGATACTCAGTTTCTAATTGGCAACGTGACTCGGAAGGGGGTCTCTAGATGTGGCAGGAACCAGGCAGACTCAGTAATGAGCTCCCTCATGGAAAGGAGATGCTTGGCACACTGATGGGTGTGGGCAGATAGTTTGGATGTACGTGCAGCCCAGTGATGTTGCGTGTTTGACTAGGTTTAACCCCCAACTCGAACCCTAGCTCCCCCCGCTCTGTATCATAACCACTCTCTCCAACGTCCAAAGCTCCCCAGCAGTTTTCCTCTTTATGGTACCTGGCAAAATCCCAATCCTGGCCACATGTAATGGCTCTCACTTCTCCTTTGCTTGCACCTAAGCAGCAGAATGTTGTGAAGAACTTTGCAGACCAGGTTGACCAGCTTACTTGAAATTTGTAATCACAAACCTCTACTGAACTCTGCCAGAGGGGCCTATAAAACTTGTAGAAAATTCTCATCTCAGTCTCTCAATCAAGTCTTGTACATCTTTGGCTCCCTCCTTAAATTTCCACCAGGCTGCACCTTTTCCCTTCCTCAGGATGATGATATTTCTTTCTTATTATCAGAGAAGAATTTCATTTCTCCACCACCAGCTCATTAACCCATGTGCTTCTGTCTAAGCACTTACACTGGCCCCCTCTTATTAAAGTGCAGGATGTGTCATGGCTCCTAAGTCAGCCCTTGCATTTGTCTTCTGAATCTTAACTCCCTTTCTGTATCTCTCTCCTGCAACATCAGTTTCTCTTGTTATGTTGCATCTGTCCCCTCAGCATTCAAATATGCCTTTATAACAACCCTTAAAAAATAAAAACATAGTAAAGGATATAAAAAAAATAGCAGCTTTTCCTCAATCCTACATGTCCTTCTAGATTTCTTTGATGCCTTCACAGAAAACTTTTACAGTTCCCATTTTTCCTTCTTCAGTTCCCATTCTCATTCCAATTTTTTTCAGATCTCACTCTATTAAATAGTCAAAATGTACTCCACGAACAAGACTACTCAGCATAATTTAATGTGGTTGATCCTTCATACTTCTTTAAACACTTTCTTCTCTAGGCTTCTGTGATTCCATGCTTAACATGACTTGCCCTTGATTTTCAGTCTCCTTTCCAGTTCTTCCTCCTCCACCTTGAATTTTAGAATGTCCGTAGGGTTTTGTCTCTAGACTATCTGTACTCTACCAGATGAACCCACTGAGTCTTATGGTTTTAAAATTCCATCCATCTGTAGATATCTCCAAATCTCTATCTTTAGCTGACATCCCCCTAGAGCACCAGCCTTGATAACTCTACTAGTAATTGTAAAAGGCATTTCAAACAAACCACGACCCAGCCAAACTACTGACTTACTCCTTCCTCAATCCTAATTCCTTCTTCCCAAGTTTTCCCTATCACAGTAAGTGGTACCCAGCCTCCTAACTGTTTCTGTAGGGCAAATAACTAAGAGCTATTCTAATTTTCTTGATTTCTCTCAAATCCCATGTTTAATCATTTGTCAAGTCATAGACTTTATGTCTTCAACACTTGTCAATTTAGGCTTGTGCACCATCGCCACTGGTCACTGTCTTATCACAATCTATCATCATGTTCTTCCTGTCCACAATTTTGCCCCCCATAGTCAGCTTTTCAAGTAGTGGTCAGATTGATTTTGATAAACCCACAAATTATGTCACCTCTCTACTGAATCCTCTAACCTTGAGATATTAAAGCCTTATGTGATCTAGCCCTGATGACCCATCCAGCATCATCTCCCCCTACTCATCCACAATGTTCACTGTCCTTTCTTTGCCTCACACTTGCCAGATACTCTGCAATCTGAGGACCTTTGCCCGTGCTTTTCCTTCTGTTTGAATGGTCTTCCAGCTCTATGGTGGTTGCCTCGCCTTGTCATTCAGGCCTCATTACAAATGTCATTCCCTTAGAGTAAGTTCACTCAACCAATTTTAGTAAGTATCCTTCTCTGTAAGTATTCAACTCTCTCACCAGAGAAGTGGTTTCTGTAAGTTGAATTTTAGTGAATAATACCCTTAACTTTGATAATAAGTCAATACAAAGACTGAATTTGAAATTGTTGCTCAATTGTCTCTTGTGGTTTCTAAAGACATTCTTTGCTGTGTCACCAAGTGACCTTCGCTATAAAGCCCCATATGGGGAATTCTTTTCTGCCAGAAAAGCTTTGCTTCTCTTGAGGAACTGATAATGACACACTGATTTTTATTTTTATTTTTTATTTTTGGCTTTGCCAACACAAGGCTCAGAGCCAAAAGTTTTTACTGATTTATTGCAAATGTGTAAGATTGTATGGCCTGATTGTGTGTCTAGACAGCATTGCCTGATAGCACTTTCATCAAGTCAAGTATTGTCAATGTTTAATAAGTGTACATTAGTCACATGTGGCTATTAAGTACTTGAAATGTGTCTAAATTTTAATTCAATAATCCATTTTATTTAATTTTAATTAATTTATGTTTAAGTAGACACTGCCCGGAGGCCACCATATTGGTCAGCATGAGCTTGGATATCCTACAGTCTATATTAAAAATATTCTATTGGTGTTCATTTTTATGTATTTTTCATTGTTCATTATTGTATTTTCTATAAGTTGCCTCACTCTTTTGTGGCTGAAGGGAGAAAGAAAAGGGAGGAAGAAAGCATGTTTAAATGAGTGGTTAACTGCTGGTGCATCAGCATGTTTATAGTTTGGGTATTCAGTGTAGGCAAACAATAAATCCTAAGTCCTATCAATCTTTTAAACTTTATGGAAGGAGCACCAACATCGAGTCTGAGACTCAAGTTCATTTTCCCGTTGCACATGGTGTGTGGCTCTGAGTGAACTGCTCCTACATGAAATGGAACTTCTGAATGGGGGAGCGAGTGCCTCTGGCATCTGGGATACCAGATGTGCAACCGCTGTTCCCAGTGCCTTGCCTTCTGAAGCCTAGGAGGCTAAAGTATGAGATAAATAGAGCTGTCATCTCATTTAAGCCTGTGTTTTAAGTCCGGGTCACTGGTAAACTAATTTAAAAACAAATAACGATAGCCCTATCTTTAAAATATATTCAGGGATAGAGAATCTACCCTGACCACTTGGAATTTAAATGCTTTTTAGCATAGAATGAGCATAGCACTGAAATCAGAAGAATTGAATTCTAGTCCCAGCTCAGCTATTCAGTAGCCAGGTGACATTGATCAAGTCAAAGTTTCCTTTTCTTTCAAATTAACAGATTGGACCAGACGACCTTTAATTTCCTGTCTAATATTAGCCATAGAATAGCTAACATTTATTGAGTTCTTAGAATGTGCTGAGGTGCGCTACTCTGTTTAATCCTATGGAGGTTAAGAATAGTTTTCTTTCCATTTCAAAGACAGAAAAAGTGAAGCTTTAGTGGTTCTTGAAGACACACAGCTGGTAAATGGCAGAGTCTCTATTTCAATCCCATGATTTGACTTTGACATCCACCTTCTTATCTGTTCTTCCCTCTCTAGAACACTGTTGTTTTTCTGTTTAGGTGAGGACTTGTCTTAATCCTTTAAACCAAAGTTACCCAAGTTGTCTTAATCCTTGGAATGGCCAAGAAGTGCTTGGTACAGCCAGAATTAGTGGGCAGATTGCCACCAGGCAAGAGCAACTTTGTTCATTTGGCAAGTATGCTGTACAAATAATATCACTTTCCACATATACCATGATATGAAAAATGTTGGGAGGCACATGGGTTTAGACGTAGGTCCCCATTCACCAGCAGGGTAAGCTTGGACTTTTCACAAATCCTATTGCACACATTTCACAGGTTCCTTTCACAAAGGGATGAATTATTCCATAAATCTCAATCATCACTTTTTGAAAACACTGTATATTTTTTTAAATTTTTTTTTTAAATTTATTTTTATTGTAAACAAATGGGATACACGTTGTTTCTGTTTGTACATGGAGTAACAGCATACCATTTGCATAATCATACATTTACATAGGGTAATGATGTTTGATTCATTCCGTTATTTTTTCCTTCCCCCCCACCCCTCCCACCTCTCTTTTCCCTCTATACAGTCCCTCCTTCCTCCATTCTTGCCCCCATCCCACCCCCCATTACATGTCATCATCCACTTATCAGTGAGTACATTCATCTTTTGGATTTTTGAGATTGGCTTATCTCACTTAACATGATATTCTCCAATTTCATCCATTTGCCTGCAAATGCCATAATTTTATTATTCTTTATAGCTGAGTAATATTCCATTGTATATATATACCACAGTTTCTTTATCCATTCATCAATTGAAAGGCATCTAGGTTGGTTCCACAGTCTGGCTATTGTGAATTCAGCAGCTATGAACATTGATGTGGCTGTATCTCTGTAGTATGCTGATTTTAAGTCCTTTGGGTATAGGCCGAGTGGGATAGCTGGGTCAAATGGTAGGTCCATTCCAAGTTTTCTAAGGAATCTCCACACTGCTTTCCAGAGTGGCTGCACTAATTTGCATCCCCACCAGCAATGTATGAGTGTACCTTTTCCCTCACATCCTCTCCAACACCTATTGTTGCTTGTATTCTTGATAATCGCCATTCTAGTTGGGGTGAGATGGAATCTTAGTGTAGTTTTGATTTACATTTCTCTTATTACTAAAGATGGTGAACATTTTTTCATATGTTTGTTGATTGCTTGTAGATCTTCTTCTGTGAAGTGTCTGTTCATATCCTTAGCCCATTTGTTGATTGGGTTATTTGTATTCTTGGTGTAGAGTTTTTTGAGTTCTTTATATATTCTGGAAATTAGCGCTCTATCTGAAGTATGAGTGGCAAAGATATTCTCCCACTCTGTAGGCTCTCTCTTCGCATTGCTGATAGTTTCCTTTCCTGAGAGAAAGGAAAGCAGTGTATATTAATCATCCTTGTATCTCTAACATGTTGATCCCAGGTCCTGGCCCTAAGCATATGCTTAATATAGAAATTATTTTGCTAACTGATAGAAGCATTCTTAAATTGGTTAATGTCCTGAAAAGTTAGAGTTGTTGGAGTTTTGGAAAATTTAAATCTAACCCAAAGAGGGTGATGTTTTTTGCAAAGTCATTATCAGCATTAGGACTAAATCCCTTTTCCCACCATTAGAGTGGTTATCAGAGATATTTCCTTGGCAAATGGGGCAAAGGAAGCATAATTGAAATTCCATCTTGCCTCTGCAGATGTCAGGAGCAATGGGATACAAAGGTGGGGGAGCCTGCCTCACCTGGCTCCATCAAATGCCACTGACCCATGAGAACCATCCAGCCTGCTCTGAGCCACATGCCGGGAGGCCACAGAAGCATGCAGGAAAGTGAGAGGAAGTGGAAACGTGTGAGCAGGGCTCAAAGCAGTGTGCTTACCACCGGAAAAAAAAAATAAAAATAAACACACTCAGAAATAGTGTAACTGATATGCAAAGAAGATCAAAACAAAGGTTTTAAAATATCTTGACTGCTTTAGAGGAGGTGAGGGTAGCAAATGAAGCGAGGTTGCAAATGTGTCAGGGGAGGGGACAAGTTGAGCAGATGATTCACAGTGGCCTGCCAAGCCATGGGAAATCTGCCACCCAAGGGTACTTCAGGTGAAAATGTGGCACTTATGTGTGGAATGTCAAAGAGATGAACTCATAGAAGCAGAGTAGAATGGTCATTATCAGAGGCTGTCAGGTGTTGGAGAAACTTTAGTAAAAGGATACAGAACTTCAGTTGGGAGGAATCAATTCAAGAATCCCATTGCAGAATCCAAGAATCCCATATTAATAACAATATATCCTATTCTTGACAATTGCTGTGAGAGTAGATTTTCACTGTTCTTGTCATGAATAAAATGATAAAGCAAGGTGTGTGTTAATCAGCTTGGTTCCATCATGCCACAATGTATGCATATATCATAATATCATGTCAATAAATTTATACAAATTTAATTTTAAAATTTAAAAATAATAAATAAATAAAACCAATATGGGTGGTGTCAATTCTCCCTGGTAGCTCAGAGACAGATATGGACTCAGGAGCAAGAGCCTGGGAATCCCTCATGTGCAGACTTCTCCCTCCCAACCCTCTTGCTGTTCTCTAAGACTCTATTCCATTTGAAGTCATGAACATTTGTCCCAGCGCAGGGCATGGAGCCTCAGGCCAGCAGTGGAGGCACCAGGAAGTCCACCCAACTTGGCTAAACTTCAAGGCTCAAATTCCAGTCTGGAACAAATGTTCCAGGGCTAAGTGTTGGGCCTGAGTAAACTCAGGAAAGACAAACTGCCCAATCTTGCAATGTGAAATTCCCTTTCCTGAAAGTCTGTCATGAAGAGCTGCACAAATGTACTCTCTTTAAAGGGAAAAGGTTTTATCTTGAAACTGGTTCCTGAAATGGGAAACCAAAAGGTTAGTGATGGCTGTGCTGGCTGTTTTTAGCCTCCCTCTGCCAATTTTATCAATCCTAATAATAGCCCAAGTATCATGGGACATTTTCAGCATCAGAAGGCCATCAGTCAACAGCACAGGTACAAAAAAGAGCATTTGCTCTCTATAGACCCCAAGGAGTGCAGGCATTTAACAAGAAATGAAGGGGTAAAATGAGCAGTAGTGGCAGAGGGGCTTTGGAAATTAATCATCTCTCATATAGGACTAACATTTATACTTACAAAGCACTTTCATACCTATTATCCAGTGAGATGGGCTGAGCAGGGACAAATCGTCATTTTCTAATCAAGAAAACTAAGACTCCCAGGCAAAATGGCCAAGGTCACCACTGGTAACCTATAGCACTTGGTATGTTCATTATAGAGTCTCAAGGAACCAGAAATGAAAATGAGGCTGTTTTACTCTGAACTTGATGAAGAGTGTGTTTAATACTTTAGTGATGGAACACAATTTTTAGGCTTTTGATCCAAAATTTTTTCTTCTTATCTAATCTTGAGAAGGGAAGTTCTACATCAAAATCTTCTTGAACCTGATATTTGATAGATCACCAGCAATAGATATGTGTAACCAACATCATTCTAACATGCAAAGTCTAATCTTGGGCTGAGGTGGGAGATGGCAGGTAAATGCAGACTTTATCCTGCCTGATGCATGTTTGTGTTCCAAGTCCAGAGAGCAATAAGGTTGATATAAGTTGTGAAATTTTTGAAGGTTGAGTTCATTGTGATCTGGGGGTACCCAGGGGTGTTCTAGCAGAAGGTAGTCCTTAATAAAGCAGCACATTGAGGATAGACTTGTGTTGAGACACAGAACAGCAGTGGAATAAAGGTCCTGATGTTTTAAAAATGGATAAGACATTGTGGGAAGTTTAAACAGCCCCACCAGACTGAGAGAGTGAAAATGATTAGAGAGGCACTTTGGAGTCACACTGTGGAAGGCCTTACGTGACAAGCTGAATCATTGGAATTTTATCCTGTGGGCGTTTAGGAGTTGTTGAAGGTACCTGAATGGGAGAGTACTCTGAGAAGAACAGTGTTCTAGAAAGCTCCTTTTATGATGTGCAAGTGGATAATAAAGGAAATAACGGGAAGAAAAAAGATCTCAGGAGCACTGAGCTTGGAGTCAGGAGGTCAAGAATACTGCTTTCTGGCCATGGTCAAGTTTGGTCAGGTAGTTCTAGATATAAGCATAAGTACATGTGGTAATCGCCTCTCTAATATGCACATCTGTCCTGCCTAACTTTCAGGGAGTTCCTGGATGTCACATGCAACAAGGAATGTTAAAATGCCTTGTAAATTATAAAACTGCAGAACAAACATGGAAGATGACAGTGCAAACTGGAAGATGTAATGGTGGCATTGGTTGGTGGCCCTGGGGATGGGTGTTTGGAGGGAAGGTAGAGTGAATGCCAAGTCTCAGTTTGGGGAGCATCAACCTTCTGGAGGGATAGCTCTTTCCTTCCCAGTACATTCCAGTGTCACCTGGCACCGACTAAACTAGAAGACAGGGGTCTATCAAACTAGTAGTCAAGAGTCAACAACCAGAAATCCCTGGGATTATTAGTAACTTCCTCAAGGGAAGGGGAAAAAATACAAAGCTAGCTCTTCAACCTTAAACTTGAAATCAAAATAAACAGCTGGGTTACTGTTTTGCAGAGTTGCTGAGTACTTGTGAAGGGCAAGGAAGAGTTGATTTGCACAAGGAGATTGCTCAATGGAAAGATCCTGCCAGAGGAGGTGTCCAGCACAGTTGTTGCGAGGGCCACTCAATGGAAAGCTGCCTTGGACGGGTGGAGGAGAAGGGTTAACACAAACCAGCAGGATGGAAGCGGTTGAACTGAGACTAGGTTAGGAGAGTTGGGAGAGAAACATCCGGGCCTTTAGCCAGGACTGGGCTTCAAGTGGAAGCATTTCACAACTTTCTTTCTCCATGGGTTATGTCCTTGGATTGGACAACCAACGAGGGCATCTTGGGGTAGTGGAAAGTGCAGGGGACTTGGAGCCAGAGTGCTGCCTTGCAGGCCTGGCTCCATCGCTGCCTGGTGGTGTGACCTCTCCTCTCTGGGCCAGGGTTAGACTAGACTAGATGACCCCTGGGGCTCCTTTCAGATCTGGACCCCTGGGAGGTGTGGGGCAGGCCAGCCTGTCTTCAGACTGGAATGCAGAGAGGAGAGCTACTGTGAGTGAACTGACCTACACCCCAGAGCAGCTGAGTTCTGTGGCCAGGCTTTAGCCCTGGCCCAGATGGTAACATGGGGAATTTCATATGAGGTCATCTTGGGGCAGAGACAACTGCGTGCCTGTTGACCGAGGCTTGTGGATCAGATGAATCAGAAAGCTGGGACCTTATGAATTCATGCTCACCCACTATAGGGCTCCGTGTAACCAGTGGGAAAATTCCCCTAATCAACATCATGTCCCCAGCAAGGTTTTCCCTTTGAGCCTAGAAGAGCATAAACTACAGATCTTTCCCCTTCCACTACCATTTTTCATCCTCTAGTCTTAGAAAATAGGATTTCTTTCCCCCTTCTCCCTTCTCCCATCTTCCAAGCAGATTCTTGGGATGATAAATGCACTTTCTCTCTTAGACTCTCTTGTCTTTGTTCTTCCTGGTGAACAAGAACATAACTGGTCCAGTTTTGGGAAGTAAGGTGATGGGAATGAGGGTAAAGTTCACAAAACTGACCAGTGGGGTCCCTCTGCTGTCCCAGACCAAGCTGTGGGTTCATGACGGCAGAGCGGTTCCACAGTGGGCTGCTCTATCCCATTTCTGAAGATAGGCCCCATTTCTCCATAGCACTCCAGTATCACCATTGAATTTATCTGACCCTCCCTGTAGGATCCAGAGGAACATTTAAACAGAACAAAGCATTCCTGAGCAACTACTACTCATCGTTTTCAGATGAGGCAACGGGTTCAGAGGTGGGTCAGCCATAGTCCTTAC
The DNA here is from genome assembly GCF_902686445.1 of Sciurus carolinensis. Taxonomy (NCBI): domain Eukaryota; kingdom Metazoa; phylum Chordata; class Mammalia; order Rodentia; family Sciuridae; genus Sciurus; species Sciurus carolinensis. The sequence goes on along the minus strand of NC_062221.1, from coordinate 57,979,072 downwards.
TTCTAAGGAGAAAGAGAAGTGGGCAAGTCACTGTAATACTGTGTAGAATATGGGGATAGTCATATTCACAAATACAAGGAAATTTCAAAAGAAGGAGGAACAGGGCTGAGATGGGAGGTCAGAGAAGACTGTGTGAATGGGATGACCACAGGTAGACCAGTTGTCAACTTCATTATTATTTTGATGGTTAGATTAAAGCTTACTTGTATTTAGCTCTTAAAATGTTGAAGACACTGTGCTATTCCTTCATATATAATCTTGGTTCCTCTTCGAGGAAATCCTTCCCTCTTAGATAGCATAATTTTGTAGATGAAGAAAGTGAATCTCTGAGAGGTCAAACATCTTTCCCAAAGCCACCCAGAGTACCTGGTTAGAGCCCATAATTTCTACGGAGGTTTGGAGGAGAGATATTCTTACTGAAGGATAAAGAAGGACAGATTGGAGTGAAAAAACACAGTGTAATTTTGATTCATGGTGAGAATTAGGCCAGAGGAACTTGAGGGCTAGTGAATAGGTCAACTTTGTCCTGGAAGGTACAGAAGGACAGGGAGTGTTTGAACAGGACAGTGATGTAATCAAAAACTGGCTCTTGGACTGGTCATTCAGCTGCCAGTACGGAAGATGAGGGCGTGGGCTCAGAGACTGGAGTGTTAACCTGTGTGATAGGGGATGAGAACTGAAGCTGGGGGCCTAGGAGGGAGGAAGAGTCAAAGTAGCACCTGTTCTTTCATCTCCCACTTTAGTGCCAACGGCATAGCAAGCAGAGAATAAAGTCTCTACTCTGGTGAGGCTCCACAGATGTCTGGAGAGCTTTCCTGTCACTCAAGACTCATGTCATGAAGTGAATGCCACTGTTGCTTTATTTTCAGTATACAGTGCACCCTCTGAATTAGATCCTTTTGTACCCATCCAATTTATACCTTTTCTTATTCATTCTTGTCTCCCCACTCCAACCCCCATCCCAAAAGTGGAACCAAATGAATCATAGAGTTCTTTTAATGGAATCAGAGTCTCAACGAGAATATCTGGGTGGAATCAAAGAGAGGATGCTCTGAGTCATCAGCCACCCTCAGGAGATCATACACAAGGTGGATCAGAGAGACTGGGAGGGAGGGCAAAAGGTAGAATGTCCAGCAAACTGTTTAGTGCAGGGATGTCTGACAGAATCTTAGAGGTTCTGTGACAAACTCTCTATTTCCAAGATCCTGAGGATCTTCCTGCAAAGATGGCGGCCAAAGCCAAATTGAAATCTGCCAAGGTTCTTGATTCAGTCAAGGATCATGTTCTTCTTTGGCATTTCCAGAGGGCTGCTTGGACTTCAGAGAGCAGTACAGAGTGGTATTTCCAGGCTTAACTCTCTCAGCAAGGAAGGCCTTTGCCAGGATAGGGAAAGAAAGGGAGACTATAACCCAACCTGCAAATGCCCAGGGCAGGGTGGGGAGGAGGGTGGCATATAACTGAGATTCAGCTCCTGTCATCTTAGTTTATTAACTTTACAAACATACAGTGCTTGTCATGTGCCAGGCATGTTGGAAGCACTTTATAACGTAGTCAGTTCTCATAACAATCCTATGAGGCAAGTACCTTAACTCCTTTTGCAGATGAGGAATCTGAGATACAGAGATATGAAGCAACTTGGCCGAGGACCCACAATAATTAGGAGAATCCAGATTTGATCACAAGAAGTTTGACTACAGAGACCCAGGTTTGAACTCCTATGCTCTGTCACTCTTTATTATGATTTCCAGTCTAAGACTCTGGTACCCTTACACAAAGAAAGATTTGACCAATTCATTTCTAAAGTTGCACTCACTTTAGATTCTCGAACTCTGTGTAATTCAGTGGAATCAGTAAGTGGTTAGGACGTAGGCTGTGAGTTTTCAGTGGGCTGTTAAATATGCTTTGGTGTGAGACCAAGTTCTAGTATTAGTTTCCACTATGCTGACAGTGAATTGGGTGGGTCTGTGACGCATTGCAGGGCCCCAGACCTTCACATGGGAGACTCACAGAGTCCCCACCAGTTTGCAAACTCTGATTAGATTGTGAAAACACTGCTCAATCTAAGCAAAGAAAGGTGAGATGGGGAAGTAATCATGAAGAGTTGGGCTGCAGGGTGTGATGATTCAGTGAGATAAGAATGGGAGAAAAGGCTTGGCCCTGAGAACTGGCCATGGGAGAATCCCAGGGCCTTCAGTTTCCTGAGCAAGGCAGAATATTAGTTGGTAGCAATGGAGTTACTGGAATTGAAGAACTATAACTTTTCTAGTGACCCAAATGAAAAAGACTCTGCATGATAACACAGTCTCATATTTCCTACTTTGCTTAATCATTCAATAGGAAAAGGCCAAATTTACATTACAGATTCCCTGGTGGGAAGGCAGCAGATATAATGGAATGAACACTGGTCTGGTGTTAGAACATTCAGGTTCTAACCCTGGATTTGCTTCTAACAAGGTGAGTGGCATAATGTGAGTCACATCTCTCCTTGGTCTCTGTTTGCCTATAATGACAGTGACTTTTTATTGAGTACTTGCCATGCCAGGCTTTGTTCTTAGGGTTTGACATATCTAATTTTTGTAGAAGTTTCATAGACACTTTAATCATTGCTATAACTCAAAGGAAAGAAATAGGGCTCAGAGAGGATAAGTAACTTATGAAAATGAAGTTGGAATTTATTCCAGAGAGTTTACCCACCCCCATGATCAGTTGGATGTTCTAGTAACTTTGCTAAGCACTGACTCTGGATTGAGTCAATGTTTTATCATGCACTTTTTTCAATGAAGTATGGTGGCTTTCATCAATCCCGCTAGATGGTCAGCTCTGGGACTGCAGGGCTCCATCATTGTCTTCCTAGTGATATGCACAGTAGGTCCTCAGTGGATACTTGTTGAGTAAACATATGGAAGAATGATTGAACCCAGCAGAGTAGAGGAGCAAAATGGAGTGATGGGGAATATAGAGAAACCAGTCAGAATGAGCTCAGTGGAATGTGACCAGTGCCCTGGTCTAATCCGGAAGCTGAAGAATTTCACTAAGAGTCAAATTTTGGCTTTCAGTTTAAACTCTGATATGTGGCACATGATCTTCTTGTAACAAATAAGACATATTTTGGTCTCTCCATTTGAAAATGTCTGCTGAAGGTTGCCTTCCAAAGTCTGACTGCTGTAGAAGAGCTTTGAGATCTGAGCCCAGTATCACCAATTTGGGGAAACTTCAGTAAGCCCATTACTTCTCTGGGCTGGAGTTTCCTCCTCTATCCAGTTGGACTAAGCTCCACAGCTGTCATGTCTCCAGTAGAACTTCCCTTCCTTTACAGGGAGCCTGTCAAGCTTTAGTCTTTCCTGCCACCTGTTGCCAAAGCTTACCTGTCCCATGTCCTATATTCCCAGGATCCTGTTCTCAACCAGTGATATTTACCATTAGTTATTCTGATGACTTCACCTGCTGGTGTGTTCTCAGGTACTCATATGCTTTGTCCTGGTAAAATAGTCACATTTTACCATGTCCTTGAAGACATCATTAACAATGGGACTTTTAACCACTTGATGAGGCAGTTTGGGAAGAGACCTGTGGGACCTCTTCCTCACTTTCTTCTTTCTATATGAGAGTAGGTTGATCAGATCATTCTAGGGCTTCTCTGACTTTTAACTTTCTGCAAATTTACATGTGATGGGCTTTATTCTACAGAGAACAGATAAGGCTTAGGTGGTTCACGCTGTTTGGAATCCACGACATTCATATGTGGTTTCCCTAAGAGGTATCTTCTGTACGTGCAGTGTCCATCTGTCCTGAGAGGGGCAAAGAGAAGTTGTTGTTATTTTCATATCATAGACAATGACAAAGAAATTCTGAGTGGTTAAATAATTATACAAGGACATACCCTGTAATTGTGTAGAATGGTGGAATTGAGATTTACATTTAATACTGGATGGCCAGCCCTGCTTGTGGGGTTCATAGAGTTTCTCAGGAGTTCTTGGTCTCCCTTGAGGCCCAGGGCCAGATTGACTCCCAGAGAGTTGCAGCTGAGCGCTAGGTGTGACTCCCTTCTGGGAGGGCAGGGCTTACCCATCCCCCACAGGTCGAATGTCCTTAGATCTTGGAACTCTTCTCCCTCCTTCACCTCCTTGGCTATCTTAACAGGCAGCACTCTGTGCTGGTTATTTTCTGTTTGACCCTCCAAATTCATTCTCATTCAGAAGGCTGACCTTGGATATCAGTAGATTCACTTGTCCTCTGACTCCTGGGTAGAGTCAATCCAGCACTGAGGAGGTGGAGAGAAGGTGCGAGAGAGGAGAGGTATGCTTATTTCTTCCCTTAAAACCCTGTCTGCTGGCTGCAGGTTGGCAATGGCTGCTTCCTCTGCCAAAGTCCATAGCTGCGATTAGGCAGCCCTCTCTTAAGCTTACCAGCACTTTCCAGACTCCGGCAAGGGCCACTTCCTTCATGCTTTCAGGCCAAGGGCTGTAACAGCTCCCATTTGTAAGCCTCAGGGTGTGTTCCCTTCTCTTGTGTTTCCTTATCCCTGTCTGCACCTTTGTAAATTATCTAGTTAATCTTGCTTCCCATTGAGTGTGCCCTCTGCTTCTTGCCAGGACCAAGATTGATATAAGCTGCTTCATTCTTTTTTGTTTCCAGTCTTCCAGTTCTTAAGAACATTTATGACTCTGTGCTTTGGATATGAAGGGTGTAGATACTTCTCCTTGCAATGTTTAACCAAGAATAAGACCAAGCCAGTGAGAGAAGCAAAAGGTTGCAGCTGCATGGCAGGGGTGGGAGTGGGGTGATAATAAAGGGCACTAAACTTGGACCTGGACGTCAAAGACTCAGGTGGACCCCTGGCTATCAGTGTCATCTTGCCAAGTTACTTTGTCCTTTTACTAAACAAAATTAAGAATAGCTAATGGTTTATCTTCCCAATGTGCTTCTTGGGAAGACCAAATGAGACAATGCCAGATAAAGTACTCAGAAACATTTTTTGAGCATTAAGTGTTACTGTTGTTGTTTTTTATCGTACTTGCATTCAGACAAAATCCTCAAAAGGCCATGCACTGCATTTTCCAATGTACTCAGATTTCCCTGTCACCTCTGTGCCTCCTGGATCAGGAGAACTGGCATTTGTGGAATCCAAGATTAATGTCCAGGGAGGGTTGGCTAAGCATGGACCCACATGGCACAGCTAAAAATACTTTTAACCTCAGTGGGAGCATCTCAGTCCCCAAAGGGGGTGGGCCTGGGGGACAGAGGGTATGTGAGGGGAATGACCTCCATCAGCTGGGGTTAGGAGAGGACAGGGAGAAGGTGGCTGCTGCCAGCGCCTCCTTTCCTAGTGCCAGTTAGAGCAGCGGCAGATTACTCCCTGTCTTCTGTGCGTTGCAGTGGCAGGTGGGGCGGGAGGAGGCTGACCTGAACCTTTTGTACTTTTCTGTTGGAGTGAAGCCTATGCCTTACAGCTCTTCCTCATGGCCAGGCCTCTTAGGAATTTTCCCTGCCTGCCTGTGGAGATGATAGACACCTAGAGTCAGAAGGAGGTAAGAAGGACATAATCCTCTGATCTTGATTTGGAATTGATTGTACAGATTGACTTTAGCCCAGGAAAGCAGAATCTAATCCAAGGGCCTCTCTCTGGGGATGGAGGAGAGGCAGGCTCCCTGTCTTCCTATCATAAAGCCCAGTGATTTGCAAACTTAGAGCTCCAGACCCTTGCTACTAAAAATTTGGTCCATGGATCAGTGGCATAGACATCAACTAGGAACTTAGTGGAAATGCAAGATTTCAAGTCCCATCTTAGATCTCTAAGTTGGAACCTGCATTTAATTCAATCCACTATGGATTCATGTGAACATTAAAGTTTGAGAAGCATTGTTTTAGGATCCCTCTGAAGTCCCTAAGGGGATCACCAATGGGTGGGTTCCAGTTGAACATACAAGGTCTTATAAATGATTACATTTGAAAAAAATGGCTCCTATTGCATTTTAAAAAAAAAGATTAAAAGCAGAAAGAAATTCTGCTGACAATAGGATGCTCTCTGTCCTTCTGGGGCCAGGTGTCACAGTGCCCTGCCCTGTCCAATTCTTCCTTGACAGAGTCCTGAGTCCTTCATGCCCTGCACAAGCCTGGTACAAGGAAGGGGCTGCTCCATCAATGAAGGGCCATGTTAGGAGATTAGCGGGACTTTGGATTCGTTTCTAAACTGTGCCATTCCCAGCTCTGAAGGTCCAGCCTTGCAGTGCTACCAGGTGAGATGCTGACGATGTGAAAGGAGTCTACCACGACCTGGGAGTTCAGGACTCAGCTCGATTCTCTGAACGGGGAGGGTAGAAGGGTGCGGAGCTTCCTTCTCTGTAGGTGGAATTATGCAGGGAGCTTAGTGTTTGTTGTATGAGGAACATCCTGGCAGGATCGGAAGGAGCGCCAGGAGCTGAGAAGAGATAAGCCTGCTTCCAGCTGGGATCTGGGCACAGCCCCATGGCAGCAGGTTTTCAGGATTTCCAGAGGGAGTGCTTGGCGGCAGCAGCAGTGTCTTTTCAGAGCCTCAGTTTTCTGCCATTATAAATAACTGTGATTTGCATTCCCTTTGCATCCTAACCTGAAGAAGCGCAAAGCTCACACAAGTTCCCTGAGAGACAACATTCATAGCTTCCATTCTACAGAAGGGAGAACTGAGGCTCTAAGAAGCCACGCAAATAGGTACCACCTCCATCTGGGATGAACCAAGACTGGAAGGCTCTGGGAAGAATCAAGTGCCTGACACAGCCACAGGGCTCTGGCCCCAAACTCTTTCTGACCTGAACTGCAGCTTCTTCTCACCCTGCATCCTACTCTACCCAGATCATTCTCTCCTGCCTGCCTGGGACACTTCAAACCCTCTCCTTGTGTGGATATGTCCCCTTCTCTATTATCCTACCTCTACACCTCCAGATACGCATCTTCCTTTTCCCCTGTGGCACAACTGTCTTCCTTTGATTCGCGTTATCTGACAGTATGCTCCCCTGCCACCTCCCTAGTCTTTAAGACTTTGAAGTCCGGGGTACAGTTTAGCCTCTTAGATCCCAGCTCAGTGCAGTCCTTGGAACATTCTTGGGCAATGATGAATCAACAGAAGACCTAAACATGAGCTAGTGGAAGAAGTAGAGCGATTCTGCATTTATAGACTCTCATGGATGAAAGGGTCATGTCATTCAACAGCTCTGATCCTCTGGAGGGTGGAGGGGCCCATTCTAAAAAGATTTGAAGTAGAATCTTCAGTTCCCCATGAAAAATAATGACGTCCTGCTGGTTTATTGCCATGATTTAGAGAGGTCTTGAGAGGCACAACCTGGCACTAGTTTCTGACTCAACATACTTGCTTTCTCCAAGTCTTAGTTGTTTTTTAAAACTGTAGATATGAGAATACTGAGATAATTAATCTCTGAGAATTTTTATGGAGATGAAAATAAGGGGAGGTAAACATGTAGCATGTTTACTGGAGAGGTGACACCTAAAAGCCTTTTCTGTGTGTCATCCACCTGCTCCTAGGAGGAGTCGTCCTTTCTTCTGTCCTGGAGCTAAAAAACACCTAAGGATTGCAGAAGGGTGATAGGAATGCCCAAATTTAGAACTGGGACTTTCTTTTTGGGATATGAATGTTCTGGATCTTTGGAAATAGTTATCTAGGATTCTAAACACAATGATTTTTTAAAAATGGTGTCTGATCCAGTTCCATGCCGACTCTTGCTTAGTTCCAATTATGTAATTATTCACCCATAATTCAGGAACCAAGGGAGTCTGGTCCGTGGGACATGGTCTCCACCCTGGACAACTTCAGTTAGGAAAGGCAAGGACAGGGAGAGGAAAGAGGACCGGCATGGGATCCTCAGAACCTGAGTTTATTCTGCCTTACCTTGTGATCATTTATCCCCTCTTAGGAATTGGGCCTCAGCTTCCTTATCTGTCAAATGAGGATACTAGAGTAGATGCCTCACAAAGCCCATCATGCTAGTTTATTGTGGAAAATGGGGGCCTCCACAGCCTCTTCTCTCCAGGAAACTCCATTTCTCTTGCTTCTCTCCATGGTTACCTATCCTAGTAACTGAGACTGGAAGTGAATGAGAACAAACCTGTAATGTAGTGCCTTGCATATTCACTTACCTTTTTCTAGTTGCAAAAACAGCTCAGCAAGGTAGATAAGGTAGATGTCCTTATAATCCCTGTTTTATAAAAGGTAAAACTAAAGCTCAAAGAGGCGAGAGACCCAAGGTTCTTTTGCTTAGTAGAGACAGAGCATGCTTTTTGCTTTCTCTGCTCTGATTGTTTTTTGGCCAGTGACTTCCCAGGATTGGTGGTGGTTATAATGCTAGATGGGTTCCCTGGGTCAAAGTGGAGCCCCTTCTTCCTCCTGACTTCTATTCTCTGGCCCAGGCTCCAGTCATCTTTGTCCTTCTTGCTTGGCCATCCTGTAAGAATGTGATGTGGGGGAGCCGAGAGCAGGATGAATGGACTAGGTGAAGTCTGACCAGGCCTCTGCTTCATGCCCTCTGCCACTTCCTCCCCTATCCTGTGCTAAAGTCCTTGTTCAGGTTTCACCTTCTGAGCAAACCTGCTTGTGAGAGCCTGAAAGACTTACAACTATTGTTCTCTGGGGATGCAGATGAAGAGAGCTGAGGACAGAGACAGTGCCCTGAACCAACTTAGGCCAAGTGTGACAGTGAGACTTCTGAGCTGCACGGTTGACCTGCTTTAATGGGTTGAAGACAAGTAATTGGGCAGAAAGTCATGCACTTGGGAGATAAAAAGATAACTTCCAAAGAGGGGGCAGGTAGAGGCAGTAGAGGCCTGTGATGAGAACAGGTGGGTGAGACACTGACGAGAATTCGTGAAGGAGATGTGGAAGAATTTTGGCTTCTCTGTTGAAATAGTTCTCACGCCCATTGCTTCTCTCCATTCTTACTGCCACCGCCCTCTCGAATCTCACCCAGGTGGTTGCAATAACCTCCCAACTGGCCTCCTTCCCGGGTCTCCTCCTGCTCCATTCTGCCCCACCTGGAGCCCAACCTTCCTGTCCAGCCGTTTTCCTCTGTGCTCCCGTCTGAGCATGTAGCGCTACAGCCTGGGTGAAGTACTCACCCTTCTGGGTCCTGTACTTTTCCATCTCCAGTCTTTGCTTGTATGTTTTCTCCTCTGTTCAATTCTTCTAGCCCAGCAAATACAAATCCAACTCCATTCTTTAAGACCGACTTCAAATGACAGCTGCCCTGTGACATCTTTCCTGACCCTCCCTTCCCTGTCCTCCCCAGGGCAATAACCTCTACCCACTGAATATATGTAATATGGGATTGTTTGGTCTCTTTTAGGGCTTTGGTATCGTAATGATTTCTCTGTGCATTTTACCTCCCCAGCTCCACCAGTATCGCCTTGCATTTGGGAAAGTGAACACTCTCAAGTTTGTATTCCCCACTGTCTGAACTGCCAATTAGTTATTTGATGAATTAATAAAGACATAAATAAAGGAATACTTGTTGAGACAGGAAATAGGAGAGCTCCAGCATCTGAGCTTCAAATAAGGTTAACCATAAATCCCAAATTAAACTGATTGAGGTGCACAGTTGAGGGAAATGCAAATAAATACATTCAAAGAATGGTGGAGCAGAAAGAAAAGAGTCCAGCAAGGGAGTGCAACCCAGGGGACGGGACCGAGAAATAGGTAAGAGGGAAATGATGGTGTTTGTTTTATACTTGGTAACAGAAGTCAACAGAAGCTGCATGAAGCTTCTTGGGGTGGGACCAAATGAATCATAAAGCTTCAATTTAACCCTTAAACAGCTCGTGCATCTTCTCCAAGGTAGAAACCGAGGAAAGAAAAGTGTCTGGCACCCTGGTGAGCCTTAGGAATTGCTGACTTCATTCATATTTAGTATTTGCCTTGAGCCAGGCCAATGAAGCATGTCAACATGGTCACAGCACAGTTCTTGCCCTCTGAAGTTCACAGACTACCTGCATGACTCTGTTCCAAACAATCCTGACCAAGCCCCACTGTCAATTGTGCCTTCTGGGTGTATAAAACATAAGTGATACGGAAGAGGCCACAGGAATTTCAAATGGGGTACTGGATCAAGGACAAATGAGGGAACACTCATGGAGAACATGTTTTAGAAACAGAGCTTCAACAGTGGACCTGACTCCCACCAGTCTCTGTGGGAGATGGTCTGTGGAAGTCATGGACAAGTTAAAGTGGGGAGGTTGCCTGAATGGGCCAGGTCAAAAGGCACTGTAATGCCCAGGCAGGCAGCAATGTGAGCTCATCTTTCCCAAGACCACTGAGCATCAAGTGACCAGTGTTTGTCTATTAGCATGACGTAAGTGTGTGTATGTACGTGTGTGTGTGTGTGTGTGTGTTTAATAGGAAGGCCAAGCAGAACGATTAAATAGAAAACCACACTGAAAATGGAAAACAATCACCCTTGGCTCAAACTCAGCCCTACCTGTGCACGTGAAATGCAGGGGGTGAGTTCTTAAGAGGAGACGGGGTTGGATAGGGAGCGCTGTCCTGGTTTCTCCCTGGGTTAGGAAACCGTGAAATCTAAAAAGAATGTGAGGAACGAGGGCCTTTGTTCTTTTGGCCAATCTTGTTTGGGCTTCGCCTCATCTGCATAGGTAAATGGGAGAGTTCAGCAGTGCAGGGTGAGGCAGCTGCGGCCTTGCAGCTGTGGTGGAAGGGCCACAGTGGCAGTGGCGGGGAGTCCCCGAGGCAGCTCTGGGCCGCAGCATCCTCACTGGGGCTGGCTGCAAGAGAGGAGTGAATAGCAGTGGAAGGGAAGAACAGACTGTGTCCAAGGGGAAGGGGGTGCCATGCCCACTATTTTACACACAGTGAAATCAAAGTCAAGAGGAGCTTGTCCGATTATAGTTGGCGACTGTCAGGATTTTGACTGGAAGCAATGTCCCCTGATTTGAGGGCTAACGATGTGTTCTGTGTCTTTGCAAAGCTGGAATGAAGGAGGGGAGGATGAGAGGGACAGAAACGTAGAGGTCCAGGAACTAGAGGCGAAGAGCCCTGGGCACCCCAGCAGACAGGCGGGTGCTCCTTCTTAGCAACTGTTCTCTGCAGGTTTGTTTCTGTCTTTTGCTCCTCTCAAACTCAAACTCACTGTTCTCCAGGGTCACAGAAAGTTTGGGGATATCATGTCTTCTGCAAAACTTTCATAATTACCATGAAATTTGCAAATTGTCTTTGCCATTGTTGAATGGTTAGTAGAATCCTGTAAAACTCTTCAGTATTACTTTTGAGAGCAGAGACTCATAGTCTAATTCTTTCTGAAGGTTTTGAATAATAAAAAGGTGCGCATTATGAAATTGTTCCTCAAATTTTACTTCGTGTTTTTGAAAGGATTAATCTCAATTTTAGTTTAGGTTTGTAAGATGGCCAAACTTAGGCATCTATGCTCTATTGGGAAGAGCATCAAACCTGATATCAGGAAAGTGGGGCTCAAAGGCCAGTTCTGCTATTTCTGAGCCTTTCTTTACTTTGATCAAGTCAATTTCTTCTCTGAGCCTCCATTTCTTTATCTTTAAAATGGGGATGTTAACAAATTTAAAAAAAATGAAATAAAGGACAAAATCCACTCCCTCTGTGGAAAAACTGGGGATGTTAATAATAAAATCATTAACAAGACAGTGAAATCCCCTGCCCCTAAGAGAGCTTCTGACACAGATTAAAGGGAATCACATGTGTAGAAGAGTTTGGCACAGAGCCTGGTGTGTAATAGCTGCTTCATAAATTATGAAGTTTAGACTTCTCACAGCACTGGGACCCTGGAGGGCCGACCCAGTCTCAGAGGGGGCGTTCACCAGCCAGGAGACTGGCTAGTTCACCTACTTGTACACAAATGGCCGGGGCCCCTCCCATGCTTCATCATTCTTTATGGGGTTTCCCTAGACAGAAAACATCTTTGCTCATGTAAATCACGTTCATGTAGAGATAAGACCAAGGCCACTGGCCCTCAACACACCTGGGGAATGGTCGTTGTCCCATGGATCAGTTACAAGATCGAGAAAACTAAATTTCTGACTGTTCTGTTTATTGATTGGTTTCTACTTATTAACCTTACTCTGGCTATTAGCAAGCAGATTAGCTGAAAACAATGAAAAATTCTGATGAAATCTGTCCTATCTCTAGATAAACCTGTGTTTATAGGAAATGGTGGGGGGCAAGTCAGTGACCAGCCATCATGGTCAAGGACATTTCCCCTGATGACGTGGGTTCACCTAAAGTGATTGGTACAACTTCTTTCCAGGGAGGACATATTTAAGGGGGTATCAGAAGAAGTGGATCTGGGTCTCAGCACCACTACTGCCTAACAAACTCCAAGTCAAAAATCATGGACAGAACAAATCATGGACTGATTTGTTCAAACCTTTTATTTAACAGTTGTCAGAATGGTGGTCCAGAATGTGAAGTCCTTGATCTATAAGATACATTTGCTTATTAATGATCAACATACTTACATGGACTTCGTTAACTCCCAGAACAACATAGGTCTTTGGAATCCCAGTCAATGCTTGTTCCTTTAGACTCCCAAAGCTAGAAAGACCACATAATACTCTTCTTTTGGAAGTCCCCCTCAACACCACTGTGTAATTCTGATTTCTGTTTGTAACATTGCTTTCAACAAATAAGAGTACAAGGTTAAATTGAATACCTAAAGGGTTATAAAAATGGAGTCTTCATATTTGTTGAGTGGAATCTCAAATGTAGAAATTGATTCAGATGGATGTAATAAGGAGGTAGGTTTTGGTGAGACCTAAGGAAGCTCTTTTTGACAGGTAGAGCTGTCGAAACGGGAATGCTGTGCCCTGGAGTGGAGGTGACCAAGTGGATGCCAGATACTTTATGAGGTAGTAAGTTAGAATAGGTGACCCTTAAGGTCTCACATATCTAACAAACCCATATGAAATTAATGAGATCCCCAGATTTAAATAATCCCTTATGAAACTCATGTGCATCTGCACTACAGACCAGTTACTGCCTCTCATGCTTATTAAATTTGCTATCTGGTATGCAAAGTAGAACTTCCTTTTGTTTGCTCTAAAATTAACTTTGCAAACTTTGGAGTAAGGGAAGGCTGGAGAGTTCTGTTTTTCTGAAATTTGCTGATTAAGTGTATAGTTCCATCCCACCAAGCATTGCCATATCCCATATCGGCCTGTTCTTTTTTTTTTTTTTTTTTCACAATACCTTTATTTATTTATCAATTTTTATGCAGTGCTGAGGATCAAACCCAGTACCTCACATGTGCTAGGCAAGTGCTCCACCACTGAGCTATACCCCAGCCCCTGTTCTTTTTTGATTGAGGAAATCTAATTTTGCTAAATTTGCCTTCATACCAATAAACTTCCATCATATTGGTGATTTGAATAGCTTTTCTCTGTCCTTCTCCCACCTCCCCAGTTCCTCTAAATTTTTTGAAGGTCCATGAATAGAACTGTCAGTTTCCCCCACCCCCCCCGAGTCCACACACTGCATTCATGTGAACAGGGGATCATGCTTTTTCTATCTGACTTCCATATTCCTTCTGATGCAACTCCACATTCCTGCGAGCATTGCAACTTCAGCAGCTCCTGGAGTCCAGATCTGTCCGAACTGATTTCAGAATCTGCCTTGCCTTTGTTAGCTGTGGGATGCTGTATAAGCCACTAATTTAATTTTCTCATGTATAATGGAAAGAGGAATACTTTTAAAAAATTAAGATACAAAGGCGACAACAATGACCAAAAAGATGATCCTTGTGAGTGTTTTATGTGGGACCCATGTAGAGACTGCCTGTAGTATCTGTTTATGGAAGGGAATAAATTTAAATGCATTTCTTGAGTTGTGATATGTTAGAGTTGATCATTTTATAAATAGAGATTTGAGTCTATTTTGCCTAAGAGAACAGCTTTATATTTGCCCAAACTGAAGTTCACTTGTTACTTTTTTTCCTTATTCCTTGTGAGATCTTTATGTCCCTGAGATTTAAAATCAGGTGACTCCAGTTTGAACCCCTTCTCTATGATTTATTATCTCCACAAGCTTGGTTCATTAACATCTCTAAATCCATTTCCTCAACTATAGCATTGAGGTAAGAGAAATACTTGACCTGGAACATCGGCTTTGAACCTAAATCCACTCAGCAGTCAAGTCCTAGCTCCATCAATTTCTAGCTTTGTGAACACAGACAAATTGCTGGACCTTTCTCAATTTCCTTGTATGTGAAGAAAGAGAGAGAGAGAGAGAGAGAGAGAGAGAGAGAGAGAGAGAGAGAGAGAGAGAGAGAGAGAGACTCTTGCCATAATTCAATGGGATAACTGATAACTGCGTACTACATCTAACAGCTTCTTTGAGACTCACAGTGGATTAGCAAAAACAATTGGTTGTGTACCTCCCATGTCATGGAATTGTGCAGATGCTTCATAACTTCTAAAGGGATGTCTACACTGTGTAGTGGAAAGAGGAGATTTAGGACCAAGTGCTGGATTCAAGGGCTGTAAGCTTTGGAAAGACACTGCTCCTTAGGTATTGGGTTCCTTTGTGTCAATTGAGGATGACAGATCTCTCCATGTTTACCTCATGGGGTGTGTGTTGGAGGGGTGGTTCCTCGAGCATCATTGGGGGTAAAACCATTAATGTCATCTGAACATGAGGCACTATGATGACTAGAAGTATTCAGTGACATTTGCAAAAGTGGGTATTTCATAACTTTGTACTTCTTCTTCCAGGCCTTTCATTAAAAGGTGAAGCAAGACCCATGTCAATGTCTTACTGACTCTGGATTTCTGATTTCTGGAGACCTTTATGTTCACAACCTCTATTCAAGGAGGTTGCAACAGCAATTACTGTATTGTTCCTTTAAAAAGATAAAGTAGTATCATGGAACAAATTCTTCAACCAAGCTGCACTTTGGTTCAAAAATCCAATCAAAGATAACTTGAATCTCTGAAAATTGAAATCTTTGAGTTTCAGTAGTTCCCTTCTTAGACTCTAGACCTAGTTTCTTAAAGAATATTCGCTTGTTAAAATTCTTCTATCATTTTTCCCATTATAGGTTATGTTTATTATATTCTATGATTACATTCTCTATTATGAGTTCCAGATATGGAAGTGAGATTTAGTCACTTATGATTATAGGTAGCCCTTCATATGGGTGGAATTCTGCTGGCAGTGTGATATCCCCTTCGGTTCAATGACCATTTATAATTACAGGTATACATTCCAGATGATGGCTCCACAACTTTACTCATGACTTACTCCAGAATTCTGATGGAAATTCTACCTGGGGCAGGTGATTGATCTATTTAGTTGGTCCCTTGCATTTAGTGGGGTACACAGCATGGAACCCTGACTGGAGAGACCAGCAATTGGAACTATCTCCCTAAACTTGCTATTCACCTGGACAAGTGTGAGCAAGTTATTTCCTTTGGTGACTCAACATCTTCTATCTGAGAGGTACAAAGGTTCTATGTCTCCCAATTTTGTCATTTTGTGATTCTTAAATATGCTATCATTCATAGTTCTTCCTGGCAAGTTTGGGCTAAGGGGTAGCTGAAACACTTGATAACATATTTCCTTTCTTGGGTCAACACTTAAGTGACTCTTCAAATAAACTGTGGGGAAAGCACCCCTGACGGAGCATACTTGACTGGAACGCAGCAAGTTGCATGGCAGTATAACCCAGAGAAGAGCTCAAGGGAGATAATGGGAAATCATTGGGATTGATTTTCTATTAGTAAAATAAATTGAAAAAAATAATAGGCATTAATGGAATTTAGAGTAAAAAATAAAAAAAAGAAGAAAGACTGACTTATTTCATGGTGCTAGCATCGGAACTGGAACTGTACCTTTACAAAGGCCTCAGGCAGAGCACAGCAGCGCGGAGCACAGCTCCATCTTGGTGGCTCCCTCTTGCGGGTGTGTGTCTGACTCCCTCTTTGGTCCTATATTTCCTTCGCCTGTTATTGAGCCTCTTGGGGTAAGGCAGTGCTTCTCAGGGTGTAAGAAGCACGGGAAGCATTGGAGGTCTTGTTAAGACACAGCTTCTGACTCAGGAGGTTTCTGATGCCACAGTACAAGCTCCTCACTGCTGCACTGCTGTCGCTGGTCCTCCTCCCTTCGTGGAGAAGCAGGGACTCCGTTATTTTTAGAGGTCCTTTTAAACTGTGACTACACCATGCTAAGGTAGGGAGCAGGGCAGGGAGTCATCTCTTGATGTGCACCCTCTTATTAAAATACCCTTTCGTTTTAGAGCGGCAAGGATAGAATTCCTAAAGTTGGTCTTAAGCAAGAGGGAAGTGGGCACCAAAGGGGACGTTTTCTGTGAGCAGGAGTAGGAGAAGACTTGAAGTATGGATGTTTGAAAGGAAAGAAGGGAAAGTGAGGCAGAAAGTGTGCTTGAGGTAGGTGGGAAAGTCAGGGGAGAACCATCCATAGAAACCATAGGGGATAGGGGTGGAAGTGGTTGTAGAAAAGTAATAGAGAGCTTCACACTGCTTCTGCAGGGACATGTGATGACTCTGCATTTTATAGATATTGTCCCATATGCCCTTAGGCATTCCTGCAAAGTTATAGGGAACAGTAGGGGCTCTCTCTACCAGAAGGGGAACTAGGTGAGAAATTCGAGGCCAAGGACCCTGAGAGAGGGGAGCCTCTGGGGACCGGGAGCCTTGGCTCTGATGCCCTATTCAAGGGGCTGAAGCTTGGCGTGTCTGCTCAGGCTGCCACATAAGCCACTGAGACTGTCCCCATGACTCCCCTTGGAGCTGCCGTGGGCAGCGGGTGGGGGAAGGAAAGTGTCTCCGCGCAACTCAGTTTCACTTCCTGCCTCAAACACAGAGAGTCATTATATAAATATCGACCTTAGCAGCTGCGACTCTCACCCCTCTTCTCACTATTACTCCCGAGGCCCAGCTCACAGGCAGGGCGCCTGCAGCCTCTCACTTTCCCCTGGTCCCACAGCACTTGCACCAGGCTGGCCAGGTGGGTGCCTGGGGCAGAAATGAATCACAACCTCTCTCTGGCCCTCCAGCCAGCCATGCCCAGCAGCCCTCGCCTCGCTGAGTAGGGAGGTTGTCCTGACTGGTGGCCCACGTTAATCAAATTAAACCTCGTTCACAGACGTGACAGGCAGTCAGCCCATCTGTGGAGGCCACAGAATGCACTATCAGCGCTCAGGCTGCAGAACTGGGGAGGGAAAGAACCTGGCCTGCTCATGGCTGTTCTGTCCCATGGAATGAGCCGAACTCACCCAAACTTTCCAACCCGTTTTACGTCAGGAAGGTGGGGTGACATAGTATAAAGAGTAGTCTAAAATGAAAGCCAAAACTGTGTTCCAGTTTCCATTCTGTATGAATGAATAAAATCTACTTACCTACCATCATAAGAAGCCCTTCTTTGAACATTGGTTCATTTTGTTTACTTACTTGATTTCTGAGGATGTTATTTTTAAAAAAGCAGATAAAAACAGGCATGCCACACAATCTCCCCGATCCTGCATTTCTTCTTTAAAGCAATGACGTGAGTGCTGCTTCTCTTCCAGGAGAAGCAAGGAATGTGTGAGATGTTCCCTCTCTACCTACTGAGCACAGAGCTTGCCTTGTAATAGTGTGTGTCTAAGAAAGATTAGCAAAATGTAATGTGTTGT
The DNA here is from genome assembly GCF_902686445.1 of Sciurus carolinensis. Classification (NCBI taxonomy): domain Eukaryota; kingdom Metazoa; phylum Chordata; class Mammalia; order Rodentia; family Sciuridae; genus Sciurus; species Sciurus carolinensis. Next base: position 57,961,424 of record NC_062221.1, on the reverse strand, counting down.
TCCCAGCTATAATAATTACTCATATCTTAAAAATGTTAAGACCATGGTCATCTTAGAAACAGAACAGATTAGGCAGAGAATAGTAAAATGGCCCCACTGGGCCCCTGAAGCAGTCAGTGGAAAGCAGCTTGGAAATCTCAACAGATAAAATGTGTTGCTCAACAGATTCAGTGTTGTCAAAACATGATGCTCATTTTCCCATTTGATCTACTTATGATCTGACTAGATATTTGTGATTTATTATTACATGACAAAAACAGATTACCGAGCAGTTTGTTTAGAATACATCCATTAAAAATGATATATAAGCTTTAAAAAAAAATAAACTATAAAAGGACGAATGTTCACCAAAATGTTAACTACTAGTAAACTCAGGATGGTGGTATTTGGGTCACTTAAATGTCTTTTTTAATACTTTTTTTTTTTTTTTAAATCCTCCAAATGGGATACGATTAGTCAGAAAGAAACTGATGGAGAACATGGAGGTTGGGTGTTTGCAACTTTTCCTTTTCCCTAAACACAGTCTGAGTATCTAGTGAAGAAAAAGTACAGATGAGGGGACTGAAGCAGATTCTCATGGGTCCCAGTAAGGACTTTTCCCGGGGTTAGCGTCTGGAGTTATTTATTTTAAAAAATTCATTTCCCAAGAGTGAGCAGTTGCTTGTTGAGTTTTTCCAGTCTTTTGTTCATTCATCCATTCGGAGCTTCATCCACTCCCTAGTTCACCACATAGTTACAGGGTTGGTTACTCAGTGCAGAGGAAGGACATGCACTGGGGGTCAAAAGATCAGGGTTCAAGTTCTGCTACCATTTTCCTGAGGCCAGGAGCCCTTTGCTCCTTTGAGCACCTGGGGATCCCTGATCTATAAACATGGGGTTCATGGTGAACATGAAAGCCCTCTGACAAATCCCCAGTGTCAGACATAGAAAGAATTTCTGTGAAGTACAAGAACACTGAGTTAGCAGTGTGAAAAAGAAAGGTGCAGCCAGCACTTTCAAGAAACTTAGATTTGATTAGTCCGCTGGCTTAATGTGAAATCCAGCAATATGGAGCTCAGAAAGAATCCATTAATTGGAATGGAAGCCTAGATTCCATCAGTCTGAGCCACTGACATGCTGTGTGACCATGACCCCTTCTCATCTCTTAAAAAAAAAAATTTTCCACAAAAGGCTTAAGACCAATTATCTCCAGGGCATCTTCCACCTTGAACATTCTGTGAAATGGGATAAAATCAAGAAAAATTGGAAACAAATGAATCCATCAGCAATCAATATACATAATGTGCTGGTCTCTTTTTGTGTAGCAAGGACCAGGAACATTTCAGACAGCACTGGTGTTTAAATAGACAGTATCTATATCTGTATCTATCAGTGCTGGCCTTTTTTGGAATGTGTTGCTTCTTAGTTAGCTTCTGTCACCTCAGGAGAGAGGCAGGGAAGAAGCTCTTCCATAAGACCCACTTGATAGTCACAGACACAACAGACATGGGATACTTAATGCCTTTTGGTCATGTTTATTAGCTGTCTGTCAAACCTTACTATGAGAAAGATCATTTTTCCAACCTCACTGCAAGTAAGCTATTTCTCCACTCTTACTTTGAGTCTGAATGGGGAGGTAGGCTCCAAGATGGTCATCTGGATTGGAACTCAGGCTCTAACCAGCTTGGCTGGTGTGGGGCTGGGTGACATTCTTTCATGAATTTTTCTATTCAAGAAACATTTGTTCAGTACCTTCTAGGTGTGTTGGGCACTGAGATAATAACATGAGTAGGACAGACATAATTTCCTGGACTGTGTGCAAGTGTCTCCTATTTATTCAGTCCCTGGATATAGCCCTGCTCTAAGGAGCACATACACTAGTGGGGTATTTGGAAAAGTCATTTCTTTCTCTGGAATTTGAACTGAATGATCTCCAAGATCCCTTCTAAAATGGGTGTTCTGTTCTGTTGTTACCTGGTGTCCTGCAGTGAGGAAGGTTTGCAAGCAGAGATGGAGCAAAGGTCATAGAAAAATTGCCAGCAGAGGTGAAATGAAACCACGAGGCCTCCGGGGAGAGGTGAGCCAGTGAGTCCCCCTCCTCACCAGATGGCTGAGAAGAAGCCCGTTCAGAATGCAAATAGCTTGCTTATGCTCCACAGGAAGGGCAGCCAGGCTTTGGGTTTGGATGGACCCACAGGGCACCCTTTAGGCAGAGATGAGGTTTATCTGGAGACATGCTGAACAGGGCCCCTGGATCCCCCTGCTCCAGACTAGGAACAAAGATTTACAACTGACACTTTCTGGAGAGAAATCTTGGTGTTCCAGTCACTGTCCATGCCCCTACGCTTTACCTGTGTCACCAAAACTCTCAGGGGAGAGCAACACCTACCCCACATATCACTGTGATGATTAAATGTGAAAACTCATATGATAAGTCTTTGTAAACTCTAAAGTGCTTTATACATGGAAAATAGAATTAATATTCATGGAGGAGGAAAAATCAGAGGGTTACTTTGAAAAATGAATAGGCACATAACTGTGCACACAGCCCAGAAATAAGCACTTTAAAAAGTCAACTCGAAGCCTCAGAGCATGATTACTCCCATTCCACAGATAAGGAAATGAAGTTCTAAGGGCATGTAAATAATTTGACGGAGGTTACCCCATTTGTAAGTGGCAAAGCTGAGACTCACACCAAGGTAGTCTAGCTGTAGAATTTGTACTCTTAACCAATATGTTCTTCTGTCACCCTAAAAGGATAATTTTTTTTTTTTTGGTACTGGAGATTGAACCTAGGGGTATTCTACCATTGAGTTATATCCCCAGCCCTTTTTAGTTTTTATTTTGAGACAGGGTCTTAATAAGTTGTCAGGCTCCTGCCTCAGCCTCCTGAGTCACTGGGATTCTAGGCATGCCCCACTGAAACCAGTTGAAAAAAAATTTTGCTAATTCAATTAAATTCCAGTCGGTAAGCATGACTGGAGTGTTGGACTGGGCAGAGGGTACATAATGATGAAGATAAGGAGCATAAGCAAATAAGGAAATACTCCAAGAAATAAGGAAACACATACTAAAAATAAGATTGTGACTGGAACAATGCAGAGAAGATATTGGAGATGGAAAAGTCAAGGAGTATTCCAGAGACTCTGTACTTAACAGACTAGGGAACAATGGTGTGGATAAATAGAAGGAAGACCAGGAGAGTAGGGGAAGGGGAACATTGGGAGGGAGAGGGAAAGGGAAAGAGGAAGTACTAGGGACTGAAATGGAGGAAATTATCTTCTATGAATGTGTGAATATGTCACAATGAACTCCACTGTTATGTATAACTAATAAAAGCAAAACAAAGGAGTAGTTCAAGGTCAGATTGAAAAGGTAATGTGTTGGAATCTGATGGTGAAAGGACTTGAGTGCCAGGCTAAAGAGATGAGCCTTTAGCCTGGAGTTGGTAGAAAATTGTGAAAGGTGAAAGGTACACAGGTGAACAGTGTATCAAAGTAGAATTTTAAGAGTTAGAAAAAAAATCCATTTATTTTGAATCAGCACTACTGCCACAATCTGAGGACTGGTAAAGATGGAGGTGGATAAAAGTTAATTTTTCAATTTTTTTCTCATTAAGGAAAAGGGGATATGAAATTGCATGGATTTGGTGCATTATTTATGCTCAAAATGATGAAGAATGGAAGGATAGTCATAGATGAATGAGTTAAGGGGAATCTGAGTACTGACCCCTCCCCATCCCATGATTAACTTCTTTGCTTCATTGTTGGGTTGTGGCCTAACTTTGGGGGAACTTCTCTAGCAGTGTAATATTCTTAATCCCATGGAGCAGCTCACTATCCTTGGAGAGCTCCTACTGTTGAACAGGGTTTTTATTTTCTTTCTGTCTTATTTAACTGCATGTACTCAGTCTTTCTTTTATCCTAGTATGGGGTGTGTATCTTAGAATCCATCTTGGTAACCCTCACAGGCCCCAAATCTTTCCCAGCTGTCAGCAAGGATCAGAAAGGACTGGGTCAGGGAGACTCAGAACATGGACTAGAGACAAACACCCTCAGGCGGCAGACTAAGCTAGATTAGGGGAAGAAAGTTCAGTCAAGTGGGTGACACCTGGTGTTGAGAGATGGAAGATATGAAGGAGAGGCTGGATATGTGGTTTCATCAACCAAGCCCAGGAACAGGGCCTTGGTAATAACTTCGTTAGTCAAGAAATAGAAGTAACCTAGATCAGCTCTAACTCCTGTTAAGCATTATTTAATTTTTTAAATGCATAACTGGGAGACCCAACAAGTCATTTCTGCAACCAACACATTCTTGGTGCCAGGCAGTGAGATGCATAAGTGAATTAGGCACAAGTCCTGTCTCTGAGGGGCCTACCCTAAGGTGACAGATAAAGGGGCCAGCAATATCTCTCCCAGTGTGTACATGTGTTTATGTATAATTATTATGCATTATAATAATATATATGTAATCTGTGATGTATACATAGGAGGCCACCAGTTTATTTAAGTTCTGTGAGATCAGGACTAAATCTGGTTTTGTTCACATCATTACATCTCTAGAGCCTAGATTGAGGCCTGGCTCATTCTAAATAAATATTTATTGAATGAGTAAATGAGTGAAGGGGTGAATAAGTGACTCATAGTATCTGATCTAAAACTAGAACCATGTTCTTCTGATCTTCAACCTAATGCTTTACTCACTATTACCTGGAGGTGCCCATTTTTTAACATTCCCTGTTTAGAGTTTGTCTTAATAGGTAGATATTAGCTCACTGAGGTTAATTGCACTGTTATCTACTGTTTTATATGCTAACACTGCCCACCCCATTTGCTGGCTTCTTGACCACATGTCAAAAGGCTCTAATCTAGTCAAAAGGAGGCTGTTTTTCTGTTGTTGTTTGTTTTGTTTGCTGTTGTTGTTGTTTCTGTGTGTGTGTGTGTGTTTGGATTGAACCCAGGGGTACTTAATGCATTGAAATGTGTCCCCAGTCCTTTTTTATGTTTTATTTAACATAAATAAAAGTGTCTTGTTGAGTTGCTTAGGGCCTTGTTAAGTTGCCAGGGCTGACTTTGAACTCATGATCCTCCTGCCTCAGCCTCTGGGATTACAGGTGTGTGCCACCACACTCGCAGGAGGCTGATTTTGGAGGGAGATGACGTTATCATGAACCCTGCTCATCTCCCTAACTGTCAAGAGAACTTGAGCAAGTTACTTTTCTTTGAACTTGTACTTCTTTGAACTTCCTTGAACTACTTTGTTAAAGACAGGGAATATACATCTACCTACCTAGTTATTCAGTAATTTTATTCTGGGGGGAAAGAACTTGGCCTTGTTGAGAAAGAACCCAAACAGAAGCCCACAGGTCTCTTCCCTGAAGCAGCTCAGTCTTTTAGGGCATTCAGACTCAAGAAGCTGACAATCAGAATATTTGAACCTGTGAACTTTTGGCTTAAAAGTAAGAGTTCAACTCTCGTTGGTGTAGCAGTGTTGGCTGAGGGTGGCGGCTGCACCCTGTGTACAACCGGAAACCCCAAATTGGGTTTGCATCTATCTGACCAAGGTACCTTCCCCAGCTCCACCTCCAGATGCTCCACGGGGGTTTGAGGTGAGGAGGAGGAGTTAGCGAAGCCTAGTGTCTCTGTGTTAGGGGCAAGTACAGGCACCCACATGCACGGGAGAGCTGGCGGGTGGGCGTGCTGGCCTGCTTCTGTTAATGTGGGTGACAGCTACGGGCCGCTTTAGCCAGAAGGAAAGTGCTCTATAATCACAAGACAGAGATTTTCCCATTTTCCCCACACATCAGTAATGTTTCAATGACTTCTGCACACTCATCTGCCTGCTTTTTAATAAAGCAGGGTTTGCGCTGATGGTGCATGTGCAGGGTCTGACCTTTTCATAGGAAAAAACATTCATAACCAAAGCCTATATATAGAAGCTTCAGACTGGAGCAGATAAAGATGTAGGTCATATGACTTTTTTGTGTGTGAAGCACAATGCAGGAGGGACGCAACAGAAAATTCAAAACTGATGAAACGCTGCCACTGGCTTGAACCAGTGGCAAATCTTTAAATAATGACTTTGTTTTCGGCTAGGAATTCTAATGCCACCTTCTATCTCTAAACACAGGATCTAACCCCCCGGGGAAATTTTAACTTTGTTTAAGAATGTATTTTGCTTTTTAGTTAATTCTATTCCTATATAAGGCATAAAGAAGTTACCATCAAAATTTATGCAATGGTCAAGCATTTAAAGTGATATGATAAAGTAATGAACTATTATTTGTGTCACTCATCAGGGGCAAGCATTTCCCCAGGGTCACTGTTACCTAACTGAACATAAACCAATTTCCCAATTCCCCATCATTCAAGGCAAGCGTGCTCTGGAAGGTACTGACTTTCCAGCAACTTCCTCGGCACACCTTTTTATATTCTTTGTTCCACAGATCTCCTGTTGTCCATGCCTGCATATTCCTTTGTCCTTGCCTTTGCCTCCCTTGCTCTCTCTTCTTGGGATACTCTGTTTTGGACCTTTCTGCACATCCAATCTATTTTGAAATGTCTGACTCAAATGCAGTCCTCTCCATGAATGTTTCCTTCTCTCCCTCCCCTGTCCTTTCCATGTTCTTTGTTTAATGGTTTGTTCTGGATTATACTTTTGGTGTCCATGTCTTCTATTTCACTCTGATAGGCCACAAACTTTGAGGACAGAACAAGAGTAAAGTCTGAGGCACTTTGTAACATAGGAAGCACCTATAAAATGCATTCTTGCAAAATGTTTATTGAGTAAATGAATTTGGCTTGGGAATGTACTAATAGTGATTTGTTGAGTGTTTATTACTCATTTAATTGTCACCAATAAATCCATGAGGTTATTATCATTGTTGTCACCTTCAACAGCTAAAAGAACTGTAGCTCAATGAAGTTCAAAAACCTTACCCAATGTCACATAGCTAGCAGAACAATAGGTCAGGATTCAAGCCCAGGCCTATCTGGCCCAAGGGTATGCTGGGAGCTGGTTTGCTCCAGTTTATAAGAGCTGATGGTTAAGTTTCTGAGATTTTGTGAACTGGTTGGAAAGCATTATTAAACACTAAACCTTATAGACATAGTATTTGAAAAATAACTTCAAAAAATACTTAAAATACTTTTTTATTTAATGACGTTTTTATTATTAAATATACTCTTGAAGATTATTTCTACCTCTTGTCATTATATGTTAGAAATAAATAATGTTGCACTACTGTGTATCTCTCCCAAATTTGACATTTAGTGATGTTACATTTGTAGCTTAAAATTAGCCATGCTGAAAGTATTTGCACCAAGCATATTGGCAGACACAATAAATAGGGCTTCCCACCTCAGAACCAGTTAAACATCTGTAAGCCTACCATTGGTCCAGACTCAAGGTCAGGTTACACTTCAGAAAGCAATAGGCTTTGGGTCCAAGCCTCATACAGACTCATCCATTTCCAGGCTTGACCTTTACCATTTTTAGGGACTAACTTTGGACCATCACAGAGAAGCTGCTTCCTGATAATAGAAAATTGACCTTTATAAGACTCCTTTGGGTTTCAAAGTTGGAATGAAAGTAATTTTTACTAGTTAATTTATGTCTACACCCATATATCTATACTTCTACCACAAATTTAATTATGTTCTTTATCATATCCTGTATATAAGAATATATGATTCAACTCTTAGTAAAATGTGAATTCCAAAATGTGAACATAAATTTATTTCCCCAAATTTACATAAATATAATAACCTAATATTTTATCCGAATGTCCTCAGAACCTGGATTTCACATACAAAGTCTCCACACTGTACACATTATATGTGGTCTCCTGAAGTGAGATTTGAACTTAGAATCAAAGGTTATTGGTCTCAGTACTAGTTCATTAACTCAAGAGGAACTCAATTAGAATTGCTGTGCCTCAGTTTCCTCATCTTTCCAGTGAGAAATTGGACCCAGATGTCCTTTAAATATGCTTCTGTTTCTATTTATAAATGACACTACACATTTCCCCTCTCCTTTAGAACTCAGGTCCTGCATTTATAAACAATGGAGCATTGAGCTTGATATAGTTCCTGAAGTCTTTTACAGCTCCATAAGCTTGTGTATCCATGTGAAAAGGTGTTTACTACTTAATGTGTCATTCCTATCAGATAGCATTGTGCTTTGCTGTCTGAAAAATACCAGGTAACCTGCTGAGCACCCAGAACTCTGATGCCAAGAAAGAACATGGAAATGGAGCAACTTTTCTGGCCAAGGGCTCTACTGCCTCAAGGCCAGTCAGCTATAGTCTTCAAATCAAAGGAAAGTATGTGGATGGGAAGAGTGTCTCTACTGTTCCCTTTAGACAATCTAGAAGACGAAAGAAGTGAGAGTGAAATCTGTATGGAGCTTTTAGCTTGACACCCAGCTGGGTCTTCAGTGATAGGGGTAGGGAAAGGGAAGACAGAAAAGGAGACAGAACAGGTGGCACTTCCTATTAGAGCAGAGGACAGACGCGTGATTGTGGTAACTAAGGAAAGGATCAATGTGGAGTAGCTCTTGTGGTTGGCAGAGCACCACAGCCCAGATAGAGTATCTCCTTCCTTACCCTTGACTCACCTGTTGACCTTAAAATTAGAACTCATTTGTATCTTTATGGAAAAAATTTAAAAAGTACCAACTCCTCATCTAATATTTATCCTCATTCTCATCTACTCAGCTCCATACAGTTTCCAGATTATAGAAAATAATGTGGTATCTATAATCTCATTCCATCCACAAGATGACCATGTGAAATGAATATTGTTACTTGTATGTCTCAAAGAAAAGAATTGGACATTTAGACAGGGAATTGAAGTATCTTGCTCAGAATTATCTAGATGCAGAGCCAAGACTGGAACTGTGCTTTTTCTTTTGACTCTGGGCTTGGTGTACTTGGCCTGCCCCTGATGACTTTTACCTAATGATGTCAATAGTTGACATGAAAAGTTTCAGAGCTGCTGCTCACCTGAGAACCCACAGAAGCACACTCGAGAAAGAAGAAATGGGTAAATTATTAGACTCAATGAATCCTGGAAGTGGAAGTGACCCTTCACATCTCCTAGCCCAGCCCTTTCCACGTCCAGAAGCGGGAAATGGAATGCACAGAGGTGTATGGCATGTCCAAAGTCATGCAGAGAGTCAGGGTGGAAGCTGGGACTCTGACACACATCTCCTGCCTTCACCTGCTTGTCATTGCCATCTGTTCAAACACTGTTCACTTTTGCCCTCTCTCAGGCAGCAGCCAAATGAAGAGATTGTAACTACCTTAAAACACTTGGCCATCATCGTAAGGACAATGTAACACTTTTCGCCAGTGTGGGCATGGACTAAAGAACCCTGGATGGAGGGACGCCAGCAAGTTCCCATCTCAGCTGTCAGTTTGCATTTAATCTACTCTGTGCCAGCAATTGGATTTATTGCTGGTGAGAACAGTGACTCATGCTCCTCTGACGCCAACCAACTAATTTATCCTACCATGGCTTGGTAGGCACAAACGTTTAGTATGTGATCAAAAATAGAGACCCCCCTCTCATCTAGCACCTTGGGATGGGTTTTCTCCAAGCTTGAGGACTTACTCAAGCCCCAATCAAATTTTCGGCCCAAATATAACCAGATAGACTTTATTTTAGGAATAACTGATTTATAATCCAGTCATGTAGACTAGCAAAATACAATTGGGGACAGTGTCTCATTTAGGAGTTACCTGCCCTGGGTTTATTCCAGCTTCTTTTATTAAATTGGTCTGTCATTTTTTGCAATTAATTTCCTCCCTCTGAGCCACATTATCTCCATCTGCCAAATAAGAGGGTTAAAATAGATGACCTTTGGAAAATATTTAGTTTTGATGGGTTCCGTATAAGGTTACACCTTTTTCAGAGGCAATTTGCCACATCTTTGTTTTTCTATATGGTCTTGCTATGTTTTGGGGATGAGGTTTGCTAGTGGTCTCAGAGGTTTCTGCTCTGTTTCTAAACAGACTAAGAACTCTTTGAAAGTTAAGGTGAATTATATCAATTTATCCTGTGTGAAGTTAACTTTAAGGATCAGCAATAGGGAGTACAACCAACTTCAGTATTTGACATGACTACAGCTTCCTCTTTTGTTACCCTATCCCACTTAAAACCAATTTTCAGGCCAGATGGACAGGCCTGAAATTAACATAACAACCCAAGGGGCAAAGACAAACTCAGGGGAAAGCCCATGGGGTTAAAAGCAAGTGGGACATTTTATTTTAAATGTCATAAATAATAGTCTCAAAATTCAACAAGCTGAGAATTTGGGCCTGAAACTTAAGACTCTTCATTTGTTCTCTCAACTAATGTTCCCCAAGTACCTACACAATACCTGGTCCTTCACTATGCTGTGGGAAATCAGGGGTAACTATAATACTACCTTGATCGTGCAGAGCTTAGAATCCTCCAGAGACAATTAGACACATGTGTAGATTTCTTTCTATAGTTCTTCTATTCAGAAGAGTGAGATTCCATCTCATTGAAAAGCTTCCTGAAAGGGGTGACATCATGAGTCTTGGTGATGGTCAGGTAGAATTTTAATTTAGTGTAAACAACCAAGAAACTGGGCATTTTACTTTTCTAGGATTCAGTTTTTTCATCTGTAAATGAGAAAGTAGAGTCAACCTCACAGATTCTTCGTGATGTATGAATTAGAAAAATTCCTGGGATATTGTAAGTGCTCAAAAACACTTATCATTATTTTTATTCTTAGCATCTGAGTGAAATTACCCGAAGCTTCTTGTAATCTCAAAAGAGACCCATGTATGGAATTGCTTTGTATATTATGGTGGGATCTGCTGAGGTCTTGGCAGGGCTCCTGCTGTGTGGGGCAGGAGTGTGTGTGCTGTCTCCCACCTCCTGCACAATTTGTCTTTCTCTGTCTCGTAGTGTCTTAGTCTCTCTCTCTCTCTCTCTCTCTCTCTCTCTCTCTCTCTCTCTCTCTCTCTCTTTCTCTCTCTCTCTTTCACACACACACACACACACACACACACACACACGCACACTTCTTTCCCTTTGTAGACACTGGACTGTTTATCAAAAGCCCCAGGTGTAGGAGTATTTCAAATGATTTTGGAAACTGAAATGATTTCAGAGATAATAGGCATCAAGAATGTGGGCGTAAAATACAAACAATAGGCAAGCTCCTATTGAAATCTTTACTTTTAGGAGAGGTGGGTTTTCCTTTTTATTGCTATTTTTTTTTTCCAAAAGCATAATCACATCTGTGGTTTGAAAATGATCTTTCCTCTGGAAATTAGACATTGCAACACAACACAGAGATGTGACTGATTAAATGTACGCAAGGCTCACTCTGTTAAGCGAGGCTGCGTCCTCTTTCAGGCAAGGCAGCCTACAAGAGTAAATTTGCTTTGAGTCACATATTTTACATAAACCAGAGAGGTTACCCCTAAGATGAACTGTCTGGCTTATTGTTCCCCACCCCCACAATGTCCCACATACCATCACAGGAAGATGTTAGCAGTTTCAGGACCTGAACTTTCTCTCAAAAATTTCTTTTCTTGAACCAAGGAGGGTTTGTTTCTACATTAAAAAGTAACTGTCACTGTGTTGATTGTAATGAGTGATCATGGGCTGGGTGTTCTTTTGGATGTAAAGATAATGAGACGGTATTTCTCGCACAGTGTGAATGTGGCACAAAGTGGCCTCCTGGATTGGTGGTGTGTTGTTTCTGCTTGGTGAATAATGACAAGCAGTTGCCTGGGGTTGACCAAGATCAGGGCTCTCAGGGATTATCTAGTTTACCCCATACTTCTCTCATTTTACAGATGGAACAACTGAAGGTCAAAAAGAGAAAGTTACTAGCCTAAGGTCATGCAGGGGTGAGAACCCCAAACTTTTGGCTCTGACAGTAGGACAAAATATGAAAACTGTAACACATAATTATGCGTTACTCCAGTGTGCTCATAAAATAATCTAAGTTTAATGATATTATACAGTAATATGTGACCTAAAGGGATTGTTATGGGAATAAATAAGATAATACAGGTGAAATATCCATATAAAATCTTAAAGCATTAAAATGGTTGGTAAAGACTGCAGAATATGTACTCAAGTCAAGGAAAAAATGAGAATGATTTTCTTCTTGCAAATAAAATGAATTCCCAGGGCCACTTTAAATGTCTGTTTGCTATATGCCTTTTTTCATCCTGAAGTTTCCTTTGCATAATTCAGTACCAGGAAGTTTCATGTCACTCTAGGACTAAAGATAATTTGTCTTGGTCTATCATATAGCTAGGAATCTGCAACAGAGCACAAGTTGTGGCTGAGGTTAAAAGTTTTTCTGTGGCATTTGTTGACCTAAACCAAGGGCAGGAAGTCTAAACTTTAAGTGGAGGATCCCCAATGAAAGAAGTAAACAGTACCTAGGACACCACACAGTCTTGCTCTCCAGAGCAACTGAGATTGGAAAAGATGACTGAAGAGGAATTCAGAAAGAAGATAATGTTAGGCTAGAGAATAAAAGTCCACGTAGCTCATGGAACTGTCCAGATACAGATTTAAGACAAGGAGAGTCACCTGTCAGATTGGGGAAGACATATTTCATGCTTGTGGTAGCAGGATCAGACTTGTTTGGAGCCAATCATAGGAGGAAGTTCCCATGAGACAGTTTGGTTAAGAACTTTCGAATAATCTAAACTGATAAAACATGGAATTGGGCTGCCTCTGGAAGCAGTGAGCTTCTGATCACAGAGGCATTGGAAACCATACAAAAGGACAAGCTAAGAGGGGCTGCAGTTTGGGAAAAGGCCCCTTTGGTTTGCCACACTCCTGAGTCTCAAATACCTTTCTCTAAAAAGGAAGGATGCTTGAAGAGTCAGGGGAGACAGAATGACAACAGGCAGGAAGAAAAATCCTTGGGCAGCCTCACCTCTCCTCTCCCATAATAGGAGAATGATGGGATTCCACACTGGGGGAAATGAGAGGGCAGTAAATTTCCAAGGCAATAAAAGGTACTGTCTCTAGCCCTATACAGGCAACATGTGGAAGTCCTTGCTTTCAGATGGATTGTGGGGATTTTTAAAACACAAAGGCTTCTGTGGTTGAAGTGATGGGATCCAGATTGAACAGCTGGAATTGCTCAACATTAGGTGGCACCCAGCTTGGAGGACCACACTGCATGGCCTAGCACGTGCTGCCTTGGCAGGGGGCAAGAAGTGGGGGTTTGTGGTGCTGGGGGTAGTTATGAAAATTTTCTTGGAATCTGTGCTGCTGCTTTGAGAGACCAATGGGATCATTTACCAAAATGGGCACCATGGAATGCTCACCCCTGAGATCCATGTTCTAGGGCCAAGTTGGAGGACTGTCACATAGCCATAGCCCCCTCCTATGCAGATGTGTATACAAAGGCTCTGAGAAGGGTGGCAGCAAAGCAATCTGTTTCCTTGTGAATAATGTTACTTCTCACTAATTTATTTGACCATGATAGCCAGGTAGCCATTTTTATCTAGTGCTACTGCCATCCTGGGAACTGACTCAACAGACAATGCAGACCCAGGGAATGTTAGAACTGAAAGCAACACTGAATTTAATGCCATTCCTTCATTTTATTTAAATAAAGAAAGCAGCAGCCTGGAAGGGTTCCGCCAGTGTAATGGCCAACGGACATTAACCCTGACCTGCAAGAACGCAAAACTTAAAAATGTGCACAAATGACTGTAACGTGAAGTCATGGATTATGATGGAATATTATATACTATATGAAGTTAAGTGGACTTTGCAAGAATACTGGGCTTGCAAGCAGTAGGAATGGGGTCTAATCTGGGGTCTCTGAGTTTTACTATCACTGCTAGGGCCTAGGGCCTGTCTTTCCACTTTTATTAGCATAGGGTTCCCTCGTATCTGCAATGGGGAGGATAATGCCGGTGTGACTGATCTCACAAGTTCTGGTAAGAATCAAGAGAGAGAAAGGATGTGAGCATGGCTGATGAACTGTACTGTGCTATGTAAGTGGTAGGAATCCTTCTTCCTCCTCTAATGCTACAGAGAGCATCAGGAAGATGTGTCTATTTTCTATCGCTTTTCTGATCATAAGGGTAGTTTGCAGGAGTGGATCCGCAGACTCCATCTTTTAACCACTTTCACGGGTTAGTGAGGTAATCCGTTACCTCAATGCGGAAGCTCTCAGCAAAGCTAGTTGCCTCCTGAAATGAATCTGTGACCATGCCCTCTCACATGGATAAAGTGCCTGGCAAGGAAAAGCAGAAAGTAGTGAGCTTGGCCATACCCTTTGCAGATTTCTAGCTATTGGGCTCCTAGTACACTTAAACACTGATAATAAAATGAAGGCTTCCAAATTTTGTTGCCAGGGCTAAAAATAAAGAGGTTGAAAAGAAGAAGAGTCCAACAATATCACTGAAAGAAAAGTGGGGAGATGGAAGGACTGGGTTGGTGAGGCCTTGGTATCTTATCTCTGGAATGTTATTGATGCTCAGAGTATAGAGTGAGATCTTAAGTGAAATGAATTGGTGGTTTCAGTTCCGGATATGGTATGCAAAGAAAAAAAAAAAAAAACCTTGCTCTTTGAAATTCAGCACTTCCTTGTCTGTGCTTCAGGAAGCCACATGCCTGATGCTGAGCGTGGAAACTGACTCATTTCTGGCCCATTGAAATTAGCCTCCCCAGCCCCCAGACTGTGGGCAGGATCAGGGGCCTAGTGGGAAACCAGAATGGGGTCTGGCCTAACCTGGAGAAGGATAATGAGACAGAACATCATTGATTCACATCTCTTTTAGGTTGCTTTTTTTCCAAAGGATTCTATAAGCAATGAATCTTCTGGACTGTCTTCAAAGCATTTCAACTTACAGTTGGTCATAGCTAGGTGACCTGAAATGGCAAAAAACAAAAATACAAATGCCATGCTTTCCAGCACCTTCTTTTCAGGGTCACATTAAAGGAAGTTGACCAGCTGACCTGCTTCGTAGAACAACATGGCCCTGAGGTTTTAAATGTCAAGGGCATCCTCTGTTTTCTCACCAACAAGCCCTAAGAAGTAATGATCCATTCTTCTCCTTGACTATCCTGACAACCTGTTGATTTGGTATCCTATGTGCCGCTCAGGTAGGAGAGGTACCCTATATTTGTTTAGAAGACAAAAGCATGTTGGAGGCTGAATTTTACCTGTTAAAATGAAGTACGAAACCCAGGATGACCAGGAGTTTCAGATCTTCTTAAGGTGACTACTACGTCAAGTTTGACCCTTTAGACCTTAGAACTGTGATTTCCCGACTTTCTACAGACCATCTCAGCAAGGGAAATAGACACTAAAATGACCTCTTTGCTTAATTCTTATTAACATACTTAAAAAAACAACTTGACAAGAATAATGAAAAAAGTTACGATTTAAATGAAAAGTCAGTGAGAGAAGAGGCAATGCTGGGGGAGAAAATCAATAGGGAACTGACTTAGCACCTGAAAAGATGAGCTTCTCAATTCTAGACCTCAGGCAAGCCACTGAGGATCTCCAGGCCTCACGTTCCTCATCTGTGAAGTGTGAGCACTCATGACAAAATGAGATCATACATGTGAAAGTATTAATACATGGTAAGAACTACTCAAAGATTCATGGTTACCATTGCATATAAATTTTTAAATATTATTAATCTGTGTTAGAAATGAAGTTAAAGACTTCATCATAAAATAATCATTCATCTTCCAAATTTTCCTATCAGGAAAGTTTTTATGAAACAAATTATTACACATTATTTGCATGCCACTTATTTTCAGAAAGGATTTGAAGTAACTTATAAAGTTAAACATAGATATAACACTATCATTAGAATACAGATAAAACATGGAAAAAGAGGATAATTAGAGGGGAAAACCCAGAGTAAGAATAATTTTAAAGAAGCATATAGTGTGATTTTTGAGCTTCTCAATGGCTTAGTTAAAAAAGGAAAATGAATGGTAATATGTAGCTGTCTTCACCTAGTAAAGGGAGAATAGTCATGGATCAGGGTCAACCAAATCCTTCCTGGCCCTAAACCACAAATGCATCACATACTTCCTTATTCAAGGGAAATCAAAAAGTAAATTTGATAAATAAAAGTAAATGGATAGGATCTTTGAAAGGAAATGCAGCAAGGATATTGTTCCAGTCTAACCACTAGGTAATATTTCCCTTCGTGAATCAGTGCGTGCCTTCCCAGAGCTAAATAAACAGCAAGATGATTAATAGAAGGAGCAGGCTGGCTGTCTTCGCAAAAAAAAAAAAAAAAATTAGGGCAGTAAAAATCAGAATGCTTGCTCCGGGCTGGGGCGTTGCTACGGCTGGTGTGCACAGAGGCAATCGCCATTCTTCAGGGGGCGTCAGGCAAGCAAGGCAGTGTGCGAGGTGCCTGGCACAAGGTCACTTGGTGTCTCTGAAACTGATTCTGCATTCTGAGCTTCTTAATATGATTTTTTAGGTCACAGTGTTCTAGGCAAAGCTCCCTGTTGATGTACATCTCTCATGCAAGATTTAGATCACCTCTTTTCGGGCAGAGCTCCATGGAAACACCGCCCATGATTTCTGAAATGGAGTCTGATTGGGTCCCTGTAATGCTGGGCTGGAGTGGACAGCAATCTCCACAGTTGACACATTGCTGGACAGTTGGCAAGCCTGAGACTATCAGAACCTAGTCCTTGTAGGCTATTATTATTCTAATGCCAAAGTAAATTCCTGTTTACATAAAATGACTGGGGAATGGAGTATTCTGGGGAATGGAAAATTCTGGTTCAGCTGGTTACTGTCCATATCATCTACTGATTCTTGGTTTCCAAATAAGTAAATTACAACATACTTTGCTAAACATTAAAATGATACTGAGTGTGATTTCGGCTTTCTTTGGATGATTCATAAGGTGCTCCAGGATCTATTAGCACTTAATGCTGTCATTAAGATCATAACTTCTGTTTTTCTTGGATTTGGGGTGGAAATGCAGGTGTGGGAAATAGGGCTGCCTCTGTGGTGATCCCCATCCAGGCCATTGGAGTTGTGGAGTTGCTGGGAAGTTGAACCATTTTATCCTTGCTATCAGTTTCTGTTATCTGTTCGTTGGCAAGTGAAATAATAAACATAGACATGTTAACATGGTGTCAGGTGGACAGTAGGTTGTTGTTTTACCATTTCCCCCTCAAGACCATCAGGAGACAAAATACAAAGAAAATAATCCAATTCATTTGACTACCCACTTGGTAGTTGAATTCACAGAACATTTGTTCTGTCAGGTACCACAGAGATGATATGCTTAATTTCGTCATTTCATATAAGAGAAAACTGGAGCACAGAGGGAATGAATGTGACTCTGAAGGCTGGTAAGAGTCACAGGTTGATAGTAGAACCCACTTCTTTTGGAGCTCTGCCTAGGGTTGTTTAGCAGAAGGGACCCTTCATATACAGAGTTTCTGATTCTGCACAGCCAGAGATAGAGATAGGGAGGTGGGCCCTTTGCTCAGGGACTCTGGGAACTTGCCATATCAAATCTGTTTGAAGGTCATCAAAGTCCTCTTCTGTATGAAGGCCCTGGCTCTGGCCCTGAAACAGTTCACAGGGTAAAGGACTAATAAAGTCCCCAGGATTCAGTCAAAATGAAAATCTTTCAAAAATAGCAAAGAGTCACACAACTCCCCACATCTGCAAGAGAAACTTTTTAAAAAGTCACCCAGACAGGTTTAGATTTGTAGCTTCTTTCTTTGCTTTGCCAAAGTTCTAAAGCTTGAATCATTCCTATCTCTGCTTCTTGGGTACTTTTAAAATTAAGTCTGTACTAACTGAACTTCCAAGCTAATTGACTGTAAACTCCTCCTATGAAGGAAGGGGAAGAAGGAAAATAATGATTTTAATGCTGTGCATTTTTGAAAGGTAGGATTCAGTTTTTTAAAAAGAGTTTCTCTTTCTTAGCTTCAGATCCTATAGGTCTCTTTTCCTTTTATATTCTTTGAATTCTCACTCCTTCCTTTGATGCTGGTCCTGGAAACCTGCTGTTTGCATGAGAGATCTTCAGCACCTTCCAGAGAGAAGGCAGAAATCTTGCATGAACCTACAGGGTCAGCAGAACCCAACTCGGGTTTAATTATTGCCAGAAAAGTGCACTTGATATCTGGGCTTCTACATTGTATCCTTTTAGCTCCAGGAAACTTTTTTTTTTTTTTTTTTTTTCAGGGATATCTGTGTGTGCATGTGTGCACATGTTTTTCTATTTTCTGCAAATGCCTTGTGTTGATTACAAATAAACACTGAATCTCCTAGGAGGGAACAATAGAGATCATGCCTTCAATGCTGCCTGAGGCTTAGTCACTGCCCAGTCACTTCTATCAGGGTCCATCCAGGTAAGAAAGAGAAGCAATCAGGAGCAAGTCTCTCCATCCCTTCTTTTTCCTCCACATCTCAAGACTCTTCAGTGTCCCCACTGCCCACAGGATGCATTCTTACTGTGGAGATTGGCACTCGGAAGTAGAAAGAGGGCCTGGCAAAAACTGGAATAGGATAATATTTTTAATTAAATAATGAGTCAGTTTTCTGGATGTGACTGATTCCTGCTGTCTTACATTTTTAACATGCAGAAAAGTCTTCTTCCCTTCTGTTACCACCCTCTGCTATGGCCCAACACTGCTTACCACATCCACTACCCTGCTCTCTGACCACTCAATATACTTGTAAGGCATTCTTCCTAACTGACATGGTCAATTCTTAGTCCTGTTTATTGAATACATTTCCTTCTTTATGAAGTATTCTCTCTTTCCTTGTTCAAGTTTCCATCCTTTATCCACATGGACTTTCCTCTCTGTGTCCTGAATTACTTACCTATGTTACCTGAGGCACATAGTTGTTCTCCTCACGAGCGTGTAGACTCACTGAGGACAGGGACCATTTTACTCCTTGGATTCTCTGTCACGCCTAGCACAGGGTTTGGTGTGGAGTTGGCACCCAGGCCTTTTGACTTGAGTTGAGTCTCAGGTGATCATCAGTAGTGTGATAGAGAGGAAACGGTGAGACTTTGCTCTTTCTTCCTCCACTGAAAGCTGAGTTAGGGATTCATTCTAAATTTACACAAGTCTATCCTGAACATCACACCATGGGACGATGGGGCAGGCAGAGATGGCCAGTGGAGCTGTGTGATATAGTGGTGTATACACACTTGTCCAGGTCACCGCATGGACCTGGAAATTTATAGGAATGTATAGCTGTGCTGTTGCTAAGCCAGCTCAAAACCTGTTTTGCTGGAGGCTCCTTCCCTCAGCAGGTATGTTGGGTATTGTGAATGATGCCAACTGGAACAGGAGGACACCGAGCCCGTGCCCAAGTTTTATTTATCCCAGTGCAGTAGGTCTGCAAGTTCAAGGCTCCACACAATTTATGATCCTTAATCATGAACCTGGGAACCCTTTGAGTTATCTCAGGCAGTCAAACCAAGAAGGTTCTCAGATTCCAATGGAAATAACCCATTGTGATTTATTGACTCACAGACCCTAAGATACCAGATCTGAAAGTAACCTTAAAAATCACCACATCTGAATCTTCTTTTCAGACATGAAGAATCAGATCATAGTTGCCTTGGTTTTAAAATGGGGGGAGGGCTGTATTTTATTCATTTAGTAATAAATTCATCCACCTACCCATAATTGAATCCTGTGACTTATCTACAGATTAATTCATTAAATATCCATTAATGCTAGGCACCTAGTGTTTTAGTCAGCTTTTTCACTGCTGTGACAACAAGACTTGACAAGAACAACTTCAGAGGAGGAAAGTTTATTTGAGGGTTCACGGTTTCAGAGGTCTCAATTCAAAGACAGCCAACTCCAATCCTTGGGGCTCCAGGTGAGGCACAACATTATGGCGGAAGAGTGGTGAAGGGAAGCAGCTCACATGATGATCAGACAGCAAAAAAAGAGGCTCCATTTGCCAGATATAAAATATAAACCCCAAAAGGCATGCCCTCAATGACCTGCCTCCTCCAGCCACACCCTACCCACCTTTAGTGACCACTCAGGTAATCCCCTCAGGGGATAATTCACAGATTGGTTTAAGGATCTTATAACCCTATCATTTCTCCCCTAAACCTTCTTGCATTGTCTCACACGTGAACTTTTGGGAGACATCTCACATCTAAACGAAAACACCCAGCCTATACTTGTCTCTAAATAGAAAAATGTGAATAAGACATGATCCCTACTCTCCAAGAGTGTATTATACACACACACACACACACACACACACACACACACGCACACAAATACTTATGATTCAATCTGGTGTGTTTGGTTCAAGCATGAGCAAAGCATGGTATGAGCACATGAAGATGATGACTAGCCTACTCTTCAGGGAAGAATGAGAAAGGCTTGTAAGAAGAGGTAATATGCAAACAAAACCTAGGAAGAGGAAGAGTTCCAGAAACAGAAAGGGAGGAAGGCGATCCCAGAGGAGAGCCTGTTCAAAGGCCCAGCCTCTGTGAAGTATGCAGCATCGCACAAGAGCAGTGAGCAGCAGGTGGGACTGCTGTGGGGGGACGGGGCTGTGGCGTGAGTGGGGTGGGGACATGCATTACAGCTAGGGTGAAGGTGGTGTGGAAATGTGTTGTATAGATCACAGCTGTGCTGAGGACTTGAGCTTTAGCTTGGTGCTTACAAGGAGCAGTGTCACGTCAAATTCACATTTTGTTAAGACCTCTCCAGTCACAGCAAGAAGAGACAGAAAGGTGCTGGGGTGGGGGTTGGGAATGCTGTTACAATTGTCCTAGAAATAGAGGCAGCCAGAGTAATCTTTCAAATGCATCAATCAGATCATGCCACCGTCTTGTTTAAGTCCTTTCTATACTCCATATTCCTGTTCCCTCCCCAGGTACCCTTTGTTAGAAATCCCATTTTATTTTGTGTGCTTTTTAGATAGTACTTATTACTGTATTAAGTCATTCATTTGTTCTCATGATCATCATCTGTCTCTATCCATAAAGTGAGAGCACCATTAGGGTATTATCTTCAGCAGAACACGGTGCCTGGTTGTAGCTGGGGGGTGGTGCCCAAGTGTTTAGAGAATGACCGATGAGGTGTCAGCTGGGCAGGTGGTACCTGGACTGGAGAGAAGACGGTGTGACAGCAGATGCCAGACCCTTTCTTTCCAGATTCACTCTGTGCCTGGTGTGTGGCTGGTGGCTGTCTTCAATAAGGAGAGGATCAGGCTGCATTCTTAACCAGTTGTGTTTGCTATCCACATCTGGGAATTCCACGGCAGGTAGCACTGTTCCCCTCTTGTCGTGCTCCATGAGTTTCCACACCTTCTCAGCCTCTGGAATCTTCCAGGTCCTTGTGCCCTATGCTCTAGTCCAATTCTACCATTGATGGGTTGTGGGATGAACTATTTTTTTTCAGGGGCTTAGTTTGTTAAACATAAAATAGGAGTGTTAGCCAAAGACCTATAAGATGTTTCTACTCATATGCTATGAGTCTCAATGTTTTTCTAGCTTGAGTGAGTTTTTCTCTGTTTTCGGTTCTTAAAAGATGTATAATGATCATACGCAAAACTTTGTGAAATGATAATTTATTTTATATCTCTTTGTTGTCTGCTTCAATTTCTAGCCATAAGTATTTTTACAGAGTCATAATCAGAGCATATGTCTAGTGCTGCGTTCCAGTCTTATCCTTGAGCATTATTTCTTATGTGCCTTTCATGTTGCCACAAAGTCTTCCCATTTATCATTTTAATGGCTACATAATTTTCCATGGAGTTAATATATCATAAATTATTTAACCATCCCCAAATTGTTTGGAATTTGGATTCTTTCCAGGTTCTGCTATTTTAAAGAGCTTTGAACATACAGGGTTTTTTTTTTTTTTTTTTTTTCTTTCTTTCTTTTTTTTCTTTTTTAGTTATTTTCCTTAGGGTAAATCCCTAGGAGTGGGATTACTAGATGAGTTTTATGGCTCTTGAAAAGTATTGCCAAATGACTCTCCAAAAGTATTGTTTCAATTTGTATTCAATTTGTGCTCCATGCACGAGGATGCCAGTTTCACAGAAATCTTGCCAGCGTGTTTTAAAAATCAATTTCCTTTATTTTCCAAGTTGAATTTGTATAAAATGAGGCTGCATTGGGATTATCATCAGTCAGGCTAAAGTTATAATACAGTGCTTGGCAAACAGAAGCACTCAGTAATTGTTACTATATGAAGAGGGAACGTAGAAGGGGCAAATGTGCTTGTCCTACCCTTAAACTTGTGTGTGTGTGTGTGTGTGTGTGTGTGTGTGTGTTTTCTACCCGGTCAGTTTAGTGCAAAATGTCCTCTACCTTTAATGTTGCCTCCGAGGAGAGAGCCACCAATCCTCCTCCATCCTAAGGTGGCCAATGTCTCTTAACCTTAGAAGTCTTGGCCCAAGCTCTCTGTCTTCAGAATACTTTCCTCCTTTCCATATCTCTATTAGGAAGGTCCTTACTGGAGGTGGGGTACTTGCTTTCTTTCCTAAAGTTACTTATGTTCATCCAAAGTCTTCCTCTCCAGAGTTATCTTGGCTACTGCAAGATGAGGATCACTTCCCTGGGGAGTAATTTCTTCAAGTTGGATTTTCTTAAGTCATCCTTTATCTTATTCAAATTTCCATTTTCTCACAATCCTGATTGCTTCTGTTTGAGTGAGTTGTAGTTTATACATTTCTCCCTTTAAGTGTTGGGCCCATTCATTTATGAAAATTTACTGAACATCATCCAAGTGATAATCAGGATAAAAAGATAAGTAAAATCCAGTTACTGCCCTCCATATGCTCAATATCTAGTGGGTCAGAGAAAAGAATAGCCCTTCAAGGTTTTAGCCTTAGAGACTTCTTAGGCAGTAGCCTATTCAATAGTTCAGAGGGAAGACACTCTCAGGTAAATCTGACGGTTGTCTTTGTTTAACCAACACTCCTGATGCTTGATGAAATGATGGCTGTCCTAACTAGCAGAAGCTACCATATACCACTGGACAGAAATGTCATAGTATCCTAGGGACTTTTTTTCTTAGGCCAGGAAAGGAGTTCGAAGAAGGGTGAGTGGTGACTACCCATGGAATAGAGTTAATCCAGGGTCATGCCTAAAATGCAGACTTAAACTCCTACACATCTGCAGAGGTGAGGCTTCTGGCTATTCAGGGAACTGGTGGGAGTCTAAGATAGGAAGAAAGGGATCCTAGTGTTTATACTGAGAGCAGAAGAACAGAAAAAGCTCAGGTTCTACTCTGTTATTGTTAGCTGACCTGCGTTACGTCACTCAACTGCTCTAGAACTCAGTGTATTCCTGTAGAGAAGTGGGTGGGATTGGACCATCCAGCTCGTAGAATTTATGATCCATAGAAATCCTGATAAGTCCCTCTTGACTTCCCAAAATCCTCCCTCACTCACCCAAAAAAACATTAAAAAAAAAAAAAAAAAAAGGTGACCTCACTGGCTGCTAGGCAGACATTAGAGAGTCTACTGGGAGTCCATGTAGCTACGACAGTGATTATGCCCTGTTGCAGCTAAAATCTGTTGCTGGCAGGATTCATACTCAGCTTA
The DNA here is from genome assembly GCF_902686445.1 of Sciurus carolinensis. Taxonomy (NCBI): domain Eukaryota; kingdom Metazoa; phylum Chordata; class Mammalia; order Rodentia; family Sciuridae; genus Sciurus; species Sciurus carolinensis. Next base: position 57,937,874 of record NC_062221.1, on the reverse strand, counting down.
CTGAGCCTGGTGCTATAGTCACTGCCTCTTACTTCCTCTCATTAAGACAAACCCCCGTCTTATTTTGTTTTGTTTTCCCTGCATGTTTTGAGTTTGCTGCTTCCCAGCTCTTGTTATTAGAACAGACATAATTAATAACTCCTGGCACATGGAGAAGCCAGATTGGACAATCTGCCTTCTGCTTTCTCAAACCATCTTCTGAGCAATCTGAAAGCCGGAATTTATAGCCTGGACTCAATACAATGGATTGTTTCATAATCCCAAGAAAGAATCAGGAACTCGCCACATTGCCAGCTTGAAAAAATAAATTCTCTTTGTAGTTCCTAGTGGAAGTTTTATCCAACCTCTTAGTTAAGAACTAAACGCAATATGTACTCTTTTCTTTTCTTAAACTTCTGTTGAGGAGATGATTCTGTGGCTTACTTCAGTTGCCATTCTAGGATTTTCCATTCTAGATCATCAGGAGTTGATTCCTGAAGTCTAACCCACTCAACTTTGGTGACAGCCTAGATTCGTATTTGTAGCAGAATTAAAACAAAAATTCACCATTGTTGGTTTATTTTTCTTATGATTGGAGAAAATTTTTGTTTTGTTTGCAGTGCTGGAGATTGAACCTGGGGCTTTGGTCATGCTAGGAAAACATTCTACCACCGAGCCACATCCCCAGCCCCTGGAGAAAATTGTTAAGGATTTTATTAGCATATTCTGCTTTTACCCTAAGCGATCACAGTTCTTTGACCTTTTCCATTTCAAGGCCCCAACACCCAAACACTCTATCTCCAGTCCTGTCAGTTGAATTATATAATTTGTCCATGTTAATTTAATGGATAGAATATAAATTGAACAAATGTGATAATTTAACACTCTTTACTGTGCTTCTTCACTTTGCCTGGCACTGTGGGGGATGCAAATTCAAATAAAGTAAAATTTCTACTCAAGTTGCAATTTCTAAACAGAAGTAAATTAGTAATTATAATGTAGGGTATAGTTATGTCAAGCTATAATAATGGCATAAACTAGTAGTTCCAGAACTTGTCTGCACATTGAACCTTTGGGGGAACTTAAGGAAATATTGATGGCTGTATCTCATCCCTGGAGATTCTGAGTTAGTTCATCTGGGGTGTATCTTGGATTTTGAAAGCTTTAAAAGATTGCCAGATGACTATAATGTGTAGACCACTTTGGGGACTACTGGTATACTAGAAGAACTGGGAACACAAACACGAAACAAGACATTTTAATAGAGAAATTGAAAAACTTTTCATGGCAGTGTTCAGTGTAAAATTCTACTACAAATTCAGTTTACTGGTGAGGGTTAAGTTGTAGGCTTTGAGATTATACAGATTGGAGTTAGAACCTCAGCTTTGTGTCTTCGCGGCTGTGTGCTCTTGAGTGAGTTACTTTCCCTGTCTGAGGAACAGTCGTGAGGAAGAGCAAAGTGTCTAGAAGAGAGAAGGAGGGCATATGAAGGAAAGAGTGGGAAGTCACGGGAGGGGAGAGAGACAGAGGCTTTCTTGCTAAGAGAAGGTGAAAGGGATTGCAAGAGCAGGTTCTGAGGAGACAGAAAGGAAGTAGTAGATGAGGTGGATCTAGTAGAGGATAAACATTTCCATGTGTCCAAAATCTCTCCTCTCCATCCAACCCTCTCACCCAGATAAAAGGCAGGTCAATGATTTCCTGCTATGAACTAGAATACAAATCAGAAAGCCATGGCTATGGAGACAGACCAGCATCATGTTCTGACCAACTGCTTCTCTTAGAAGAGGGTGGGAGCCTCATCGGCTGCTTCTTCAAACACTCCAACTTACGTAGGCCCTTAGACGGTCCCAGTGAGAACAAAGGAAATTGAGAGCGTGTTGCATATCAAGTGTGTATTGAAAGGTCAACAGAATAAGGCATTGGGTATGAAGAAGAAAATGCTGAGAATAAAATACCTTTATCTGAATAAATCCAGATCTGTCCAAAATCAATGTCAATTGCTTTTAATAGTTCCACTGCAAGGTTTAAGTAAGGAGTGGCTATTACACCGAGAATGTCAGCACCTCAAGTTCTGTCTGGAGGCCCCTGGCAGGATAGAAAGAAATAAACTCGCATTTCCAAATGAAGAACTAGTTTTGTTAGATTATACTGAAGAATTTCAATGAGAATGTCACATGAATTGCAAATACTTGGAGGAGGAAGCTGTAGATATTTTGCAGAAAAGAATCAAGTTATGAAATGTAGGGGCCCAAAAGGGCTTTGGAGTTCAGCTTATCTAATCTTTCGTGTGTACAGGCAAGGATGTGGGGCCCAGACTGATGACATGATTCACAGAAGGTCAATGCCGAAATAAAAACTGAGGAGGAAAGGGAATTTAGGTCTTTTGTCTCCTAGGGATCATTTCCCATCTGAAAAGAATTTTGTTTTGATTTTTTAATCAGGAAGAGCTGGGCTTTTCTTGGGTGGCATGTTATCTTCCAACTGCTAGATCTTGTCACACACCTATGACATGACCACAGAACAGTGGGGTTTATAAACCAACCTTTTTTGTTTACTCCATTTTACCATATCACCTTTAATTTTCCTTTCATGATTATCTTTTTCCTTTTTTTTTGCATTAATGTCATGTTGGGAATTTAGCAGCATCATTACAGATGGTCTTGAATTCTTGGCGGAATAAGGTAAGTTAGAAAGATGTAAGTAGCTTTATTCTTCTTGAGCGGAGCTATCACGATAGAATAGAACTAGTATTGGTTGGATACACATGATGGCCTACAGACATTTATTTCTCTTAATTCTCCCAACTTCGCCACAGGTTATATGTTGTTATTCTCTTTATTTTAAAAATGGGGAAACTGAGTGTCAGAGAAGTGAAGAAATTGCCCTGAAAGGGTCAAGGTTGACGCCAGGTCTGAGTGACTGCAGTGCTCGTGTCATATGCTGAGTGACTTTCTATAGATATTTGTTGCCCTGGAATGGGAAAGTTGCCCAAGTGCACTGAATGGCCAGACTGCATGGTTTTCCCACCATCCTCTGCTCTTTATTCTTCAGAAGTGACTAATTATTCTACTCAGAAAGACCTCAAATATGACTCCAAAAAAACTGGCTTCCAAAGAATTGGCTATTTTCCCTGCTTTTAATGTTGGGGGAAGAAACCCAACCAGTTATTTTTCTGTTTTGCTTCATTGCTTTACAAGAACAAAAATAATCATATTAAAAAATGTCAAAAAGAAATTTTAAATGTGCAAATGTGGGAGAAAGACACCTCTTCTCTGAGTGAATCCAAAGAAACTTAAGTAGACTCATATGTGCTCTTTGTGTGAAAAGTAGTGGCCACAATTCAAATAAGCCTATTAACAGGACATTAATAAGAATGAGCTGGGGATAGATGTGGGATTGCAAAATAAGTTCACAAAGTCATTTAAATTAGGAACACACTGTGATTGGAAATCCACACTGCCCTGTCCTTGTCATTCCAGCTGACCCCTTGGAGGAGGCCTCATTGTTTCCACTGTTTTACCTTCTTCTTTTTTTAAAATTAAAAAAAAATTTTTGTTCTAATTAGTTGTGCATGATAGTAGAATTCATTTATACATTTTGATAGATCATACATAAATGGAGTGTAATCTCTCATTTTTCTGATTATACGTATTATAGGATCACATCAGTCTTTATGTCCATCCCTAGGACAGATAGGACAGGAGGATAGAGGGAATAGTTCTCACCCTTGGAGGGCTCCAGTGTGATTGATGAATCTGACTTTGGTTACAGTGAATAAGGTTTATGCCCACAAAACTATTAGACTTAATAATTGCAGGCAGGGTAAGGATCAGAGCTGAATGGGTGGTGCTGCAGTACCATCTTATAATGATGGAGCTTGGGGTAAACTCAGGAATACTAATGAAGCCTGTGGACTTCAGAGAGAGGGGTTTCCAGGAAAGGAAGTAGCTGGTGCAGGTCAATACAGCTACTTAATGGTAATGATCATGGCTGTTAGGCACCAGACACTGTGCTACACACTTTACATATCCAAATCTTATATGAACCATGACAATGTTATGAAGTAGGTATTGTCCAAGTTAGAGAAAAGGAAACTCAGGTATAGAGCTGAGAGTTGCTTGCACGTAGTCACACAGCTAATTAGTTGGAGAAGTGGGATTTGAACCCTAGTACTTCTGACTACAAAATCCATCTTGCTTTTATCCATTAATAACAGTGTAAAGCTTCCTTTAACACAGAGAATGTTTGAATGTATTCACTGATTTATTTGGAATCTATTTTTCTGAGGGCTGACTATGAGTTGATCAGGGGATATAAAATATTAATAAGTTCGGATTATTAGCCTCCTGGATCTCAAAATATAATGGAATGACTGACACATGAAAATGAAAAGTATGGCCCAATGGGGCAAGGGTCAGCATGCAAACATCAACAAGTGCTGTGGGAAGTGAGGGCAGAGTTAATAGTTCTGCCTGAAGGGAATAAGGAGCAACCTCACAGAGATGGTGAAATGTGCATGTGGTCCTGCAATGTGACTGAATTTGCCCATCAAAGAAGGGTAAAAGCACTCCCAGAAAAAGATAACAGCATGTGCAAAGCCCAAAGTGTGGAAGAGACTGATATGTTGAGGTGAGATGTTCAGAGTAACTGCATGGTGTGGCAAGTCTAGAGATGAAGCTCAAGATCAGCTTGGGAAGGGAGTTACATTCCCCATCTACAGCCATTTTGTCTCAGTTCTACAGGCAATAGATTATTAATAGGATTCCTAAGCAAGAGTGTGTCCTGGTTAGATTTGCTTTCTAAGAAATAACCCAAAGAGACTTGGAGCACAACCCATGTTGCAGTGGTCCTGCTGAAAGCCAACGAGGGCTTGAGCTGAGGCATTGTGGCTGGAAAGACAGAAGGACCGAGATATTAACTTCTGAAGTTAAATTCCTAGGGGTTGACTGACATGGGAAGGGAAGGGAAAAAAGTGTCTGCAAAGGACGGTGACTTCTAGTTTTATAGCTGGAGTGAATGCATTAATCAGGGCTGAACACATAGGACACAGCAGATTTCATAACACTAGAGTGAGAGGTATAGACAAATGAATTCTCTTTTGAGCATGTTGTTTGAAGCTTCTGCAGAAAATACTCCACTGGAGTTGTGAGTAGGCATTTGGGAAGAAAAATGAGGTGTTTGGGAGAGAAGTAGGTACTAGAGACATAGATTCAAGAGACATCAGAATGTACTTAAATATAGTTAAAGTTCAAAACCAAATGATTGTCCCCAGGGAGTTCAGGGGTTGGGGCAATAGATTATGGAAACTTGATGAATCTCAACATTGAAGTGTGAACATCAGAGAAGGGAGAGTGGAAAACAGGAGAGATTTTTATGAATGGAAAGTAGTTTGTAGTGCAAATATCATTATGAGTGTGAGAAGGATGAAGGCTGCAATCAGATCATTTGGTTTGGCAATGAGGAAGTCACCAGGGACCTGGGAAAGAGGATTTTCATTGTCCTGTGAGGGACATGTATTTGGGGTGTATTGGGAGTAGTTGAGATTGAGGTAGTGATGCATGCTCAATAAATTTAACTGTGAAGAGGAAAGAGATTTACCAATTGCTGGATAAAAATTATGAATAATTTAGCAGGATTCAAGGGCACTGGGAAGTTGAAAGAAAGGAGTTCAGGAAACAGGAGAGACTGAGGATCCAAGAGGTAAGGAGGTAAACTGTGTAAAGCAAGTTTTTGAAGAAGGCTACAGAGAGCTTAGTCCACCAGTCATGTTGAAAAGAGAAGCCTCAAACTCTGACCCAGGAAAGAAGGGAAAAGGGGGCCTTTGTGGTGTGTTTAGAAGAGGAGCAGAAGCTGAAAGAAAACTTAATGACTGTTATGGTCTGATTGTGTCCCCACAAAATTCATACGTTGAAACTTAATCCCCAATGTGATGGTATTTGGAGGTGAGATCATTAGGAAGTAATTAGGTCAGGAGGGTGGGAGCCTAATGAATAGGAACAGTGCCTGATAAAGGAGACCCTACAGATCTCTAGGGCACTTCATTCTTGAGCATAAAGAATGAAGTTAACAATCTGCTACCTAGAAAATGACTTCAGCTGAACCTAACCATGCTGGCATCCTGATCTTAGACTTCTAACCTCCAGAATGAGAGATTCTTTTTATTTACAAGCTTCCTGGTATTTGTTATAGGACTCCAAATGAAGGCAATGACATTCTGGTTGCATCTCATCATTGTGTAGATGGGAAAATGGAGACACAGAGAAGTACAGTAACTTGTTCCAGTGTGTGATGCGAGTTAGTGTGAGGGCTATGACTGGGAATGAAGTCTCGCAACTCACCTTTCTGTGCTCTTTTAGTTCCCCAACTGCTTCTCAGATCCTCATGACCTGAGGCAGGTCTTGAGACAAGAGAAGTTGAGCATTGATCTCTAACACAATTTCTTCCTCACAACCAGGCACTAGTGCTCTGGAAAGAAGAGCCTGCAGAACTTCTTCTAGGCCTGTTAATAGATTCAAATATAATGCATATGCTGAGAATCTGCTTTAAGTATCCGGTCCTGAACTCTGCACAAAGAACCACATGGACGAGAACTTCAGGATCCTTGAATCTCTTCTGGCATTTGCTCTGAGCTGCTTATCTCAGCTAGTTCTTTCCACACCATCCTCACTTGCTTTTTATACCTACATCCTTTCTACTTGTGCTGCCATTTTCTGCCCAGCTCCTTCCTGAGTGAAGACTGCTCTGGTCATCCTTTTCTGGTCACTTCTACAGATAGGGATACACTCAGGGCAGGTTCTTACTCATGTCACCTTGACTTCCTTGGGTGATACTTGAACAAATAGGTCATTCCTTGCTAACTTCAAATTCTCTACTAATTTACAATTGTTTTAGAGAGTTTTCTAAAATTATGAATCCAGTAACTATTTATTGAGATCATAGTGCCTGGCAGGGAATGGAGTGATGAGTCAGTCTCTGTCTTCAAGGAGTTTCCATCTAATATTAGGGAGTTAAACAGCAAATTAAACTGTAAGTGTGAAAGTGCTTTGCAGGGTGCCCAGCTTAATAGGTGAGAAATTATTTCCATTTTAAAATGATATACATAAATAACTGAGCAAAAGGATAAAGATGGTTCTGATAACTAGGAGATTCCTAGATTCAGCTAATAGTACAAGAGAATGCTTGCTAGAAGTTGAATATGAACCTGAAGCTCAGGTAGAATTTTAAGCAGGTGGAGGTAGGGTTTGTTAGGGATGAGGACACATTTCAGATGGAGAGAACTTGTCTGACAAGCAATTGTTTTTACAGGTCAAACCAACTGTTGTCGAGGCCTCTGACAGTTTAGTGCCCTTTATCTCATAGCGATGGAGGCAAGAACTGAGATCCAGGCCCAACGTTGTGATTCCTAGGACTGGCAACCAGGACAGGTCTAGTACCCAAGAAAAAGGACCAGAGAGCTCTGAGTACCATCCCCACCCCCATCCTGACTCATTTGGGGACTGAACTGAGTTTTAGTGCTCATTTCCGTTGGTCAAACCAGGACAATTTGAATGCACCTGCCTTACTTTTGTCACCCCTGCCTGAGGAGGGTGGCCGTTGCCAGGGGCAGGGAGCACTTCCTAATTATGCTTCTGTGGCTTAGGCCCCACGTGAAGGCTTTTGGCGGTCTCACTCAAATGAGGTGGGGGCCGGCTGACTGCTCAGCCACATGTGGAGGACAGCTTGGTTATTCCTCTCAGAGGCCTTCTGTTCTGGTTTTGAAGTTGCAAATTTCAGAAGTGGGTGCTGCTCTTAAAAAAGGAGGGGTGATGAAGTGGAGCCCCACCTGTCAGAGAGCAGGCAGGACCCACCTGTGGCGCTCTGCGACTTGCTCTCTCTTATCCTGTTAGATCTACCTCTTCTTCCCCACCTAATTAGATATATTTGAAATGAACAGAACATGGTCTCAGAAAAAAAAATTTAAAAATTAAAAGATGGATGTAGGGAGCAAACAGTAAAACTACACATCCCGGTGCACCTGGAAGGGTCAGTGCCTTTGCTTCCAAAGTCATTGTCTGGGAACTCATGCTTCGGCCAGGCAGAGGGCTGCTTTGTTTATCTGCAAGGGCACAAGAGCTTGGCTTATCCATTCAGGGGCATGCTCCCACCAGTCACACCTGTGTGGTGGCAACAAACCGCAGACCCTGAGATATGTTATTATGATATTGTCCCTAGGGACCTCAAGATGGAGGGGTCAATGTTCTAAACAGTAATTGAAGGTGCTGACCTGTTGGGATGGGGGTCTAGCTCAGTAATTGAGTGTTTGTATAGCATGCATGAGGCCCTGGGTTCCATCCCCAGTACCGCAAAAAAAAACAACAACAAACGACGACGTATCCAGAAGTGTTGAACTGTTGAATCCTCTTGGTCCAGGGCAAATGACGGTGATGATGATGATGATATGATGTTGCTGCCATCAATAACTTACTTCAGTAGTGAGTCATAGTGCTACAAAGAACTTTCACGTTTATAAATTCATTTTCTTTCAATAGCACACTGGAGATCCCAGTTATATTTGGAGTATCCCTAAAAGATTAACCACCACCTCTAGTAAAGCAGACTTAAGTGTGGATTCATTATTTAGAGCTGAACAAAGTGGAACTTTTGGGATTTGCATTGTGGTCTTGCCCTTACCAGCTGGGTGACCTTGAACAAACCACTTCACTGCTCTGCGCTTTAGCTTCTTCATATGTAAAACTGTGTTAATAATAACTGTCTCAGAGGGTTATTGTAGGGGTTTAAATGATTTCATGTAAATAAAAAGGACATTATAAACTCTAAAGCATTATGCAAATATTAATTACCATCTATACAAGAAAGGGCTATTTGTGAAAATGAATGTAAATTTAGTTATGAGATGGTGTGTGTGATGTGCTTGAAAGAATACTTTACTTGGAATCAGAAGACAGGGTTCTGTTTTGGACCCTGCATGTCAGGTGGCAGTGAAGGGTATGATTTTTAGACAGGCATCTGCCAGTAAAAAACGGCTGCCACCATTCACTGTCACCTTGTCACCTGTGATAGGTTGAATGATGTCCCCAAAGTTGTCCATATCCTAATGCCTGGAATCTGTGAATATGATATGATAAAGGGACTTTGCAGATGTGATTAAATTAAGGATCTTGAGGTAGGGGATTATCCTGGATTATCCAGATAGACCCAAGTAATCACCAGGGTCTTTAGAAGAGGGATGTAGGACAAACAAACAAACAAAAAAGAGTCAGAATTGGGGCTGGGGTTGTAGCTCAGTGGTAGAGCACTTGCCTAGCATGTGAGTTCGCTTCTCAGCACCACATATAAATAAATAAAATAAAGGTCCTTTGACAACTAAATAAAATAAAAAAATTAAAAAAAAATAAAAAATAAAATAAAAAAATAAAAAAAGAGTCAGAGTTGTATAATATAGTGGAAGCAGAGATTGAGTGAGGCACTTCAAAGAAGGAAGAAGGGGCCACACATGGAAGAATATTGTGCCTCTGGAAACTGAAAAATGCAGAGGAAAAATTCTCCTTTAAAGCCTCTAGCAGGAACCCTCCAGTCCTACAACTTACCCTAAAAGCCCAGAGAAACCAATTTTGCACTTTTGGCTTCCAAAACAATGAAACAATTGATTTATGTTGTTTTAAGCCACAAAGTTTGTTTACTTCATTACAGCAACAATTGGAAACTCTTTCACCACCTCTATCTTGAGGTTTCCAGTCTCCAAATACTGTGGCTCTTGTTTTCTCCCTCTCAACCTGTATCTAAGTAGACTGGTGGACTGTGTCCAGGTCCCCTCCGCTTGCTCCTTTCACCAGTGGACCATGATGGAGCTGGACCTTCTGGTTCTGCACAGCTCATGCATCATCAGAATTTACAACCAAGGAGCTAGCTCATCAATTCCATACCTCAAGTTGACTGGTAATGCTTCTTGGGGCATTCAAGCTCAGGAAGTGCAACTTTGGAGACACTGGGAAAGTAATTTAAACAATTTTCTCATCTGTCATTTGAAGATAAAGTTTCTTTCTATGCCTGCCTCATAGACTGGAGACTTCAGAGAAACGATAGCAATGAAAGCTCATTGTCACTTATAAAATTCTGTACAGATGTGAACTCCTATCATCATATCAGGATTATTTGAAAAACATGGAATTTTCTAACAATCTCTTCCCAACTTAACAAATATGTTTTGATAAGTGATAGACACTTTGATTCTGGACAAGGGAAACATTTTATAAGAAGAATATCCTAGGGAGCATTGGAATTTAGATACCTGGATTGTCCACAAACTTGAAGTCTTTTGGAATATGGACCCCAAACTATAAAAACTTGATGCTGTGAAGACATGACATAATTGCTTAGTAACAACACCCATTTAGAAGTGGTAAGGTGGGGCAAATTTCATTTGTCTTTTTCTTTGTGGAACAAAAAGTAGAAATGGCATGTTGTTAATCAGTTAACAAGGTCCTATGAAAATAGAGGCTTTAAAAATATCTTTTGGCCACAAGACAGCCAAGAGCAGAGGAGCCATGTATCACTGTGTACCCATGCTGCATCTGGTCATTGAAATATGGACCTTGCTAATTATAGACTCTTTCTCAAACATGGAAACCAGAATTTACCTAAAATTCACACTCAACCCTCAGAATGGTTATGCATTGCAGTTTCACTCACTTTCTGTAACTTGATTAGGATCAGAAAAAAAATCCATGCAATCATTTTGTAAATTCGATCAGAGGAACAAAAAACATTAGAACGAAGGGGCTGGTGTTGGAAAAGATAAACGTTTATTAACTACTTAGTTCAAGATGCAAGGTTACCCTTTTCCAAACATGCTATCTGATTCATTTCTCACTATGACTCCCCTTATCTGCCTAGTAATCCTTATTTTGGAGGTGAGGAAGATGGAGTCAGAGAGATTGGGTAATTGTCAGAAGATCACAGCCCAATGTGGTATAGCTGACTTTCTACATTACTGCTAGTTCATCCTTTCACAAAATAAGAAACATGAGAGGGATTGATTGTCCTGAGGACATGCACTTATTTGATGCCCTTTGAGCTCTAAAATTTAGGTTTACTAAATGATTGCTCTGATGCTCTTTTTTGAAATGACCCTGAAAGTGTTCAAAGTCTTTGCAAACCCAAAAGAACTGAACAAGGTCTAAACCTGCTTTCATTATCTCCCAGATTTGGTACTTCCAGGGAGTTTTGCCAAGGGTTCTGGGTGTGTTGATGCCCACGACTTCATGGAAACCTGAAGTCCTTTCCTGGTTCTTTGCCAGGTTTTGCTTCATGATGAACCTGTACCCACTAGAAGTAGTGAGCAGAGTTTTGCAAACTCTTTCTTGTGCCCAATGCAAAGAGTAAGACAAGTGTTGTCTTTGAAGCTACCACTCTGGAGATTAGGAGTTGGCTTAGTTCTTTCTCAGCTATGCATTGTCAACCAGTCAGGATGGGCTTGTGAAATGTCAAACATATGAAGTTGGTGAAGGGAAATTCTAGATGGGGTTTGGTTTTGTATTTGACATCTAAGATTTTGTTTATTCCTAGGGAATTGAGAACAATCCAACATCCCTTCCCAAAAGAATGCACCCTATATTCCCTTCAGATCCAACAAGACACTATAACACTTTGATAGACTGAGTCCCTGCCAAATTGGTAGAGCTCAAGATGAATAGATTGATTGGAAGTGGAAGGCCAAGCTAGAGTAGATCATAGGGAAGAAAGATGGGATAGAAGTGGAGAGGAAGTTAAAGCGGGTTAGGAACTCTGCTCCCACATGAGATGCTGTAGACCAGAGCCAGTCAACAGAAAGCAAAACTCCACAGTTTCCAGCTGGATTGGTGTTCCTCGTATTACCTAAGTCATTCCACCTCCCCGTATGTCATTTTCCTCAACTGTGCAGCTGTCTCACAAAATTGTGAAGATTATAAGACGGGGCATGTGAACATTCTTGAGAAAATGTGAAGTGTTGTGTAATGTAGTAATCATCATCTGTAGAGCCCTTGCAGATTGTCCCATTAGCCAGCAATTCTTGTTCCTCTTTTGCAGATGAGGAAAAGTAGGACTGAGATGTCATGACCTTTGTAAGGGCATTCTTCTAGTAGGTGATAGAACCAGGGGGTATTGCTAACAGAGAGCAGAAGTTAGGAGTATGACTGAGTGTTTCCCCTGACGTGAGAGATACCATGGCATATGTCTGTGCAGCTATAATCAGATATGGCAGCAGGACGGAGGAGGGGCAGGTTCCAGTCCCTGCCTCACAGAGTGCCCCAACCTCAGTAGTTAAGTGATGTGTTCTCCTTGAATTATCGTAGCTATTAAAATAAATGAGTATATAGTTATCATTTTGCATGTGATAGGCATTCAGAAAAGTGTACTATTGTTATCAGATTGGGTTTTATTGCTATTATTACTATTAATACTACTCCCACTACTACTATTATTATTTTTATTAGCATTATTATTTGAGATAGGTCTCACTATGGTGTCCAGGCTGGTTTTAACTAGTAAGTTCAAGTAAGTGATCCTTCAGCCTCAGCCTCCCGAGTAGCTGGGACTATAGGCATGCACCTCCACGTGAATGTAAAATATAGTATCAGTATTAAGTACAGTATGAAGAGTGACTTCCTGATTACAAATGATTTGTTTATTATAATAACAACTCTGTAATTTGGGAAATGTAGTTATGGTTCCCATTGGATAAGTGATTTACCCAGAGTATCTTAGCTAATAAGTCACAAATTCAGGATCTGGAGCCCCAGTTACCACACCAGAGTTACCCTTTTCACCCTGCCACACATTCTCTAAATTGCCAAGTGACCTTGTATGAGCATTCCATATTCTGTCTTTCAATCTGGCCTTCAATTTCTACATCTGCAAAGTGAGAAGACTGAATTAAATTATGCCCAAGGTTCCCTCCTGGTCCCAGTGTTTCTGATGAAAAGCGTATGTCCAGGCCTGGACCTTGCTTGCTGAGGAGCTTCTCGTGCAGCTCAGAGCCTGACTTTAGAGGGGCTGGAGGCTGGAGCTGTGCCTAAATCACAGGCCTGGCTTGGCGTCATCATTGCCTTTGACTGCCAAAAGGACAGAATTCTCTAGAGAACCTGAATGCAATCTGGCCAGCTTCTGATGGCCTTAAGTTATCCCCTGACCTCGAACTTCTGAGTATCTGAAGCTTATTTTTTTAATGGCTTAGGCATTGCTATTATATCTCTCTGGAGAACTCTTCCTTTCTACTCTCATTATGTGCCTCCAACAACAGGGAACAGGAACTGGGAGACAGGCATTTTGGCATATAATTTTTGTCTCTGTGTCACCCTGGGGAAGTCACCTTAAAAACACGATTATTAGGTAGGGCTATCCTGGCTTACAAGTTTTGGAATCCACGTGACTTCCTCTTCAGGGGAAAATGGAAGGCCCAGGTTGTATGTGACTTTATGAAAAGAACATCATGAGATTTTACTAGATTGTCTAGTCATAATTGGAAAATAGTTCGGGGCTGGTTCATTTCAATTGCATTTTAAACAGCTTTCCCACTGTACTGCAAAGGAGGAGAGTGAGAAAAATTCTTTCTGTATCTGTCCCCCAAAGAGGTTGCAAGTCTTAAATGCAAAATTTGGTTTAAAGTATGATTCTTTTTCCTTTTGTGGTGTGATCTGAAGTGACAAAAGTCCATAGAAAGTCAGTCTCCAAGGTGTGCTGGATGAAGGTGCTTCTCCTGGGCCATGCCACTGTGCTCAGGACCTAACTTGTCACCTGGCTTCATTCTGCAGAAGTGAGGCAGAGACCCATCCTTCCCCCTGGAATAGGACAAGTGGTGCCAAAGCCCTACCTAAGCAGAGGCTGAGGGGCGGGACCCTTCTACCTTCTCTGCCCCGCAAATGAGGGATTTTGTTTTGGTTTCATTTTAATAGGGAGAGGGAAGAAAGCTCTTTGACCTATGCTCCACTTTTGGGGCAAAGGCTGTTCAGACCCTCTGAGTCTTCCAGGAGTCCCTTGTGGGAAAGAGGAGGTCAGTGCAACAGCCTGGGGACAACGGTTGCACAATTCACCACAAGGCAGCAGAGCAACATGGAAGGATGGTTCCAGCCTCCTGGGGGCAGTGGATAAATACTGACCTGGACTCTGGTTACACCAGAACAACCAATTCACTTAAGGAAAATCAATCCTCTGTTTTCTTGCCTATCAAACTAGGAAATGGGATGTTTTGTAGAATAGAAAAGCATATTTGGTATCATCTCTCACGACCTATTTATTCCATACACTTGGAGTCTGAGCACCAGAGATGGGCAATAATTTCTAGAAGACAAGACCTCTCCTCATTTTCAAGTTCTGCTTTCTCTTCTAGATGATCCCCAAGATTTTCCTCAGCTCCAGGAATCTATTACTCTAAAGATATAGTGCCCTGGCTGCTGACTGTGAACCTGTGTTGGTCACCATAGACTCCTTTGGGACTCATGATGACACATTGTGTCCAGCTACTTATCTCATAGAGATCATTAATTTCATGGAATCCTGGGCAAATGATCTACTTAGCAAAGCTTCTGGAGGGCCTGTTGTAACGCTTGTGAACACCCAGAGTTCCTTCAGGCAGATTCTTGAGAGAGGGAATTGGGCAAAGATAGCGGGACAACTTGGCAACTTGGCCTTCTGACCACATGCCAGTAATCACCCAAAGACCTGTGTTCCTGGTAAATCTTGGGACAAGAGTAGCTTTGTGACCTTGAAAAACCTCATTCCCCTTCTGAGCCTCAGTTTCCTCATTTAAAACAAGTTGGTTGGACTGGATGATCCCTAAGGCACCTTCCAGCTCTAACATTCCAATACAGAATATTTCCCAATCTTTCTATTCCTTGGGGGATTTTACTCAGAAACTAGGAGGATGTTCTTCACCACAGGAAATCTGGGAATGCTTATAGGCTTTTGGACTATAAAACAAATATTAGAAGAATATTTTGTTGCCCTGTACTTGGGCTCATAAGGTCCATATCAAATGTTCACAAAAACTGCATCTAAATTTTCATGTGTAGAGAGATAGATGGGGAAGGTAGGTTTAATGCTTATTATGGAAATTTACCAGATCACATCGGAATGTCATTGCACTTCATCATTCTGAGGGCATGAATGGATCCTCAGTTTCACAGACGTAGATCCTGCCATCCAAGCACTTATCTACTAAGAAGTTCAGACATATATATATAAATAACTGAATACAAAGTATGAGAATTTAAAGCCAATAAAAAGATTAAGAAAGATGATGTGTTTGGCGGTATTAAGACATCTTCATAGAGAAGGTTGACTTTGGGAAAAGAAATGGTCTTAAGAGGTAAAGGAGATCCATCAAAAGAAATACCATGAACAAGACGGGCAGGGAAACCAGGTCAGGCTTAGTCACTAGACAGGTAGTTTTCCTGGCTTGGGAACAGGGCTATGAAGAGGAAGAGTGGAGAAGAAGATTAATTATATTTACCTGTCATATTTCCCAGGTTAGTATGTAAGATTTGTTGTCCAAATATTTGTTCAATTCATTTTTTCCTACTAAAGATAACTTATAATCATCTCTTGAAATTTGTTTAATGAATAAATAAATTATATTATGAGGTGCTTCTCCCCCACCAAGAACCATCAATGCACTCTGTAGACTCAATCATATCTTGGACTCTTAGAAGTCAGTTGAACAAGATACTTTCCTGTTGACTCTCATAAGCGTGAAATGCCACTTCTCAGCTCTATAGTGGTAGATAGGTTATTTCTCACCTGGGGAAGAAAGTTGTGTCATGTTCTTCAGCTTCTAACAGTTAAAATGTGACATGTATATGACATGAACAAGATGCAGAATTCAGCAACTCTAATGCAAAAATAAACCCATCAGCTTCAATCCTCTGTAATAGCCTATGGAACCAGTTCTAGGGACAACAGAACAAAAAAAATCCTGGGAATCATTCCTGTTTTGCTATAAATGAAATCCTCTAAGGAAATGTGTTGATAAATATTTACTGAGATTCTGCCACTTAGCAATGTATCCAGAATGCTACAGAAAGCATAAAAAGGGATATGGACTTTTCTGCATCTGTACTGTGGTGGAGGATAGCAAACCAATACTTGTTCTAAAATTGTATAGAACCAAATACACATGTGCAAATGGGTACAACTAAAAATAAGGGAGTCCAAAGAAAGTAAAATAAATTGTATCAATGTAAATACAATGGTTGTGACATTGCACTACAATATTGCAAGATGTTACTATTGGGGAAAACTAGATAAAAGACACATGAGTTTCTCTGTATTGCTTACACTGCATGTGTATCTACAATTATCTAAGTAAAATTTTCCTTTAAAAAAAAAAAGACCCAGATGGGTCCACTGGTGAATTTTTTTTTTTTTTTTTTTTTTTTTTTTTGCAGTTCTGGGGATCGAACCCAGGGCCTATGTGCTTGAAAGGCAAGCACTCTACCAACTGAGCTATCTCCCCAGCCCTACTGGTGAATTTTTAAGAAAGAAAAATTACACCAGTTCTCTTCCAGAAGATAGAAGCAGAGGAAATACTGTCTAACTCATTTTGTGAGGCCAACATTATCCTAATAACAAATCAGACAGACATTACAAATGAAGAAATAAAGAATTCTACAGACCATTATCTCTCATAAACATAATCTCAGTAAAATATTAGCAAACTGAATCTAACAATGTTTAAAAAGAATGACCAAGAGGAATTTATCCCATTTATGCAAAAGCTGGTTCAACATTCACAAATTGATTCACAAATCAATTAGTGTGATATTACCAGGCTAAAGAATAAAACCATATAAGTGTATTAATAATGCAGAAAAAGCATATAACAAAACCCAATACCATTCATGATTGAAAAAGAAATACTTTCCCACTCTAGGAATAGAGGTGAAATTCCTCAACACCTACAAAAACAGGTACAAAAACCCCACACTTATCATTATATTTAATGGCAAAGAACTCAAAACTTTTCTTCTAAGATCAGGAACAAGATAAGGATATACCCTCTCATCACTGCTTTTCAACATTGCACTGGAGATCAAGGCTAATGCAATAAGATAAGAAAAAGTAAATAAAAGGTATATAGATTGCACAGGAAGAAATAAAATCATCTTTGATCACAGATGACATAATCATATTGTATGTAGAAAATCTAAAAAAATCACCAAAAATCTCCTGGGACTAATAAGCAATGATAGCAGGGTTGTAGAATATAAGGTTATAAAAATCAATTGATTTTCTATATATCAGCAATGAACTAGCTTGAAATTAAAAACACTCTGACATTTACATTAGTACCTCCAAAACAATATACTTATGCATAAATTTAACAAAATATGTATGGGATCTAGTGGAATATTGAAAAACTCTGATGAAATATATCAATAAATAACTAAAAAAATGGAGAGAGATTCCATGTTTATAATAGGAAAACTTGATATTATGAAAAGCACAGTTGTTCCCAACTTGATCTATAGATTCAACACAATTCAAGCCCAAGTGTAAGCAAGTTATTTTTTTTATATTTGTAAACTGATCCTAAAGGTTATGTAGAGAGAAAAATGCCCAGAATCATCAACTCAATGTTAAAAGAAGAAGTTTGGAGGATTGACACTATCAAACTTCAAAATTTACTGTAAAGTGATCAAGACAGTGTACAACTGGAAAAAGAGGAGACAAGTAAATGAGTGGAACAGAATAAAAAGCCCTCTATAGACTCACACAAATACAGTCAACTGATCTTTAACAAAGAAGCAAAAGTAATACAGTGAACAAAGGTAGTTTTTACAACAAATGGTGCTGGCACAACTGGACAACCACACATGCACGCGCACACACAATGAATGGAGACACAGAATTTCCCCCCTTTGCAAAAATTAGCTTAATGTGGATCATAGACCTAAAAGTAAAATGCAAAGCTATAAAACTCCTTGAAGACAACAATGGGAGAAAAATGTAGGTGCCCTTGGATATGGGGATGACTTTTTAGATACAACACCAAAGGCATGATCCATAAAAGAAATAAATGATAGATGGGACTTCATTAAAATTAAAAACTTCTCTGCAAAAGAGAATGAGAAGGAAAATCACAAATTGGGAGCAAATATTGGCAAAAGGCACATCTAATAAAGGACTGTTATTCAAAACATACAAAAAACTCTTAAAACTCAATAAGAAAATGAACAACCTGATTTAAAAATGGGTAAAAGGTCTAACTAGCCACTTCGTTAAAGAATATATAAAGATGGCAATTAAGCATTAGAAAATTTCAACATTGCATA
This sequence comes from Sciurus carolinensis, assembly GCF_902686445.1. Taxonomy (NCBI): domain Eukaryota; kingdom Metazoa; phylum Chordata; class Mammalia; order Rodentia; family Sciuridae; genus Sciurus; species Sciurus carolinensis. The sequence continues at coordinate 57,919,587 of NC_062221.1, read as the reverse complement.
TCATTGGGGAATTACTAAGTACAGCAAAATACCATGACTTGCCAGTTAGAAGCCAAAATCCCAAACACTGAAGAAACCAAAATGCTGGAGAGAATCTAGAACAACAGAAACTTTCACTTATTGCTGGTGAGATTGCAAAATGATACAACCATTTTAGGAGATAGTTTGGCAGTTTCATGCAAAACCAAGTATACTTCTATCACAATTTGTATTTACCCAAACAAATTGAAAACGTGTGTTCTCACCAAACCCAGCACAAAGATGTTTCTAGCAGCTTTATCCACAATTGCCAAAATTTGGAATCAAGACTTCCTTCAGTAAGGGAATGAATACATAAATGGTGGTACATCCAGAAAATGGAATATTATTTGGTGTTAATAATAAAAAATAAGTTGGACTGAAGATGCAGCTCAGTGGTAGAGTGTTTGCCTAGCATGTGCAAGTTCCTGAGTCCCATCCCCAGTACTACAAAAAAGAAGAAGGAACGAGAAGAAGGAGGAAAGGAGAGAAGAAACAAGTTACAAGTTTTCAAACCAGGAAAAGGTATGGAGGAATCCTAACTGCATATCACTAAGTAAAATAAGCCCTTCTGAAAAGTCTACATATTGTATGATTTCAATGATATGACATTCTGGAAAAGGCAAAACTATGGGAACAGCAAAAAGGAGCAGCGGTTTTCGGCGCTTTGTGGGGAGGGGAATGAAGAGACAAAGCACAGAAGATTTCTAGGGCAGTGACTCTACAAATGATGAGTATCTTTGTCAAAACCAGTAGAACATGCAAGACTAAGAGCAAACCCTAATGCAAACTATAAATGTTGAGTGATGGTGATGTCTTAGTAAGGTTCATGATTTCAATAAATGTTCCACTGTGGTGCAGGCCTTCAAGAGGAGGGGAGGTTGTACATGCATGGGGCCTGCAGTGCGTGCTAAATACATTTAGGGGAAAAAAATCAAAAGAATGAGTAATCTCAATAGTAGAGATGGTCTTGAACATCTGTCCCGGAGCATTGTTTTGGACCCTGTGTGTCTCTGGAACCCTGTCGGGGATTAACTAATTTCTTAATAGTAGTGTCTTAGTAATGCTACCACATTGGGCTGGGAATGTAGCTTAGTGGTAGAATGCTTGACTAACTTGGAGGCGCTGGGTTCGATTCTCAGCACCATAAGAATATATAACTAACACATTATTTGTCTCTTTCATGTTTATTTTATCATGAATATACAGCGGAGTTTCCTGATGCTACATGACATGTGATTTTTGCAGCACATGAACTACAGCAGTAGCTAGGAGAGCTCAGTTGTCCTCAAGGAGTCCAGACATTTAGAAAATTTTTGCAAAAATGTCAAACAGTATCATTCTTCTCATCACATCTGTTTTAGTTTGGAAAATGGCTATTTTTCAAAAAGTGAGTTATTTATCTTAGAATGTAATAAGTTTATTATTGTTATTTTAGATGAAATAATAAACAAATATTTTTTTAGAAAAGGAATGTGACATCCTTGCTCCTTTGTGTAGGAGCTAAGAACACAAGAGATACCAGGGTACAAGTGGGGATTTGACTGATAATTGAGGGTCATGAAAACCCAGAAGATTCAGAGCCACTCCTTGTCACATGTCAGAATAAGGGGGGAAAGTTCCTGCTCAGTGGGGAGGTGGTATTTGGATTGGATGGGTAGGATGCCGATGCTTGGAGCTTGCTGAGGAGTGATAAGACTTTAAGCAGAGTGCACAGATACTGGACAAGACTGTGAGCAGTGAACAGGTGGACTGAAGCACAGGCATAGAAAATGGAAGATAGGGGCTGGGGTTGTGGCTCAGTGGTAGAGCGCTTGCCTGGCATGTGTGAGACACTGGGTTCGATTCTCAGCACCACATATAAATAAATAAATAAAAAATAAAGACTCAACAACAACTTAAAACATGAAAAAAAAAAAGTCTTTGTAAAAAAAAAAAAAGAAAGAAAATGGAAGATAAAGCTAGAAAGTTGGATGGGTCAAAAGTATGTGAGTGTGTGTGATAGGGATCGGGAAGAGAGGGAGGCCTCCGTCCCAGTTAAAGGGAAGAACGTGTTTTGTTTTTATCATTGCTGTTTCAAATTAGATTTGTTGAGGTATAATTTACCTACAATAAATTTCACTCCTTCTTAGCATCAAATTCAATGAGTTTTGATAAATGCATGTAGTCTCGTAGCTGACATCACTCTCAAGATTTAGAACAATTCCATCATTAAAAAAAATTGCCTTCTCTCCCTCTGTGATCAATGCTGCTCCCACCCCCAGTCTTTGGTAACCAGTGATCTATACTCAGACCCAATATTTATTTCCTTTTCCAAAATGTCATATAAATGGAAACGTAGAGAAGAGAACTTTTTGAGTATGATCTCTTTTTTCTTAAGAAAACATTAGCAATCCATTTGGTTTATTACATATATCACTAGATTGTTTCTTTTTATTGCTGAAGACAAGTCCATTGTATGGATTTTCTAGTTCACTGAACCATTCACCAATCAATAGACATCTGAGTCGTTTCCAGTTTGGGGCAATTAGAATAAAATTGTAATACACATTAATTTATAAGGTATTTTTTGTGAACATATGTAGAAAAGTGATTGTGTTGAAATGAAAGGTGGTGAAAAAGGTTCAAGAAAACAAATTTAATAGAGTCTCAGCTTGAACAGTGTCTGCCCTTTTTACATCCTGCAAGTGGGTGATTTAATGATTGTCTCATCGGGATTCCTGAAATCAATTATTTTAAATTCAATTTTGCTAATGAGAGACATGAAGTTAACAACTAAGATCAACTTGCCAGCTTATGTGTCCTTGCCTCCCTGCAGGAGGCAGAAAACCAGCAGGAGAAATTAATAGGCAGAACTCAAAACAAACAAATAAACAAAAGCACTGTGGAAATTCAAGGAAAATCTTCAGTCTTCTCCACCCATCCTCTTTGTGGTCAGCAGGAAGATTAGGGTCGATGTAAAAATCAAAACAAAACAACAAAATTCTGAAAGTTAAGAACCTTTTGTATCTTCGAAGAGGTCAAGTACTATTTGTTCTGAGGGTCTGTTAAATGAGGCTTAAGTGAATTTTCATTCAGTAATAAGTACTGTGCAGAGGAAACTTGCCCTCTGTGGTTGAGGCTTTGTCTACGGGTTGGGGAACAAAAGATATTGCAAGGAAAATTTGGAGCCTTGAATCCTACAAATATCAAATGATTATTCCAGCAGGGTAAAATTTGCCCTGATACCACTTTGCTGGGAACATTTACCGCATTCAGAAGAAGTTTTCCAGTCAACTCTTATACTGATTACAAGTGTCACAAACCCGCTGTTGAGTAGATCTAGCTAAGACATATACTACCAAATATTTATTTATTTTTATTTAATTAATTAATTAATTAATTTATGTATTTATATGTTTTCATTGGTTCATTATATTTATACATAATAGTGGGATTTGATGTGACATAATTGTACATGCACATGACATAATTTGATGAGTTTCATTTCCCAGGACTTTCCCTTTTTTTCCCTCCTCCCTCCCCGAATCTCCTTCCTCAACACTACTGGTCTCTTGGGGAGAGGGGAGAAAATGATATTTTTAAACAAGTATTTAACCAATAGACAGAATATTTGGAATAAAGGAAACTGAATGCCTAGCTAGTCCTATTCTCCAATATAATCCATTCTGTGGTTCCTCCTTATCCACCCTTTCAAAAGTTTGAGTATTTTTAATATTCTCCAATGTCCTAATCACTTTTTGAAGTTATTTCCTTTTCTGATGAGATCCTGTTATGGTTTGGATCTGGTGTGTCCATTAAAGGTTCATGTGTTGAAGGTTTGGTCCTCAGTGTAGCAGTGTTCAGAGGTGGGGTTCTTGGGAAGTGATTGGATTATGAGGGCTGTGATCTCATCAATGAATTAATCTATCTATTGGTTCATAGTTGAAAGCATTATGGGGAGGTGGTGGACACTTTAAGAGGTGAGACCTAGTTGGAGGAAGTAGGTCACTGGGAGGGTATTTCTTCCCTTCTGCCCCTCCTCCCTCCTCCCTCTCTCCTGTCTCTCCCTCTCTCCTTCTCTCTCTCTCTCTCTCCTGTCTCTGCTTCCTGAGTGCCACGAAGTATACAGGTTTCCTCTGCCATGATGTTTCTGTTTCACTACAGGTCTAACACCAATGAACCCAGTTGATCATGGACTGAAACCTCTGAAACCATGAGCCTTTCCTTCTTTAAGTTGTTTTTCTCAGGTCACAGCAACAAAAGACTGGGCTGTCTAAAGTAGATCCTTTTTTTCTTTCTTTTTTCTTTTTTTCTTTATAGAACTGAGAGGATTGAACGTGGGGCCCCACACATACTAGGCAGATGTTCTACCACTGGGCTAAATCACCAGCCCTTTTTAAACGTTTGTAGTGACAAGGTCCCACTAGGTTAATCAGGCTGGCCTCAAACTTGGAAGCCTCCTGCTTCTGCCTCCCAAGTAGCTGGAATTACAGACATTATTCCTCTCTTTATATTTTCATCATACAGTATGTCCACCTCTCCTGGAACATTTGTCACAATATATTATTTGTTTATTTACTTGTCCTCCTCCATTGCTTTATAAGTGCCCTTAAGATCAGTAATTCTGTACTCTTCCTTCCTTTTACTCCCAGTGCTTTAAACAGCGTCTGGTTGGTAGAAGGTGTAGAAGGTATCTAACAAATATTGCTTCAATTCATTTGGAAAGCAGTGGTCATTTTCTTGTCACTGGCCATGATTCATTAGCTTCTCAGGCAGCCTATCCCATTGGTGAGCTGTTCTGTCTGGTAGAAAGTTCTTCCTTATAGGGAGCCAAGCCATAATTTTCACTCACTGTTCTTGACTTCAGTTTCAGGGACCCTCACACAACTGCTCAGGGGACCACATTCATCTTCAACCTCACAGGCATTTGAGATATCACTCATGACATATTTGAGTCTTCTCATGTCCATGCTAAATTCTATCTGTTCTTTACTTTGTATGAATTAAGACTTATTTTATCCACCAAATTAAGGCAGCAGAAGCCCCTGCTGAAAATAAATGCAATCAAGTGTATGGTAGTTTGCATATCAAGTTGAAATTGGGAGCAACCGTGAATCATGTCAACTGATCCCATTGATTGCTTTTTTTCCTGATGATTTCTTAATTTTCCTTTATCAAAAAGGCACAATCTCGGACTTTAAGGAGGTTGGCGTATTAGATATTAGTTCTCTGGGGCCTACGCTAAGAACACAAAAGTTGATAATAAGAACCTGGAACTTAATTCCTGGCATAAAGAATAGCCATTGAAAATGAAGGCTTCTGAAATACAGGATGAGAAGCAAGCAAATTACCTAAGGAAATTAGTCGACTTCATTCTGATAACACAGCAAGCAATTTGGACACTTTAGTAAATGGTCAGTAACTTCAACCAAAATAAAAATCTAATTACTATTGTATTTCCTGGCTCTTCTTTCTTAGCAAAAAATCTTTCTATGTACACACTTCAAGATATTCTCCATCTAGTACACTTCACTTCAAAAACATTTGTTATTAATTCAAAATATTAGTGTACCCACTATGTGTTAGGTTCAGTAGCAGATGCTGGGGATACAAAGTTGAATAGGACGCAATTTTTGTTCTCAAAAAGCTGATGTTCCCTTCGTGGAGCAACACCGCTGTATAAACACATGATTATTTACAATGTGTAATAGAAAAACATACAAGATGATAAGATGTATGAGATTTTGAAGAAAGGGAACTTTTAATGCCTTCTGAGGTAGCCATGAAGGACACCATCAGAAATAATATTTGAACCTATTTTAATATTATTATGTAGATATGATATCCATAAAATTTCACAGTCGTGAATGGTTTTGTAATGAAACAATGATATTTGCAAAAAAAGAAAAAAGCTGACCAGTCTCTTTTAACTGTATTACAGACATTTATTTTCTTTTATTTATTGACTATAATCTTCCTGAAAATCTTCTGAAAGTCATATATTCATTAACTACTGGGAGAAAGACAAACATGAATAAAATATGTCTCCTGTTCCCAGGAGGTACAGTGAAGCAGGGAACAGAGACGGATGCCACCAAGACAGGATGGAAAACAGGACAGGCTTGAGGGTGAGGGGAAGAAAAACTTCTAGGTCCAGTGTAGGCTCTATTTATTCATTCAATATTTATCAAGCAAGACAAACATAATCCTTCAGGAGCTTGCAGATCAAACACTGTCACCATGGGGTTTTGAGCAGTTACTTCCCTTTTCTAGGAGGCGTTTCACCATAAACAAAATAATGTCTTTACTCTCACTTAGTGTCTAGAATGCATGTCCAAACATGCCATCTCTCTGCAGATGAACCAAAAATGAATGGCAAAAGACTGAGAACTGAGAACTGAATTTACCTGTCTCGAAATTCTGGGTTGGGCAATTTGGATTATCAGTAGAAAGGGCTGATTTTTCATTCCATTCCAAAGGTACTGTTGACAGACAAGTGGTATTGGAGGTGGGTGGAGGAGTTTTGATGTTAATGAAATTACCAGGCAAAAAGTACTCAGCTGCTATGGAGTAATTATTTTCTGCTCCAAAATATATCTGAATTCCAATCAAATGGGTTGATTTTTCATCATTTTCCTTTTCTTTGGGGTCTATCAATGTTTTATTAAAGCACAGCACAATTTATAAACCACAAATTTATTGTTGTCATTGTTGTTTTGCTTCATTTTGTAGTCCCGGGTATTAAACTCAGGGCCTTACACATGCTTGGCAAGTTCTCTACCACTGAGCTCTGCCCCAGTTTTAACCTCAAGTTTGAGATATGAATCTAGTTTCTTTTTTGTTTTAATACATGTCCTGAATATATACTGTATTAGTCTGATTTTCATTACTATAGCAGAATATCCCAAACAGGATTACTTTGTAGAGACAAAAAGGTTATTTACCTCATAGTTTCAATGTCCTTGAGGTTGAAAGACCCACATCTGATGATGTCCTCCTTACTGGCAGAATTCCAAGGCAGTATAGGACATCATGTAGTGAGAGACAGAACACATGTGTATCTTTTTGATCTCTCTCCCTTTCATTACAAAAACACTGGTATTCAATCATGGGGGCTCCACTCTGATGACCTTATCTTAATCAGCTCCCAAAGGCCCCACCTCTAAACACTATAGTCAGACTAAGTTTCCACCCTCTTAATATCCACAGTGGGAATTAAACTTCAACAAATGAACCCAGGGGGGACACATTCAAACCACATCCAAGCCATAGCAATTTGCCTGAACATGAAAATTGGCAGGCATTTTTCTGGTTGGAAAAGATAGCAGGAAGAACATTCCAAGCTCAGGACACAGTACAAGCAATACTCTGGAGAGAGAAATATATATATACGCTAAATTCAGAAGACCATGAGCAACCTGTATGAATGCAGTTTCAATCAGGGAATAAAGCAAGAGACAAATAATTTGGGAAGAGAGGTGGGTCCAGATTGTGCAAGATCTTAGATGTTTGGTTTAGGAATCTGTTTTTGTTTCTTTAGTTTTGTAGGTGAGGGCCAAGAAATGTTTTAGAAAGATTAATTTGGACATTTTGTGCAACTTAGAAGGGAGCAAAGAGATATTGTCAGAAGTAACTTGCAAGTCATCAATCCACTTTCAGTCAAAGAGGATTCCATTTTACTCCTGCTTTACTTCATTGTCAAGCAGCAGGTGATTCCATTTCAAGTAACTTCTTATTTCCTGTTAAGAGATAGGGGTTCAGCCCTCCACGTGAGTGGACTCAGAGCAGCAAGAAGCGAATCCCCTGCTACTCTCGGACAGTTATCTGGCTTGCCCCTGCCATCTCAGGAAGGCAGAGCAGTCACTGGTCACAGGGCCTGCCTCTCTTTGTTTTGCACATCATGTTAAAATCTGCACTTTGAGTGACGTAGTCTCAAACATTGCTTCCATTTCTTCAGCATGCAACTTTGAAAGCAATTGTATAAACGTTAAAAAAAAAAAAAATCCAGAACTAGTTGGATGGTCCAAACTTCACAGTACTGCAAAACAAATGTATTCCAAGAAAAATACCACCATAGCGTCTCACAACACTTCATAGCATAAGTTTCTGTATTGTAAATAAAAATTGAATCCACACATTTTTAACTTTGTATCATGAAATAACTTTAAGCTCACAGAAGAGTTGCAAAGATATTTTTTTCCTGAACTGTTTGTGAGTATACTGTAGACATAAGCACCCTTTACCACTAAATACTTCAGTGTATATTTCCTGAAAATGAGAGTATTCTTTTAACCATAGTATAATTAGCAAAGTCAGGAAATTAATATTGATACAATATTAATGTTCATCTACAGGCCTTATCAGATTTTACCCACTAAAGAACACCTCCCATTTGTTGACATAGATTTTCGATGTTCCCTTCTCATACCTGATTGCCTTTTTCTCCCTTTTCTTTTTGATGGGACAGTAGTATTAGTGGGTGTTAGTATTTGGCAATGTTTATTACACAAAATAAAAGATGTCATCTTTATATCATTTCTCCTAATTTTATTGATTCATTATCCAAGCTTAAAACCACTGGCATAATTTAACTAATTCCCTATTGATGAACATTTAAATTATTTCCAGATTTTTCAAAGTTCAAGCACTACTGCAGTAAACAAAATTTAGTATCGATCTTTTCCTTAGCATGTGGTTATTTCTGCGGATACAGCCTAAGAAATAGAGGGGGTTCAAAGGAAGGCACACAGCTGATAACTCTCTAAGACACGGGCTACGCTGATCATCATTGTGAGAACGGTTCTTTGGTTCCCATATCCTAGATAAGCATACTCCCAGTTGAGCAGTTGCCAGGGTTAAAGGATTATCGACAGATGTGAAAAGGCACATAATCCCACCCCTCAACTTTCTCCAGGGATGAGCTTTTAATTGCTATACCTTGGAAAACAATCAACTTTCCCCTTTCAATATCAGGGTGATATTTAGGAATGTCTACAGGTTCTGAGTCTCACTACAATCCCCACACATCTGTTTCAACTCTATTGCTGAAAGGGTGTTTTCCTGTGCAGCTAGTATTTTGGGCAACCTGAACAGGTCATGGAAGCAAAGAGTAGCTAGCATGCAGTAACTAGACTCTGAAGGTTCAGTTCAGATACCATCATCTTCAGCAGGGAATGTTACCTTTTCCTTTTATTCAATTTCTATAATACTTTCTTCGAGGTGCTTGATAAAAATATCTTCAAACTTTCTGGGTTTTGCTTTGAAGGATCCTGTGGAAAGAGGTGAATAGTTCCAAATCCATTTTCCAGGAGAGAGGAGCTAAACACATTCAATACCATAACCTGGAAGAGATTTACATCTCACTACCCAAAACTGCATGTATAATCCTAGAATTTTAGAGCTGAAGGGGTTTTGGGCCAAACTGCCCATTTTACAGATGAGGGAAATGAGCCTAACAAGAGGAAACCACTCTCCCCAGGTCTTGCTGTGAGCCAGAGTCATGTTCTCTATAAGGGATTGATCTCCTGGAGCTTTAAGAAGCAATCAACTGGGATGTGAGAATGTTAGATATTCTGATTATATAATTTTTGAAATAATTATATATTCACAAGAAGGTACAAGAACAAAATAAAGAGAGAGAGAGAGACGTTTTCCTGTATCCTTCACCTAGTTGTTCCCAGTGGTCACATCTTGCATAACTATCATCAAATAGCAAAACAAGGAAATCAACATTGGTACAAACCACAGAATTTGTTCAGATTTCCTAAGTATTTACATGCACTCAAGTGTGTGTGTGTGTGTGTGTGTGTGTGTTTCTATGCAAGTTTTTGTACATATAGATTCATGTCCACCAAGAAGTTCAATTTATGTTTTAAATCTAAAATATGAAGAAAACTTTACCAATGCTTAATAAGCAGATGAGTGCTGCTACCCATATTGGTACGCATATGTATATAAGATAATTGCATGCTTAATAACATACCTGGACATCTTGGAGGGAGAACAAGAATTGAAGAGTGTGGCCATCCACAATTATTCTTTTTTAGGCTCTCAGTGTTCTGTGATATTCGTGAGTTAACATGAGACCCTTTGAGTGCATCTATGGATTATATTATCCAGTTTCCACTAAACTAATCTTTCCCAAACAGACTCCAGTGAGTTAAAATGATTTCTCCCTTAAAAGATTTCTACAATCAGTGAATTGAAGATAGTATCTATGCCACAAGACCATCTAGACACCAGAGAAATGGTGGAGCAACCCCTTCTATGCCAGCCACATTACAAGAAAAAGCAATATCCATTTTACTTGAACTAACAGAAAGTCAACCAAGAAAACAACAGAAATGATCCAGAAGGTATTTTGAAAGTGGATTTTTTTACCATTTTTTTTCCCACAAATCTATACATTGTGTGATGAGATATAGTCAATGATGGGGTGAAATCATCATTTAAAGATATTCTGAACATGCTGGGCATGGTGGCCCATACCTATAAACCCAGCAGCTCAGGAAGCTAAAGCAGGAGGATCCAAAGCCAACCTCAGCAACTAAGCAAGGTCCTAAGCAGTAAGACCCTGTCTCTAAATAAAATATAAAAATGGGCTGGGACATGACTCAGTGGAAAAGCATCCCTGGAATCAATACCTGGTCCAAAAGAAAGAAAGAAAGAAAAGATATTCTGAAAATATCTTCACAAAATTTTCAGTGACATTTAAAGTCATATGAGTCTCAGTAGGAGGCAAAGTACATTACATTAAGGAAACAATTCCTTTTACATTGTGACAGCAAACTAGAGTGAAATCCTTTGCCCACCTCCTACCTGATCCATCCTGGATATAACATATTGCCTGCCCTCAGGATCATCGGAGGATCCAAGAAGAAAAAGATGTGATGGTTTGTAAACACTGAAGTTCTGTATGAATGGGAATTATTAATTATTCTAACATGAGATTTCAGCAGAAAATTAATTGAAGAGCAATGCTATTATCTCACAGGCAAATATTTGAACTGGGATTTTTTTGTTTGTTTGCTTTGGTAGTCTAGGTGGAGAAATAATTCTTTGAGGCAGAAAAATATATTTATGGATATAATGTGGTAAAGTTCTCCAGACCTGGATTCGGATGTGAACTTACTACTGCTATGACCTTGAGCAAGTTGCTTAATCTCTCCAGTGTGTTTCCTCATTTGCAAGGTGACTAATAAATGTCATCTGGTAGCATCTGCGAGGATTGAGTGAGACAATTTATGTAAAGAACTTGGCATAGTACCTGACACATAGTAGTCGTGGAACCACATCAGTTGTCTTCTGCTTCCTCTTTCCTTTCAGGTAGCTCCTAAAACGTGCCCCTGTTAAGCCTCCATTCTCCCAGCACTGTATCCATTTCTCCAAGCATAACAGGATGTGCTTGGAAGGCTGGACTGAATATTCTAATTTTTTCAGAAACCACCCCAAATTTAACAGTTTCATGATGATAAAGACTGATTAAATGAGTGGCTAAAATTAATTATCTCAAACAGGAAATAAATGTAGGACCTCAGACCAAGCTCCTTTGGTCTTTGGATTTCAGACATAAACCGCAGCTAAAGGATTTTTAGATAAGTGCCTCCCTACCCGAGCCCTTGGTAGACAGATGTAATATAAATATAATAACCCTTTGATTTGCACAGAGCATTCCAGTTTCCAGAGCACTTTCACATCCATCATCCTATTTGATCCTCATAATAAACCTTTGATTTACTTAGGCAGATATTTCTGAAGAGAACTATTAGGCCCAGAAAAATAAAGTGGCTGATTTAAGGCTACTAGGCCTGGCACCAGACACAATGTTCATCCCAGGCATTGTGTTCTGAGCACAAGCTTTGTACCTGATACATAAAATACGCTATTTTATTCAGTCCTCAGAAAGCCCTTGATTCAGTTTCTCTTGATGCTTTAAAAACTATAACAAAACTTAGTGGCATAAAACAACTTTATTATGAGCATGGATTCTCTGGGTCAGGAATTTCAAAGAGATCATAGAAGGGACAGCATGTCTCTTTTTCCTGGTGTTTGGGGCCTCAGCTGGAAGATGCAAAGGTTGGGGGCTCAACAGCTGTGGACAGGATCATCTAGAAGCATCTTCATTCACATGTCTGGAAGTTCATGCTGTCTGCTTGCACAGACTGGAACAACAATATGTGACCTTTCTCTATCACCTGGGCTTCCTTACAGCATGGTAGCCTCAGGATAATCATATTCCCTACACAGAGTATCAGTCCTTGGTGGCCCCCTCACTGAAAAACAAACGTGGAAGCTAGTTAGCCTTTAGACAGCTAGATCTGAGGTCAGATCATTCCTTTGTCTGTGCATATTAGTAATAACCAAGTTATGACTTCATCTATATCCCAGGGGAAGGAATATAAATTCCACCCTTGGATGGAAAGAGAGCTCATGGAGGGAGGGGTTATGGTTTGAATGTGTCCCCTAAAAGTTCACATAGTGAAAATTTAATTGCAATGTGGGAGTTTCATGAAACAGGGTCTTCAAGAGGTGATTAGGTCATGAGGGTGGAGCCCTCAGGAATGGATTAATACCATTAACAGAAACAAGTGAATTTTCTCAAGACTAATAAAAATGAACTTGGCTTACTATTTTTTTTTTTTTTCAGTACTGAGGGTTGAACCCAGGGGAAGTTGACCAATGAGCTATATCCCCACATTTTCAGCATTTTTAATTTTTTATTTTGAGACAGGGTCTCACTAAGGGGTTCAGCATCTGAAACTTATGATCTTCCTGCCTCAGCCTCCCCAGTCCCACCACACTCAGCAAGCTCTACATAAGAGTTATGTAAGAGTTACAGTCACTTTTTTTTTTTTTTTTTTTTTTTTTACAGATTCACTTGCCTTTTAACCTTTTACCATGTTATATTATGATATGAAGGCCCTCAACAAGATTTAGGCACCTTGCCCCTGGAATTCCCAGCCTCTAGAACCAAGAATAAACTTATAAATTTATTTTCTTTATAAATTCCCCAGTCCGTGGTATTCTGTTATACCATCAGAAAATGAACAAGACAATGGGAGATGTCCTGACTATCTTTGGAAAACACAGCCTTCCACACTGGTAAAAGTACTTAAGAATGAGGAAATCAAAGCTTAGGGAGGTTGAGAGACTTCCTCAAATTCACAGTAGTTGCCAGAGTAGAGAAGTGTCTCACGCAGGGAAAAGGATTTCAAAGTCAATGAGTAAAGAAAACATTGTTCATAGTCAAAATTACCTTGGAAATCCTTTTCACTGAAATGCAGTATATGTGGTTTTGGGTAAGCAACAGGATCTTGTGTATCATTTTGTGCTCACTCTACTACATCTGTTAACTTAATGAAATAATGGGCAGATTTACATGCATGATTTAAATTGTTCTCTCATTTTCTAGAACGCTAATACGTAAATTTCCATAGATTCAATGCATTTCAAATGGTGGATCTAAAATTGGACCCAGATTGGTCTAATTTCTTTCCACATATGACTTGCTGCCTAGAAACTACCTCTGGGAGGTTGAGAAAGAGATTAATGTTTCAGATTCACTTAAGTTGGCCCCACTGATCTACTTGGGTGTCTCCAGATCCAGGTTTGAGTTTGCAACCTGGAGGTGATTTGCAGGCTCTGTCACTGGCTTAGCTCCCCATATCTAAACTTTGTGTTGAAACTGCAGATAATTCATGAGCATCTGAATAGTCAGACCCTCTTTCCCCATAGCCTCTTCTCCCCAGATCTTCATAGAAATGATGGACAGGTGATTTGAGACTTAAAAATGAGTAATATGTCAACAGATAAGAGTAAGAGAATTTCAGATAAACTGACCAGCATGAGCAAAAAGCATGCTGGTATGAATGTGCAGGATGGGTTCAGGAATTGGGGTATAGTACAGAGCTATGAATAATTGCCAGAGACAGATCACAAGGGTCCTACAATGACCAGGGACTTGATTCTAGAGGTTGATTCTTGAGACTTGATTCTTGATTCTAGAGCATGAAAATTTGTAAGCTGGTCAACTTTGCATTTTAGCAGTGATTTCCTGAAGACAATGTGAAGAAGGGAACTTGAGGGAAGGAGACTGGTCAGGACACTATTGCTGTAGGAGAAGTAGATGCCTGACTTGGTTAATGTCAAGGTGCCTGGGCATGGAAATTTAAGGGTTTTACCCATGATCTTTCAAACAGGTTTGGCACTGATATTTAAGGAACTAGGCAGGTCTCCACGGGTAATGGAGCAAGTGACCACTAAGAGGCTGTGACTCAGACAGCTCTACTACTCAAAGAAATCTCCCCTCTAGGGCGCAAGTGCTCTGTGCCTGAGGTCTCCAGTTTGAAATTGGCTTTCCTTTAGATATCAGGGATTTAAGACTGGATTAATTATAATCCTTAGTTTGCATATGGCCCTATATTATTTACTTACTTAGTTACTTTAGTATAATAAGTATTCATGAACCATTCTTTATGTGAAAACTAGGACTTGGACCACATCTTCCCATGGTCTTCTACTTCTCCCTCCCCAAAGTAACCACCACGTGAATCTTATATTTATCATTCCCTGTTTTACATAGTTTTAGCCCAACTGTACATATCCCTTTAAAAGTATATGTAATTAATATTATTCTTAACATTATAAAAAGGGCCTCATGTGAAATTAACTCTGATATTTTTACTTCTTAATTAAGAATATGCTTTGAAGACTCGTGTATTTTTGCGTATTGTAGTTGATTTAATTTTTACTGTTATGTGACTATATCACAGTTTATTCATACACTCACCTTGTATGGGATATTTTAAGTTTGTTGGTATGTACAGAATTGCTATGAACATTCTTTCCCACATTTTCTGATACACACACACACACACAAAGATTTCTTTGAAGTGTAGTCATATGAGTAGAATTTTCAAGGCCCATCAATACTCCATTTTACAAGATAATATCAAGCTGTTTTTCTTAGTAGTTTTATAAACTTCTAGTTTCAGCCATGTCTAACCCTTTCATGAAGACCAACAACTACCACTAGTCAAACTATATGAAGAAGAAGCTTGGAAGCCCCAAAAGAAACCAAATCAGGCAGGAGTTGAGGCATTGAGGTCCTTGAGTTATGAGCAGCTCACAAGGTGACTCTATTTAGCTTTTTACTTTCTAACATTTTCCAAATGGTAGTGGAGGGGAACAAAGCCCAAGAACAACAACCAGCCTCCCTGGGCTGAGGAGCAGAGTGTGGGTTCAGGGTGACTAGGCAGTGGTGACTGGAAGGGAAAAAATCTACAGTGAAAGAACCAGAAATCTGCCTGAGGCTTCCTTCTCAGTCAGTTACAGGCTCCTAAGACACACATGTAGGAGGAAACCTTCTACAATGCAGGCAACAGTGGCTGGGAGACTGAAGAGCTGAGCTAGATGTCAGAGGCATGAGGTGGTCAGGCACAGAACTAGGAGTACAAGTCCTAGCAAGGTGGAGGGCTGGTAAGCAACCCAGATGTCCAGTTTAACCTGAGATAGACCATTAGCTAGGAGTGAAGTCCACACTCAAGGAGTAAAGACCTTGCTCATCCTAAGAGTAAGGGGAAACCGAAAGAGACAATGGCTAACAAAGTCTAAAACCAAACTTCAGCAGGATCAAGGTGATTCGTTAGTACTCTGGGGGAAGGAAATTTCATTTTCTTTAGGTGAAAATAGGTCATCTAAAGTTTCTGCAATTTTCATCACAATGTTCAGCATTCTACCAAAATTTAAAAGATGTGCTAAAAATAATGAACAAATAACTCATAACTAAGAGAAAAAATAGGCAATAATCACAGACTGAGAAGCTCATCAAATACTGGAGTTAACAGATAAGAGCTTAAAACCCTATCAACATGTGACTTATGTTCAAAATAGAGAATAAGATGAAAAAATTAAGTAAAAAGTTTTATAGGTAATTCAAATCTATTTTAAAAATCAAATAGGCATCTTATAATAGCTGAATATAAACACCCACTGGATGGATATAACATGAGATGACATATTAGAAGAAAATATTAATGAACTTTAAGGGAGGACAATAAGAAACACTGAAACAGGAACATAGAGAAGGAAAAAAATTAAAGAGAAAAAAAAAAAAAAAACCACAGAGAAAATGAAGAATAGACTAACAGAAAAAAAAAAAAAATCATGAAAGATATAGTCAAAAGGTCCCAAGTACATGGGATTAGAATTCCAGAAAGAGATAAGAGGGAATAGGATGAAAGCATAATTGAAGACACAATGACCAAGAATACTCTAAAAATGATGAAAGATATTAGTTCACAGATTCAAGAAGCTCACCAGTTGGGGAGTAAAGTTGATCAATTATGTTATATGAACGTACGAATATGCCACAATGATATCCACTGTTCTGCATAATTAAAAAAAATTCTAATTTAATATTTTGCTTCAAAAAAAGATTACCAAATCCAAGTAGAATGAAAACAACAACAACAACACACACACACACACACACACACACACCAGAAACCATGGATGCAAAAAGCATATGACATCCTTTTAAATACAGAAAAAGTTTTAAAAATGACAATTTAGAATTCAATTCCCAGAAAAATATTCTTCAAAAATGAAGATGAAATAATGATATTTTCACAAAAACAATTTGGGAGAATGTGTTGCAGACAAATAGAATTTCAAAAAACATTAAAGACAATTCTTTAAACTGAAGAAGAATGATTCCAACCAAAAGCATAAAACTTCACTCAAAGGAATGAAGAACACCATAAAAATCTTCTCTTATACCCAGTAAGCTTTTCTCATTTAGCATAGAGGTCTTACATGCCTTTTGTATTTCCCTGGGTACTTGATATTTTCTCATACTGCTGTGGTCAATGTCTCTCCCCACTGCTTTCTTTGTTTCTATCTCTGGAAAGGTTTACAATTTTCTCTTGTCTTCAGTATTCTTAAATTGGAGTATAATTTATGTACAGATGAATGTTTTTCCTCTCTAAGGGTTCTTTTGATTTGAGGCCTTTTACCCTTTGTTAATTCTGGGGAAATTATTTCCATTATTCCTGCAAATATTTCCTCTTTTCCATTAAAATTTTTTTTTTCTTTCTAGAATGCTTTTGTCTATTATGGATTGACTTCTATATTTCTCATTTTAAAGTAATTTTCTGCTAAGGAAAATCCCTTAAGTTGATCTCCTGGCTCACTAATTCATTCCTCAACTGAATCTGCTCTATGAGGCCTCATCTTTATCTCAATTATTACATTTTTCACAATTTACATTTTTAACTCGACTCTTCTTTGGTTCCTTTTTATTCTTTCATATTGCTAATGTTACCCCTTTTTTAAAAAGCATGTGTATGTAAATTCTTTTTAAAAAAATTTTTGTGAATGTATATTCTTGATCCATCAGTTCCAATGCCTGTGGTTTCCTAGGAATCTGTAATTTAGTTTGATGTTTTCCTTTGAAAACACTGGTGCTTGTTTTTTGACCTATGAGCTTCCATTCCTGTAAGATTGGGCTACTCTGCCCAGCAATGGGTCGAAGACAGACCAACTGCACAGGCCCTGAGGAGTTCAGGGTGGGAGATGAACTGGAGGATGAACCTAGAATGGAAGCTTCCAGACATCTCAAAACCAGAGTTAACCACTCCTCATCCCACCCTACAGCTCCTCAGCTGAGTTCTTTGCTGTAGGAAGAGGAGATTGTAATCCACCAGCCCTGGGGGTTTGGAGGGAGAGGATGGGACAGTGACAGTCTGGTGTTTGCCTCAGTCCACTTCTGCACAGCCTTCTGCACTATGCTGGCTTTGCCCCTAAGTAGGACTTGTTCACGAGCTCCAAGTTCCAGGGCAATGGGGGAGATGGAGGGGAGATAAAGACCCTAAGCAGCAAGGGCTCCTTTCATCCTGCCAGAGCTGCTAGATGCCTTTTGCTTTAGGTTAGAATCATTCCAGATGCTCAGGTTTGACATCTTAAAACAACCTCTGTCTCCCCAGGGGACTCACAGCTTCCTTTGCATCTTAATATTTTTTCTCTATGTTTCCTCAGAGCCACTTGGTCAGTCTAGTGGAGCATCTGAGGAATCCACTTGACTTCCCTCCTTATAGGTTACACACTGTCCTCTCGAATCTGACTTCCTTTAAAACAAGGTACCCTTGTGGCAGTCAGCACCCTGAGTATTAGAGTGGTAGACTGACCCAGCAATTCCACTTTCTGTGCATGGGGAGGGGAAGAACACCAGTCAGAAGTCACGATGGGCTTCTGTTCTCACTATGTCATTGACTGACTTGCTGGGTGGACTTAAGCAAGTCACTCCCTTGAGCCTCAGTGTACTCTTTCAAAAAGTCAAGTGATTAACAACACTGACCTCACTGGGCTGATAAAATCTTCAGGTAAAAAACTGGATACAAAAGGACTTTGTAAACTTTTGCATGGGAAGTTTTTGCTGGTCATCTGGAGGCAGGGGTTAGACAAAAATTCACTTTGCCAACCTCAAAATTTTACTAAGTGTTGGCCTGGCTCAAAAGCCTGATGCAACTGAACATTCTCTTAATATAGAGAATGACGAATCTGTATTCGTTGCCAGAGTTGTCACATTCTTCCAAGAGTGCAGACTTTTATGGGCCCCTGGAAGCTCTGCCGGGGTCTATTTCTGAGGACAGGATGGGAACATTGTGCCTCATTGGCAAGGCTTATTAAACCAAGGCCACTTGTGGTCATTGAAGAATCTGGGTCTGCCTTTGCAATGTTGGGGTTGCAGTCTCAGAGTCAGTCCTCCTCCTATGTTTGCAGTTTAGATTGACAGCTCCTGCTAAACTTGCTGCCTGTTGTTTCCTGGTTTGATAGGGGTCTTTGTCCAGGAGAGTAGGGAAGTGAAGGGGTGGAGAAGAGGATGGAACAGGTTCAAAGACAAGTAGCAGAGGTAGGAATGAATAAGAGTAATGTGTTCTCTGGGAATTTAGACAAGGACAAGGCTAATGAGACTTTGTTTTCAATTACTTAAAATGTCATTTGTCATTGAAAAGATGATGTAATGACTTTAAGACAGAAAACAAGCCAGAATCCTACACCATGGCCAACTATTTGTATTTTTGCATATTCTTATCTATTTCTTGTCTTTCCATCATCATGCATAATGCATATTTCATTTTGTGGCTGAATTCTTTTCACTTACCATTACATAATGAACATTTTCCTTTTAAAGTTTGCATTGTAATGACTAGATAGTATAATTTTGATGATGTTTTACAATTAATAAAACCATTCTCCTATTTTGAGAACTTTGAGTTTCAATTTTTTTTGTTCACTTGCTTTTGTGCTGTTCTACGGCATCATGAATATCTTTATGCATTTTGCTTTTTACCATTGTTATATTATAACTTTTGAATGAATTCCAGAATTCCTTTGAATGAGATGACTGAAGAAATATGCCCAGGCATATTTATGACTTTTGTATACTGTTTTCAAAAATTAGAAGTGTTAATTCAAAATGCTGCTAGCCAATCACAAATCTTTCAAACATTCACTGTCTGCTTCAAAGTTTTCTTTCTACTTTAATATGTGTTTCAAATTTGTTTTCATTAATATTTCTCTGCTTAACAGCAAAGTTTAATACTTTCCACGTGTTTTTGCTTTTTCCTAGATTGTGTTGTTAAAATTGAAAAAATAACCTGCCATAAATTTTTAGAATTTTTTGAAAACTCCCAAGAAAATGTCCCCCAAAATATTCCCTAAGGAACTCAAATTTCCAAATTAATCATATGTAAGTGCTTTGTGGCCAGAGCAAAGAGAAGTGCTGAGTTATTTGTCACTCGTTTAGTAGGTGACTTTCCTTGCCAGGATTGTTTCAAGGGGTATTGAAAACAACACATGAACAGTATCCCCCCCCAAATTTAACATTCGAGTAGAGCTGTTATTATATGACTGATCAGGATTCAAAAACTACTTAATTTTGTATGCAAAGGACAGAACAAGAGCTGTGGGGATTCAGAGAATGGAGAGATTATTTCCAGCTTGACTGATGGAATGTGGAGTCAAAGGCTTATTGGAGGAAATTGTATCTGAGCTGAGTGAATAGGATCTGAGGTAGGAACTATTTTGGGGTAGTGGGGAAAGTGCATTTTCAGAACCTTTTGCTCATTTTATGTGAACCCTTGAGATTTTAATTAGGTTTTCTAAGTTACAGCTACTCTTCTCCATCTGTGCTTTTCTTCTAAATTATGAAAATGCAGACAGTGTTGACCAATCCATGGCCACCAGTTCACATGGAAGAGGCAAGTTTACATATCAGTATGATTTTTAAAACAAACCTGAAGAAGTGGCCAGTTTCAATTATCTCCCTAATGTCATAATAACATGCATTTTGAAAGATCTGCAATTTGCAGTGAAGCTCAATGCTTCCCAAATCCTTCCATGACATGATGTGCAAATAAAAATCATGGCATTTTTTGTTCTTCTGGGTAAGCAGCAAGGCTACTTGCTATTGAAGGCAAATGGCCCAGAACCCTAGCTGCTCCAGGTCCTGCTAAAGGTCCAAAAAGTTAAGTGTCAATATCTGAGCCCCCTAAGTACTCACTGGGCAAACACCACATTAGAAATTGTAAAGGTGAATAAAGATGATTAATGAAATTAGTTAACAGTTATATTCCACATTATAAATATACCCTAAATTGGGCACTGAGATTGGTAGAAGGAAAAAAATAAAAGGAGGAAAAACTATTATGTCCCAGATTGTTCCTACTTTCACTAGACTGTCTACCATGGTATAGAAAAATTTCCAGTATTACATAGGAAATGACTTACTAAAAACTATCTGTATGGCCAGATATGCCTCTTTTTGAATAGCAAGATTTTGTTAGCATTCTTCTCTTTCTCCCAACAGAAGTTGTCTCAATAATTGATTGGACATAGATTAGAATAATAGAAACTCATGGTCTGAAGTTATCTTTGAGATTTCTAAATACCCTTCTTCCCATTGAAAGCATCCCTATTATAGTTTCTCCAATAAGACACCCACACCGACTAACAGCCCAAGTTTGAAAATCACCCAGAGACATAAAAATGACCTATGGAACAAGTTATGGGACCAACTGGAGAGAATAATATTTTCCATTTATCTCATGGTTCAATTTCAAAACAAGGAATAATATTCACATCCCCAGGAGGTAGAAAGAGAGCCAATAGATTTCTTAGGACCCCCATTCAACAAATAGAGGAATTCAGTCTATATATTTGTTTGTTTGTTTAACTCTTGTCTTGTTTCAAAAATTTTCTCAATTAGATAGAGTAAAATGGTTATCTAGGAATTCAACAGTATAGGGATTGAGGGACTAGAAAACAATTTAAAAGAAGATCCTTGCATAATAGAAAAAATTGATTTGCAAGAAAAATTTTTAAAAGTTGCACAATTGGGTGCAATGCTTTTGTGGAAAAATTCCTGAAAATTTTTAGTGCATCACTATGCTTACTATTATTAAAAAATTTTAACAGCTGTGCTTTTCTTCTAAATTATTGAAATAAAGCAATATCATGAGCTAATGCCACATCAAAGTGGCATGTTTCAACACTTCAGTGTCATGTGCTGCCAGCATAGAGTTTTCCAGGAGCCCTGGCTCACCCCTCTGTTCTTGGAGGCAGATGTTGGAGTGGTCACTCTGGGGCAGAAGTCAGAATTTCTTGGTTCTTCTTCAAGATTGTGGTGAGGCCCTGGATAAACTTTTTCCCACCTCAGTTTCTTTGGTGAGGCCCTTTGCCATGTTAGGGGGTTGTGGTCAAATGGAAATATTTGAAGGGTTGCCATGTGAAAGTGGGATTTAGGCCTATTTTGCATAGTCCCAGAGGATAGAACTGGGACCAATGAGGTGGTCACTGCTACAAAGAGGTGGATTTGGACTCTGCATAATGATGAACTGTGAGGAAAATAAGTCTTTTAAACAAGTTAATCCTACTTCTTCCAGGACAAACTTCCATTTGCACTATTAAATTATTTCAATAGCCCATGAGGTATATATTATTAATTTTTAAAGAATAGGAAACTGAGACTCAGGGTAAGTAAGTTATCTAAAGTTATACTGCTCAGTGTGCCCAAACCAGGACTTGGATCAAGAGACTTAAACCTGTTCAGTTGTATGGAATCAGCTTATAGAATTAACAGCTAAGTAATATTCCTTTGATTAAAATAGAATAGAAAAAACCCCCAAACTCAAACATTATTTTTCAATTAATAAGTGACTATGGGATTTGTGAATGGTCAAAATGGGCCTAAAATCTAAGGGCAAACATTTAGGATTGGAGGTGGGAATACCTGTCGAGACATTACAGAGACCACTACGACCTCTGGGAAAACTAATACTGCTGGGGAGATCCCAGCTGTTCTGAAGGAAATAGATCCTAAAATAGATGGTGAACTGACCACAACAGCACTGAGGAGTGTTTTTGTTTGTTGAGGTTCTGGGGATCATACCCAAAGTCTTGTGCACACTAGGGAAGTTCTTTACCACTAAACTGTACCTCCAGCCCTGGGGTTTATTTTAATTAAGGAAGTTGTCACCTCTCCTTTGAAAAACTTTCTAATAATCAGAACTTACCCAGACAGAACTGGTTGTCTTGGAAGTCAGTAAGACCCTTGCTCCTGGGATTGTTTAGGCAGAGCTTGGGCATATGTATGTCAAGAGAGAAGAAAACAAAGATGGAAAACCCTAAGGTCTCATTTGGTTCAAAGAATCTTTAATTTCTTTTGTGCAGGGTGTCTGACCTAAAATATCAATAAAAGAAAGTGAAGGGAAACACATTTAGAGGAATTAAAAAAAGGAGATCAGGATCTCTAACATGTTCAGGTTTCTGCAAATTTCTGCATATGCAGACAAAGGCTAAGGTCTGTTCAAAGAATTCTCATGTAAAAACTAGTATTATTAACCACATGGAGAAAATCCCAGGAAATTCAAGGAAATTTGATCTTCTTCCACATCTAGGAGTAAGAAGAGAGATCTTCCTTTCATGACATTGTGGAAGAATTGATATTGTGACTTAAAACCACTATAATATGAAGTCCAGAGAAAGAGTAATTTTCCTGGGATCTCTCAGCAAAACAGGGACAGGTTCTGCACAGGAACCCAAGTCTCCCAACTCCTAGTCTTATCAAGGTTTTTTCTGCTGAGTATACTACCTGTTGGTCTCCATTTTGGTAAGGATGTTATTTTGCCCTGGGCTGTGGAATTCATGAAGACTAGCTGGACTCATCTCTTACATCTCTTACTCTTTTTAAATACCCACATCTCCATTGACTGATCCTCCAGCAATGCTGGGGACCAGAGTGTACTTTCTTAAACTGATTGCTACTATTCCCATTTATCGAATTAAGGTACTCAGTTTGCCTAAAAATACCAGTTAGAAATGGAAAGTGATTCAGAGATTATCTCATTTAAGCATGACATTTTGCAGATGAAAAAAGTAGGAAACTCAAGGAGATATAAGTTGGTTTCCCAGTCACTGAAAAACATTTTCAGACATGTCTTTTTGGGTGCCATGTCCCATATTAAGAGATGCCAGTGTTTACAACAGCCTGTGAAAACCGGGACTCTCCTCCCAAAGAACCTACAAAGGATCCAGCTGGAAAGACAAGGGGCTGAGTCTAAGAAGGGGAGTTGGCATTCCTTACTTCTGGTGTTTTAGAATGCTGATTTGCAGTCAGACTTTAGATCGGACCCATCTCTTTTCTGGACATCAGTTTCTTCAATTTCACTTTGAGGGTGCAAATCTTGTCCACATTTCTTCTCTCTGGGCTGGTGAGGTCAGTGGCATGTCAGGAACTTTGGAGAGGGATCCCTGGAGAAGCCAGAGGCATTGTAGGGTGTTTGGCATGATCCTACCTAGTATTCTGCTCTTGCACTCACCTTGTTGATTCTGAGGGAAAGTTCTAGGGAGAAAAAGTAAGCAGTGGAGTGAGTGGGGTGGGTGTGGAGACACTAGCTAGCTCTATTCGTTACAGGCTTGATACTGTAGTAATCAAAACAGATTTAGCCCTGGCTCATGCCATATCAAAGGGACCTTCCCTGAGTGATTTGTTTTCTCTGAGAAACTCCCTTTGCCTGGACTTGCTCCTGGAGGGCAGGGACCTCGACTTTGCTGCTCTTTGTACAGTGCCCAGCTCACTATGAGCACTTACCAAAGAACATGGTAAGTGGTCAGGCAGCAGTAGACCACAGGCCACGTGCTCTATTTTCTCTGTTTGTGAAAGTGTGTGCTCCTCCACGCCTCGTTGAACTATTGTGAGTCTTCTGCATGGCAGCATAATGATGGCTTCCCTGTCACAAAATAAGGTGTTTCAAGCACTGTGAGGCAGTGGGAAGGAAGTTGAACTGGGAGTCAGGGAGGCCAAGGTGGGATACTGCTGGGAGATCTTAGGTGAGCTGCAGCATCTGTAGGGGGCACTTTAGAGCTTAAAAATCCTTCGCAGAGATGATTTTATGTTTGTTTCACAACAGCCCTCTTCACACAGCAGTATTTCACCATTTCTTCTCATTTTTTAGAGATGGAAAATGCAGAGTTGGGAAGTTTAAGAGACTTCAGGGTCTCAGAGGTACATGGCAGCGTTGGACCTTGAGATAAGGTCTTGTCAACATCAGAGCCTTTTCCCACAAATTCTCACTTGACAGTCTAGCCCCGGGCTCCGTCCCTGCAAACAAACAAAGGCATTGCACAACCTACAATTCTGTCCGGCTCTGGTATTCTCTGTTTCTGTGGATTGGGTCAAGTTCATTTTCTCTCTAATACTGTGTATCTTTAGCCCCTGAGTTTGAGACTGTGCTGCCACACTGAGAGACAGAGAGGCATATCAAGGGAAAAAGCAGCAACACTCCCATCCCCTCTGGAGGGTGGTGTCAAAATGAGATTGGCTTTGGAGCCAGATGAAGGCTGCTTGAAATCTCATCTCCCTCATTTATTAGTAGGGAGACTGTGGACAAGTCACTAACCCTCTCTGAGCCTCTGCTTGCCTTCCTGAGTTTTCAAGTTGGGACAACCATACTGACTTTGCAGGTGTGAAGATGGAGTGAAATTACTTCAAAAAGGCAGGTAGTGGTGCATATTAAATGTTATTTCCCTTTCCTTACTTTTGTCTGGTAGATATGCAAATCTACCTGTTGTCAACAATGAGAATTGCTTAATTTTAGGTGTACATGACAGTAGAAGTTGCAGTTAGTGGAAGGGGACCTAAGACCACTTGTACTCTGTTCACTGGCATGTGCTTCGGGACACAGGAAGACAAATACCTGCTATTTGGTTGGAGGCAAGAAATGGAGAAGCACAGTCAGAAGTTTCCCTGCTAAATAGCCACCCAACCCCTGCTCTTAGGACCATGAACCCCACAGAGATTCCTCCTTCTGTTCTACAGATGAGAAATCTAGGCTCACATATGTAGAGTATTAAACACTGAGTTGGTCTGAAACCCAGGGCCCTGGAGTCCCCCCCAGGCTGTACCACTGAACCACAGTGCCTTGTTCTCAGGTGTGAAGACCTGCAAGCCTTCATCTTCTCTGTGACATTTATCTTTTGTTGTCGCTGTTGTTGCTCTTCTGTACACAACACCGGACGGTAAGAAGAGGAGGGCCCCTCTGTGTTCTACGGGGGCTATATTTCACAAATTTGACAAATACTCATTTGCCCTTGTTTGTTTTCAGAATCCTCAATATTAACTGAACAGCCTGATTCATGAAGGGTTTTATGATTGTTTTGATTATTTCTTCCATTTTGGTCTCACAGGTATTTAAATAGCATTTTTGTGCTTGGGAGAAAAACTTCCAGTCTGATTTGGTTTCTAAAGAGGTTCAGAGTAAAGAAAACGCCTCATCCCCAAGTGTTCCCCAGAACGACAGCCTGTGCTCTTGTACTTTGTGCCTCTCATGGACCTGTGACACCCAGGCTTTCCCACTTGGGCACAATCTTCCCTGAAGCCCAATCTGGCAAGCGCAAACCCAGTTTTGCTAACCTTGCTGCCACCTATTCCAAGATATTCCCTTCCCAGCACACCAAACATTTCCTTTCCTTTCTTTCTTGCCCCACCCCACTCCTCCCTCCCCCAGATCTCTTCCTCAGCCAGACAGTTCCTGACTGTCAGAACTTGTCTCTTGTCAGTTGCTTCTCCTTAAGCCTAGAAACACCCCAATGCAGTGTCCTTGACAAAACAATGTGTTGTGGTGATGCAATAGCCCAAGGTGTCAAAATAATTAGGTAATTAAGGCAGAGGAAGGTCAGCATTTCTTCTGTCTAGAAAGACACACACACACACACACACACACACACACACACACACTACAAACAGAAATCAGTTTACATCTCTTTTGTTTTTCCTTGCTCCTTGGCTCTGCTCCAAAAGTCCAGTACCTATGATTGATCAATCCTCTCAGAGCATTGGACTGAGAAGCCACCTGACTTGGAAGGCGTGGCAGGCTCGAACACAGGGAATAGAACATTTTCATGGTTTCAACACACCCCTTGTTTTTGTCTTCCCTGTTTGTTTTCACACTAGCCCCACCCTAAGCTCCTGTTGGTGCAATGGCCCCAGATAGTGGCTCAATGCCATGGATAGGATATTGCTCAAAGGGGGCTGTGGGCGCTAAGAGCAAAGTCCTCTCCCAGAAACCCAGCCCTCAAGGTCATCTTCCCTGGCTCTTTGTTCACTCTTTCAATGCTCAGCACTTATGCAGGGCTGCTATATTTTTAGAGATCATGTTGGAATCTGTTTTCTTGAAGGAGCTCTGTCTGGTGAGAATGTGTACTTGTGGCTCCAAAGTTCTGGGGCTCTAACTGAGGTCTGAAGGCCGTTTTGGAGGCCTCAGGGGAGGGTGTGACTGACTACCTGGGGAGTCCAAGAACAGATGACTGGGTGACATTTGAATTATGTATTCTCTCCAGACAGGAAGAAAGAGGGATTTCTAGGTAGTGGAAGAACAGATTTAATGGCAGGAGAGATATAAAAGCCGATTGTTTTCTGGTAATGTAGAATTTATTGAGACTAAACTTGGGGCTATGCTGGGGGTTGGTGGGAATGAAGAGATATGCTGAATGGGTGGTTGGGCCAAACTGAGTGTGTCCTTAATAAGATACCAAGGAATGTGGCTTGCCCTGACAGCACCAGGGTGCCAGTGGAGATTTGGGGGCAGAGAAGAGGGGTGACTAGTTCTCTGTGGAGGGGGCCACATTTGTGGGTCTCACAAATCAACCTTTAGTCTGCTTCTTTCTGCCATACAATAATACAGCTTTCAGAGTTGACTTTTTCCCAGAAAGAGCACCCCCTCAGTTGACCCTCTCTGTGGATCTGGAGACCGTCTCACTCACAATTACATAATTACAGCCATTTATATGGGGCAGGATGTACAGTGGCTGCCCAAGGAGACTTGGCTGCAGAGCATCCAGGTTTCGAAACTTGCCTCTGCCTTTTATCAGCTGTGTTATCTTGAGGAACTTACTTAGCTCCTCCAAGGCTCAGTCTGCCCCCCCCCCCCAAAATAGAATCAGAGATAAGCATGCCTTTTCATCGGGTTTTCTTGGGTGAGGTAAATCAAGTCACACACACGACCTATCTGTAGCACATGGAATCGCTTCATTAATCGTGTGTGTTTAAGGCCCGCCCAACTGACTTTTCCTAGAACTATTACTTAACACAGTCATGTGACTGCTAAGAGTGTGGCTCTAGAATGCAGGCAAGAGGGCCCTTGCTCTGGGCCACTTGATTTACCTCTGAAGATAGTCACCACTGCGAATCACAAACATGACAACACAAAGTTAAAGATGTGGGGCACTTCTGAGCTGGTAAGGCCAGATCCATATCCCAAAACATCTGTTTCTGTGGTTCAGGCCCCCAGATCTTCAGATTATTTATCTTAAGTCCTGGGAACAATAGGCAATTGTCAATGTTTGGATGCCGGGTATGGTAGGGGACTGTGTTGCTTCTCGATTTGAAGGTGAATAATGCTTTGCAGAACAGGTAGGATTTGAAGAGTTAAAGCACTTAGCAATTAATTTACTGGTTAAATTCTTCTTCTTTGATAGCATAAATGTAACAATTTTCAATAGCAAAGTAGTTCTGAGTGCCCTTTTCTTACTTCTCTTTATGTTCTAATTCATGACTCTGAAGGTAGTCATGAATTAGCATGAATTTCCAACTGTTCCACAGGCAGCTGAGGGAAATTTTTCAAAATTTAACAATTTATATTACCCTTAATTTGGTATATTCATGGGTTGAGACATAATCTGCATGACAAATATGATACAAATACATAGTATTTTCAACTAAGTGGCCAATAAAAACTGGCAGGAAGTACTTTGATATTTTAAAATAAATAATTAACTTAATTAAAATTTTAAAAACTTAAATTTAAAAAATTGACTTTATCCAAGTAATTTCACTGAAAATGTTGATCTCTATTAATCGTACCTCATAGTTTTCTTTTGAATTATAATTAATAATTTTTGATATTTAAAATATTTTTGAAGGAGCATTATTGAAAATGTATAGGGAAAGTTATTTAACTTATAATTGTTTTCATTTACTTTCTTGAAAATACACTAAAATATTAAACATTTTGAGTGCCATGACAATTTGTCTTATCCTTTAGATCAGCTAAGTCTGATAGAACTTTCTTTTGTCCTAGAAATATTACTACATCTGTGCTGTCAAAACTATAACCACGGGGAGGTTCAAGATGGTGGATTAGAGGAAGGTTGTGTCCCCAGTTTCTCCATGGCTCGGGATTTAAGCAGTAGGTATACTGCTTCTCAGCAAGTTGAGACGTTTAGGAAATGATGAAGTGCATATTGTTTGGTCAGAGCGTACTAGAGACTACAGGAGAGGGATTATGCCTACAGAATTTGGTGATGTCCTTATTGGAATATATCCAATGAAAAATCATATGTTCAGTATCCAGATAATGAAAAAAAACAGAGGTTCCCTTCTTTGGTCCACTTCTTAATGGTGGTATTGCGAATGGAAAGTTTCTATCCATTATGGTTCAAGTAACAGTTATAAATGCAATACAAATTGCAATTGTTTGCAGATATTGTCCAGTACCATTCAGAAGCAACCACATTTGAAGATTTTACAGCCAAGTTTTATTCCAGTTCCCTACCATCATTTTACACCTGATGCTGATCATTAAATATCAATTCTATTTTTCCAACCAGAGATTCTACCTAGCGAAGCTCCTAACCAGAGATTCTAACCAGTGAAGCTCCCGCATCATGAAGGTAGAGGGGGCTGACCTGGCCTCTTTAATGTCTCCTGGACTAGCAAAATCTGCATGTCCATGAAGCTGCCTTGTTCCTGCGGCTTAGGCAATAAATCTTAAGGAAACAAGCAGCCAAACAGTGATCAGCAGTAACCATCTTAGCACAAACACAGTGCTAATCCTTCTAGGAATTCATGTCTGCCATAACATACGTGCTTTTTCCTGTACATTTATTTGAGAAAACATTGGACTTAAAAATTCGTAACTTAATATTTTAGATTTGACCTGTTTATCTAATTTGTTTTTTCGCTACACTCCAAGCTGCTATCCTTCGAGGAGGTAGAGTTTTACACTATACTCTTTATCTTCCTAGGTAATTATGACAAAGTAGTTTTACCTTTAATTTCATGATTGATGTTGAGCCAAAATATAATTGGACAAATAGTCTCACTTCATTTATTGTGCTTCACTGCAGCATTATGGAATAAATGTTTCATTTTTAAAAAATGTAAAATTAAGTTTAAGCATTTGTAAAGTTACAGCAAAAGTTTACAAATCTGTTAATAAACACATGTTTATAGAGTATTGTTACAAAAATAAAACACTTGAATGATCATTTAGCATCTCAAATTCTATGTGAAGTAATTTTAGCATTAACTTTTTCTTCCCAAGACAATGTCTTGTTTCTTGACTGGGCAGGTGATTTCATGACATGTCCAATCTCTAGATGTCATTGCTGAATTTTGATTTCTGTTTAGCTTCCAAATGATTTTCTAATATTTTGCTTTTTAAGTGGTATCACTGTTAAATTGCTGTTTCTATTTTGAGATTATGGCCTCTTTTTAGTTGAGAGATCCTGGCATGTGTGCGTTCTTTCTTAAGTAACTAAAAGGTGGTGATAGATAGGAGCAAAAAACTTTCTGACCTAAATATGTTGCTCAGATTATGTGTATTATTAAAAAAGAAAAGAGAACAGGAATCTAAGTCTAATATTGTTAATCCTGGACTTGCAGGTGCAAGTATGTAGACATTCCATCCTCCAGAAATATTCTCCTGTAGTAGATAAATGGCTCACATTTTGTTTTGAATGGGCGTCTGGTTTTTGTTTTGTTTTGTTTTTTGTTTTTTCTCTACCAGTGTTTGGATTCAAAGGCACTTAACCACTGAGCCACATCCCCAAACCCTTTTATTTTTTATTTCGAGACAGGATCTCACTAGGTGGCTCACAGTCTTGTGAAGTTGCAGTGACTGGCTTTGAACTTGTGATCCTTCTGCCTTAGCCTCCTGAGTTGCTGGGATTATAGGAGTGTGCCACCCCTCCGGGCCCATGAATAGGCATCTCTTAAGAAAACAGCATGACATCAGTTCCAACTGCATGTGTGAATACGTCATACTGGCAAACCATAGAATATAAAATATGTATCATCACTCATGTAGTGTTTACAAATTAGTAGCAGTGAGGGGATTAAAAATGACATAGTATTTAATAACATAATAAAAATATTCTTATCAAAAACACATAATCTCTAGACACATGTATCTATTGAGTATATGAAATGTAGTTAGTGATCTGAAGACTTTTACTCTTATTTAATTTCAATTTAAAAGTCCAGTGGTAATCATATTGGAAAACACATTTTTAGATCATTGAATCTAGAACAAGTATAGATAGATGATAATAAAAATAAAAAAGCATGAGCCCAAATAAGTCTTTATTCTTAATAAAAAAGGAAAAGAAAGATATAGAAAAGCACAAGAGGATTTTATAAGAGAAGGAAGTTTGAAGAAAAAAAGAAAGATTGGTTGCCTAATCCCTTAAAATGGAAAGAATGAAAATGAGCAAGTTGATCAATGATGGGGTTACATCCCAATAAACTCTTTGTAACTTGAAAATATTGTATGTTGCAAATGCATTTAATATACCTAACTTAGCAAACATTATAGATCAGCAACACTGAACACTGTAGAGTATCCCTGTTTACCCTCACCATCACCTGGCTAAATGGGATCTGTGTGCCAGTTGGGGGAAAAAAAATCAAGTTCAAAATTCCAAGTAAGATTTCAACTGAATGCATATTGCTTTTACACCATTTAAAGCCAAACCATTGTAAGTCAAACCATTCTAAGTTGGGGGTCGTCTGTATACCAAAGACAAAGCAAATACTTGAATGTTAGCATGAAGTTTTTAAAATATGATATTGTTTAACCAAACACAATAATGCTTTTTGTAGCACTAATGGATTAATCTTCTCAGGAAATTTAAAAAAGGAAAATAGTTGAGTCTACCAGAATTTCTGTGGAATGTAGTATTGAAAGGTCCAAATATGTAAGACAGACAAGAAATAACAAAATATGTTTTCATTATCCAATTTAACTAGATTACTCCAGGGGCAAAAGTCACAATGATAACCAACAACCCTTGTGCATATCAATGAAGTATACCAAAGAGGAAAACAAGAATTTTAAAATTAATTGTATTGATTTTACACGTCTTTTAAAAAACAAAAAGTACAGATTTTCATTTAAATGAAAAACTAAAACAGCATTTTTGGGTTTTGTTCATTTATTTCAAAGATTGCCAAAGGAAAACCTATAATTGGCACTAAAGCAAATGATAAGGAAAAAGGTATGTAGACTGGAATTTAGCCTAAAATTCAGAAACACTCTGTGATATATATGGTTCCTAAATCCATTTGTTACTGAAAGATGAGCCTCAATTGTGGTAACTAAAATCACCTACTTTGGGGACACTTTAAAGATTATGTTCAGTGTTTAGGAGATCTGCCCAAAGATAGAGCTGCTTTTAATAATATACATCGTATCTAACCTGAAAAGCATTGTTGGGCCCATGATGGAGAATGCTGTTAAAGCCATTAGATTTAATACTGATAAGATACAAGGTACCCTGGAAGAAATAATAAAATTAGAATATCCTCAAAGAAATTTTGGATTGTGATTTTTGGTAGAAAGTAAAATTAATTTTGAATTTACACTATTCCTGTGAATGGATGTGAATTGCTGCTTGCTATTAATACTACTAGCAGACTATTCTAACCAACAGTTTCCAAGTTTGCCTTTTTTACTTTTGAAGGTTTTTAAAAAAATTAACAATTTTTCTGAATTAGAAGTCTATGCCAAATATATAATATAAATGATATTCCAATAAAAGGCATGCAAATGAGAAGAAAATAAAATATTTGAGTGACTGTAAGAGAGAAGTTTCATGTATAAAGAATCTTCAATTGTAGAATTTATTTTTCAACTCCTACATATAAGGATATGGTGTCTATTAAAGAAAAAATTGAATAAATTGAACAACACACTGCCATTTTCAGTTTTGGTTTATTTGTAATTATGGTAGCATTTTTAAAAAATGGAAAATGTTAACACTGACCACTGGAGCCTGTGAAAATGGTAAAGATATAAGTAATAAATATGCATAAATATTTGGGGGGATAGTGATATATTATCCTATGTTTCCCATAAAAATATTCAAAAGTGATATGTAAAATTCCTGGTTCACTTTTAAAATATGAGTATGGCTATAATAATTTTAACAATTCCAATTGCTGTTTTCTCAAGTAGGTGGATATAGGAGATAAACTGATGTTGGACCCCCCTGCCCCCAGGGAACATCTGGAATTCCTGAGCTAGAGAAACAGGACTCCTGAAGGAAAGACACTGAAGTCTTTAAGATGTAGTAGTATTTGGGCTTTTTTGTTGTGATGATTTCCTTCTCATTGTTGACTCTGGTATTCACAGAGAACACAGACTGCTCATCTCATGCGAGCTGAAAGATGTCCGGGTTTTCCCGTTGCTGAAATGTTTAACAGGACTAACTGGATGGAAACAAGTGATCCAGAGACCTGGGTGAGCCAGGTGATGTCTGAATCTCTAAGAAACATTTGAAAACAAGACCAGAATTTTGATCCATATGAGTCTCTTAAACATGGACCCCTTGATTTGGAAGCTCTCCTGTATTTGGAAAGGCATTTAAATCCATATATTTATTAACTTCCCCACTCTTCATTTATGGGCATAATTTTACATCAGGCATTTGATGTATTAGAGGTCCATCTTTCAAGGGAAATTATACCTCAGTCTAGATGACTATCCATATCTCTATCCATGTCTATAGCTATCTGGTCAAAGTGTTCCTGACTTTTGCATACATAATTTCAAATTCGTTAGCAGAGACAGAAATCTATGCTGGGTTCATGTTGGAAAATGAGTGTTTGAGAAGGAGCCTGTCTAATGTTTAGCTTCTTTGAAAGGACTGCAGGGTGCAATACATCGTTTGTTAAGGTGTTATTCTTTTAAGTTTCTGATTAACATAAGTTTTTTAAAAAATTATACAAAAACATAATACCATGATTATGGAAATAAAAAGCCACCCACAAGCTTACTATCTTTACAAATCATCTATTTTCATTCTTTCCTGTCTTCCCAAAAGGAATATTTTTTTCAGTGTTGAACATGCAGCACAAATAAGAGTTTGCATTCTGATCTTTCTCATAAAGCATCACACAATGAATAAGACCAATGTGGTCTCAATAATAACATATTTGAATGACTTCAAAATATTACTTTAGTGGATATAATTTATATCAGCATTCAAAAATAATTGTGGGATATTTAAGTTGCCTCTAAATCACTTCTGTTATCAATAATACCTATTTTCTGTCATCCCTTTCCCTAATCTTTAATTATTTCCTTAAAATAAACCTCCAATAGCAGAATTACTAGATGAAAAGAGCTGAAAAGTTGATGAAATGGTTGATTGTTACCTCCTTTGATTAATTTATTTTTAATCACAGTCTTCTTCCCTGTTTAAGCAAACTAACTTAGTGACTCACTAACTTGCTAATTAACTAGTTTGGTGTTCCAGGTTCCCAGACGTCCTGTTCACATCCAGCTGGTTCACAGAGCTCTTGTCTTTGCTCCTTCCTGGCAATGGTCCTCTGGTTTGTAGTTCTTTACACAAATAAGCTGCAGGGATAACTTTTTGCCCTGAGCTTGATCACTTCAGAGATCCTGAGTCTGGCATTAAGGAATTCCCCATCTGCAAAAGCCTCAGTGAGACGCAGCGTCAGTGGCATGATAGAGGCGACTGATGGGCCAGGCAAGGGCTGGGCTTCTGGCTGTCAGCTCCTTCTTTCTCTTACCAGCTGGGTCTCTGCCAAGGCATCTTGGGCTCTGCCACCAACCTGTCCCATCGGCTCTTACCATAGTGCAGGCAACCATGTGAGCGTGGGCATAGGCACTTAACCATGCACCCACTCTGCCTGGAACTGACCTAGGTCCCACAAGGAACCCATTGGGAACTCAGATGCAATCTCTCCTATCAAGAACTCTGTAGGCTGAAAGATAAGATATATACATGCTCTAGGAATATGACTGAGAGTTTACGATTACACAGAAGCTCAGAAGAGAAGGTTATCATCAGAGGCCTGAAGCTGGGAATAGTAGGACAGACAGGAATCGGAGAGACAAAAAGACATTCAGAGGACATTGAGTTTGTGGCATGAATGTGTTTGCCATGCAGTCGATTAGCATCTACCACACCCCAGGCCCTGGGCTGGGTGCCTGGCACCCACAGATGGGTGGATAGCTTCCAGGTCTTCAGGAGATCACACTTCCATGGGAGAGACATGCAGGAGATGGTCACAATACAGGGCAATTTGTGCCATCACAGAAGAACTCCCAAAGCACTCTTAATGCCGTGCCTAGATTTGTTCAGAAAGAATGAAAGGTGGGACAAAAAAGAAATCTTCTTTCTGGACCTTGAAGGAGCTGGAGTATTTTATGATGATCACACAACTAAAATGTGAGGATGCAGCTATGGAGGGAATAGGATCCCTCCACCTTAAGACCTGACCGACTGTGTGATTGTGATCCGGTTCCTCCAAGTCTCTGGGCCTCAGTTTTATCATAGGTAAAGTGGGGATCATAATAATTCACCAACTTTTGGGAGACCAAAAGAGAATGAAGGTGATAAAGGACCAAGTAAAAGAGTTGTATTGTTCTTGTGGCATATGAAAGCATTCTGAAAGCCCTCCAGCCTAGCAAAGAAGAGCTGCTGTTGGCTTGATGGCTTGATCTTACCAGGATTACCTGCCCCCACCATTCAGGTTCTGCTCACACCACAAAGGCAGATGGCTACAAATGAGCAGGACTCACCCTACCAACCACCACATCTTCTTTCTTTTACATTCCTAAGTCCTCCTGAGTTTGATTATTAGCTCATTTTTCTATTTCAGGAAATTAAAACATGTAGCATCCACTATCCATAAGGATGTTGAAAGGGCATGGCGGCACAGCCAGGGTTCACCTATGTGTTACTGCATAGAACATGGATTTCGTCATTTCTTACAAGAAACTATGGCAATAGCCAGAGATGACCAAGGTACCAGATGAACCAAGGAGAGAGGGTAACTCAGGAGCGACCACTGCTGCCCCTTAACTGGCACCTCTGAGCTTAGTATCCACAGAGGTGGTCACTTCTGTCTGGATATTGCTTTAAAGGGTTTAAAGGATCTGCATTCTGGAAGCCTCCTTCCTGGTTGAGCCCCAGGCTCTTAGCTCATGCCCCATACATTCCTTCGTAATGAGATGAACTCACATTCCTCTGGGAATTTACTCTATGCCAGGATATAGTCTACAGTTTTTTATACTGCCACATAGATATGTTGATTAGCCCTGCTTTACAGATGAAAGTAAGTAGCTCACAGCTTACACAGTAGTTTGCTGGACTTTGAGAACTGAGTCAAACAGGCTAACTCCAGAGCCCATACCTGAGACCATTCTGGAATTTTACCTCCTTCAAACAGGTAAGCCTGGAATTCCCACATCACAAGACAAACCTAATGGCCTCAAATCACGAGTCAAAGCCAGGGGCTGTTCTTAGAATTGGCTTCTCATAGAGAGAGAGACCTGGAGGAGAGGAAAATAGCTGCGAAAAGTTTGCTCAGCACGCAGGCATTGAATGTGTACATGCAGCAGTTCTTGCTGGTGGCTTGAGGAAGTCAAAAGTTGACCTTGGTGGGGAAGAGAGAACCTTGGTGATGGGAAGAGCCAAGCTTTTAAACAATCTCTTCCAGACTCAATCTTTCTGAATTCCTTGTGCAATGATTTTTGTTTTCCTAGAGAATATATGAAGTCTGTCACCCCAACCAGTAGCTCTAAGCCTACCCCTCCATTTCCCATGACCGCGCGGGTCAGTCTCTGCCCTTCTCTCTGTGTAACCCCACTACCTGCACAATCTAATAGGTTTATGGTATGTGCATAAGCACAGGTATAAAACCACACCAATATTGTTTTACGCGTTATAAAATGTAAGTCAAAACTAGAAATTATAAAAGAAGAGATTAATATGAGAAAGAATACTTTGAAATTCTCTACCATCTAAAGATAAAATCAATACTGTAGGCAGGATTCATTCTTAATAATTGCACATGAAAACTTATATTTCAAGCATTTCTCCTGATATTTTTTATTTATTTATATTTTTGGCCCACTGTTTGCTCTATCTGATTATATGATGAGACTGGTTCTAACCCCCAAAATGTATCTTAAAGAAAGTCAGTTTAGAGGAAAGTAAACTCTACCATGTATTTATTATTCCCTGGTGTTTATTATATTGTTCTCCATCCAAAGGTTTTTTGCAGAAATATCTTAAAAACATTTTGAGATGGTTCATTTGGTTAAATCTAG
The DNA here is from genome assembly GCF_902686445.1 of Sciurus carolinensis. Classification (NCBI taxonomy): domain Eukaryota; kingdom Metazoa; phylum Chordata; class Mammalia; order Rodentia; family Sciuridae; genus Sciurus; species Sciurus carolinensis. The sequence continues at coordinate 57,882,664 of NC_062221.1, read as the reverse complement.
ATACAGAATCCATAAACCCATGAACTAGATACATGAGAACACCCAGTGTGGGCACCCCTGGGCCCTCCAGGGATGGGCTCTCAGAACAGCCTTAGTTGGAGATGTGACAAGAAACCATTGGACATAGGGATCCAAAGAGGATCCCTTAGTCAGTGCAATAAGAAATAATAGTAATTTTCAATTTTTTCTTTTTTTCAAAATAAAAGTAAGTATAAATGAAAATTTCAGTATGACTTGCATACCCATCTAGAAGCATGCATTGTTCTTTGGAAACACTGATCTACCAGGATCATTATCTTTAGTCTTCTAAGATCAGTGACCTACTTCTTCAAGCATACCTTCAACTGACTCCAGCCCCACCCCATTCCTGCGATCACCCACACATGCTACTACACAAACACACAGGGCTAGTCATCTTTCTCTAGTCATCTTTCTTGGAACTTTCTTCTCCTGGGACTTTGCTTAGATTGCTCCTCTGCTTGGAACACCCTGGCTCTTCATTGCTGCTTTCTCAATTTTATACTCATCCATTGAGGTTTCACTTGTGTTATCACCCCCTGCATGGAATTATAGCAGTCCCAACCAACATGCACTGTTACTACACTGTGGACATGTATCATCTCATTATCTCTTGACAATCCTAAGAGATAGGGAGGATTCTGAGAAAACTGGGAGAGAAATGTCTGGAGCCACACAATTAGGAAGTGGAAAGTCAGAAACCAAACCTAATAGGAGTCACATTCCCACACTCCGTCACTGTGACTGTGCTTTAATTTTACTTATTTGAATAGGTAACACCTCATTACACCCTCTTGTTCTCCTTACTAGTGGGGAGATGGAATTAGTTGCTGGTCCCTTGAGTTCCCACATCTACTTGTATGTAAATATTATGTAGTATTTACTTCACTCTGTCATATATTGCTCTTATTTGGGCACATGTCTCATATTTTCAATGATACAGAGGGGAATCTTTCAGACAAAAAAGAAAAAAAAATCCACATTGGAGCCCTTACAACATATAGCAGAAACCTAGCAAATGTGGTGAATGAATGAATGAATGAATAGATGGAAGAATGGATGGATGGGGAAAAGCAAAGGTCTAGGTTGGGTACGATTTCTTTAGAATGTAACTCGATAATTTCCTGGTGACCTGAGGTGCTTACTACAAAGGCAAGTAGGTGTATATCTATAATAGATTACAAAGATTTCAAACCAAAATGGAAGGCGGGAGTTTTACCTCCCGAAACTTATAAAAGCACTTAAGGATTGTGTCCCTCTTTAATCTGTAATGACTAGTTGATAGAGACTCAGACTTCTTTTTATGTAATCTAACATCCCCAGATACTGAATGTACCCAAAGTTATTTCCCTGCTTCATTACAAATTAGCTCTTGATGCCTTGGATTCCGTGAGTATTTTGGGGCAGGTCATTCTGATGTTGACAATAATTAATGCAATCAACAGAAGAAACTTTGGTTCATTTGATATTGAAAATAACACATAACAGACACCCCACAGTTTAGGATTTTTTTCTTCCTCTATTTTACTGATTCAAAATCTGAAGACTTACAGGGGTAAAGTGAATTGGCCAATAATCACAAAGCCAAGAAATGAGAGTCCATATCCAAACATAGGTTTTAGACTGAAATCCCTTGATCTTTCCCCTCCTTCTGTTGCTCAAACATAAAATGTATCCCAGAATGTCGGATATTTGAGATATCAAAAATTTTACCACAGTCATAGCATAATAGCCCCCTTTTGGTGTTTTTCAAATGCTATTCTGTTTAAATCTGTAGCCTTGAGCATTGCTTATGGCAAGGGAGAGACTGGCGGGCTCATAATCCCTAGAGGACTAAACAGAAGCCCAGTCCATCTGTGACAAATATCCCTTCCAAGGGCCACAGGTGTGCACAACAGAGCAAGCATCTTTCTTTTCCGCCTCAGTGCTGAAACCGTCATAGAAGCATTCCGTCCTCTGTTCAGATAATCTTTCCTTCCTTTTAAATTTTTTTTCTTGTTAATGTTTGATTGTGTTTTTTACAGAGGTATAATAAACAACACTCTGATGATAAGCTGAATAGTGAAACAGGCTGGTGAGTACAGACTGAAAACAGGGACATGGGGATGTAGAAGGCCTCATTCCTAGTTCTTAAGGGCTGGAAGAGACAAAGTCAGGCCATTATTTCTCACCTTCACCAGACATGGCAGCCACACCTGGTCATACAACAACCATAGGCTCCCTTAAAATGAAGGATGGTAAGGCCACCTTGAATCTCCTGATAGAAATGTGGATTTACTCTGAGGAGCCCCTTAAAGGATAGGACTAGTGAAGAGTAGTGAAACTTAAAAGTAACTAGTTTCCCATTCATGGTAGGGCAGTGCTTCTTGACAGAGATGTACAACAAAGAAAAGAGCCACCTTCTGGAAGAGTGAGCTTGCTGTTATTAGAAGGATTCAAGCCAGTCACCCCTTGTTCAGAGTGGCATAGAGGACATTTTATTAAGAGAGTAAAACCCCTTGTAGCAAAAGCATTTTGTTTCTCCAAATATTCCACACTTGACTGCCTTGAGAGATGCGTTTAGGCAAAGCTCATCTGTTCTGTAATACTTGGCCTCTGTACAATGCCGGCTGCCTGGTCACAATGCATTTTACAGACAGCTGTTACCACCCCTATTTCAGAAGTGTGGTGGAAAAGGAATTTAGAGACAGGTGAGGGACTGCCACCATGTGAGCAGGTGGGAAAAGGTCCCTGGCTCCAGAGTTTCCCTGTACCTGAGCCCACACGCTTCTCCACTGGATCTCAACTCAGCAACTTCCAGCCACATGCCACAGTCCCATTCTCCTGGGAAGTCCCCTGCTCCTGGAATGCCTTAGGATTTTTTTCTTCTAGGTTATAAAGTCACATAGTCTCAGTGTTTAAACAGTCTGAAAGTTCATAGAGTCAAGCTCTCTGGAATCCACAGGAAAGCAATGCTTCCCACTGACTCCAACTGAGATCTAGCAAATGGAATAAGTCACATGGAATCCTAAGGAATTCTGTCTGGGCTTAGGAATAAATACAGCAAAAGGCACAGCCAAGTCTTTGCCAGCATGTCCGGAGGAAACACTGTCTTTATGGAGAAAAAGGGTTGAGTTCCAGGAGTGGGGAAAATATATTGTTTGTTGAGGTTGCAAACATGTGGAGTGATAAGATACCACGACACCCTGGGGCTGATCTTTTTCTTGAAAGGACTTTGCACTTCACAGATGAGAAGGCGGGTGGGGAGTGGGGTTGGATCTAGGAGAAATCAGTGAACTGAGAATCAAGAAGTGTGGGCCACAGAGTTCCTGTTTGACCTTGGGAGAGTCTGACCTCTTTCAATCTCAGTTTCCTCCCCAGGATAACAATCTGTGGCCAGGCTTGATTGGGGGATCAGATGAGATCATGGATGAAAGCAATTGTAATTGGCAAGATTAGACAAAAGAGAGTTTCTAATATGATCAACCCTGTCTTTTGCACCTTTTCAATGTTCCTGGGCAAGAGAAAGGGGCTAAGATTATTATTTCCTACTTGCAGATGTGAAGAGACCTGTTCCTATTCCACAGTACCTGAACCAAAAGGAGAAACAAAGTGCTTGCCTACAGCATGGTACTTCCTCTCCTTTGGAGAATGACACCATTACAGAACTGTCTTGGGTAGGGTGCCCCAGACTATGGAGATTCCTTCTGCCCAGCTGTTGGAATTAGGAAGATGGGCACTTTCACACTGACCTGAGGGCTGCATCCCTTACATCTCTAATGCCCATCCATCCTCTGCTGTTGATACGGTATCTGCTTTGGGGCAGAGAGTACATCCCTGGATGCTGCCTCAGACCAGGGAAGGAATATCTGACCTCTCTCTTGTTCTCTACCTTTAAAGACTCCCTTAGCCATCATCTGTCACATATGACAGTCTCCAAATCATTCTAACTTCTGCTTCTCCAACAGTGTGGCCTCTGATGTGAGGTTCTCTAACCACGGGTTTCCCCAACATTCCCATCCCTTCCCCACTGGCTCCCCCTCACTCTCATCTTCTCCTCACAAAACGAAATGAGAAAGGCAGTCAAGTGACTCACCGGTCCGCACAGGCAGGGTGGGAGAGGCAGACAGAGCGAGTGTGTGGGTCCAGATGAATATTTCCGCAGGCCTCTTGACTGCTTCACACGATCTGCTGAGCTTCATGAAAGGGAGGATATAAAAATCTGAGTGGTGCCATATTGTCTCCAAAAGCAGCCAGAGTGAAAATGAAGTGTGACTGCCGCCTTCCCAAAACACAGGGCCGCTCCCGCCTCGCACCCGCAAACGTGGCACGGGCCAACTTGTCTGGGGTAAGGAGGCCCACGCTGTCTGCACCCTGGGGCTTCAGTCACCCTCCTTGCCAGGGCTCCCCTGGGCCTCAGCATCACCCGCTCTGAGGCCTCTGGGCCCCACTCTGCCTCAGGCCCCTGGATAGATACACGGCAGTGTCTGCTGGGATCTCCAGCATGACGCCAACACAAGGTGCCTTCTTGGGGGGCTCAGCCCGCGCAGCATGGGCCTAGGCAAGGTCCAACTCCAAGCTCTTTGGCCACCTTGAGGCTTTAGAGACCAAAACTTCATGTTAAAGCAGACTGTGCTCAAGGAGACTGTCACAGTGGGTGGGCCCTTGTCCCTCTGCCAACAGAGGAACTTTACTGGGATCCACTTTCTATGCTGGGCATCTGCCTAAGATTTCACTGGGAAAAAGGAAAAGGAAAAGAATCAAAGCCCACTGCAATTACAAACAAAAAAGGAGACAACTTCATAAGCCCCAGGGATGCAGTCCCTTGATTCTCAAACTAACACGACTCAGAATAGCATGGAAGGCCAGATACGACACAGATGGCAGATCTCTCCCTAGAGCGACTGAGTCAGTATGTCCTAAGGAGCCGTCATGGTCCTCCAGTGTTGCTCTTCTGGAGATCCACTTTAAGAATCACTGGTCTAACCTGAACTTTCCCTTTCAGAGGCCAGAACAGGTGACTTCTCTAAGGTACCTCAGCAAGCCAGAGGTAAACTAGAACAAAACACCACTTTCTGACAGCCCTACCCCTTCCCCCCATTTTGTCCCTGACTTGCTCGTCACCTCCTGCCTGCTGCAGTGCAACAGGGCTCTGGGCAGAGAAAGCTGCTGCAACCTGGACTCTCTGCTGACCTCATTCTGTGATAAAGGGACTATTCCTAACTCAGAGCCCATGAATGGATGGCTAGCCTGTGTCTGCCATTTTGGAAAGTGGCATCCTATCTGTAGGTTTTTAGGATGCATCCCCAACTTCACTTCTCTACACCTTCATTTCGTATTGAGTCTTCCCCAATCTTACTCCTTTATTCTCTGATCCAGCACATTCCAAATGAGGCCTTCTAGATGCTGGGTACTGTCTTAGATCCTGGGAAAGACACAGAGACCTGTGAGAGACAGGCTTCTCCCAACCTTCTGGGACTTCATATCTGGACAGGAAAAATGAGCCTTGTCAAGGGACTCCATGGTACAGGGTAAAAGAGGGAGGGTTTTAGGTGTGTGAGGACAAGGAAGGGGAGTCTCCTTAGGAGGGCAGAAAGTTGTCCACAGAGTAGGGGTATGGGGGGCTATCAGCATGAGGAATGGGTGATTCAATAATGAGAAGCACTATTGAAGACACCGATAACTGTACACCAGTTGCTTTGCACCCTTCTTTTCTCCTCGCAAGCATCCCTGCAGGCAGTGCCATTATCAAAACTTGTTTACAGAGAAAGCATACAACTTGCTCAAGGCCACACAGCTACTCCAACTCAAGTTTTCTGACTCCAGAACATGATTCTGATCTTTTATTCCATTTTATTGTTCTTAACCAGGAAGGGACAGTTAGTACCTGTCTGGAGGGCAGTGGAGATGGGTTTACTGGAGCACTGGATAGGCGAGGAGTGGGACAGAGAGTTTGGGGCTGTGTTTGTTGAGAGGCTCAAGTGTGAAGGGCGAATTGTTGGAATCTAACTCTGGAGCTGCTGGGGAGCCAGGGGAGGATTTCAAACAGAAAAAGGACATAAGGCACAGCTGTGTTTTAGGAAAATTCCTCTGATAACAGTGGGCACATTGGATGGAAAAAGGGCACTGGTGGCCAGGAGGCCACAGTGGAGGCTACTGCAGAATTTGAAAGTGAGAAGCAAGGGCCTGGGTTGGGACTGGTTGGCAAGCCTGGGAAGAGACTCAAGACAGATGATCCTCTCAACTGTTACTGAGAACACTATTTGACCACTGACCATGCACTTGACCTCATTTGGTCCTCACAATAGCTTCTACATCAGATCTCCCCATCCCCACTCCCCTTCTTGCCTGTCTTTGTCTCTAATGATGGGTCCCCATGACTAGTACTTTTCCTGCTTGGGATCAGGGCCTGAGATGTCCTCAAATACATAGGATCATGGACTGAAAAACTCAGGATCAAGGAATCATGACCCAGTTCAGACCCATTTGTTCTCCCCATTTTACAATTGAGGAAGACGAAGCCTGGAGACTATCAGGAACTGGCTCCATCTAGGAGCTGATGGTGCTTCCCCCAGAGGTGGCAGGTCCTTCCTCTGCTGACACCATACTCCCATGCTCCTGCCTCATGGGGCCAGAATGGAGGCCCTGCAGCTGTGGTGAGTGCCAGATGGCATCTCAGTCACCAGGCTGGAGGGCGCCTGAGGACCTTGCGGTCAGCCCTGCTGGCAGCATCGCCTCCCTCGCTGGCACTGTGGGCACTGGGCACAGAGGGACTGAGTGAAGGGAACATGTGCTGCAGAGAAGACAGGAATGAGGCTGACTCACGCCCATTGTGGTCTGGGTTGCAGCTGTTCAGGGGGCATCCCAGCTACATGAGGCAGCTGCCATCTTCAAGGCGTCAGAGGGCCACTCTTAACCCAGGAGCTGTGCTGTAAAACTGTGGCACTGCACAGAAGCAGCCCGACCAGGGGTTAGTGAGCCTCAGCTCCGCCCCGGCTCCACCCTAGCTCTGTGCTTGCTCCTTCTACCTGTGTGATCTTGGGCAGGATGTCACTGATCCCAATGAGCCTCACTCTTCTCATCTGTTCATGGGTTTCTTAATCCTCACCCTTCCTATCTTAGAAGTGTAGGTAGTGACCAGTGGGTTAATGCATGAGGAAAAATAAAAAGCCTTTGCAACCTTAAAGATTCCATACATGTCATTACTGTTATGCTTACCAATGTTAATATTAATATCAATGAATATTCTCCCAGGGAAAATGGTGCCAAAATGTTGTAGCTCCATGAGGGGTGTATTTGAATTCTTCATAGGGTTTTTGCAAGCATGCTATGAGTTTAAAATTACTTCATAAATTTTTTTTAAAGTTACATTCTCTTTAATTACATTATCTTCCCTTCAATCAGTTTCACCATGAGGCAGGAGTACTTCAGGCAAGAAGAGAGGATGATCTCTGCCCTTGTAGAGCTTCATCCTAGCAGGCAAAGACAAAGACTCATCTGCACAATAAACATGATAAATATCTGTTGTGCTAAGAGGTGTTAAGTCCTCAGGAAAGGAAAAGGAAAGCAGCTTAAGGGGAGCAGAGTGGGAGCAGAGGGACACACAAGCTGATTAGAAATAGCGTGGTCCAGGCAAGCCTCAGGGTGAAGGTGAGATCTCGGGGAACCTGCGGGAGAGAAGGGAGTTACCCAGCAGATATCTACGGGAAGCACATGTGCGATGGGGGGTGGAGGAAAGGTCAGGAGTTGGTTGTAAGAAGAGGAGGCCAGCATATCTGCCGCAGTGCAATTACAGGATTGAGGGGCCAGGGAGAGTGGTGGGAAATGAGTTCAGAGAGGCAATATGGAGCCTGTCCTGTAGGGTTTTGGAGGCTATTTTGAGGACTTGGGGTTTCACTCTAAGTGAATGGGGTACCAGGGCAGGGATTAGAGCAAAAGAGTGGCCACATCCAATGCACATTGTAAGAGGTTTACTTTTACTGCTGCTCGGAGTCATAGGGTAAAGCAGGGAGAACAGGTAGGGGCAATTGTAACATTCCAGGGAAGGCTGCTGGAATCAGTTTGGATCAGGACAGCTGAAGGTAGTGAAAGGCCTTGGATTCTGGATATATTAAAGGGAAACCAACACAATTTCTTTGACCTACAGTTCATCCCAAGGCCATTTCCAGACCTAAAATTCTTTGCATGCACTAGAATCTCATCATTGTCTCCTCAAATCTCTCTGCCTAAGTATGGAAAGAGCAAGAGAAGCACTGTGCTACTTCTGTATTCTTAGATCCAGATTCTCTTGAATCTCTTTTTTTCTCTACAGGGATATTAAGCCCACTTGGAAGTTATAACTCCTGTTCTGTGGCCCAAGGTTTCTGGGATGATGATGACTTGATCCTATTTTGTGCCCAAGTATAAATATAGCATGCAAGGAAAGGCTGTCTTACCCTTAATCAGGAAAACTGGCAAGCTTGGGGACAATGGAAGGGCAGAATTATCAACAAAAGGAGAGTGAGGAAGCAGCTATACTAGCAAGAGCAAGTGCCTGACCCCCCGTGAACAAACTATACCCTTGTCAATCGTCCTGATCTAGAGGTATATGATCTGTCACTCAGATACTATTATCTGCTATCTGGTCTCCTGGACTCTAAAATTCCATTTCTACCTACCCTGTACATTGTCACCAGACACAGGGTCCCCATGAACAGGAAAATAGTGTTCTCTGTTCTGACACTCTCTCAAGTAATGCCTTAGCCAAGGACGGGACACACATTTATAATCCCAGCTACTTGGGAGGCTGAGGAGGAGGGTTGCAAGTTCAAAGTCGGCCTGGGCAGTCTAGAAATACCCAGTCTCAAAATAAAAATAAAAGGGACAGGGGATATAGCTCAGTGGTATAATTCCCTGGGTTCCATCCCCAATACCCAAAGAAATGAAAGGAAGAGAAGAGCAGAGAGGAGAAATGAAGCCCTGCCCTGGGCCACAAGGAACTGCCTCACTCTTCTTTAGAAAACCAGCCCCTGTGCTCCTAAGTCCCACTGTCCCCGGAGGAGGGCTCTAGCTGGGGCAGGGGCTGGATGCAGTTAGGGGGAGCTGCGATCTTTTGACCTCAATTCCACCTCGGCCATATCCGTGCAACGCAGCCTTCGACACTTCCTGCCCTAATTGTTGTGCAGCGTCACCGTCGGCTGTTAAACAGCTGCCACCTGCCACCCCAGACCTGGATGCTTGCCAAGGGTAGGTAAAAATATTCCTTCCTTCACATAAATTGTGGGAGGACTGTTTTTCAAAGAAACATGCTCAGGAAATGTGCAGTGTCACTGGGGTCCATCCAATGGTTCTGCCTGTGCTCCTCCATTGTGATAACTAGTCACCCAGCTGGCTCTCCTTCCCGCCCCCTGCTGTGCCACCTTTTAAAATCTATGAGTGGGGCCGAGAATCGAATCTGAAATCATGGAAGAATCCAATACATTTCAGCTGAAGGGACCACAGAAGTCGCTCCTTTTTTATAAGCGATAGAACCTTCAATCTGCCTCCTGAAATAAGCCTGAGCTTTATCTTCAATATTTTAAGTATGTTTGGTGAGAAAATTTCTAGTTTACTTGTTTTCCTACCACCGTCAGTGGTTTGGAGGCCAAGTCATCAACCCTGTAATCCCCTGACCTGTTCAAACCTTTTCATTTTGCATATGATGCACCTTGGGACCCAGAGTCTTATCACAGCTCTCTCCGTGAATCCAAAGCAGAGGCTGGATTAGGATCCTGGTTTCCTGATGCTCAGGGCAGGCGGTTTACAGAATTGAGGCATGTCAGTAGCTTTGAAATCTGCCATGATGGGAAATTGACAAATACTACAAAACAGGAGTTCCCGCTCCAGCCCCTTGAGAGCTAAGGATTAAACATTTACTGATTTAACACCGGCTTCAGTTCAGTCCACCAGGATCTGAAGTAGAACTTCCTGTGGAATTGGATTTTTGCTTCTTAAATTTCAAAGACTTTCAGGAACTAGGGGGGTGGAGATGTAACTCAATGGTAGAGTGGATGCCTGGCATCATGAGACCCTGGGTTCAATCCAATTCCCAGGATTAAAAACAGAAAAGAAAAAGAAAAACCAACATTCAAGGAATAGTTATGAGGAATTGCTCAAAAATCCCTTTGGGGGCTGGGGATATAGCTCAGTTGGTAGAGTGCTTGCCTTGCAAGCACAAGGCCCTGGGTTCAATCCCCAGCACCACACACACACACACACACACACACACACACACACAATCCCTTTGGGATGGTCTCAACAGGAATGACAGACTTTAACGCCTGGAAAGCCAGCTGAAAAGATTAATAGGCCAAGAAGCTGAGCAGAAGAAACCAGAGAATATGAGAAAAGTGGTGGAAGGTCCTGGTGTATTAGTTTGCTAGGGCTGCCATTAAGTATCAAAGAGGGAGTGATTTGAACAACAGAAGTTGTTGTCTCATGGGACTGGGTGCTAGAAATCCAAAATCTAGGTGCTGGCAGCCTTGGTTCCTTCTGGGGGCTATGAGGGAAGGACGTGCTGCAGGTCTCATTTCCTGGCTTCTGGATTTTCATCTTCCTTCTCCTGATTCTGTGGTATTCTCCCTGTAGGTACGTCTGTCCCTGTGTCCAAATTCCCCCTTTGATAAGGACACCAGTCATATTGGATTACAATCACCCTCATGACCTCATTTGAACTTGAGTAGCTCTCTATAGACTCTACCTGTAGTTAAGGTCATTTTCTGATCTGCAAGGGGTTAGGACTTCAACATGAGACTTTCGATGGGATACCATTCTATGCATAACATATGGGCAAGACAAAAACAAACCTGATGTCAGTTCTGGCTGGCTCACTGCCCTGATTCTAGTCCATTTGCCTAACTTTGCACGTGTGAAAACTTAAACTTTAGGAGGGAAGCAAGTGGCTCTTCAAAGAAGAGGTAGGGTAGAGGAAGGCAGAGGTGGTCCTTCTGATTCCCAGACCAGGGGCCTGTTCCACTTACTTGCCTCCTCTGGTTTGTGGGACTGTTTCTCCTATTTGTGTGCTACCTCAACACCCTAGAAGAGTCTGTCAGCAGCCAGAGGGCCAGGATGTGTCTGGTGCTGGTCTCCAAACTCCCTTGAGCTTGCATCCTGGGTGAGACCATGCCGACAACATTCGGAAAGTCCAGCATGGATTGCATCTACTTCAATGATCTGTCTCCAGCAGAAGCTTTGGGTGCTGCGAGTTCCATATTAATTGTTGGGCCTGTACCGTAGATTCTTTTGGGGCATTTGTTTTTCTCTGACTATATACCAACAAAGGAGTAAAAGGATCTGTTTCAGGACTCCAGGATGCTCATCACTCTGGTTGATAGTAACTAAGAGAACAATTAGTTGATTTGTCTCAACTCTGAGACCTACGGGATCTAACATCTACTAGCAATGTGGCCACTTACTAATTCTGAGGCTCATACTCTTACCTGAAAATTGATTACTAATAATACTTAGCTTACAGAATAACTCATTCATTTGTTCATTCAACCAACACTGAGGGGGACATTCAATGTGCTAGGAACTGCCTGTGCACTGGGTTTGTAATAGCACAAAAAGTGAGATGATCAATATCCTAGGACCTTCAATGAGGAAGTCAGACCTCTGTGACAATGCTCGGTGGAGAAATACTGGCTTCTTGGGAAACAGAACAGGAAAACCTTGGCAAGCTTGGGCCCAGGTAGAATTCTGAAGGGAATGGGACATTCAGGTGAGGAGTGGACTGGGAAGGAGCAAGTGTTGTTAGGTGGGCAAAGGGATTGTGAAAATATGCTGGGCATTGAGGGTTATATGTTCAAAGAACTAAATGGAAGAAAGCACGGAGGTGGGTATTAATGAGACAATGAGATGTAAGTCACATAGTGCCAGGCACAGAAGGCACTCTGTAAATGCCATTTGCCTTTTTCTTTTAATAACATGCCTATAAATTTTATTTTCTCATTTCCCTGATCAGAAGAGACATCAGCATTCTATGGAAAAATTCACTTTAGTAATAAAGTTCTAAAATAATTGAAAACCTTTTTTTCCTTTTATGATAGTGTCACTAAGATATACTTATTCATTGGAAAGACATCTCATTTTTCGAATACATGGAAGAAAATTATTATAAATATATTTGTGTCTATAGGCTTTTCCTTTTGTGTGAAATAATGACTTCTCCTTGACTGCACAAGGATTTTACTACCATCTGACTTCAGATTTTGAGTGAACACAAATGTTAGTATTTGTTCTGTAACCTCTAATTATCTCCACACACCTTCACCCTTTGATCATTCCAGGTTCTTCACAGCAGAGTTCTCCGTCATCTGGAGACGGTTTTGCAGAGGCCTTATGAAGCACACACACAGTAGAGAATTTACTCAGACGCCCTGTTAATAAAAATAAGAATGAGAGCAATGAACTCCAATGCATGTGTTTTTATTTTTTTTGTGTGTGGGTTTTTTGATAATATATGCACCAGCATGTATATATCCTCTCCCAACTCAAAGCCATGTTGGTCTATATGGCACTAATTAATATTACCATCTTGACTGATTTATTGTCTGGCAACCAGAAATCAGTGTGAATAGAGACAAAGAGAGATAGACAAATCAGGAAAGAATTTGATAGGCATTTGGTATTTCTTCAAGATATGCACATAAGTACTTTCTCCCTTTCCTTTTTTTTTTTTTTTTTTTATTATCTTGCCCAGCATGGTGGTGCACATCTGTAGACCCAGTAACCGAGTCAGGAGGAGTGTTTGAACCCAGTAGCTCAAGGCCAGACCGGAAGACATAATGAAAACCTATCTCAAAAAACTAAATTAAATAACTCACTGAGAATAACTTGCATTTGTTCAGTGCTTGCCAATCATGGTGCACATCCCCTTTCTTCCTACAGAGTTTACTTTGAGGAAGGTGGTTATTATTTTTATCGTTTCCATTTTGCAGTGATATAAACTTGTCTAAGATAGTGTAGGTTGTAAACGACAGACTCTGAGTCATCGCTCCCAGTTCTGGGCTCTATTTGCCATTCCATGTTTTTCCTCCCATCATCTGCACCTAGACAGTCTCTAAGATCTCCTCCAGCTGTGTGACTTGGTAGAATAAAAGCTCCGTGAGGGTCCAGCCCTTGCCTGTTGCTTCAGTATTATATCCCCCTTGCAGTGTGGGACCTGGAAAGTCCAAGGAACTGAACTGCTATTTGCTACTGAATTAAAGTCCATAACCTACACACTTTGGTGTCCCCAAAAGTTAATGCTAAAGAACTTGTATTGTGAGGGAGCCTAAGAAGCTGATGCCCAGGTAGATGACAAACTAAGCCCTCTGTGAGGTCCACGATGTGCGGTCTATAGCTTCCCTGCCATAGCAGCAGCAGCACCCACAGGGGAGTGGAACTCACTGCTTCTGGGGGCTGGGGTGGGGTGAGCTGGCGGGACATCCCCTGATTCTACCCTTGCTTCTCCCTTTCCCTAAAGATATCTCCACAGGAAGCTGGAGCTCTGAGGGTTTCCTATAATTTGGTCTGAAAAGGAATTCGCTGGGTTTTTCCAATCTGTTAGCACTTCCTCCTCCTTAAAGCTTTAGCGTCTCAAATTGGTAAGTATTTAATTTCATTTACAAAATTAGTTGCTTATTGGTATGACATATGAATCTGATCATTTACTCGTGAATAACTCGTTGTAATTTACACAGCATTTTCTCAAGAACCATTTTCTAGAGAGAGAAAGAGATGAGGGATCTTCTTTCCCCATATTTCTAGTTAATAATTTACTGCACCAAATGCAGGCCAATTAACTCAAGATTCCCAAGTCATTCCACTGTGACACTTCCAATGTGACATGGTCTACCCGACAATCCATGAAAATAATGGGCTGTCAGGGAATCAGGGAAGCCTACTGGCTCCTACTCGGAATCCTTCTTTTATTCCTCATGAGTCCCATGAGCACAGCCTACTCCTCCCCATTCCCTGCTTCCTGAGTCAGCCTGTAGGGCCAATGGCGATCGCACCAACATCTACAAGTTCTTAGGGTAGAGTCTCCCTCCTGAGAGCCTTTCCTTCTCATTACTTTCATGAGAATGTCCTCCAGGCATGCTCCTTTAGCATATTAGATATTAAGCTCATCCTAGTCTCTCTGCACTCTCTTTTCTGTGGTCCTTATCTCTGCATGACATGCTCACCCCTCTCCATTTCTTGATCAGTAACCCAGGACTCAGCCTAATGTCTGTCCTTCACTTTCCTTCTCATCACCATCTAATCCCTAAGACAATCATTCTTCCTCTGAAGCACTTCTTCAGTATGTGTCTACTTCCTGACCCCAAGTGTCACTTTCTTTTGGTGGGATGCAGTACTGGGGATTGAACTCAGGGGCACTTAACCACTGAGCCACATTCTCGGCCCTATTTTGTATTTTATTTAGAGACAGGGTCTCACTGAGTTGCTCGCCATTGCTGAGACTGGCTTTGAACTCACGATCCTCCTGTCTCAACCTCCCTAGCTGCTGGGATTACAGGTGTGTGCCACGGGGCCCAGCCCAAGTGCCACTTTTAAGTCCCCACTCTACCTCATAGGGTTTCTGCAGTAATACTCTAGCTGGTCTCCTTCTTTCATTTTCCCGTCAGTGCCTCTAAAGCAAGAACTGTAGCGTTAGGCTCTGCTCTGTATGTGGCAAAAGGAGCAGGCCAGGATTGGTGTAAATGCTCTACAAGCTTTCAAGAACAAACATCAAACAATGTCAAGGTGCTGTTCATTTCTGGCCTCCTTTACCATCTTGCTCTTTGCACATTCTTCTTCAAAGAAATCACATTGTTAAAAAAAAAAAGTTGGACATTCTAAAGTAGGATATCATGCCTGGTCACTAGAATGTGGTATCCTGGCCTCAACTAGAAAGGATGTCATAGGCAATAACATCTAAGAGGAGGTTGACATGACCTCAAAACACTCATCACACCCTCATGCTGAGCCTGGCTTGGGGCTCCCCAAAAATGTTTCTCAATAGAGGTACCCAGAGTATTTGTCTGAAGTCCTCTTTGCCATGCTCAATCTGCTTTGAATCTGTTGTTATTCTTGGTCTCTTCACAATCTCTTAGGAGCTTTCCCACAGCAGGGACCAGGTGAGGAAGGAGGACTACCACGCTTTGGACCCAGAAATACTGCTGGTGACCTTGGCTCTCTTCACCCTTTGGAGTCTATTACTCCCCTCAGAGGTCATAATGGGAATGTAACTAGGTAGCATATTGAGGTTGATGTTTGTAAAGATGGGGACATTCATTTTAGAGCCAGAAGAACTAGATTTTAGGTCTAAGCTGTGTTGTTCACTGTCTAATCTGGGCCCCATCGGTGAGATTCTCTGAAACTCAGCATCTTCATCTGGTAAATGTGATTATATAAGGGTTATATAAATGTGGCCAGAGTCAAGTGAAATAATGCCTATAGATCATAAGACATAATATGTATGTGGTGTTACACTATTATTCTAATG
Organism: Sciurus carolinensis; assembly: GCF_902686445.1. Classification (NCBI taxonomy): domain Eukaryota; kingdom Metazoa; phylum Chordata; class Mammalia; order Rodentia; family Sciuridae; genus Sciurus; species Sciurus carolinensis. Next base: position 57,867,180 of record NC_062221.1, on the reverse strand, counting down.
TCTGTGGAGTGTTTTCTACAATGTAAGTGCTATATCATCTGAACTCACTGATTCCATTCATAGCCCAGCCTAGTATCTTACTCTTCACTAGTGCTCATGGGGTATCTGCTGCCTGGAATTCAACACACTGAGCCTCTTGAACCTACCTATGGAGAGGGCATGCCCCTGGTTTGTGTGACACAGGACTGGAGAGTCCCAGTGAGAGGATCCTGGCTTGTCTGGACATGGTGTCCTGCTGTGGGTGGTCTGGACACCAAATGATTTTTAAGAATAAATCAGGCTTCAGCAATGGTGTGAGGACCACAAGATGAGGCAAATTCTCCAGGGTGGGAGCACTTCTAGGATACCTGGGAGATGTGTTGGATTGCCTGTTTTTAGATAAGGGTTCTCTAAGTGTGTTTCCAATGTGCGTGTATGGAGAGCGAGCTATACTGATCAATCTTTGACTCATTCAGGCTCTTCAGCTGAGTTAGCCATGCTTCAGTGGACCTAAGGAAAAGTAGAGAGAACGCTGGGCTGGGATCACCACATGCGGCTTCTACCTTCCACTCTGCTCTGCTTCTGCTTGGCTGCCCCTAGTCACATGACCTGACTTCTCTGAGTCTCAGCTCCTCTCTCTCTCTCTCTTTCTCTTCTTTTTATTTTTTGGTACTAGGGATTGAACCCAGGGTACTTTACAACTGAGCCACATCCCCAGCCCTTTTTATTTTGAGAGAGGTTCTCGCTAAGTGGCTTAGGACCTCACTAAATTACTGAGGCTGGCCTGGAACTTGCAATCCTCCTGCCTCAGCCTTCCCAGTGGCTGGAATTACAAGTGTGCATCACTGTGCCTGACTCAGCTTCTCTTTATGTAGAGCTCAATCTGCCCCCCAGGAGTCTGCATGGGTTAGGCCATGGCAGGTGTTCAGCAACAGAAAGCTCTCGGTAAACTGAGAGAGTCCCCCTCTTGCTTCAGGGACACTGCAGTCCAAGGAAGACTTCCATCCCCAAGCTGAGACCCACTTCTACTTGTAGTGCCAATGGCAGCATCTGCTGTTGGAAAATTTGCTTTCACAGCCTCTGAGGACTGGGCTCTGCCAGGCCATGTGGGGTTCACTGACTGCGAAAGGCACTGTGACCAAGACTCTAAGCAAATGAGGAGGACACTGTGTCCTAAAGACAAGTTTAGGAAAACTGTGATTTAAACTTGTTGGACTATAAAAAATAAACCTAGGGAGTCAAGCAACACCTCAAAACAAAAATAAACCAGCAGGAAGGGCCTTCAACCAGAGCTGGGGAAGCCTGTGTTCTTTCCCTCTTTGCAGTTTGACCTATAAGTTCCTTGGGGACCAGGCCTTATTTTGCTTATACTTGCATCTCACTCTGCCTTGGATACACTGAGTTATTTACATGTACCCATTGGCACTTCAGCATGTTATTACCTATGTTTATAATCTATCCTGGTGGGTTACAAAAGCATTGGGGACAATGTGAATATTTTTCCATAGGGGGAGAAAAAAGATAAGACATCAACACTGTTGCATTAACAACATTATCTTTACACAATGTGACTACCAGTTATTTTAATTTTCTTCTTTTTTATTTCTATTCTGTGACTTTCTACATAAAATGCATATTATTTACATAGTTAAAAAGTTTAAATGTATACATAAATATGTAACTATATTTTTAATACCCCCTCAGTTTTTCATTTCCTTTTGGACTAGCCCAGTAAAGGACAACAATACAGATTTTGAGGTTTGAGGAAAAAAAAAAAAAAAAGCGATTGTTATAAGATTAAAACGTTTGCAAAAATGGTCATCGGGAAGCAGGAATGAATGGTGTCTTGGTTTCCAACAATACATGAAGCACAAAAATGTGACACTAACATATAGTAGGAACAATGAATGTCTTCATACTCTCTAACCTGTTAATTTCAAAGAAATTGAAAACAACTCAGATACTCAAAAAGAAAGCATGGTTCACAAAACCATGGTATACCAACATCTCAAAAGTAGGGTCCTTTGGCCCCAGTCTGCCACTCTGTGTGTCCTTAGGGAGAACACCCCATTTCTCTGGGCCTCAGTGTCATCCAACAAATGAGTGAAAGAGAACATTCCTGAAAGGGAAGACTTGAAAGGGAATGGAAATCCACCTCCCTAGCTACACTTTCCTCATCTCTGGGTCCCTTTTCCCCTTTGAATAGGCCACAAGAAAGGAATTCTTATGAGGTTCCCTTCTAAGGGACTTGAGGATGTGGCAGGGGCTGATGGAGAAAGCCAGTGTGGGAAGAATGGAAAGAGCTTGGGCAACAGTCCCAGGAAGGTCAGAGCAGGCAGCATGAAGGGCGACAGGATTTCATTGCTTAGTAGAGCCTCACAGGGTCGGCACCCTTCAGTCTCTTGCTTTAGCATCTGACACAGAAGCCGTGGGGATTTCATGGGCCCCTGGCATCAGGTGAACCCCTGAGATGAGGAACCCATGTTGAGGAGGGTGGGTCTGTGTGGGGCAGGAGTCTGAGTCCCAGCCTGACCCTGCCGCTTCCTGACTGGGGAACCTTCCTTAGGCCTCTTCTCCAGTCAGCTATAATCAGTCAGCAGCTGGAGGATCTGCCTTCACAGAGCTTTGGTTTTCTCATCTGTGAAAATGAAAGGCTGGATGAGATCAATTCAGAAGTCTATTCCAAGTTGGGACAAAAATAAAAACCATGAATTTAAATTTGAATCCTTCTCATGGCTGGGGTTATATGAAATATCTGTGTAACATCAATGCTGGACATTAATCATGAATTAAATGCACTCTGGGCTTTTTCTTATTATGTAAGTGGAAGACTTTGAGTGGTACAAATCTTCCTGACTCAGTCTCCCTTCTCTGTACTAGAAGAGCAATATAGGCCTTTGACCTTGCTGATGTAGCACTATATTTATTTCTTAACATTTTTTTCTTCCACATATTTTAACTTTTTCCATTTTTTTTCCCATTTTTATTTCTTTATCCTTTGTGTGGTTTATTTTGGTGAGTTACAAATAAGATTGAGCCCTTATATTTCTTGTAGCCCTTTTTCTTCTGTGAATAGGCCAAGTCCAGTTGCATATTGAACAATAGCCAAAGACACTGATTTGAAATCAAAATTTGAAAGCTTATTCTAGTTTGATTCTAGAAGTTGACAACCACACTGAAAAGGAAATGCGTGCCAGTCCATGTTTACTACATACAAAAGTATTGTTTTAAAGTCAGATTTCACCATTCACATAAAAAGTGAAGTGGGAAACAATTGCATGGGAACCTTGTCTCCAGCCTGGCTCAGCCCTCCACTCAAGGAGACCACAAAACAGAGAGAGCTCCACCCAGGGTGGCGCATCTGCCTGGGTTGGGGAGAAAAGCAGGCTCGTCAAGGGGTGTGTTGCGTTGTTAGTGTTTACTGCTGCCAGATAGTTTGCTGATGGTTTTCAGGTGATATGTACCTGGCAGGTCTCTTGCTCACTAACAAGATCTTGATTATGGACAATTTACAGTGTCGACTACCAGTCTGGGAAGGATGGCGTTCAGGGTACAGTTGGATCCTAGGCCCCAAAGCTTCTATTTTCATCAACTTGACTTCACAGAAAAATCATTTTCTTTTTCAAGTTAAGGAGATAGGTCGTTCATTCATTTGTGGATGAAATTTGTTCCTCGAATAGCCTACCTCAAGGAAGGAAGAGTGCTGCCTCTGGAGCCAGGCAGCCTGGTTTTGAATCTCAGCTTCTTTCCTCATTGGGGAAGCATGAGCAAATCATTTATCTTTACAGAGCCTCAGTTGCTGGGGCTATAAAATGGGAATGATGACAACTCTTTCTTCTTTGGGTTGTGAGGATTAAATGGCGCTCAGAGAAGTAGCAGGAACAGAGCAAGAACATGGTGCAAGGTCATCAGCCAGCCTCAACCGTGGAAGAGAGACTTGTCACTCATGGAGGTACAGCCTGTTGTGTCACATGCTTTAACAGAGGTATGTGGCAGAGAAGTATTTAATTTGGGGGGATCACCAGAGACTCCTGAACAGTTAGGGATCAGGGAAGCACAACTACTGCAAGCGACAAAGATTTATCATCAGGGCTTAATCCATGCAATTGTAGGTGCTGGCTAATCAGCCTATGTAAGGTTGTTGCCTCTGAGTTTGGTGCTGGACTTAAAGTCAGAAGGGCAGGCAGCTGGGAAAAGGAAATGGAATGGGAGAAAGCAATAATGGCCTGGACTCTGCAAGGGTCAACTGGAGCCCATTTGTCTCTCACTGACTCCAGAAATAATTTTGGTGACCTGGAGAACAATCTGGTACCCTTTCCCCATGGAGCTATCCATGATGGTCTGTGATTCAGGGAGCTGATAGAGAAGATCTGATGGGAACTGGAGGAACTGAGGGATCAAGTGCTGCCCCACCCCAACTGGGTGAACCAGCAGACCAGGGACAACATATGTATGACGCGGAGCACCCGGTGCCATGCATCAACTTCCTATATATGAAAGCATGGCAGTTTTGCTTCTGTATTCCCAGTGTCCTACAAAGCTAACACAGAATGATGCAGGGAAGGGGAGTCTGGGAAATGTAGCCACAGCTTGCCTCTGTTGACCCAGTAGAAGTCCACCGTACCTCCTCAGAGGAAGCAATGGAGTTGGGTCTGAGAGCATAGTAATAGTTTGTCCTGAGGAGAAATGGGAAGCTGTTCCAGACCCAGGGAAGCTAAGGTGCAGAGCATGAAGAGGCTTGGTATAGTAAGATGCCCATAGTGGCTATTGTGTAGGTGTTTTGTCATTGGACCACAGTATAAGCCCAAGGTAATCCTGAGCCACTGTAGTTCGAGGAAGTGCTGATCTACCTATCAGGATAGGATCTATCTATCCTTTGGGAATCCATTAAACAAAGACTGACTTCTTTTCCTTTGAGGCTGATGCCTTTTCCATTACACAGGCAATGAGACAACAGCTGTGAAAGGAGTTTTACGTCTGGAACCGGGACACCTGGGTTTTAGTCTAGCCTGGCCTCAGGCTCTGTTGTGACCTTAGACAACCTTCCACTCCCTGAACCTCAGTAGCCTCATTTTTAAAAGGGGAGAATTGAAATTATACCTAAATCTCCAGAGACATTTCAAACTTTGATATTCTATATGACTTTCTAACATTCTGCCACAGGTGGGCTCACTAACTTTCACTGGTGGAAACCAAAACAGAAAATCCTTTGAGTTACATCCCTAGACCCTGGATGCTGGTACAGGGCAATGAAGACTCAGGATTTTTCCTAGGGTCTAAGCCTGGATTGCCTTAGGTGCTCAACGTCAAGGCTAAATCTCCTTCAGCTTGGCGGCACTAGCCTTGCAGTGTGCTGGAAGCATCTGAATCTGTCAAGAAATGGATGAATAAACTTGTGGAATCTAATCCATGTTGGTCCATGGCTTAGAGATTGGTATAGCGGCAACTTAGAGGGGTCAATACAGACTCCCTTCCTAGAGATAACTCTAAACAGAAACTGGTTCTTGGGGTCCACTCTAATATTGGCCTATATTCCTAGGAAAATTGCAGGATTGAATGACTAGGGAGGGGTCAAGATACAAACTTGGTATATGTATGAAGTAAACATGAATTCCAAACAAAGTAATAGCTACCTGATCTTTGATTCTATGGACATAGTTAATATTTCTGATTGGAATAATTCCAGATAAGAAATTCTATCTCTTCTAAATTATTGGGGAAAGCCATACTAGTGCCTTATATTATTTGACCTATTATCAAAGATGTTCAGATGCTGCAGCCCAGGAAAGCCATGGTGTTATTCCTTCTGGTACCCAATAAAATGTCAATATATTTCATTTTTTTCTCATGTGAAAAGGCCATTTTCCTAATCAGAAATATAGCTGTACTTTATGTATGTAATTTAGAATTGTAGGAAGAATGGGTTTGGGAGTCAGAAAAGGCTTATTTCAAACCTAGAATTTGGTGCTTAACAGTCTCATATGTTCTGGGCAAATCATTTCATCTCTGAGCTTCAGTTTCTTTTTCTTTTAAAAGGACATGACAACACTGATTGTTTACAGATCTTAACTGAGATAGTGAGGGTATAGAAACGGCTTGGTATGTGGTAAGTGCTCAGTAAATATTGTTTTTACTTTATCTCAAAAAGTAAAAAATGATGAAGCTATCCTATTTCTGAGGTTTTTATTGTCTGTTATTAATTTATTTATTATGTTTTATGCTTGCCCCTGTATGCAGATATAGGATGGCAGACATAGAGAGGCTGAGAACTATGGAAAAAATTAAAACCAAATTTATTGTCATTATTATTTTGTATCTTTGTGTTTGGGGAGCAGAACTCACTTATCCTTGGTGGTCTGAGAATTGTAGGGGTGAACCTTGTGATAGTTGATTTCTGGCTTCTGACTTCACACAATCACATTTTAGACATGAACAGGCTGGAGCCTTGTGCTCTAGACCTAGAGGCCATTAGAACTGAAGCATTCTTAGAAGTCATCAAGTAAAGCTCTTCTCTGGGTGGGGAAACTGAGACTCAGAGGTGAGGTGGCTTGCCTAAGACCTCCCACATGGTTAGAGAGGATAAGGACTGGAATTTATGTCTTCTAATTCCTCATCCAGTAGCAGCGTGTTGCCTCAGAGCCTTTGCTGATTCATCATGTAATCTTGGAAAATTCCTCTGACTTCTATGTACTAGTCTTTCCATAAAACAAAAGATGGTGAGGATAACTCATAATCCAGTCCTCATGTAAATACCTGTGGATTAACTAGGCCCAGGCAGCAGTAACTTTCAGCTCTTGGAGTTGGGCACAATCCATTAATTCCTTGTAAAAATTGTTGGAGTACTTACTACAAAGGGAGATTCTTGATAATTGTTGAATTGAAGGACCCTTCTGTAAGACTGGCCAGATTCATGGTTTGTAGTCCATTAATGAGATGAGCAACTTAACTTCTCTCAGCCCTACCCTGCTCATTTGAAATCTGAGGAGTATGATCCAGAGCCTCACTTAGCTTCCTTCTAGCCCTAATAAGTATTCCAGGCTCCTCCCAGTTACTTCAAGGTAGAACTCAGTCATGAGCTAACTGTACTTCTCTATGACAGGGATTCATAGTACCTTAGAGTCACCAGCAAGGAAATTTAAGAAGTTGATGAGAGTACAATTCAAAGTAGGAAAGGACTATGGATTTCCTTTAGAGCATTGCTTATCTGGTCTAGAATCATAACCATGTGAAGATACTAAGATCTCTGAACCTTGAATATGTTTTCCAGTTAATGTTTTGGAAGTGTTCCAGGTTTCTCCTCTTTTTTCCTTGGGGTAAACATCTTTCCATGTTTACCAACCTATGGAGATTTATTAACAAGTGGTGATGGAAAGTCAGGATAAGTGGATTCAGGCCAAAATGGAGGGCTAGTTTTTTTTTCTTTACCTAAAATCGCTGTTTCCAGGTCTGATAGGCTGCCTGGGGAGAGCTATGAGCCCTGGCCAGGGAGTTTTAAAGACCTGTTGCTAGCTGGCTGAACACGCCTTGGTCTTGCTTTTTCTACTCTGAGCCTTGGTTTCCTCTTCTGTAAAAGAAAAGGGTTGAGTTAGGTGTTACAGTTAATTGAAGGACTAGCATTCCATAATAGGATCTCCCAGGTTTTGAGAGCTGAGTCTCCAAAGCAAGCATCCCTGAGCAAGCTTGGTCTCACAGTTCAGAGATCCCCATGCCTTTTTCCTCCAGGGCTCTGGCACAAGAATTGTGTTTAATCCATTTATAACTGAAATCTTTCCCATTGCAATAGTATTAATGTTCCAATAATTTTTTAAAGCTTGCAATAAATAAAGTCAAAGGCAATCCTCAAGGACTGCATTAAAGATGCATCAAGAGGTAGGGGATGGAGTTGGCAGGGGAGTTGGAGGAAGGAGACTGGGTTTTCTCATGAAATCCTGCAAAGCACAAGTATCCACAGTTCTAGTGCTCTGAAACTGCTGAGTTGACAATGCCTTAATGACATCACCACTGTCCAACCTCAGTTTAATATGTTCCCTCAAGGAATCCTTCAACTGTGGAGACAGGCGCAACTGACACATTCATTAAGATTTCTTTTAAAATATAAGCCTAATGAGTTCTCTCTCATTTTAGAAGGCTTGGGAATTCATCTGTGGATGAAAGAGTTAAAATTTCACCAACCTGAGCCATTCAGCCCGGCAAGCCCCAGCTGAACGTTTAAGGAGTGAACAAGTAGAAATGGGCAAAGTTCTTCAGGTTCAAAGGCTTGTTTTGGAAAAGAATCCAAAACGTTCAGATGCTTTTGCTGAAGTTTATCTGATTTATTGGAGCTGGGGATGAGAGAACGCAGAGGTATTTGTTGAGCCAACCAAACATGAGATGTGCCTTTGCTTCCTTATCGCTGCCTTTGCTTTCAAGATGACGTGTGTTTTGAAGGGAAATCTGTTTCACGTGCTTCACTCCTTTGCACAGGGCTGCCGGCTGGTGAGAGGGTGGCCCAGATGCCAGGTGACTGTGAAGAGCAGGGAAATCCTTTGAGTAGACATGTACCAAAGAAGGTGGATTGTTTTTTCAAGTCCAGGCAATTAGCAAGGTAGAAAAATGGGTGGGAGTTGCAAGAAAGGGAAGCAAAGTGATCGGACACCCACACAGTCCATGAATCCAAGTAGAGGTTAGAGGTCAGTGCAGAAAAGCCTGAATTTGGAATTAGAAAACTGGGGCCTGATTCTCTTCAGGAGTCACAGCCTCAGTTTCCTTACTTGCAAAATGGACATTTGGATCAATAATCTCTGCTTCATGTGGTTGTTAAGACTATATGGAATAATAATTATGAAAAGGTCACAGTTCTGTGCTTGGCACAAAGCTGACACTGAATAAATATTTATCATTTTTTAAATGTTGAAGTTAGATTTAATGCAAACCCTGTTTCCTCTGTGTGTTCCCCAAACTGGTTTACCCTGTCTCCCACTCACAAACCCTAATTGTCACTGAGAGCAGCAAGGAGTATATTATTGCTGGAAAAGAATATATATTGACTCACATATATATTTTTTTTCACACTAAATGGTGTGATTTCAAAATGTTGGAAAAAGCCAGAGCCAAAGTAAATTCTCCCAATCTCTCCCCCTTTTCTCCCTTCTCTCTCTCTACTTTCCCCATCCCCCATGAACTTTTAAACCTTGAAAATTAGACAAGGGAAGAAAAAGGAAGAGAAAAGAAAAGAGAAGGGGAAAGAGAGAAAAGGCCCAGCCTTCCATTGCTTCACATCATATATATATCAAGTTCACTTCACAAACACAAGGTGCACTGTCAGAAGTGCCTTGGGCAAAGTTTGTACTTTGCTTGAATTCTAACTTTTGTTTACCAAGGTAATAAACCGGTCCTCTGCTGCTCCAGGTGTAAAGCTATTATGAAAAGGCATATTTGTGTTTCACCCCACCTCAGATGCACCGAATGTGGGAAGTCCTGCCCGGTGAGAGCAGCCAGGATTTATTTACAGAGAGAGGCACCAGGTAGAGGTGAGTCCCTGGGCTGGGACAGACTGAGTCCCTGCACAGACCTGGTCATCTCATCTTCCCTTTCTCTTCATCCACCCACCCCTTCAGACACCAGCACTTGCCCTCTTTGCCCTGACAAATAGTCCAGCCTGCCAGCGACCCTCCAGGGGCCTTTGCATACTCTGTTTAGACAAGTTACGTCCCCCTGGCTTTAGTCCTAAGTTTTCCAACCAACCTATTACCGACATACTTTGTCTGGTCGGGTTAGTGTGGGCAAATTCAACAGCTGCGAAACTTTTGTTTCAATCCTATGCCTAAAAGTCTCTGCGAACTTCCCCCCACCCCCTTCACGCAGGCTGGGCACACCCTGATGGGTTATCTGAGGCCTGGGGTGAGTAGGAGGAAACTTTCACCCAAATCTCTGACTGAGCTAAATGGCCTGGAACCCATTCTAAATTGTCTACTGAAATCTTGGCACGGGGAGGAGAAAAGAATGTATGGAAAAGGGCAGGCTTAGAGCACCGGGCCGTTAGCCTGGGCAAGTGGGAGAGCTTCGAGGGGGTTACAGTGATTCCGTTGACCGCAGGCGCGTCTGGCAGACCACCCAGAACTGTGCACTAAGGCACACAGCCGCAGCGGCAGGGTCCCAGCTCAACACCTTTCCTCCACTGGAGCCTGGGAGGCAATTCCAGTTCCCCCACAACTCGAGGTTCTCAAATTTCCTGAGCCCTCACTAGGTGCAGAAGTTTCAGCCAGGGGGCTTGGCCATTGGAGGCACTCAATAAATATTTTGGAATCATGAATTAATTCCAGGTTCATCATTTAAAAAATAAGCTCTTGAGCAAGATACTTAACCCCTTTGAGCTCAGATTCATTGTCTAACTCCTAATAATAATTACCTTTCAGAATTGTCACGAAGCAGGATCAAGTAAAGAGCCCTATGTAAACTCTAAAGAGCTGCACAAACATGCATAGTTCCAAAAGTGTAGAAGGCCTTCTTAAGAACAACTTAGGCACAGCTGCTCTGTTGGTCACGATTTCCCTAGAAACCCAGCAGTACACGTCCATAGAGCAACGACCAAGGTTTAGGTACTATGGAGGCATCGAGTGTATAAAGGTGAATTCTTCCCTGTCCTTAGGGTGTTAGTAGATGAGGATTGAGGGTGGGAAAAGACTCTCCATCACCCAGCACCTCATTATTAAGTGTCTAATATCCAATTGTTCACTCACTACTCATTTAGGGCTAATTACTGACCCGGTACTATTCTTGGCATTGGGAATTGTTTTCGCTAGGGTAGGCTAGTGTAATGAGTCAACCCAGAACTTCCTTCTTGTGCACATAACAGTCCTGGATGGGTATGTAGGTTGCTGGGACAACTCTCTTGCACTTAGTCATTCAAGAGCCCAGTTTCTTTCATCTTGTGCCTCCACCGTTCCCTGGGGCTTTGACGTTATCTGGCAGGAGGGGAAAACTTGCAAGAGTGTGCTTGGATGGTTTCCACCCCCAGACCTGGCTGCTGCACCGTGTATTTCTACTCATGTTCCATTAGCTAGAACTCAGTCACACTTAACTACAAAAGCATCTGAAATGAGCCCTGTTTTGTTTTCAAAAAGAAACAGATTTTGGTAAACATTTATTGGATGCTGCTTATAAGGACCTGGCAAGTAACAAGACAGCATCCCTTATGGTCCAGGGAAGATTAAACTAAATAGGTAAGCACATAACCCTCATTTCAGAGACGATGAAGAAAAGACAAAGGGGGATGATATTGACTGTTGGTGAGGGAGACCTAGTCTAGATGGAGAAAAGGGTCATCTGACCAAGTAATAGTTGTTCTGGGAGGAAAGTAAGGAACAGTTTTCAGTTAAGGCAGAAGCAGGGAAAGAGGAATTCTGCAGAAGCTAAGACAGGTACAGGACCCTGAGAAGGAACTTGCCTTGTATGTTGATGCCAGAGGAAAAGGTCAGCATGGTAGTGCTGTGAATGAGGAAAGAACTTAGGATGAAGGCAGAAGAATCAGGGAAGGGCCAGACCATGGAGGGTTCTAGAACTCCAGGCAAAGACTGGATTTTAAACATTCCATTGTGTTTCAAGATTTGTGGGGGGATCAGTGCAGAAAAAGAGACATGTGCCTTCATCTTCAGATCCATTAGTCTACTCACTGTCCTCCTAAGTTCTGCTGGACCTTGAAGAGAGCTGATCCCTGCACATCTTGGCTTCCACATCAGCTGACTTCCAGCTGGGCAGTTAGTGGAAGTACTGGTAGGGCTCTGGAGGTAGGAGGAAGGGAGAAGTCAGATGTATTTTTCTCTCCTTTTTATCCTCAACAGGATTCTTCAGGCAGGCTCTGTTCTCTCTATGTATCCAACTCCTGCTGAAGAGACCTACCATGGTCCAATTTCCATTAGGTGACCCTGGCCTCTGGACTCTAATAGCATGACCTCCTCTGTTTGTCCATCTCGCCTAGTCTAGTGACTGGAGTAGCAGCTTCTGCTCTTGCTAATGTCCGAGTTGGCTTCTCAACTTCTTCAAACACCTGTGTAGCCTATGACCTGCATCAAACTGTTTAGACAGTTGAAGTTTCCCTGATGATGAATGCAAAGCACAAAGTACATGCTGTGCGGATGCTCCCTCAGCTCTAGGAATGTCTGGCACAGAGCAGATCCACAGTAGATGTATGGGTTTCCTACTGCTGCTGTAACAACATGACTTTATCATCCTACAGTTCTGGAGGTCAGAAGTCTGACACGGGTCTCACACTGCTAAAATCCAGGAAGTTGTGGGGGACCATTCATGTTCTTATCTTTTCCAGACTGTAAAGGCTGCCTGCATTCCTTGGCTTATGGGCCCCTTCCCTCATCTTCAAAGCCGATAATGGCAGGTGGAGTCTTTCTCCAAAGGCCACCACTCTGGTTTTGACTCTTCTCTTCCCTATTTACGGACCTTTGTAATTACACTGGGACACGTAGATAATCCACAGACTTCCCTATCTTAAAATCAACTGCAAGGAAGCTCAATTCCATCTGCAACTTTAATTGCCATGCAAAATGACATGTTCACAGGTTCTGGGGATTAGGACATAGATGTCTTTGAGGAACCATAATTCTGCCTACAGAATAGTGCTGAGTAAATAAGTCAGAATGAGGGGGAGTTACGAAGTTTTGCTAAAGTTTACAGCAGCACGATGCCTTCTACGGCACATATTGAGAACTCAACGCCTGTGAGCTTAAACGAAGAGAGGGGACAACACTCAGATCTGAACACTTGGGTCTTTTGGCTGAAAAGTTCTCTTCAGAGATGCTTGAAGCTTAACTTGCTGTTTAAAATCCCCCAGCGTGTGCTCTTGCCTGCCACGCCTGGGATGGGATTCCAGGGACATGGCTCCTGTTAGTCTCTCACTCAGGATGGCACGTAGGTTTCTTGTTTTCCCAGAGAAAGGTTCCTTTCAGAGAGGGGAGTGGGTGAAGGCAAACTGTTGGCTGCAGCACGTGAGACCCATCAGTTGCAGTTCAGGGACAACTGGAGTTGATGCAGGCATGCCTTCCAAATGTAAGCAAACGCCTCCTGTTGCCAGACGATGTGTTATTCAGTGGGGGGCTGGTGGGGGTTGTTGTGAATCCAAGATGCCTTCTGTAATGTTATCAGATGGATACTGGGAGGAGAGGGGGAGCCGAGGGGGAAACTCACTTCCCTGGTAAATAAACTTCCAAACTGTAGCAATTCCTGAAAACCTCTTGAAACTGTCGCTGGGGAGGAGACCACACTGAGGTAGTGGGCTGGGGGATCTGTGGCAATGTTAAGTCCATGGGCAGCACAGGATCATCTCAAGGAGCAGCCTGGGTCGCACTCCCCACTTCGATGTGTGTGCCTGTGCTTGTGTGTGGGGCAGGGGTAGGGGATAAGTTTGCAGAGGTCAGAGTTTGGGTATGTATAGAATGGCTTTCTCTATTTTAAGCAAGATTTTATGGAAATGACTTTCTTTAAACTGCCTCCTTTGAACTGGAATTCCCCCACCCACCCTTCCCACACACACTAGGGCAGAACAAGGTGAGAAGTCCTTGTTGCCAGGTTTGCTCTTGGGAGAAGGGGAGCCCTGCCTTAGGGGACTGGGCTGGGGATGCACAGGTGACTTCGACTCAGATCTGCAGACTAACCTCTGTGTTGGTGCTTTCTGAACCACTGTTAGTGTTAGTGGTCTCTCCAAGTGATCTTTGAGACAAGAGGCTTTTCAGGAGAGTATGTCTTGGTTGGGTACCTCCAACTATTGCTGTCTGTTGGGAACATTAAGAGTTGCACTATATAATTGTGGTTATGTAACCGGTATAGAGGCAATATAATCATATCTTTTTATCAGCACAACTATATTGCATTAGCGATGTTTTCTTCTTGTAGGCAATTTTTGTTTCATGAGAACCTTGAAGGATTAGGACTATTAACTCTCTCCAGAAATGTACAACGGCAGGCCTAAGACTCGTCTGTAAGGATTTACTCAAGACTTGGGGAAAGCTGGGTCGGGGTGTCAGGGGTGGGAGGAAGACTGAGTTCTCACTGCCTGTCGTTTTGCAGCTATTCGCTGTTGCTCCCTACACATGTGTTGTCTATAAAAAAGTCAATGAATGTTTTTAATATACAGAAGCATAATCTCAGCTACGTAAAATTAGACAGATAGAACAAGGACATTGCAGTGAATTCAGATAGTATTCAACTCCCCGTAATAAAATCTTCTCTCTTATCTATGTTTTTGGATATTTTCTATACTATCATCAATGGAGATAATATGAATAATAATATGAATTATTATTCATAATAGAGCTTGATCAATAATTTTAAAAATTAATAGGTGGAGAGGGGCAGTACTGGGAATCAAGTCCAGTGCCTCATATTTGCACCCTACTCCAGTCCCAATTTTTTTTTTTTCAGGACTAGGATTTGAACCCAGAGCTTCACACAGGCTAGGAAAGTGTTCTACCAATGAGCTACATCCCCAGCTCTTTTAATTTAATTATCTTTAAATTTCAAAACAGGATCTGCTCCATTGCCAAGGCTGGCCTCTAACTTGTGATCCTCCTGCCTCATCCTCTCAAGTAGCTGGAATTACAGATGTTTGCCACCACACCTTACATTTTTAAAAGGTCAGGGGAAGACAGTGTTTCTCTGTGCCTCTGCCACATTAATCTGCAGATCAGGCTCAAGCTGATGAGGTGATCTCCGCCCATAGGCCTTTTCCATTTCCCAGTTTCTTTTCAGTTTGCAGTGAGTGGGCTTCATTTCTAGGTCTGATTCGCGGCGCTCTTGCCGTTCACTCAGTCATAGTGAAACGTGGTGAGCACATCGCCTTTCGTGACGGCTGGGTTTCGATTCAGATAACCTCCTTGTTATCAACATCATCTTCCTCGTCATCCATCACCATCGCCCGCTGGCAGCAAGCTCTTCTCAGCTCAGTGTCAGACGCATTTTCTAAACACTTGCAACCTCTGGCCCCTTATTGAGCCACGTACTGTGGGGGATGTGGAGGTGAGGCCACGCTGTTCTTTCCCCCTGATGCTCCGTGACGGAAGGGAGCCAGCCTGTATGGAGTTAGCTTTGATTTGAGCCAGAAGCGGTGAGGGTTTTCAAAGGTACTCAGACATGTTATGACTGTCAGGAGAAACAGGGAGCAAGCTTTCCTTCCTTTGAACTGTACCTGGCTTCTCTCTCGGCCTTGATCCCACTCTGATGTGTATTATGTCTTTATCTTGGACCTTTTCTTGCCTACTGTGGCCCAAGTGAGTGCCAATGTGTAATAGAGACACCAACGAAATGCTATGGGGCTTAGAGGAAGCTGAGATTAATTCTAGTCTGGAGGCAGAATTCATTGAGGAGGTAGCATTTGAACAGACTTCGAGGGACAGATGGCATTAAGATAACAGAGAGAGAAGCAAGAGTGACCTAAAAGGACTGGTAGAGCAAAGTGACATGGGTGTGCTGCATGGGGATGCTCTTGTAGGAACTTCAGATTCTACACCTATAATGTGAGGGTGACCCTCCCCCAACCTCAGGACTCACTGTGAGGACCAAGTGGCATAGGGAGCGGAGCCACTGACATTTACACAGTACCTACTGGCTGCCCACAGACATGGAGCCAGTGAGGAGCAGGACCAGAGGGCATACCTAGGGTTCAGAAGGAGTGCCCTTGACTACTATTTGACACTGTCCTCGAAGGATGAAGTAATGGTCCATAACTGAAAGCATTTACAAGTGTCAGGTATGTTATGTCTTCTAACCTGAATCTGACCTCTGGTTCTAGAATTTTCAAGAAAATTCCAGTTGATTCTGGACTGACTGAGCTTCCTGGACAGTCACCAAGCTGCTGACCTGGTTTCTTTTCTGTTTGCTAGGATGTTAAGTAGGTGTGAATATCCCCAGGACTCCATAGTGAGGTTCACACCAGAGGACCCAGCCTGATGTGGGCCTGGCCTAAGGCTTTGGAGGGACACCCTCCCTTGGCCTGAATGTGACCAGAGCTGACAACAGCCACTCTGAGGAAACCACCAGAACGTCAGCAGTCTCCCTTAGTCTCAGAGGTCCCTGCTGGAGACATGAGTCACAGAGACATCTTCTAGGTTGTGGCCTTGGGGAAGAGAGGCAGCATCCAAGTTCTTCTAGGTGTGTGAAGAGCAAGATGGGACATTCCTACCTTTGCCCAACACTGTGGTAGCTTATTTGAGGGGGCTTCTCCGTGTACTAGAGAAATGCAAACTAATTCTAGCCCAGTAGAATTCAGTCTGGCAGCTGGCACTGTGCGGTACTCCCAGAGAGTGGCCATGGCTTGTTTTCATTACAGTTGTGGTGGTACCTATGAGGTCACCATTACCACTGCTGACAGAAAAAAAAAAAATACCCAGGAATGGAAGTTCCTTTTCTTTGCTGTCCCACGGGCAAAAAATCTTCAGAGTGATAACGAATAGATACATTTGCCCTACACTTTTAGTTTATAGCATCATTCACATGCATTTCTTTCAGTCCTCCTAACAACCTTGTGGTAGAGTGCATGTGAACCTGGGGGAGGATGGGAGGAAGGAAGTTCATGGAGGAGAGGTATGACATCTTTTAGCTTCATGAGGACCTTGAAGATCAGAGAGGTTAAGTGGGATAATGAAGCTCACACAGCCAGTTAATGATAACGCAGGGACTCGGATGCTGGTTTCCTGCCCCCAGACCTCAAGCACTTCTAACGTCTCTGAGTACCCCATCCTTAGGTCACACAAGTGGAGGGAGCCTCTGTGTCTGCTTTCCATCCCTTCCTGCTCCCACCCTCAGCTCCCTTTCCTAAGGAATCCATCAGTTTCAGGTGGGAATGCAACTGAGGAGCTGCAGTTCTCATCTGGGGGCAATTTTGTCCCCAGGGAACATCTGGCAATGTCTGGAGACATATTGGGGTGTCACAGCCGAGGAGAAGAGAGTGGATGCCACTGGTAGTAGTGGGTAATTGTCAGAGATGTTGCAAAGCATCCTACAATGAAGAGGACAGTCCCCATAACAAAGCCCAAAATATCCAGAGTGCCAAAGTTGGGAAACCTGGGTTGGAGTAAAGAAAAATCCCATTCCCAGAAAGCCTTTCACAAGCATCTATTTTTTAAAAATATCTATCAGTATTTTGCAAGCTCTTTTCTCCTCCTATCAGAATCTGCCAAATATATCAAAGTTGGAAAGAGAGATTGAGGCTCAGGGTCACCCAGCTACTACATAGTAGAGAAGGAGAAGGCCCATCCTCCTGCCCCAAGCTGAACACATTTTCTACTTCATCATACTTAACTGTCCAGCTCTGCTTTAAGTCGTTTTCTGACTCACTGGTTCAACAATCATTGTGATCTGAATATGCTCAGTGGCATAGGCCTCCTCATAGCTTATTCTCATTCAAAACATGGGGCAACCCAGTATGGCATGAGAAGACCCTTGTTGGCCCTGTTCCCCTTACTCTTCAGCCCCACGCCTGTGGCACTGCTTCCGGGCAAAGAGAGCTTTCCTCTCTCTGGAAGGAGATAGAAGGTAAAAGCTCTCGACTGGAAATGAAACTGACCTCACCAGAGCCCTCAAGTTTCCTCGCAGGAGGCACATTACTGAAAATAACTAAGTTTCTTGGAACTGAAAGATGTTTTTTTCTTATTTGATTTTTCTTAGCTTGTTCTGTTGGTTTATTTTTTTTAGTCAGTCAGTCAGTGAAACTGGGTTGGTCAGTGAAACTTTCTAGGGACTGGAGGTTTCACTTTCAGGCTTTAAAAGTTTTGGTTTGGGCCTTTCAAGCCTTCATAAAGGCGGGGTATTTAACATTCTAGGCCAAGAGTGAGTTTCAAATCACACACACACACACACACACACACACACACACACACGCTTTGGTAGCATTTATTGAGTCCATTAATTCCTACAATATATTTACCCAACATATGCTTCATGGCCAAGGGCAATGGAGATACAGCTCTAAGCAGGACCAAGATGTCTCCTTCCCTCATCTACTCACAGTCTGGTTGGAGAAGTGACTGTCATCTTCTCCTCAGAGATATCCTTTCTTCACTTGCCAGGGGGTGGGTGGGGTAAGGTGGAAATTAGGGGGACTTAGCTCACATTTACTTCTCTTACTAGAATACCCTGACCTTGTTTTCTTTGTCAAATTCCCACTTAGTCTTCTGGGATAAGATCAGATGCCAACTCCTTCCAAACTTCCTAGGTAATTAGGAATATTTTGTTAAGTACATCTTCAACCTCTTCTCCAAGTAACTACCAAACCACTCAGCACATATGGTGGCTCCTTGTAGGGAAGCAGTGTAGACTAGTTTTAAGAGGTTCAAACCTTTGTCCTATTACTGAAGTTGCCTTGGGTGGTTTACTTGTCTGCATTTCATTGTCTGAGTGAGTGTGGAGTATCATAAAGCCCATTCTGTCACTGGCATTATGGCAAGTGGTTTGTGCAGCATGACCTTAGTGTTAAGCACAAAAATACCCGGGTTGCAGAGAGTCAAAAATCCAAGTGACATAGATAGTTCTCTCCAAAGCTCATGGGATAGCGAATAGACAGAAAGTCTTACAAAACCCCTGCACTAGAGACCCAGCATGTGTTAGAACTTCACCATAGGGAGGATCTGGGAAGCAGGTGACAATTAATTCTGAATGGGTGGATCTGATTCTCTGCAAAGGTTCTTAGGAAGGATAGAATTTAAACTAGAGCTTGAAAAGCCCTTCAGGTAAACCCTGCAAGCAGGGGAGGAGGGGCAAGCGGTGCATTGGGCATTCCCAGAAGGAATAGCTGACCCTCAAAGGCCCTGGGTGAGGTCACTGTGGTGTGGCTGAAGGGTGGAATTTTAGATATGAGTAGGCCTGAGAGGAAGAGGGTGAGATTGAAGATGGGTTTATTAGCAGAGTTTATTGGAAAGATAGCATCGAGCCCAGTACAAAGGTTTGAACTTTTCCCTGAGGGTAGTAGGCAGCCCCTCGAGGCTTCTGACATGTAAGGATGGCTTGACTTTATCAGATCCCTGCCATCTAGTTGCTCAGTCTGGTCACAAAGAGAAACAGGTGAAGAGGGAAGTGCATAAGGAAGTCATGAGTGAGATTCTAGTAGCAGAAAGGAGGGGACAATTGAGGAGGATGATACAGTCACTCTATCAGTTCAGAGCAAGAGGGCTCACGTCACTTGCATACTGTCCAAGTAGGAACTGACTAAATATTTGTGGAGAGGATGGATGGATAAATGCAGGAGGCTTCAACACTAACCAGGAAATTATCCACTCACTTTTATTGGGGTGGAGAGGAGCTTACATACCATCAATTCTCTCACTTATATATAAGTGAAATGAGAGGTAGGACCAGGAAACTGACTGCTTTTGATCACATAGCTAGCAGGTGATAAATTTAGGGCATGAAACTAAATCTCTGGACTCCTAGGCTAGTGTTCTTTCCAGTATGTTATATGGTTATTTTCTTCAATTCTTAAAAAGAATTTCAGAGGAAATGGTATGCATGAATATCATATACCACTTGTAATTTATTTTTTTTTAATCTAAAAGCTACATTGGGAATTTCATTTCCGTTTCACTGATTAAAATAGGAATTCTGAAAGTCATGCATATAGATTGAGAAGTCCTCGGCTCTGGGGCCAAGTTCTTCCAGTGGCTCTTACCTTCTAGAATCCCATTTCCCCAGACACTTCTCTCTGGCCTACCCAGATCCACAACTTGCAGCTGAAGACTGTGGGGATCCTCTGGCAAGTTGTGAAGCAGAGGCCAGCATTGTTCTGGCCAAGCGACAGTTCTGAGGATAGCTCATCACTGTGCAAAGGTGGAACTGACTTAAGTCACCACATGGTAATCAATCAATTTCTAGAAGGCACAACTCTAAAGGGAGTGATTTCCTCAAATTACACCAAAACCAGTCCCACTTTGTGCATATTGAATTCCTACTGTGTGTGCCTCAACACACTAGTTCATATTGGAGGGGATGATAAAAAAATTTAAGTTAGAGGCCCTCCTTTAAAGAGTTTCTACCCTATTTGAGGAGAATCACATTTTAAAAATCACAATATAATTAATGGGAAATAACTAACTTTTTTTTTTCCTTGGGATCATTCAGGCATAAAACAACCACATGAGTGATCTGCAGCCTCACAAGTTTATCATTCTAAATTCCCATTTGGCTTCTGAGGGTTTCTGCAGTCCCTTAGCCTTCAGTCACCAATTTCTGATGACAAAGAGCACACTCTCACTTTTTCATCCTCCAGAGAAAGTCTTGCAGTGGACAATGAATCAGCATCAAATTTGAGGTTGCAAGGAGTCAGGGAGAGTGGCAGGAGAACAAAAAGAAGGGACCTTACTCAAGTGGAGAGAAGCTACCTGAAGCCTTCTTGCCTCTGCTCTCTCTCTTCTCCAATTCATCATCCACACTAACCCAGTTCCTAAAACTGGTAACAGGCCTCAATTTGAACAGTGTACTTTCTTAGTCACAATGATGAACATTTATTGAGCACTTGCTTGGTGCTAGTACACTTGCATTGCCTTATTGATTGGGTAGTGACAGCAGACCTGGAATCTTGATCCCAGTATTTTGCCGATATGTAGGTGTGTGCTATTAGACAACTAACGAATTCTCTCTTTGCCATTTCCTCACCTGTCATGTGATGAGGCAGTACCAGGGCTGGAGGGTGAGTGTGGAAGAGGAACCTCATGCAACTGCTGATTAGAGTATAAACCAGTAGAATCTTTTTAAAAAAGGAATGATGTGATTTCAAGTAAGATTTAAAATGTGCATTTAACAACTTAACCTCTATAGAGATAATGGAAAGAGTGTGTTAAGATATTTATGACAGCATCATTTGTAAAAGCAAACAAGTCCAATCATCATAAATGTCTATCAACAGGAAAGTAGTTGACAAGATATCTCGTCTATGGAATACCAGACTGCAAATGAGGTACAGAATTGGAAAATTTTTCCACAATACATTTTAAAATAAAAAAGTTTAATATGTATGTCATAATTTACTATAAATAGGTGTGTGATTCTAATGCACATATACATTGATAAATTTGATTTAACTTAGAAAAGTCTCTTGATTTGATAAATGCTAACAGACTGGAGGAGAAAACTTTCACTTCTCACTTCATCTAATTTGTAAAAAGAACTGGATAAGGGTGATTTTTACTTCTTAGTGCTTTAGAACTTTTCAACAGCAAATGAGCTAACATCCGCCTTCTCAGGACGATGGATCTGGCTGCACAGGAGGCGTTAGTCCTTCAAGGACCTACCACCACCCATGTGAGACTGAAGGTCAGGCTGAGGAGACGCAGCACAGAGATTCCGTCAGGACTGAGGAAGTCTGGGAGGGATGTGGGCAAGGACTGAAGATAGGAGAGAAGTCAGAGTAAAAGGACTGAGAAGCGGGGAGGCAGGAGGGTCTACACAAGGCAGACCAGTCGGGGGAAACATTCCTATTCAGGTTCTTATGGAGAAAAGGAATGACATGATTAGTTTGAGATGTCAACCTTATTATAATGTCCCCTTCCGCTGCACCCAGCCCCAGGCACCTGCAGGAAATTCTACTTCACACACATCCAATTACACACAAATGTTTATTTTTTCTCTAAATGTCAAAAGTTGTCAAGGTCATCCCCAAGTTCCCTTCTAACCAAAACCTTGGGTATCTCGGTCTACATGTGCCTGTCCTTATCTGGTCCCTATTTCCATTCCACCCACGTGCCTTGCAGGGCCTGCCCTGTCTGCTGCAGTTCATCTTTCAGGTGAGCCTAACTGTGCACTTTCACACCTGTTGGCTTTGGCTTTGACCTGTGCCTCTCTTTGCCTGAGCTCTCTCTGCTTTCCCTGGTGGATCCTACTCAGGCCATGTTCGAATGTTCCCTTCCCAGATATGTTGCTAACCTCAAAACAGAATCAGTCACTGTGGCTTCTGAGCTCTCGAAGTGCTTCTGTTAAGTTGGGGAGAGGAGGCTGCGTTGCCCTGGCTGTCCCCAGAGGGTACTGAATGTGTTCACTTCTTTCTGTATCCTCAGCCTTCAGCACAGTGCCCCACACATGGTAGATGCTCAAAAAATGTTGAGAAAATATTGAATGTGTGAATTCTAAAGCCAGCTTTAGCCTAGTTTTGGTTTCAAAGGCCTTCTTAGTGCTGACACCTTTCTCACTATCAAATGCATCTAGTCTAAGATGCTTCTCCAAAAGACTGTTGCTCCACCCACAAGTATGGCCCAGGATCATCCCACCAATTAGCTGTACTGGGCTGTGCTGGCTTCTAGAGGGTCCTCAGCCTGTTTAGTTTCCAATGGCCTGTTTTCCCAGGTCAGGGGGAGATTCCTAACTTGGTCCTGAGCTAGGCCTGGAAGAGAGGTAGTGGCCAGGCCAGTGGAGGTGATGTAGGCACAGGAAATGGGTTTTTCTTAAGGTAAGAGGCTGATCCTGGCCTGCAGCTGATGGCCCTTTAATAGCTTAATGACCATGTGAGAGTCCTTGGCCTGGCCTGGCCTGGCCTGGCCTGGCTGGGCACTGCACACAGGCAGCAGAGCCCCACCCAGGTTAATTGATCTGTTTCTGTCCTTTGACGGGCCCTGGGCAGGAGTCAGCACATTTTCCCCTGTGCACAGATCTTCCTTGTGCCAGGCTTACAAAAGAAAGTTTCCCGAGCTGAGCAGGCAGGCCAGCTCTGAGTGGCCCTGTGTCTTTCTCTCACTGCTTCTCTTTCCTCTCCAGATTTTTCTCTCGCCCCCACCCTAAGCTATGCTTTCTCTGGATGTCTGTGTTTTGCTCTTTTCTCATTTTAATCAACCTCTCTCCTTTCTCTCCCTCTTCCTCTGCACTCCCATAGCTATTTGTTCTCAATCTTTCTGTCTCTGCCTCTCTTAATCCTATGCCCTCATTCCACACCTTCCTCTCCTTCCTGTCCACAGGGTTTTCTGTCACTCCTCATCCCCTTGCCAGTTTCTCTTTTTACCAACATTCAAGAGCCCTCTCCTTTGCTTTCCTGCCTGCAATGTTGGACAGAAGTTTGATGGTTCTTTGTACATACTCCCACTTCTATCCTCCTCCAAGTGTCTGAGCAAAGAGGCTACAGTTTCCCATTCTTGTCAAAACTGTCTCAGGAACCACCCCTGGTGCCTGACTCTTGCCACTTTTCCCTCCCAGAGGCCAAGTTACCCATGCTGATGCACAGAGAACAGATCTAGGACCCTGGCCAAAGCCAGTGGGGGTTTGGCTCAGGTATGCCCTCGTGCTGAGACTGGCTCCCAAAGTTTATGAGTAGTCTTCTTGCCCTTTTCCCCATCTCCTAAGCCTGGGCAGGGTCACTGTCTGTACTTAGGCCATGCATGAGTGGTCATGAATAGTGCTATGAATTCATAGCCATGAAGACATGTCAGACAGGGCAAAAACAGATCTTCCCTTCTTTTGCAGGAAAGAGGGTACTGGGGACTGAACCTAGGGCCTTGCACATGCGAGGCAAATGCTCTGCCACAGAGCTACACCTCTAGCCCTGGCCCATTCTTTGCCCATCTTGCTTCCTCATAAAGAATGAAATGGAAGTCACTGCTAAACTTATCATGGCTCTCAGGGCTATGAGGGCACGACTGGATACTGATGAAGATTTTTCATCTATTCATTTATCCAGTAAACACACCTAAGCAGCATTAAGGCCTTAGTAACAAGGATATAAAGATGCTCCCAGCTGGGTGAGGTGGCCCATGCCTGTAATCCCAGCAGCTTGAGCGTCTGAGGCAGAAGGATGGAGAGTTCAAAATCAGGTTCAGCAAAAAGCCGGGTGCTCAGCAACTCACTGAGACCCTGTCTCTAAACAAAATACAAAATAGGACTGTGGATGTGACTCAGTGGTCGAGTGCCCCTGATTCAATCCCTAGTACTAAGAAAAAAAAACGTTCCCAGTTCCTGATGAGTTTACGTCTTAATAGAGGAGATGGATCTATAGGTAGGAAAATTAGAAAGTCTTGGGGTAATTGTGAAGGAAAGAATGAATGAAGTGTCAGGAATATATGCTGACTGTGGCCAGTGAGAAGATACCCAGAGAAGGAGATAATCGTGCTGAGTCTTAAGATTCTGTACAAACACACACCCCAACAGAGTGAGTATGTGTGTGTGTGTGTGTGTGTGTGTGTGTGTGTGTGTGTAGCTGTTAGAGGAACTGATGTCCATTATTAGGAAAAGCAGCAACAATAACAAATAATTTAGGGGAAAAGTATGAAAAGTGAGTGAAGTTCTAACAAAAACTAATGGTCAGGGACTTAAACCACTACACTGCTGCAAAACTCCACCGATTGCTTTATGTAAAGTGGACGTATTTTAATGAATCCCAAAGCCCCAATTCAAAATTAGACATTCTAAAGGCAGGAGAAGAAAGACACGGTGGAAAAAGGATTTAGAATCAAGAGGTTTGAATCATAGTTCTGCCTTTAACATGCCACTTTGAGCAAATCCCTTCCCGTTTAGCCCTCAGTTATATTCCAAGATCACATTAGCTCTCACTGTGCGTGTTTCTCAGAATGGCTGTGGTCTGGTAGGTTCTGTCATGTCACCGCCATCAAGACCTTCTGAGTTCTCCATGTCCATCCTGTGTTTCTAAAAGTCATGAAATTTGGGGAAAGGATGGAGTATATTTTTCACATATTTTATAAATGAGGAATAGAAAAATGTTCAGTCCTATACTATGCTTCTCCCCCAACATTCCCTCACCCCATTTTTCCAAGTCAGTGAATGGAAAGAGCAAATCAAAGACTTGAGTTATTTCTTCAAAATGGTTAAAAGAATATGACCCAATTCAATCCCTAACTTTAAGGATGGGAGAACTAAGATCCAGAAAGAGCAAGCAGCTTAGCCAAGTCTACATAGCAAATTACTGACACAGCTGGCACCCAGTCCTGTAAAGTCATCAGGCAGTGCTCTTTTCATGACATTATGCTTTCTCACATGTTTACCTACATTTCCACAATAGTTTGTCTCTCAATTCTAACATCTTATGCCAACAGTGAACTTAATCCTTGATTGAGATACAACATGTTCTAGAAAGGTGTCAAGGGCCACTTCAAAGTGTGCACTACAAGCTCATGAAATGACTATATTTGTCTGTATTCTGTTACTATAATAAAATGCCTAAGTCCAGGTTACTTTATAAACAAAAGAAGTTTATTTAGCTCATAGTCCTGGAGACTCAAGGGTGGAGTGCCAGCATCAGCTCAGCTCTGGTGAAAGCCTCCTGTGAGACAGAGAGATCTCATGGCCAGACAGGAAGCCAGAGAGATTTGGGGATCAGACTCAGGCTTTTATAATAGGTCACTCTCACAAGAACTAACTCAGGATCCCAAGAGAACAACCTCAATCCCTTCCAAGGGCAGTGCTTCCAGTGAACTAAGAACCTTCCACTTGCAGGTTCCAACCCCTGGACACTGCCACACTGAAGACCTCACCTCCAGAACAAGCAACCATTTAGGGGTAAGCCACATCCAAACCATGGCAACACCGCCCTTCTTCAGTGTGTGCTGCTGAGACTTTCCAACAGGAGGTGTCTCGTTATTAAATACCAACACGACCTCACACAGAGGCTAGAGGGGCAGCTTCTGTTGACAACCCTAGATGCAGCAAATTATCTTCTGACCCACGAAGAGGAAGGAATGAGACACAGTGATGGGGGAGGGAGGAGGAGAGGGAGCAAAGATGCCTGCTTGTTTGGCAAAGGACACACACCTTTTGATTTCAACCAGGACACTTGACATGCACAAAATCACAGTTCTCCCTCTTAACCTTCAGGAAAGAAAGCTCCTCCTTTAGTCATTGAAATTACATGACTAAGACCAGGAGCGGTGAGTGGACACTCATGATTATGAACTTTTATATAAGTAATAATTTCCCAGTGAGACTTGAACTCTCCTTATCTCTCTTCTATTTTTAAGCGCTAATTACTTCCGATTTTGTTTACGTAGGTGGGGCTAAAAAAGAACTTTTGCTTTATAACCATTGAACTTAATGCATCTGTTTTTGGACACTGGTGATTTATTTTTGCACACATGCTCCAAATTGGTGCTAATTACTTTAAAGGATTGGAGTTTCTATTCCAAGGGGGATGACGACAGAATGTCAATTTGCAGTCTCTGAGCATAATGTCCCAATTATCAATGCATTCCAGACCAGAATGGACTTGGCACCTTCTTGAAGGAATTTGGCTTCACTTTTATCAGTCAGTCCCTGGTTGTAGCTTCATTAAAACTTGCTTTCTAGTAACTTGTGGTGTGCCTATACATTTTTCTGTCTCCAAGGCCATTTAGTGTCCTACCCATATTCCAAATACCTACCTTTCAGTTTCTAGGTCAAATTCTTTTCCCTCAGAGACTTCTTTGATCTCTTTGGCTGAAGATAATTTTACTTCCCATGAAAGTTCCAGAACATTTTGCTGATTCCTTTCCCCAAAGAAATTACAACTTTCGTCAATGTATTATAATCACTTATTCACGTTATCACTTTTCTACACCTTGAGCCCCTTAGTGACAATACCTTATCTGAGTTATCTTTGTCCTTACTGCACCCTGAAACCTCTCCCAGTGCTGTGTGCATGATAAGTGCTTTATCCATTGATTTAATTGAGGATTTTCTCTAATATCCCACATGCTTCAGAAAGATTTTAAGGCTAAGTTTGAATAAATATTTACGGAATAAAGGAATTACTGTAGGCATACCTTGTTTTATTACACTTTGCTTTATTGTGCTCCTCAGATATTGCGTTGTTTACAGATTAGAGATTTGTGGCACCCTGCACTGAAAGTGTCTATCAGCACCCTGTGTCCAACAGTACCTGCTCACACTTTGTGCCTCTGTCACATTTTGGTGATTCTCTTCATATTTCAAACTCGTTCATTATTTTTATATATGTTATGGTGACCTGTGACCAGCTGTCTCTGATGATTCTATTGTAACTGTTTGCAGTGCCATAAACTGCATCCATAAAAGTGCAAACTTAATTGATAAATGTGTGTGTTCTAACCACAACAACTGGCTGTACCCCAACCTCTCTCCCTTCCTTGGGCCTCCCTTTTCCCTAAAACACAACAATAAATTGGGCCAGTTAATAGCCTTAAAATGGCTCCTAAGTGTTGAAGTGAAAGGGAAGAGTTGCATAGGTCTCACTTTAAATAAAAAACTACAAATGATTACGCTTAGGAGGAAGACCTGTCAAAGCCAAGATGGACTGAAAGTTGGGCTTCTTGTGCCAGTTAGGCAAGTTGTAAAGGCAAAGGAAAGTTTTTGAAGGAAATGAAAAGTGCCACTCCAGGGAACTCATGAATGACGACAATGTGAAACAGCCTGATTGCTGATTTGAAGAAAGTTTTCATGGTGTACACAGAAAATCAACAGCTACCACATTCCCTTAAGCCAAAGCCTAATCCAGAGCAAGGCCCTCACTCTCCTCAATTCTATGAAGGCTGACAGAGGTGAAAAGCTGTGGAAGAAAGTAGGTAGCTACAGAGGTTGGTTCATGAGGTTTAAGGAAAGGAATGGACTCCACAGCATAAAGGCGAAGGGCAAACAGCAAGTGCCAATGGGGAAGCCACAGCACATGACCCGGAAGCTGAGCTGAGAGAACTGAGGAAGGGGACTGCTAAAGCCCAGCCTTAGGCAGGACTTCCATAGCTAGAGAAGAAAAGTCAATGACGGGCTTTGAAACTTCAAAGGCTAACTCCTTTATTAGGGGCTAGAGCAGCTGGGGATGTGACATTAAAGCCAAGACTCTTTCACCATTTTGAAAATCCTAGAGCCCTTCCTCTGCCTGTGCTCTATAGATAGAACAATAAAGACTGGATGACAGGACCTTTGTTCACAATATGGTTTACTGACTTTGTGAAACCTCCTGTTGAGAACAGTTGCTCGGAAACAAAAAATAATAATAATAATAAAAGGGAATCCTTTCAAAATATGACTACTCATTGATAATTCACCTGGTTACTCAAGAGTTCTGATGGTGATGTACAAGGAGATTAATATTGTTTTCATGACTGCTAAGACAACATCCATTCTGTAGCCCAAGGAGTAATTTTGACTTTCAAGTCTTATTATTTAAGAAATGCATTTCATAAGACTACATAGCTACCAAAGCTATATGCGCCTCTGTTGCCTCTGGGTAAATAAATAGAAAAATTTCTAGAAAGGATTCACTATTCTTGGTTCCATTAAGAGCATTTGTGATTCATAGGAGGAGGTTAAAAAAAATAAACATTAACTGGAGTCTGGAAGAAGTCAGTTCCTATCTGTGTGGATGAATTTGAGGAATTTAAAACTTTGTGAAGGAACTAACTGCAAGTGTGGTGGAAATAGCAGGAGAATGAGAACTAGAGGAGGAGCTTGACGGTGTGACTGAATTACTGTGACCTCATAATAATAATGAAAACATTTTAACAGGCAAGGATTTGCTTCTTATGGATGAGCAGAGAAAATGGTGAAGATGATGTGAACATTGTTGAAATATAACAGTATCTAAGATATTATATAAATTTAGTTGAAACACAGTGGTAGAGTTTCAGAGAACTGACTAATTTTCAAGCAAGTTCTACTGTGGGTAAAATGTTATCAAACAACATCGCATGCTGCAGGGAAATCTTTTGTGAGAGAAGGAGTCACTTGATTTTGTCTTATTTTAAGAAATCGCCAGTCACTTCAACCTTGATGTTGCTCGGTGAGCAGCCATCAACATCAGGACAAGACCTTTCCCCACCAAAACAGTTATTACTTACAAGGGCGCAGATGATCATTAGCATTTTTTAGTAGTAAAGTATTTTTAACTAAGGCATGCATATTTTTAGACATAATGCTATTGCACACTTAATAGACTATAGTACAGTATAAATGTATTTTTATGTTCTGGGAAATCAAAAAAATTCATGTGACTTGCTTTATTACAATATTTATTTTATTTTAGTGGTCTGGAACCCAACCTGTAATATCTCTGTGGTATTACTGTACATCTATACACACACAAATGGATAACTAAAGTTTGTAATAAGCACATGAAGCATATCCAGATAATAAAAAGCTTAGCAGTCCTACTTAGGAAGAGAACAAACATTGTGCTGTAGGGAATGGTTGGGGACAATGACAAAGTATTTAAAACTCAACCACTACCACCAAACGAACCCAGATTTGTGATATAGTATTTGCTCAATACAGAAGCTTAAATCAAGACAACAAGTGAAAACCATCCTACCAGGTGGGAGGAGCAGTCAATGCCCACACAGAATGAATGTGTAGCACATAGTGACAAAGGACCACAGAGGGAGAAGAATAGACCGCTCCATTCTAATTTGTTTCTTTACCACTCACTTATTTATCCAACAAATCCTTATTGACAAGCTTCAAGATCAAATGCAATGCTTGTCCTGTCAATACAAAAGTAAAAATGTCCTAGGGTAGTTGCTTAGACTCAGGTCAGCCAACTGTGACCAGTAGGCCAAATCTTGTTCACCAGGTGTTATTGTAAATAAAGTTTTATTGGCACACAGTCATGTCATTCATTGACTATCATCTATGTCTGCTTTCTCTCTACAACTACAGACTTGAGTAGTTCTGACAGAGACTGTATGTCTTTGAAAGCCAAAATATTTACTGTCATCTGTCTCTACGGAAAAAGTCTGTTGACCTCAATTTAGGCCCTGATTTAAAAGTCACTGAACAAAATTGGAGACACTGGTGCCCTGTGGGATATGGATGGAGTTCCATGAGAAGACAACCCATTCTTGAAAAGGCAAGGAAGGCCCCTTTGACCAGGTCTGTGGGGGTAGATCATGTATTTTTTGCTTGCTGTTGTGTCACAAATATCTGTGAGGAATAGGTTCT
This sequence comes from Sciurus carolinensis, assembly GCF_902686445.1. Taxonomy (NCBI): domain Eukaryota; kingdom Metazoa; phylum Chordata; class Mammalia; order Rodentia; family Sciuridae; genus Sciurus; species Sciurus carolinensis. Next base: position 57,837,351 of record NC_062221.1, on the reverse strand, counting down.
CTGTACATATTTGTTGGATTACATATTTGTAGTATTTCTCAAGTGAGAGTGAAAAGGTCATTAGAGTAATCCAGGAGAAGTGTGGATGGATGAGGACAGCACTTGGCAATGATGCTGAGGTAGGACAGAGCCAGTGCCACCAAGCAGAAGCAGCTCATGGGAGGGTATATGGGTTTAGGAGCAGGGTTTAGGAGGAAGAAGGAGATAAGGCTGGAAGATAAGTAGGGAGTTAGGTCAGACAGTGTCACTAAGTCTCATTATGGAGTCAGGACTTTATTCTGAAGACTACAGAGAGACATTGTTAAATTTTAAGTAGGACAAATGCAAGTTCAGAATGTTGCTTCATAAATACCACTTGGACCGGCACAGAGGCTCAAGCCTGTAATCTCAGCTCCTGGGAAGGCTGAGGCAGGAGGATGGCAAGCTCAAGGCCAGTTTGGGCAACTTAGGAGACCAATATTAAAAGGGTTAGAGGTAAAGCTCAGTGATAGAGCAATTGCCTAGTATACACAAGGCACTGGGTTCAATGCCCAGTACCACCGAAAGAGAAGGAAAGGGAAAGGAGAAAGAAAGAGAGAGAGGAAGAAAGATGGATAGATAGGTAGATAGACCAACCAACCAACCACTTGGGCTGCTTGGTTGAAAAATCATTGTAAAGAAAGGTCAGCCTGGGGCAGGAGGCTTGGCTAAGAATTGTGACAGAAATCTAGGAGCCCACACTCAGGTAGTAGAATTGAGAATAGGGAGAAGTAGATTGATTTTAGAGATATTTAGAAAGTGGAGTTAATAAGACTCAGTGATCAAGCCTCACGGGATAGATGACAGAGTAAAGGAGGGTTAAAAATGACAAGGTTCCATCCTTGAGAAATTGGGTGGAAGTTAGGGTCCTTCACTGACACCAGGAACACAGGAATAAAAGGATAAGGAGAGGGGAAAATATTGAGGGCATGGAGAATTCAGGGTGGAGCTTAAATATGTGGATTTAAAACTCAGGTAAGTATCTTGTTGAAAGATCTAAAACTGGGAGTTACCAGAATCCAGAGAACCAAAGCATGCTTGGGAGGAGAGGAAGTGGAAAGAGGGGCAGGTGGTCTATGAAGGAAATAGGATAGGCTCCTAGGATACTTGCCAGAGGCAGATAGAGGTTGCATTTTTCTCTCCTTTCTTTTTCCCTCTTTCAAGTTACAAGAGATCTGATTATGCTTAAACACTAACTGGGAGCAAACAACAATTTTCTTTTAATAAATCCCCAAGAAAACTGGCTTCTGCAAAGGACTTCATAAGTTTTGTCTTTTTAGAAAAAGAATTTCAGTAACCCAAACTGTTCTCTTTTTCTGCTTGGTTTCCAAGAAGCTTAGAATCAAATTCAGTTCCCCCTAGATGACTGGTAGGATTTACTGCCACTTCCTTCACCTGCTTTCTGTTCTGTTTTATATCCACATCTTATTTTTAAATAATAATTACTGGGAGCAGTTTACAAGGACTCTCTTGTTCGATAGCTCACAGCATTCATCCTCCATCCAGTTGTGTGACAGATGTGACAGACAATGGTGAGTAAGACAATACAGTGGCTGCTCTAACAGTCTGGTGGCGGATACTGGCATTAGCTGAGACAGGAGGAGCCCAACATTTTAGAGCTACTCTACTAACCCTGGTCTCTGGATAGTATTTTTAAAAATGTAAGCAAGAAAGAAATCTCTAACTTGTTTTGGGCATTATGATTTGGGGTCTCTATTAGAAAAACTGAACCTGTATGCTAATAGATAGAGTCATCATCACACAACGGCAATCCGACCACTGATTTAACATCGTGCAGAACTCTGATACTTACAGGGCACAGCGAGCAAGTGAATTTGACATGATCTTGACCTCAGGGAGCCCAGACCAGGGCAAAAGATGACAAGTATACAAATCTATGATGCAAGGAAAGAGGTGCCGAGGGCTCTAAAGACATAGACTTAAAGGAGGGAATAGTTATTATGAGTGAGGTCATATTTGAACTCAACCTTCAAAGATGGCTAAAATTTTGACATGAAATGAGTAACAAAGCATTTCAGGCAGAGGGAATTCTGCTTTTCATTTAGATTTTAGATTCCATTCATTCTGAAAATGTGATCCTTTGGAAAGTCTCTAGGCCATTTTCCTTCTTGTATAATAGGACAAATTAATATTATGAAACTATGACAAAAATGTTTCAAATATTTAAGAGAATCAATTGTTTTCAAGTCACTGATCCCCCCATTTACAAAGAGGCCCTTGATTTGTTCATTTCAAAGCATTTTGGTGGATTAATTAAAGCATTCCTCTCAGTACTTCCCTAAGCAGTGTTTTGTGGGTTTATTTGGAATTCCTAAAAGTGCATGGACACCAAAACTGCATTTCTTTAAAAATAAATCTCTAATGCAATCTTTGCACGAATGCAAACAGGTCTCTCTTCCAATTAGTTTTCCGTAAGTTAAGAAATGGCGTCTTGTGTTTCTTGCTTGCTTGCTTCACAGTACCCAGTGCCCAGTGCCCAGCAGAGCAGACAGTGAGCATGGCAGATGCTCAGTAAATATATATTGGTTTGAACAAGAATAGAAGATTTTTAATTGTACATACATATGGGGTATGATGTGACATTCCAATGCATATATACAATGTTTAATGATCTGACCAGGGTAACTGGCATATCTATCACCTCCAACATTTGCCATTTCTTGGGTTTGGGAATATTAAAAACCATCCTCTCTTCTAGCTATTTTCAAATACGAAAATGTCAGCCATAGTTACTCTACTGTGCTATGGAACATTAGAAGCCATTCCTTCTGTCTAAACCACAGAATCACAGACTTTGAGACTGTGGGGGATGAGGCTGGGATTGGGGGACAGGATGGGCCTGCATGAAGGTGCCTGAGGCTGTGGAGAACAGTCAGGGAAGGTTGTGAATGAACCTTTGAGGTTTCCCCATCAGATCCTGGCAAGAGAGCCCCAACCTCCTCATCCCTTCATTTCATAGGTGAGAAGTGAAGGCTTGAAGGAAAATGGCCTTGGTGATGGTGACAAGGTCCCTCCCTGTATTCTAGAGCTGGCTCTCATTCTCCAGTGCCTTTCCAAGTGAGCCAGTCCTTGTTTTAATTTTTCTTAGAGTCAGGTTATAAATATGAATGAATCCTATGCCTCTTTTGACATTCAAATTCCTACTGTGCTCCTGCCTCAAAAACTAAATGCATGACAAAATATAAAGTAATGGGAACAAAGCCACCCTTTTGAAATTCCAAGACCTGAGAATACAAATCCTTTTTATGAAGGAACAAAGGCATTAAAGTCTGGAGGTTCTCCTGAGCCATCAGAACATCTGGGTCCACGTAGCTTCTCCCTCTTTCGGGAGCCAGTGGGTACAAGTCCAGAGTCCCAGTGGAAGAGCAGTCAGAGCAGAATTACAGTTCCCATGGACTGTGTGAGGCTGGAGGTGGGACAGAGAGGGAAAGGAAGGAAGCAAAATAGGGAGCCCAGGCGGGCATGGATGGGGGTCCATTCTCGTTATGTGCTAACTGGGTGGAGAAGACTGGGGTTCTTAATGCCAGCAGCTCTAAATGGTAGACTTCAACTCTCTAGTGTATATGAAATGAAGTTCATTTGTGAGAAAACTTTTTGACAAAGGAAGCAAAATGATGAACTGAGAATCAAGTTCTGGTCCTGAACTCAGTAATTTTCATGGAAATTGGACACATACCTCCCTTCTGGGCCTCAGTTTCTCCATCTACAAAGTGGAATCTCTTCCAAGTCTAGAAACCTGTGCTTCTTTCTGATGTTAAGATGGTAGTATTCGGGTTTCTGAGAGAATTTCAACCTTTCTGATTGTGATGTATTCTACCAGTCATTTCCATAGAGCCCTGGGGGTTGGTTCCTCTTCCGTTCTTGTTTCTTCAGCATTTAGGAATTGGATAAATTATTCAGCTCATACATGATTCAAATCACATAATAACTAAGAGTAGTGATATAGAACGTTACTTTATTTTCCACAGTTGAAAGAAAACATTGCCTAGATATTTGTCAAATGTGGTATTTATTTGTACTACCCTAGAGAGGTAGAAATGATCACGTAAGTTTAGAGTGTAAATTTTCTTGAACTTACTCTCTCAGAGTTCAGGGCTTTAAAAGTTATCCCTAAACTTAGCCCAGTTTATTTGAACTCAACCATATAGACTATTAGGGTTCAGACACAGTTTTAGTCCTTAACTTTGAAGAGCCTGTGGAACCATTTCTCTTCCCCTCCATCACACCCCATTTCCCCTCCAAATATATTCTCCCCATCGCAGCCACAGTCATTCTTTAAAAATGTGTAGATCATGTGACACCTCTGCTCATCACCCTTCAGTGACTCGTCAGTTCACTCAGACTCAGTCACAGTTCCATCCAGGCCCTGCCTGGCCCGACAGGTTCCCCTGCTGACATTTTGGACTTCATTTCACACTCTGTTCCAGCCACCCTTGTCTCCTTGCTATTCTCAGGATAAGCATACTCCCATGGCAAACCTTTCTCCAAATGATGCTCTCTCTGTCTGGAACATTCTTCTCCCAGATGGCCACAGGTGCACTCCATCTTCACATCTCTGTTCAAATATCACCTCTACCAAGGAGCACACCCTCAGTCCCTGTAGCTCTCCGTCTGCCTTCCCCTAATGTATTCTTATGCATAAAACATACACCCCATGTTATGTTCTCCAATAGTGTTTTTCCTTTGTTTCCTTCCTCTAAAATATAACTTCCATAAGCTCTGAGATTTAATCTCTTTTCTTCACTCAACTCTTCCACCTCTAGTGCTTAAAAGTGTATGTGGCAGAAAATAAGCACTCGAATACTTATTGAAGGAATATTCGCAGCGAGCTACTTTTTTCAAATGTTGATTTCTATGTAGGTCTATTTTTTTGTTCAATTAAAAAAGTTAACTGATAAAATTTTAAATATGATTATTGTACCTTTGTTAGGGTCTGTATATGCTCTCTGATGGGATAATTCTAATTAGGATAAAAATATTTTTTTCTCCAATGTAAACTCAATGACCATAAAAAAAAAAAAAAAAAAAAAAGTCAAAATACCCTCTGAAATCATCACCAAGCATGGCAAATTTCAAAGCATTCCTGAAGGGTCAGCAGAATGGTCAACTGGACAGTGTCTAAGAGACCTGGGGGCCCAGAAGTCCTGATTTGTCATTCCCCTCATGGGGTTATATCTAACAAGATGTAGAGCCCAAATGACCAAATTCTCCTGCTGAGTAAGTTACACAATTTCACAGGCAGAGGTGTTATGTAACCATGTCATCCAAAACGGTGACATATTCATGTGAAGATTTTTCTTTAGATTGCAAAGCCATCATACTATATTATCTTAATTTTATGAGTGTTGCATTATCAGATGGCTTGGGCTCAGGCAGGTAGCATTCCTGTTTAGCTGGCTGAGACATCAGGAGGTGTCAGATGTACATAAAGTAAAGCTCTGGGAACTGGGCCCAAAGCCTCAGTAGATTTCAAATCCATGTTCAATCACTCTGCACTGGTGAGGTTAAGCAAGCCACTTAACTTCCCCAGACCACAGTCTTCTCTTCTGCAAAATATGAGTCACAAACAATTCCTGCTTAACCACCTCGTGGCATAAAATAAGCAGTGTGAGAGTCTCAAAGCATAGAAGACCCTATGCAAATTGCTCAATAAGTAACTAAAAGCCATTATCCAGGTCCTTAGACTGATTCCTGAAAGGATTAGTGGTCTTGTCTGGCAGACAGTGTCACCTGAGTCTTCCCGTTGCCAAGAGAATGAAACCAAAGAAGGGAGAAATCCAGTCTTATGACATCCAATTTTAGAAGGTATTCTTGGGGATTTGTTCACTAATACAACCACACGTCAGCTGAGGACTTACTATGGTCAGAATATTGAATCTTAGATTTTGAGGAGAATAACCCTGAATGTTAGTCAGGTCTTGTTTTCAAAGTGCCCATAGAAGAGTGGGAAAGACTCACCACCACCACACACTGAACCTAACACAGCAGAGAGGGGGATGGGAAAAAGAAAGGGCAAGAGTCTAGAATGTGATCCAATCACATGGCCTCTGACAGTCTCTTCAGGTCTCTGGCCTGAGTCAAGACAGGATGCTACTTCAATCAGGGGTTTTATAAACTGTGAATTGTTATAACAGTGAGTTCCTTCTTCCATTTCTTCCCTGCATCTTCTCTTCTTCTGCCTCCTTCTCTTTATCCCCTCATGCTTTTTCTCTATTTTCTCTCTGCTTTGATGGGAGTTCTGCTATCACTGAAATATTTTCACCATTAAAGTGAGAGCACAATTGGAAATCTTGTGATCCAACACATTTTCTTATTGTATTACAGAATGATCAAGAGTTACTGGTAGAGCCAACTCTTGCCTGAATTAGATGACATTTTAATCCAGTTTGTTGTGCTACAAAGGATGTAGGATGGATTTGGGGGAATGACATTTATTTCCTAAGTTATGAATATAACTGAGGAAAAACACATCGTTTATATGTTGTTTAGATACAATATATAAAGTACCAAGTATTTCAAATTAATTTATAACCAAAATAGACACACTCACAATTCCATGTTCCTCGGCAAAGCTTGGTTCCCTGGAACTTGCAGCGCACTATCAAGACTTAAAGGAAACTAGAGATCAGATTCCCTGATGTCACTTCTTTTCAGATGATAAACTGAGGCTCAGAGAGGAGAGGGACATGACATCATGTCATGTGAACAATAACAAACAATAAATCAAGAACTCAGATCTCCTGATCCTTATATCATTCTTTTCCACACTCCACCGGCTAGTCCCCAGGTCCAATGGGCCAGATAGCCACAGACTCGTTATTTCCACAAGCTCTCCTTTCTCTTTATCTTGGTTTTTCCCCCTTTGGGCATCCACCCTCCCCGAACACACACACCACCTTTCTGAGTCACAGTTGCTGTCAGCCAAGTCTCTCCAGCCTCAGGGTCTTCAAAGCCAAAGCCAGACTTGTGTAGAGCCAGCATACCCAAGTGCCCAGTGCTCTCTATCCCTGCCCCCACTGGAAGGTCTGTCTCTCTTAATCTTCACAAAAATCAATGAGGTGTCACTGTTTTATCTTAAAGACTGGTCATCTTAAGCTCAGAGGACTGTGTTACTTGCCCCAGGTCACACAGTTAGAAAGCAGTAAGGCCAACATCTAAACCAGATCAGTCTAGTATCAGAACAGGTCATTGCCTTATTGCCCCTCAGCATAGAGATAGCCCTGACCTTGGGAAAGGAACCTGGTGGTTTAAATTAATTCCAAGGAGTAAATAACTTCTGGCTCTTCTACTGGGGGAGATGGCACAGTGATCCTAGACTCCTGAACATTTCTGTAACCTTAACCACCTTCTATAGGGTAAGAACTAGGGCAAGTCACTCTACTCCCCCTCAGATAAGATAAGAGGCAAAGCCTTCCTAACAGAGTTGTGAAAATTAAAGATTAGGACAGATAAGTTTGAGCATGAGCCAGGTTGTCCATGAAGGAGTGTGTAAATATCAGGTTTCAAGAAACGACTGGTGCTTTCCTTAATCCAAATGTTAATTATGATAGTTTACATTATTTTGTTGCACACACTGTTCTTTGGCTAAATGTGTAGTCTATATATAATAAATGCATGACTAATAAAATATTTTATTGAATTTTTATATCTGACCTCTTATCAAAAGAAAGTTGATTTCCAGCTTACAATGTCATCACACCATTCCTTTAACCTAGAAAAAAATCACTGTTACCATCTTAACAAACATTTATTGAGCACATGAGGGACTGGGATGAGTGTTCTATTGCTGGGTATCTATTTGATAGATGAAGAAACTCAAGCCCACAGTGCCTGAGTACCTTCACTACAACCATTTGATTGTTAAGTGAAAAGACCAGTTTTTAGAAGTATATATATGATGTATTTGATATTGCCTTATACCATCTCTGTCAAAATAAAACTTTCAAAATTTCTTGAGGGACTTGCAATCAAGATATTCAGTTGTTTTTAGTTAGACATTATGTTGCTGTTACTAAAATACAAATTGGAGGACAGAAGGTTTATTTGGGGTTCATGATTTCAAAAATTTCAGTCCATAGAAGGCCAACTCCATTGTTCTGGGCCCAAGATGAGAGAATCTTAGGGGACAGGGCCAGTGGAGGAAAGTTGATTCCCTCATGGCAGGGTCAGGAAGGGGAGAGAGAGTGAGAGAAAGAGGGACAGGAGGAGTCTCAGGGAAGATGCACCCTTCCAGGGCATGTTCCCAGTGAGCCCCTCCTCTGGCCACACCCCACCTTTCTACCCTTACCATTGAGACAGTCCATTCAAATGAGGATAAGCTAATGAAGTTACAGCTCTCACAATCCAATTACTTTACCTCTGAATATTCCTGCATTAACACAGGAGGAGTTGCGGGGGGCACCTCATATCCAGCACAAAAGAACCCAGGCAAAATGTTAAAACTTAAACAATGAGCTTGAACTTATGTGTGTATATGTGTGTGTGTGTGTGTGTGTAAGAGGAAGGGACTGGAGTGCAAGTAGGAATACATAAGCAAATCTAAGGTAAAGAACACCCCTGGAATGGATGACGGAAGGGAGCTCTGCCCTTCATAAAGACATACTTGCATGATTACTGTTATGGTTTGGATGTGAGGTGTCCCCCAAAAGCTCACATGTGAGACAGTGCAGGAAGGTTCAGAGGAGAAATGATTAGGTTGTGAAAGTCTTAACCCAATCAGTGAATTAATCCCTAATGGGATTAATTGAAGTGGTTGGGTGTGACTGGAGAAGGTGGGAATTGGGGCATGGCTTTTGGGTATATATTTTGTACCTGGAGAGTAGAGTATCTCTCTACTTCCCGCAGTCACACTCTTCTGCCATGATGTTCTGCCTCACCTCGAGCCCTAAGGAATGGAACCAGCCTTCTATGGACTAAGACTTCTGAAACCATGACTTCTCAAATAAGCTCTTCCTCTTCTACAGTTGTGCTGGTAAGATCACACGGCAAAAAAAGCTGACTAAAATAATTACTAATTGAATTATTTTACAAAAATGACTGATCACTTATTGTGTGCAAGGACAAATGTTCCAGATTGAGGCCATATAGAACACATAGTTGCAGAGCCTCCCTCTTGAACCTCACAAGCTGGATAAATTGTTAGACAAATATACTTAAAATATTTTGTGTAAATAATTTACACTGAAGTAAATTGCCCCTGGGGTGTGCTCAAAAGTTTTTTCTTATCCCAACTGCCCTTTTGTGTAACTACTTAAGGAAAGGAATAAAGAACATGCAATTTGGGGAAATATGAGAATAGGGTTTGGAGCAGAAGATGAGTTACTTAAAGTGATCAGAACTTTGGGACATAGGATACTTTTATCTTCAGTGGACCTTTGAGCTCTTCACAAAAAAATCCAATGTCCTAAAAGCTAAATAAAGCAAACTGGGCCTCTGATTCCCCAAGGTTCAGATTAAGAGCCCAACTCTTCTATGGAGGACAAGAGGAATAAGAGACTGGATTTCCATTATAAATAACCCCAGAGTTTAGTCAATAACAATTTCTTTTGAAGCTCTTTAAAAACCTGGGAAAAAGCCAGAAGAAAGGTACCCAGTAGGCCAAGTCAGGAGAGTAAGAAAATATCTACAGCTGATTTCATTTTGCATAGCACTTAACTGCTACAAAGGAGAGTGGCCAGTGGCAGCAGAAGCAACCCCAAGCTGAAGGGCCCTTTTTGAAAAGTCTCTTCTCTGGCACTCAGGCTACATGGCTTCAACATCCCTCTTGCAGAATGCTTGCATCCCCTGAACCCCAGAAAACAGAAAGACTCTTGGAATCAGAAACCATGAAATTCACATCTCAACCCATTCAAGTAATAGCAGTGACCACAGACAAGTCATTCAACCTTGCCATGTGAGTTTCTTCATTGGTAAAATGGACATCATCTCCAGCAGATCATCCTCTACTTAGTCACTCAAGTGATAGGTGTCAGTGCACACTGGGAAGTGATCAAGTTTCCCAAGCATGAAAGAACAGGTTACTTAAAATTGAAAAGTTCAGTGCTCATTCAGATGTTCCCAGTCTTCCACAGTTGAAAATAAAAATGAAGCTAGTGAGTGAAGCACATAAATCTACAGAAGGACCCCTGTTCCACATAGAATGGAACCAAAACTCCCTGCCTGGATTTTGAAGTATTACCCAAGATATAGTCAACCCCTTTCTCTAGGATTGTCTCACTCTATCCCCTTTATGTGTCTTGTATATCTGTCACATTAATTGCCCGGTGATTCAGGAGTCTAGAATATGGACTTGCTCTTTAATACCTCCATTTATTTGAGTCTAGAATATGGACTTGCTCTTTAATACCTCCATTTATTTGTTGAGCTATTTCCACTTCCTGGAATGCCTCTCCCCTGAGTGTCTATATGTTAAAACCTGCTCATATACAGCCTCCCCAGAAAGGGAGGCTTCCCTGATTTCCCCTGTTGCAGGTCAGCTCTATTAATTGGAGCCTCCTGGCATTTTTATTTGTATCTCATATTCTACATTTTTTTTTCTGGTGCTGGGATCAAACCCAGGGCCCCACCCATGTTAGGCAAATGCTCCCTCACTGAGCTACATCCCTAGCTCCTGTACCTCATTTTCTAATAATTTCTAATAATTGATTAGTAAATTATTTACTAATAATTTATTAGTAAAGAGCAAGATTATATCTGATTTCTCTTTGTTTCATTCACCAAGCAATGGATAATACTTACCAGCTAAAGGTTGACATTTAGTGAGCCCTTTACATGTGTGATCTCCTTGAATCCTCACAGCTAACTCAGGATATGGATGCTGGTATTTTCCTCACTTAGCAGCTGAAGAAACAGGGACTCAGAGAAGTCAAGAAAGTTGCCAAAGTTTGTAGCTATTAAGTGATAAAGTCAAATTGGGAACCAGGGATTTCCAGTCTAAATCCTTGACTCTTAAAATCCATGCCTTCATTTACTGCATGTGTTCAATGTAGGTAGTGCTCAATAAATATTTATTAACTGAATGAATGAACAAATGGATGAGTGAAGAAAGTGTGAGTCTTCAAGTATCAATGTTCATGCTCTATTCATAGAACCTCATGTCCCCTTCCAGGTAGTGGCCACTCAGTGAATATTTGCTGAGTTAATGACTGAAGAAACTGGTACTATCACAGATGTCTGGGAAACTGCTGAGTCCAGACAGCTCTCCAAAGGAAGTCATTCATTCACTCTTGCAACATTTATTAAGAGGTCGCTACGTACCAGACAGATGGTATAGGAATAAAAAAATAAATCAGTTATGAGTCCTGTTCTTTGGGGACTACATTTTTGGTAAGCTGAGACTTAACCAATGTTTTTCAAGTCTAGGAAGGAATAGTTGTTGTTGGCAGAGTAAAGATTATTCAAGCTCAGGGAACTACCAACAGAACAATCAGAGGTTGCATTAAGGTAAGCCAGATTCTGAGCATGAATAAGCTTCCCCTTAGAGAGGAAATGGTGCTGAAGATCATGAAGAATAGCTAGATGATTCACCCATCAAAATAGGAAGCTCTGTCTGGTAAAGAAGATGGTGGCAGTGAGGTGGCAGAAACCACAAAGATCCTGCTCAAATACTTACCACATAGTGGACGTCACTCTTGCTTAGGGCTGCTGTCTGTAGAAGGGGGACCTGTCTCCTGGCCAGGACTGAAGAGAGGCAGTGGAACATTGTGTTAGGATTCCCCAAGTCCTGGAGTCTCTGCCTCCCTCTGCACAAAGGCTTCCTTATGTAGCAGCTGTACAAACTTAGGCATTCCTAAAAGCAGAGACAACACCAGTTCCTCTTTCACTTGGTTGTTGTGAAAACCAAGGAGTCAATACCTGTAAAGTGCATAGAAGGTGCCCGGTTCATAGTAAACACTCGTTAAAATTAGCTACCTTTAACGTGCTTCTATGTATATCTGAACCAAAGTATCCCCAGTGAATTTTAGAAGAAAGACAAATTCTGAAGAGGATGCTAAAGTGAGTATGAAATAAAGGTATAAATCATGTGTCTTATAACAACTTTATTGACAAGATGACAGTTCTCCATCAGCCAGAGATTGGCTTCTCTGAACTGTCATATATAATTGTCCTCTGCAGCAGAACACCAGTGTGGACCATTATGTTCTATATTTATGAACTTTCACCCCAGACTGTGAGGACAGCAATAGACTTATTCTGCTAAATCACACGCTCACATTTTCTTTAACTTAACTAGACATCTTTGGAATGATCAGAACCCATGATCTATTTTCAACATATAAAACATTTCACTGACCTCAAAAACATATGTTTCCTTTATCAAGGCAAATACTGATTTAATCCATGTTCAAAACAGATTTAAAACATCAAAGGATGTTTATTTAAAGTGTATGCATTAAAGAAAAATAATTTGTATGTGAAGACTTTATAGGTAAATGTTGGATCTAGCTCCACCACCAAAAAAAAAAAAGAAAAAATTCTGATTTTAAATTCTGCAGGTAGTCTTCTAATATAAACATGTTTTAGCACAAACAATTTTCAAACTTGTGACTGGTGAATAAATATTTTCATAATATTATTTCTCTTTATTTATTTATGGTTTCATATCATACATTCCATCTTACCACCAGATCTAGGGTCTTAGTTTGCCTTATTTTCTATAAGATTCATTAAATATGAAGAACACACCAATAAATATAAGAGTTACTTCCTAAATTGATGAGATAACAAATGAATCGTCAAGAAATGCTTTTAAAGTCTCAAGTTTATTCCTTGCCAGCAACAGCCATATAAAATGTTTGGAGATTGTTGATGAATAGGGTATAGAGTGGGTTGAGATAGTATAGAGGAGGTGATGATGTAGCTTAATGGCAGAAGGCTTGCCTCACATGCCCTAGGTTCAGTCTCTGGTACTGGAGAGTGGGGTGGGGTGATGGTGAAGTGAGAAGTTTGTAGTGGTAAAAACAGCACAGGTTTTAGAGCCAGAAAGAGTGAGCTCCAAATCTCAGTTCTGCCACATTGGCTGTTTGTCTTCTGAGCCCGAGCACATTCACCTGGAAAACAATCATAACGACTCCACAACCTTACAGAATCATTAGAAAGATGAGGGCTAATAATATATAGGAAGTGTCTGGGACAAAGTAAATGTTCAGTAACTAGCAGTTCTAATAATGGAAATAATTTTGATATACTTGTATAGAGACACAATTAGGCAATGTTTGTGTATTATTTGTTGTATATCAATGTTTTAAAAGTCATTTAGCAATCCATACTTCATAAGGTTCTCACCTGGCTAGTCGAGAGACGGGCTCATTTCTCTATTCTATAAAACTTGCTGTAGTTTCTGCTCTAAAGCACATTAGCAAGACCATCACACCCTGCACACAGTCAACATCTTATCCTTGATAATTAAGATGAGAGCACTGCAGAAGTTGGGAGACAAGTTTTAGTTCTGGCTTCATCTCTAAAGGGCTCTGTGACCTTGAATCAACTATCTTCCTTTTCTGAACCTCAGTTTCCTAGTTTTAAGATGAGGAAATCAGATACCACTTCTTCTGAGAAACTCCCTGTTTCAAAACTATGCTAGAAACTTTATTCTATAATTTTCTGACTTACACTCAGGTTCATGACAACAGAGAAGAAACCCTCTACAAATTATTGAAGTTCTGGGAGATGCTGGCTCCCCATTTAATGTCCAAAAAGATGTGATACTGGCCTGATTTTCACATGATCCTTTAAAGACTAAAATCAAAGCAAGTCAGATCTATCTCCTTTCTCTATGACCAAGGAAGGCTTTTCACACCAGCCTTTATCATCATACCTAGATCTGACATTTGTAAATATTTCTCCTGTCCTGGCAAATTTGTAAATATTTCTCCAGTCTTGACCAAAGATTTGCATATGGGTTGGGACTGTAGTTATGGGTCCTATTTGCATCCACTGAAGTTACCAACCCCACATAGCCCCAAGTATGGTTGGTAAATACCATCTCGTGATGAATCCCTTCCTATTATTGATCCAGCAAAAAAGTCCAAATTTAAACTGTCCAATTTAAAAATATGGCCAACCATGGAATAGACCACATTGGAAGGTAGAAATTTCTCTGCTTAAACAATATCTGAGAAACTGAATGAATACTTTGGTAGGGGTGTTATGTTGGAGATTCAAATATGGAATAAACTCTACTTCCTTCTGAACCCAACAAGTTTATGGTTCTCTGGTGCTGTTCACTCTTCTTACCAGGCCAACACTAGGAGTGTTTTATACTTACATTTTCAGTGTTTAAGTTTTATATTTAGAACTTAAAAATCAAGTTGTCCAACCCTGTTGGGGAAGAGATTGAAACAACTCTGAATAAGGGCTAACTGAGTCTTCTGATACAAATGACACAAATATTTCAGGATTCTGAGCCATGAGGTTCTAGATAATGCAATATGATGACATAGAGATGGCAACATTGTGGAACAAAAAGTTTAGTAGAGGCAACTGACATGCCCAAACCTGAGCTTGGCATACAGGAGAGGGCAGGATCACCTTACTGGTATTTTCTGTGGTACCTGACAATTATCTGCATACTCTCTTCTCTCTGGATCCTCTGCGAATTCCTGCATCCTCCTTGGTTTGTGCCCAGCACAATGGCTGCAGCTCACTGGATTGTTCTATAGTGTAATCAAGTCCTCTTGGCATGTTGCCCGGCCCAATTCAGAAGTTTAAAGGTTGCACTTCCTTAAAATGCAGTATTTCCCAACAGAACCTGCATCAATCAGCGGATTAGTATAATTATTCCTGCACTGCTCAAGATTCAACGCTGGGTAATGATCTCTGTTTTTGTATTATACAAGAATGGTCTTTCTTTGGTCCAGCTGGGAATCAATGACTTGAAAAGGAGATGCGCAGGTGTACGTAAGAGGCAACAGGGAGAAGATTGTGTCAAATTGCCATAGGGGAACAAAAGGCAGTGTTTGCAGCATCTTTCTGTATCTGGTAAGGCTGTTGGTTCTCGGTTGAATTGTGGGTGTGGAGAATGACTCAGGGGTTAAAGAATGGCATGGTAAAGGAGCTACTAAAGAGTTTTCCTGCCCTGACTCTATGCCCCGCTGGTTTTCCTGATTCCTACCACTCAGCCTGGATTTGTGTTGTTTTGCTGGTCAGATGAAGGAGTAGCTCTGTCCAATTCTCGTAGGCATGCAGATGAATCCGTACATATCCAGAAGGGTTCAGAATTTCTACAGTACTCACCCTGGCTTCAGGCTGAACCCAAGATGGGGAAGAGAGGCCCATCCCTAGAAGGACTGTACCTGAAAGGCCAGGTCTATGCTTGTTAACACAGGGCAGGGTGCTCTAGTGTTCTCTCAGGAACCACGAATGGGTGGTAACATGAATAGTCAGGGAGCAGGGCTAATGTTTCTGCTCCTGCCTGCTCCTGTCCGAAGTTGCTGTGACTTTCTCTGTTTAAAGAAACTATTTGACTGTAAACTAAAGAAAGTCTTATTAGCTATCATCCTTCCAAAGACTACAACTTTCTCTCTCTCTCTCTCTCTCTTCCTCTCTCTCTTTCTTCCCTCTTTCCTGTTCCTCTCTCCTGTTCCTTTCTTTTGGTTGCTTAGGCTGTTATACATGTTCAAGCAGGGGACTTGAATGGTTACCAGAGAAACCCAAACATACTTTCTTTGGATCAGTTGGTGAAAAAAGAGAAGTGATACCAACTATTGGTTGAGTGATGACATCAAAGACAATCCTGCACTCTGTTCCCTACAGCGTGGCTGGGACTTTCTGTTCCAAGAGGAGGATTCGATAACGGAGCTTTCCAGGAAAAGAATGGCTTTTTTTATTTATTTATTTTCCCCCTCTCCCGCCTTTATTACCCAGGCCATTCAGAAATATAAGCATTGGATACCTAGAGACAATTTTATTTGGGGGAGAAGCCTAATGTCATTGAGAACTAATATTAGAATTATAGTCACTAAAACAGTGATATTAGGATGTTTTTGTATTCACTCTAGTGACCTCCAAATAATACATTGGGATTTGAAAACAAGAATGAATATTACCCCAGTTTTTTGTGGAGGAAACTGGAGCCAGAAAGCAGAATGTCCTGTACAGGGTCTTACAACTGACCAATGAAAGCATCAAAATATAGTCTTACCTTTCCTGACTCAACTTGTTTTTATCTATATCTTGTTGCCTCTTCCAATGCAATAATCTTTAGTTGTCTTAAAAGCTTCTAGATTTGGGACCATGGAGTGACTACAAAGCCTAAGAAAAAAATAGTGTGTTGAAAAGGTCATATTTTCATCCTCCTGTAGACTGCTTTGAAAATTTACTGGCCCATAATTATTGGACTAATGCCCATAGTAAAATTCTGTATATCAAAACCATGCACTTTTTGATATTTCTTGGCTCATTACTTGTCTTAACTGAGTGGCCAGTGATGTGTAAGCTTGACTGGTTACAAGGTTTTCTGGAAGCAATGACCAATTCTGAGGTTTCTGTTGAGATCCAGGGAGCAACTTTAGGCAAGCATATCTCTGTTACCAGTGAGAGTGACAAGAGATAGCCCAGCCTGCCCAACTGACTGACACCGTCTACAGTTTGAATGTTAGACTATTAAAAGAGTAGACCTGGATCATCTCTGGAGTCCTGGGAAGAGAAATGATGGTTGGTGATCAGAATGCTGCTGTGGGCACTCCAGGATCTTAAAGTAAACAAATCAGTTTAGAGAGCCTGCCTGTGAGAGACGTTTCCCAGTTGCTACTGAATAAAACTGAGATAAATGGCTACTTCTCTTCTCTCTTGATCATTATTTGAATCTTAAAATCAACCATCAGTGTGACCTTAGAGAAAGAAGGTGTGGTGTGGGCTTTCTCCAGTGGGAGTGCCAAGTCCCAGGTTCTGTCCAGTTTCTGTGTGGTCTTGGTAGGTGACCTGCGTTCGTGAGCATTCAAATCCCCACTTATCAAATGAGTTGAACTACAGAGCCTT
The DNA here is from genome assembly GCF_902686445.1 of Sciurus carolinensis. Lineage (NCBI taxonomy): Eukaryota > Metazoa > Chordata > Mammalia > Rodentia > Sciuridae > Sciurus > Sciurus carolinensis. The sequence continues at coordinate 57,820,335 of NC_062221.1, read as the reverse complement.
TGACATTTCCGGGTCTGATATTCTTCAATTTCATTTAACTTATCTCTTTCCCATAATTAACTTTATAATTGTAATGCCTTTAATACATTATCTTGAGTTTTTTAGAGTAAAGAAATACTAGGAATAAGTATGAAATAAGGGAACAATAAATATTAACAAATAATTTCTGGTTTAAATACCTGTTTAATGTACAAAATTAGAAAACAAGAAAATGAAAGTCAAAATAAAACCTCTTACTATCTTATCATTCCGAGATGTTCATTAAGAACATTTTGGTGAGTTTCATTCTGATATTATATATGTATGTGTATGTGTGTGTTTGTACACATATATAAGCACACACACACATATATACACACACATATAAATGTATATTATGTTTATTAATTGTTTTTGTTGGTTTCTCAAAGGACTTACTATATACATTTGATTTTATATCAGTTGTGTAAGATCTAATTCCTCTAAGTCCCTAATTCCATATCACTTGTGGTCCTGCTTTTCTAATTGAAATCCTGGTACAGAGTATTGCTGAATATCTAGACCTATCAGGCTAGGCCTGAGTTTTGATATTGGCCTCTTCACTTTTCCTCCAGGAAAGGGTTTTGAAACATCAGACAGTGTGTTCCAAAACAACTCCAGAGTTTTAAAAAACTTCATCCCTTTACTACAATATTTAATATTTATTGAACACGTACTATACATGTCAGACATCATGCTAAGTGATTTACATGTTTAATATTACTTAATCCTAACTTCCTCAGGGTAAGAAGTATATCCTTGCTCCCACTGTGGATGAGGAACCTGGGGTTTAGTTGAGCCCAGGAAGTTACTTGAGCCAAAGTCACTAGCTAATAAATGGCAAAATCATGATTCAAACACAGGTAGTTTGGTTCCAGAGTTCACACTGGATTCAATGTTAAGTTGCTCACTAACCTACCAGGCTGAAGAGGCCTATGCTGTTGGTTAGAGGGCAGGGTCTTGGGGTGGTCACTTGCACTGTGGAATTATGTAAGAGTATGTAAGCTTGTGAGTTCCCCTAGGGAGGTAGGAGGTGTGCACAAATTTTAAAGTCAAACAGGCCTGGGCTCCCATGCTAGCCATGTGACCCTGGACATGTCACTTTCTTGTCTGAGCACCAAAGCTTTCATCTGAAAGATGGGGGGAATAATCCTATGAGCCGTACTGATAAGGACTGTGGTAAGGAATGGGAATGGTATCAGTGGAAGCATTTGGCACATTTCCAGGCATGTGGCAAATGCTCTCTCATAGATTACTTGATTCCGAATCTAATCAGAAAAAATTTCCAAGTTGAGATCTTGTTTTTAGCCTTGGATGAAAGACACACATTATGTGATTGTAAATGAGCTACTTTGGCCTTTGGAGGCCCAGGCCCTCATCTTTTCCAGGAGGCGATTGAATTAGATAATCTCTGCTAGTCTCTCTAGGATTCTAGGTCTTCAATTGGCCTTAAGAGGAAGAAACATGGCAGATGGTTTCTTTCTTCTCAGATTCATCTGAAAGAAGGCTGAGTCTTCAGAAAATAGTGTGTTTCTCCCTTGGACCTTCTACCTTGTAGAGATCTTGACAAGAGCCAAGAACTTGGAACTTTCTGAAGTATTTGAGTTCTGACAAAAGTCACAAATATTTCTTGGAAGGAGTGAGGTTGTGTCTTTGCCTCCCAGGATACTGTTGCTTTTGTTAACCCTTCAAGGAAAGGAGGGGTCACAGCTACATTGATTTCCCAATGATACAGAAAACAACTCCTTTGCTTCACTCCAAAGAACACAGTGGGAACATGACAAACCTGGATGATTTCTTGAGTTCCTTACCCTCTATCATTTTATAATTCAGCCGTAGATGACAAGTTAATTGGGCTTGAATGAAGGACTCCCAGAAACTGAGCACTGTGGAGAGCAGAGAAGGGACATGATTCCCACTCCATAGAGACCTCCCTCTAGTCTGCTTCTATAACAGAAATGTAAAACAATATTGAAGAGGGGTTGCAAGTTTCCACAGGATTTCCCAGACAGCATAATGGAGGGTTTCTCCTATCTCCATGGCCACTCCTCATTCCTTCTGACTGGTGCTTCCTCCTCTCCCAAACCTCTAGCAAGGGAATCTAGGGCTCAGTCATTGGGACTTTTCTTGTTCTGTACTCACTCCCTTGGGGATCTTACTTAGTGTCACAGTTTTAATAAAGTCTTATGCCCAACTCCTAAATTTCTATCTCCAACTCAGAATTCTCTCATGAAATATGTACATCCAAATTGGAGTTCTTGATATGCCCCTCATTCTTTCAAATCCACCCTACTTGCAGTCTTTCCTTTCTTAGTAAATAGTACTTGCATTTGTTACTATTTGCTCAGGTTCAAGAAGTTGGAGTTGTACTTGACTCCTACTTCTCTACAACCTGTGTCCAAACTACCAGTAATAATTTTAGCTCCTCCTTGTAAATCTATACAGAAATTAAGTAACCTTCATCATTTCCTAATCCAAGTCCTCATCATCTCTTTCCAGAATTATTATAATAGCTTCCTCAATGACCTCTTGCTCATCTCAATGCAACAGCCAAAAGGATTCTACTAAAACAAAATTTAGATACTGGACCAACCCTCAGTGACTTTTCATCTCATGCAAAATAATAGAAAGCTCTTCCAGTGCCCTACAGAGTATATATAATGAGGTCCTCTCTGTCCTCACCTCCCACTATTTTGCTCTCCTCACTGGTTCAACCATGGCAGCCTCTTTCCTCCTCCTCAAACACGCCAGGCATGCTCTGGCTCAGGGCCTGAGCACTTGTAGTTCCCTCTGCCTGAAGCTCTTACCACAGATGTCCAAATAGTTTTCTTCTCCATCTCTTTTCAGTCTTAAATCAAATGTCATCTGCTCAGTGAGGACTTTCTTAACCATTCTATCTTGAATTACTTTTCCCCTCACATATGCCTCATCCCTCTTTCTTGTTTTTTTTTTATTTCTTTTTCAGCATTTATTACCAATAAGAATATCATGCATATTTACTATGGATTTTATTCCTATTTATCTCTGCTTGAGGACAACTCCACAAGAGCAATGGAGCACAATATCAGTCATTTAGTAATTATTGATTACAGAAACAGATGAGTAGTTGACCAGAGGTTTCATGGGGAAGCTATACTCTAAACCACAGAGAGGATCTGGACAAACTTAGAGACTAAAAAGGGAGTGCTCAAGAGAGTGGGTCACTGACCTACAGGCCAAGGTGGGGCCCAGTGGAGATGGTAGGGCTGGATGCATTGACCCATTCTCCATCAGAATTCACCTTCCTAATTTTATTTCTACCAGAAAACCATTGTCTGTTATCCAGTATTTGACAAAAACCCCAAGGTTGTTGATAGAATAGGAAGCTGAGGGTTGGAACTCAGAGTCGTACACCTGAATGTATAATTGTGACCTGGATAAGCCACTTAACCTCTCTAACCCTCGCTTGCTTATCTATCAAGGAAGGATAAGGGCACTGGCTTGTGATTCTCATGGGGCTGCTGTGAGGATCAAGTGAGGTAACAAATGGAAAGTGCTTCACTTTCCAAGAGTGGGATGACTGTAGTGGAGATTAGTAAATTGCACGAGTATATGGATGAAATAATTATTCAGACTCATGTATCTACTTCCAAGGTAAGGGAAGGAGGTAAAGGAGTCCCACATCAGTGACTAATTAAAAAACCCTATGTCTGGTGTCTGAATATGGGAGTGACATAGGAGGAGGGACTGGAAGATGTACCTTATGGGGGACATGGCTACGGTCAGAAAGATGTGCTGTTTATTTCTTGTGCACCAGGTTTTAGAGATTATTTCTTTTCCTTTTATATTTACAAGTTAGATAGCTATTTTCCTTTCTTTAATGATAAGAAGAACCAGGTTGAGAGAGGGTAACTTGTCCACAGTCACACTGCTATATGGCATCAGAGTCAAAGGACTATCTTCATCTCAAGATCCTGTGTTCTTTCCATAAACTTCCTTTCAGAGACTTTGGTGCAAATAATTAACAGCAACAGTGCTACCTAAATGGCATGAATTTGGGTGAGTGAATAATATGCAGGTCTAAAGTAGGGGCACAGGCTGGTAACTGAGCTATTAGGTGTAATTCTAAAAGTGAAAAGGAAGGTCAGCTAATGCACACCTATGAATCTAGACCACTGCCTTGCACTAGGAATATTTTCTTTCTTCATGCATAACAATTGAGAAGAAACCAGGATTTTGATCTACATTTTCAGTAAGAGTTTAAGAATAATATATCTGAGAGTGATGTCTTCTGGTCTTTCTAAGCATCTGATTTTTTTTTTTTTCCTTAAAGCAGTGATATAAAAAAATGATGTCTTTTTTTTTTCTTTAGAATTAGCAATCCAAATCTATATTTTAACTTGCTGATCATATTTTGCAGTCACTCACCAGGTGTCTGTCACACAATAAAGCTTACTTAATAAATGTTCACTAAATATATGCATATATCTACATGTATATTTCTACCATGCATGGTGCTGGTATGGTTTGGCAAATATTTAAGTTCATTTGACTGATTGACAGATACACACAAGGATGCATAAACTGAACCCATATATCAGAGAAATAACCCCCAAATAGCCAGTAACTGTGTATTGGACACTGACAGAGTACCGACTTTCAAAATTTATAAACCAGAAAATTATAGAACACCTACTGGGTGTTAGGAGAAGGAAGTGGGAGGCGTATTTCCTGGCAGTGACCTCAGAATCCCACAAGAAACATATAGCAACAATTTTAAATAAGTGATTTTTTCTCTTTAAAACCACCTGGACAATTTTTCCTTTGGCGTGATTTACCAGTTACAGTGTTAGGGGTGAAAGAGGACTGGGTCATCAGGTACAGGTAGCCATTTTAGATTACGAAATCGTGAAGGGTTTCACAGTGATTCATAGGCAGACTCTAAAAACAAAAATTAGCAAAAACATTCCCTCCATGGTCACTATGGTTTTCAGTAAGAGCTATGGAAATCCTAAGAAAAAAGAGGCAGAAAACTTGGCGATATGGTTCAGAATCAAGAGCATGGGTTTTGGATTTAGCTCAACCTTAGTTTGAACTCCCCTCACCTATTTATGGGCCCTTTGGAAGCTCTGGCTCCTGACTTATAAAATGAAGATATGTCCCTCCTTTGTATCCTGTCAGAATAAATGAGATTATGTTATAAAGGCTGTAACATCCTGAATAACTTGGAAGTACTCTTGGGGAAGGAATGTAGCACTGCTGCTCCTCAGTCTCCTCACCCATCATACCCAGGTGTTAGACCAGATAAAGCTTTCATCAGACGAGATTGTCTAGTCTTATTTTTCACCAAAAGATTGGCATAGCTGAGTAGTACACAAAACAGTCTGTTTACAGGCCATCTGCTGTGCTTTACTACATTTAATCCTCAAACGGCTACCTGCAAGGTAACTGTTGCTTTCCCATTTTACAAATGAGCAAACCAAGGTAAGAGGCATGCATAGAAAGAAGTAATCCCACACCTCTAGTTTGGCGACTAGCATGCAAGGAAGACTCTTCTGGAAGGTTTGACAACAGCATTCGAGAACAAGGTCCTTCATTCTACCCCTGGCCTTGAAAATCAAGTGAAAACTTCCCAATGTTCAATCAATCCATTCTCCCTCCTATTGCACTAAAAGCTTTAGTTATCTTATCTTTCTTTTTTGTTGTCTCTTAAATGTTGCCATTCTGGGCCGAGGTCAGACCTCTCCTAAGAGCCCTAATGAAATCTGGAAGACAACAGGACTGAACACAGAGTCTTCCAAACCTGGTTCCCAGACAGAACGTGCACAAACAAAGCCCATGCTTGGGGATTCAGCCCTTGCTCTCCAGGCTGTGGGGCTGGCTATGAATGTTTATCCGGTTTTTAACTTGATCACAGTTTTTTAGTATTTGACATACTTGCCCTGGGATCCATGAGAAAGCAGTCCCTTTCTCTAGACCCTGATTTATAGTCCCCCTACAGGGCTGAGAAGTGTGCCTGACATGAGGGGTACCCATTGACCTGGACATGGTGCTGCCCCAGGGTGATCAAGATTGCATTTAGTATTTTAACAGTTGCCCTGAACTGCAGACCAACCTTACTCCTAACCGTCCCATATCAATTCACAAAGCCCAGTTTCAACTAATTCCTAATAATGCAATTAAATTTTTGGAAACTGAAGCCAGGTTTCATATTTAAATGTTGACTTTCACATACAAGAAAGACTGGCCAAATACAGGAGTGACTGGAAGATTTTGGCAAAGATACTAATTGGGATTTTTCCATTCTCAGAGAAGCTGCATGTGTTAGTACAGGAGTGATACTTCATTTCCAGGGTTCCTAGGGACTAAAGAGTAGGCAAAGCATGAAACTGAAAACTAACATGCTTCCTAGGGAATCAGTAGAATTCTCAAAAAAAAAAAAAAAAAAGTCAGCTAGAGGCAGAACTGAACCATTTCCTCTTTTTGAAATGCAAATACCACCTACCTCTCAGGGTTATGATGGAAGTAGGATACATATGAAGAAAGAGGCTAGCACAGGGCTTTGCCCAGAGTAGTGGGCAAGGAATGCATTTAGTTATCAGCACTAGGGTACAGGAAAAGGTACTCGTAGAGTTAAACCAAGTCAGTGAAACAACCTTGCTTCACAGAGAAATACTCCAGTGCTTTCCCCATTCTGGACACACACACACACACACACACACACACACACATCAAGCAGTATTAAGTATGTGCCTAACCTCTGTGCCATTGTCTCTGCTCTGCTTTTGTCTGAAGTGCGCTTCCTCCCACACTCCCTCTTTACCCTGCTTGTTGAAGTTCTTTTCTTCATTCCCAAGGCTGTAGAGCACCAAGCCTTAGAGCAAAGACTTTATTAGATTGCTAGAATTCAAATCTCAGCTCTGCTTCAAGTTGTTTGGACCTTGGGTAAGCTACTTAACCTTTCTGTTCTTCAGTTTCCAGTCCATAGAGCAGGAATAACACCACCACCCATTTTTAAGATTGTTGTGATGATTAAATAAATTAACAAGTATAAAGGACTTATAACAGTGCATCCTAGGAACTATATAAAAGATTAGCTCTCATTATTTCAAAGGTACGTATATTGTTTTGATGACTATTGTTTTAAGGATATCTTATTTTACATTATTTTGTTATTATGTTCAAATCCCACATCTTTCAGAAACTTCTTCAGATCTATTAGTCCAAAAAAATCACATTCTCAAATTCAACTTAAATATATTGGCTGTAGCTCAGAGACAGCCCTGGCCATGGCTTGTGTGCTTGTTAATGTCTCCCTACTGCACCAGCCTTGGAGTGCTGAGGGACAGAGGCTTGCTCTTTAATTTCTATAGACATGATCACTGCACAGTAAATGTGTGTCGAATTAAATGGAAGGTATGTAAATGTATAGTCATAAATAAACCTGCCAATTTTTGACAGTAATTAATCATACCCTCTATTCATAACAATATTGTAAAGACTGAACAAAAGAATAATCTCTTGTACTGTACTTGATACATAGTATGTGCTCAGCAAATGTATTTATTTGAAAATGGAAGAATAAAGACGCATAAAATGCAGTAAAGTTCTTAGTCTATTGAACTCTCTCATTCAAGACCGATATGTATAAGATAGTTAGGTTACTTATCTTAGGGGCAGTTAATCTTAGATTAATATACCAAGGAGAAGAACAAAAAAGCTTCCCATCTCCAGGATCTCACATTCAAGAGAAAAGACTGTCCAATTGCTAAATAAGTATAAGAGGATTTGAATCCTAAGCTGAGTCATACGGAGCTATGTGGGAATGTATCTCTAGCAGCTCAATGATCATTCTAAGATTCAGACCTCTTTGATATCACATCATCCAGGTATATTCCAAGTAACTGAAGGAAGCAGGGAACTAGTTACTTATGAGAATGTGGTGGTTCACAGAAATCAAAAGGGGGAGAAGTCATGAATGACATCTACAGAATTACATCTGATACAAGGGGCTGTATCAGCCAACCCTGTTGGTGTCAAATGTTGAAAATATGCTGTGAAATGAAAAAAATCTCTGGTCCAAGAGAAGGGGACACACTTCCTCCAGGGACTTCGATTCTTTAGTTTTCAGTTTGGTTATAAATTGAGAAATGAGTTTGAACTTGAGTATTTCTAAAGACCATTCAACCTTGGCTATTTTTTTTAATGCTAGTCTGATCCAAAAATTAATTCTTTCTCTTGCTTTGAAACACTGTCTCTATTTTGATGAATCCCAAATTTTTATCTCCAAACTGACATCACTTTTTTGAATTCAGGTCTTGAATATCCTATTGTCTATATGGACATCTTCTTCTGAGATATCTCAAATATACCATGTTCGAAACTGATGTGTGTTGACTGCCCCTCTCCAGAAGATTGTCTTTTGCCCTGTTTCTAACTTGGTAAGTGGAAACATGTCCATCTAGCTGCCCAACCCAGGAACTTGGAATTCATTCTTGATACCTCACTCTCATTTTCCACCATTCCTGCTCAATCTGATCTATTGTTAGAGCCTGTCAGTTTTAAATTCGAAGCATGTCTCAAATCTTTCTACATCTCAGTGCCTATTCTGCCACTTTCCAAGCTTCTTCATCTCTCACCAGGGTTCATATAATAGCCTCATAAACCATCTTCCCTTGCCCTTTTCTTCCATGCAATAGCTAGGATGGTTTCCTTAAAACATAAATTGTGTCTTGTCACCACCCTGGCAAAAAACCTTAAATGACTTCTTGATGCACTCAGAATAAAGTGTAAACTCCTGACCATGGTGGTCTATGAAGACCTATGATCTAGCTCTTGATTCTTCCCATAACTTCATGCTCTACCATGTTGGCCTCCTTCCAGTCTCTGAACATTTTAGTTTGACTCACTTAAATGTTTTGACCTTTCTTCTCTTTGTATGGTATATTTTCCCCCCTCATTCTGGGCCTGGCTAACCCATCCTCCTCTTTAAATCTCAGCTGAAAGTTTCCTTCTCCTGATCAATTATGCTCTTCTCCAGTTTCATAGCAACTTTCTTATGGCCTATATCTTGGTTATCATAATTTATGATAGAAAATACATCTGATGATTTACTTGTGTAATTCTTCTCTGCTGATCTAGGCTGCAAGCACCTTTAGGAATGGCTCTGTATTGTCCTTTGTAATGCAAAATCTAGTACAGAGTTTAGCACATTGTAAGTGCTCAATTCATAATTGGTAGTTAAGTTTATATCTTTTGTGGTTGTCTATTAGTAAGGCCTAAGAATACGAGCATGTGTTTATTTCAGGCTGAAAAGTCACAACCAAATGGGTGATAAAATAAAGAAATATAGCTGAATGTGTCCTGTTTCTCCACATATTTCAGTTCTAAACACTTAGAAGCTTAACAGCACTCCTCTATTCTCTTAGCAAACCTCCCTGGTTTTCAGAGTTGAGAAGGAAAGTATGTTGATATGATATTTCTTGTGTTTTGCTCCCCCCAGATATATTTAGCTTTGTGCAGGAAAGTGGCTTCCATAGCTAAAGATGGGAGAGAAGTGTTGGGAATAGAATGAGGGGAAAGGAAAAAAAACAAAAACAAAAAAAAAAAAGAAAAAAACAAAGGAACCACATAAGGAGGTGGCTGTCTTTGCTCAGGGTAGGCATCATCCAGGATTCCCGGTTTGTCCCAGTTCACTCACTTTGAAGTTTCTTCAAGATTTCAGTGTTTATGCAATATACACCAGTAATTCTCTCCCTCCCACCTCTAGGAATTGAAAAATAAAAGCGTTATTGAGCATGGGCTTGGTGCTAGCAAAACCTTGGTGCTACAAATTCTAGGAGTTCTCATGTCCCTGAAAGCCACCACCCCAGGCCCTTTGGAGATTGTTGTGACTTATTTTTCTTGAGTCCACTGAATTTTTTTCCCATTTCTTAGCTATTGTTATAAACAATAGAAAGTAGGAAATGGGCTTTTGAGATGGTTTTCTTTTTTAACCTTAATAAATGTCTTAAAAGTTTTATAAATAGCCACCATGTTCATCCAAGAAAATAGACCTGATAAACTTGTATTTTGCTTATACCTTTTTCTAGGACCAAAATTAGCACAAATGAACTGATTCTTTTTCCATTTCGGTGCAGGAGAGGGGTGGGGTGGAGCTAAGGTAGAAAGAGGAGGAAGAAAGAGGAAGAAGGTACCAAAAAGGAGGATCTAATACTGGATTTCGGTTCCCACTACTGGAAAATGGTTCATTTCCAATTCTGCATTTCAAGAACAAGAAGACTTTCTGATGATCTTTTTTATTCTCTTTGGATCACTATGAATCCTTACCAGCAATGTATGTCTTATAGCACTTAATGGGTTAAAATATTTGGGGAAGTGAAATAATCATATTTAAGGATGGTTACAAAATCAAGGCAGGATACTTCAAATACATTGTTCCCCAGATATAATCTGAGCCTTAGAATCTGTTATTGAATAACCTGATGATTTTACATAACTGTGATAGTTCACTCATTTGATGATCCATTCAATCATTTGACAACCACTTTGAACTATGCATTATAATTTTCAAAGCACTTTCCCCTCCATTGTACTTGATTCTCATGAGAATCCTATAAGTACTCTTAACAGAAATTGCCATTTTAGAGAACAAGAAACTGAGACCCACAGAACTTAGTCAGCTCTGGAGCTTTAACTGGAACCCAGATCCTCAGATTTCACAAAGAATTCTCTTTCAGTTCTACCTACCTTAATTTAGTCAACATTTTCTAAGTAAGCATCATTTGTTGGGCACAGTTCTAAGAAAACAAAAATGACTACCCCTGTCCTTGAGCTTATAGCTTATCAGGAAAAGGAAGAGGCCAAGATGTGCATGGGTCCCTGGGGAACAACCAGGAGTCTGGTGTAGAAAATTGAGGTACATGAGACTAGAAAGAAGTTAGAGGGAACACAGTTCCTCATTTATTGAGTCACCATCACATCAAATCTTCCTAATATACCTTCTCAAATCATGATTTTTATGAATATCATTATTAATCTTTTTCTATTCCATTTTTATGCCAGTCTCCTAATACCTTGATGTTTAGACCTTGAAAATTGCTTAATTTCCTACTAATTGTAAAATTGTTAAAATCTTCTCTGGTGGCCTTATGTGTGTGCCATTATATCTGTACAATTTGGATCTGGAATGTTCCCCAAGGAACCATGTTGGCATCTAGCTTGGCTATATTGGGAGGTGGTGGGAACTTTAAAATGTGGGACCTACTAGGAGGTCTTCAGGTCATTGGGGGAATGCCCTTGAAGGGGACAGGAAGACCCCAGTCCCTTCTACTTCCTCTCTGTTTTGGCTTCCTAGACATAAAGTGAATAGTAGTTTTGCTCCACCACTTGCTTCTTACATGATGTGCTGCCTTACCACAGGCCCAAGCAACAGAGTCAATTGATCATGGACTGAAAACTAAAAATGTGAGACAAAATCAGCCTTTTTCTTTTTATAAGTTAATTATCTCAGGTATTTGTTATAGGAATACAAAGCTGACTAACACAATATTCTTTCCTGGCCACTGAAAATAAATAGTTACAACTCCTGGCACAAGGGCCCAACCTTGAGGCAGGTTGGGCCTTGATGATTAGGGTGCTATGGAAAGTGGTCTGAATGCAGGACTGGCACATATGAGTTTATCTGAGATGCCTATGGACTGTGGTGAACTTGGCCCTGGTTGAGTAGGAATCAAGATCTACTAGGTGGCCAGTTCCTGCTAGGGTCTAGAGTCTAGGTTGTGGCTGTTGCTTGAGGTTGAGTGTGTGCTTTAGGGTAATCTGTCTGACGGGAATTGAATGCAAGAAGATATAAAACACAGGACCCAGGCTCTCCAGGAAGAGGACTGACAGGAGTTAAGCAGGAACCTAGGCTTGAAGTCCAAGACAGGACTTTAGTCTCACTTGAAGAATGGATGATCTAGCCTAAAAGCTGAGTCAACATGGTGCTGACGGTGGATAAAGTTGAGCTTGTGTATGTGCTGGTCTTTGTTGATCTTCTACCAAAGGGCATTGGTCTTCCTGCATGGTACATTGAGGTGGCTGGGTTATACTCTGCTCTAATCGATACTGGATCAAATACTCAAAGAGGCTGAACCTGCCCTGGCAGGGTTTCAATGCCTCACACTGATGTGGGACTTGAGTCAGGGAAGAGCCTCTGAGAAGAAGCCCTGGGGTTTTTACTGGGTTCAGAATCAGGACATTTGGGGAATTAGTCTAGCTCAGGCACTATCTGTTGCATAACCTAAAGCAAGCTTCAAAATCTGGATCTCTATTTCCTTAGTCCTCGGTGTGGCCCCTGGGGTCAGAGTCCCATGTTTTATTCCTGTTTGTTTCCCTAGTGTCTAGCACATTGTCTACCCTTAAAAAAACAGTTAATAAAGTATGTTTTTGAGTGAGAAATGCCTGAGTAGAATGAGCTGAGAACGAGGAATCATATCAATGTTTAAAGGGACAGGTTTACCAGGATCCCGGTCCTTGCCCTCGCCCCTCTACATTCTGGTATCTAGCTCTCTGCCCTTATTTGAGAAATAGTGACCCAAATAATGGTGTACTCCCCGCAAAGTTCCTAGTGGCTTTGTGACTGTCTGATGATAAAACACAGAGATAGTTTATTTTAAACTTTTCCCCTCAGCATTCCCTAGCCAAACATGTTATAAAAATAAAAAAAATAAGTCACCTGTTACCCCCAGGATGATCCCAAGAAGGTTCACCTACCAGGAAGGCTCTTGGGTGGCCTCATAGAGACAGTGTAGTAACCAGGAAACCCTTTGACATTTGAAAATGCCGTGAAACACCAACAAACAAGATAATCACACCACCACCAAGTGGGCGGGAGACAGATCAAAGACCTGCAGATTCTCCTCTATCTCATTACGGTCAATGCACAGAAAGGGTCTATTTTGTTGCTCTGGAGACAAGTGTCTCCCAGAGTGAAAGATGTTCTCCATGAGAGAGCGTGGGCAGTTCTCACTTTTGCTGTGGGCCCTACAGATGTGGGTGGTTCCAACTTTAAGTCAAATATTCAAAACTCTGAATTAAGGGACTAATTGCACTTGAAAGCCATCCCTTAGGGTTTTTCAGATCCTGAGTGTGTGCTTGTGAGACAGGTGATAAACATTTTGGAAGATACAGAAAAGAATAAAGGAGAATAAAAGCACCCATAATCCTAAGATAGTCATTGTAAATATTTTTGTTAATTATGTACTCTCATTTATATCTAGTCTATTTTCTATGAAAAATATTTTAAAATATACTTTGCACACACACACATATATACATATTATAGGTATACATGTACATATACATATCCTACTTCTTTTCACTTTATGTTACCATATGTATTTTTCAGCTCTAATTTTTCAGAATTAATTATATTGTAATATACTTAACCATTCTTTACCCAACACCCTTTCTCCAAACCTACTCATGATGGCACATATTGGGTTCTTAGAATTTTAATTGTTAGATAAAATTTATACAAAGTTTTTTTCCCCCACTACATGTTGAATTATGCCCTGAGGATAGATTTCTAGAAATGGAATTACTGGGTCAAAGGGCATGACCCAGTTATCGTATGTTATGATTCTTTGTACATGTGACCAAACAGTACTCTGAAAAAGTCATCATAATTGACACAGTAGGAATCATCTTACTGCATTTCACCAAGAGTAATTTAAATGTCACCTTCCATAGTGAATATAAGTGTTGGTTCAAACATCTTATAAATACTTTGGCAAAGATGCTGGTAGAGGTGGGGAAAGGTGAAGGGAAGAAGGAAAGAGACATTTAAAACTCAAGTGTAGCACTAGAACTAGAAGCAACGGTAACTGACCATTGGTTAGAAATTAATGAAGCACTTTAGAATTCAAGTCTATCAATATAATAGCAGTCCTCAGATACTGCAGGAAAATAAATGATTCAGGGTGGACTAGATGGGAATCAACTCTACCATTAATTTGCCAAGTGGTCCTTGCAAATCAATTTCCTCTTGGACCTTTCTCAACTGTAGAATTGGTGAGGTAAATGATGAGGCTAGAGGCTTTCAGAATTTAGACTAGGAGATCAGATACATATCTTCATAGAGTTTTGGGGTCTTGTCCATGGTTCTTCTCTAAACATCCAGAGTTACAAGTCTGATGAGATTATGATTCCACTGAAGTTATATAGTGAAATAGCAGACACTCTGGGAAGTGTTTGGGGCTCCCACAACTTCAGCAAAGAATCCTCTAGTTCCATGTGTCTCTCTGGACTGGTGGCAAGATCTTTGAGATCCTTGTTTGCATGGAGGCTTAACACAGAGAAAAGTTGAATATATGCATCAAAGAGGTGGCTTAATTCATCTACTTCCATAATGATATTTGACCGTTGGTGCCTCCCTAGTGTTATCCAGATGGTGGCATTCAGAAACTAAATAAATTGCTTCCAATTTAGTAAACTAAAATATTATTCAAGGTCTCCCATTTCTCTGACTCTATTCTAGGAAAATGATTGAGTGGGGAGGAGGACAATTCAGATTTTAAGAGAGGCCTAGGTCAAGTCAGGGTGGTGGTGCATGCCTGTAATCCCAGTGGCTCAGGAGTCTGAGGCAGGAGGATCACAGCTTCAGCAACTTAGAGGGGCCCTAAGCAACTCAGTGAGACCCTGTCTCTAATAATACAGATAAAAAGGCTGGGGTTTGTGGCTCAGAGGTAAAGCAGCCCTGGGTTCAATCTGTGGTTCCAAAAAAGGCCTAGATCACTTTTTGGAGTTTCCTGGTCATAATAATAATAATAATAATTAAAAATCCCCAATACATAGGTATATATTTTCCCAGCTAACAGACTTTATTTTTAAGAGCAGTTTTAGGTTAACAGAAAAATTGAGAAGATGGTACAGAGAATAACTCTGTACTCTTTTTGTATTATTAACATCTTAAATTAGTATAGTCCATTTGTAATAATGAAACAATATTGATACATTATCATTAATTAAGTTCATCCCTGATTCAGTTCTATTTAGGTTGACTTTATGTCTGTTCCTATTCTGTGATTCCATCCAGGATACTACATTACATGAAACTGTCATGTCTCCTTAGGTTATTCTAGGCCGTGAGAGTTAATCAGACTTTGTTTCTGAAGACCTTGATGGTTTTGAGGATTGCTGGTTAAGCATATTATGGGCTGACCTTTACTAGATTTGTCTGATGTTTATTCTTAGGATTATGTAAGGATTATGGGAAGAAGACCACAGAGATAAAGGGTCAATTTCATTATATCATATAAAGGATACATAATATTATTATTGTTGATGTTGACCTTGATTGCCTGCCTGAGATGGGTTTTTTCAGATTGCTCCCTATTTTGTTATTCTCTCTTCATCGTATCTTTGGAAAGAAGGTATTAGATGCAGACACACTTGGAGCATGGATTTGTTGGGCACATGCCTATAATCCCAGTGACTCAGGACGCTGAGGCAGGAGGATCACAAGTTTGAGACCAGCCTGGGCAACATGGTGAGAACCTGTTTCAAAATTTCAAAAACTTAAAAGGTGGGGGCAGTTGCTGGGGAGATAGCTCAAAAGTACAAAGCTCCTGAGTTCAATTCCCAGCACCACCAAAAAAAAAAAAAAAAAAAAAAAAAAAGAGTAGGGATTTATGTTTCCCTCTTTTGATGGCAACTTATCTATATAAATTACTTGAGGGCTGGGGTTGTGACTCAGTGGTAGAGTGCTGGCCTAGCATGCATGAGGCCTTGGGTTCAAGCCTCATTCCACCTATATAAAATATTTTATATTTTAAATATAAAATAAAGGTATTATGTCCACCTATAACCAAAAAAATGAATAAATTACTTGGAATTCTGCATGGAATATTTATCTCTTCTCTCTCATTTATTAATTTATTCAATGATTTATTTATATCAGTACAGACTCATGTTTTGTGTGTTTTTTTTTTTTTTCTATTTTGGGTTATAATCCCACATATTACTCCTTCTTCTTCTTTTTTCTCAAATTATTCCAGCTTTGGCTGTTGGGAGTTCTTCAAGTTCCTGTGTGTCCTTGAAATATCTCCTATAAACGTTTTGCTTTCAGCAACTCCTTACTTCATGGTACTACAAGATGTTCCATTCTCATTTTGTAGGCCTCTTGTCCCAGTCCCAGACTCAGCCATCTCTCTAAGCAGCCCTGGTTTTTGTCACTAGGGAATGACATTAGAAACCAAGATCTGAGCTCTAGGCAGGCTTTCTGCTTGCCATTGTTTCTAGGACAAATATATTTCAAATCTTACATTTTTAACACTAGCATACACATAACTGTAAAAAGACTGTTCATAGGACAATTATAGGTTTATTACCAATATTGCATCACAATACTTTAGGACCCTATTGCCTTCCACCGTGACCCACGTAAAACTTAAGTATGATGGCGTTCTTTCAATCATATCAGTGTACCACTAACATAAACCCAGTGCAGATATTGTCAAAAGTCTCAGTTTGGGGACTTCTCTGAATATGAGTCCATAGTAAATGGTTCTTTTGAAGACTACCCATTAGTAAACTATGGAAAAAGCATAGAGGATTTAGAACCCAGGCACTTAAAGTTCTGAATCCAGCTCTGTTGGTGACAGTGTATGTGGCAAATTCTGTCTGGGCCTCAACTTCCAATAATATAAAATCAGTAGCAGTGAGTTGGATAATGCTAAAGACTCTTCCAGTTCTTGCATAACCTCAGTAGTTTCACAATGAAGGAATGAAATTGGTTTCACCCCTCCTTGAGCCTAGTTCCAATATACCAGAGAGTCTAAACAAGCTAAGGGAGGAGGGATGGTACGGAGGTCATTACTGATAAACAGGAGTCACTTTATTATTTCCTGAGGATGCTGGGGTCTGTTAAATGCTGGATAATCATGCCTGAGAAACGAGAAACTTTGGACATTTCTTTTGAAGAATGTTGATGGAAAATGTATAGGAAATGTTGATAGTATTCCTTTATTGCTTTCAAGTTTGCCTGGTAGGTGGAGTCTCAATCTTCTCTCTTTTTTTAAGGGCAAACTCTTCATATGTTATTTCCTCTGACTTCAAACAATTACCTTTAATGCAGAGATGGCTGAGCCACTTCTTAGTTTCTTACCAGGAGTCAGTCTCTCTAGTTCTTTCCTTCCCTTCTTCCCTCTTTCCTTCCTTTTGCCCCTCCTTCCTAATGTTATGAAATATTTTCAGCATTCACATGGAACCCAGTGGCTTAAAGATTACCCCATTTACAAGTGTCATCTCCTTCCTATCATTGACTGGCACGGTTTCCAAAAACAAACAGATGGGGGAAAATAACTATAGGGCAGAAAAGGCACTTGGGAACTGTCACATCTGATTACTAATGCTGGAGATCAAAGGTACAAGGTCTTAGAACCTACCTCCTCCAACTCTTAACGTTTAAAATCTTCATTTGGCTTTTGGACTCACTCAGCATAATCCCAGACTTTGGTCTACAATTGGTTAAAAATTGATAGAGGTGAGGATTCTGCGACTGCCTTCTTTACTTAGAATTACATTTTAACCCTTTGCTCCACCCCCTGTACACATGTACACACAGCTCCTTCCCACCCCCACCCTAAAGTTATGTAAACATCTATCTAGATGTAAAGGTAAGAAACTCAGAGTAGACACGCACCCCGCAAATCATCTGGGTTATTCCTTCACACGGCTGAGGAAACTGAGTCCTCCGCAGTGGCTTTGCAAAATGTCCCATATAAAGTTCCAGGCAGAGCTGTAATTAGAAACCAAGGTTTTTCTGGCAATAACTCCAGCTTTTTCTTCTCCCACTGTGCACCCGTGGAGTTAGGGGAGAGAGAGAGAAAGAGAGAGAGAGAGAGAGAGAGAGAGAGAGAGAGAGAGAGAGAGAGAGTGTGTGTGTGTGTGTGTGTATGTGTGTACATACCAGTCACATAGACACTGACATGTTGGAAACATGCACCAGCCTCTATAGTCTGACCTAAGGGAACAGTTTAATGACTCGAATTTCAGGCAGCTGAAAGGTTCCTGCGGGTGGAGGTTGAAATAAACAAGAAAAGCCACTGTGGAGATGTGAATGGAAAAGTACCGAGCCCGCCCTCCCTCCGCACATTCTTCCGCTCTCCAGCTTTCCCTCCATGGAGCCGCTGCAGATAGGCTTGTGCATGGTCAGGTGTACAGAGGGCGGTGTGGGGCAGGGAGAAAAAAAAAAAATGCAGGCACAACACGCAAATCAAGTTTTTCCACTTCTAGCCTTAGGTAGTAGAGACAGCTAAGTACAGCAGTCGGGCAGGGCCGGCAGGGCAGCGGGCGGGCGGGCGGACCGCCCTGAGTTTACAAACACTCAAGTGCCTTCCTCTCCTCATCCCTCCCAGAATCCAGCTGCTGCGTTCCCTCACGCTAAGGATTCATAGGAAGTGAAAACCCTGTTATTCAAAACAGTGATCGAATGCAATAAACAAATGATTGTGTGCCCCCACCCCATCACTTCTCTATTTTTAACTCCAGACATTTATTTCCATTTTAAATAACTGAGAAAAGTGTGGAAAATCAGTGTTTCGGGGGAAGCTCTGAGCCTGGCTGAAAAAGGTTTGCTGAAGGGGAGAAAATAGAATAATAAAAAGCCTGAAAGCAGGCAGCAGCATGTGGATCAAAACTAAATGTTGACACTTCCTTTTCAGAAGGTAGTGGCTGGAAATCATCCTCTTTTTTTTTTTTTTTTCCTTTTTATGTCTCAAAACTTTCTGCTCAATTTAATTTTCATTTCTTTTTTTTTTTTTTTTGGTGGTACTGCTGGTAGAATTCAGGTTCTTGAGCATGCTACACAAGAGTTCTACCTGTGAGCCCTATACCCTTAGGCTCCTATATTTCTTTAAAACATACTAAGAAACTTTTTCCTTGGTCCAAGGATAATACATGGAGCTTGTTTACAACAGTTTTAAATGAAGGATTCGCAATAAACAGGTGATTTTAACAAGCCAGATAACATTCCCCGTACCCATCAAAAGTACTGGCAAGTAACTGCAAGTAACACGCTTAACCAAACCCAGAAGACCATCCAGACTCCCATGCTTATCATTACCTGGAGTTGGTTCTGAGAACCAGTTTCCAGTATTCACAGGGCCCCATGTAGACTTGACTTGTTTTCCTCACTTTTGCAAGAAGACCAGATACTCACCTTCAAACCCAGGTTGTCAGGTCAACCTGATCTTCTAAAATGACATAGGACCATCAAACCACACAGACCCATTTTCAGTTGTGTTGCCAGAGTGACACGCACCTCTTGTGAGGAGCAAGCCTATCCTCTGCAAAGAAAGAAGCCCGGAGGAGTGATTGATCTGAACATTCCTTCCAATTCAAAAATCTCTAATTCTGTGATATAGATCTACCAGGGTACCAGAAGTTCCTGACAGGTGAAACCCACTTCCCATTTTGAGCCCCCTTAGAAAGAAGACAGTTTATTTCAAGGACAGGTTCCTTTTCGGCTATGATTGAATTGCGAGGGAGGTTTTGTGAGGGGAACTGGATGTGAAATGTGTTCCTTTCCTTAAATAGATGTAATATTAGGACCAGGCTATTTTATTTTGTAATAAAGCTTATATTTACCCAGCAGCTGTGATCAGGGACCTATTCCTATGCTTAGTCCATGGGGCAAGGAAGCTACCTAGTCCTATATTCTGAGTATTAATAACCATTAACCATTTAATCATGGCACTAGTTGATATACAGTGTCCCCAAATCTATAGGAATCACTCATAAGACCCCAAAAGTTGAGAAACTCTTTAGGGTTTCTTAAGCACGACTTAATAGAATTTGAATATATCCAGGTCAGTCATTTCTTTACTTCTATAATATAGCACTGCTAGGGTGAGGGAGGCCCATGATAACAACTGGGACCCATGGGGGAGAGATCAAGAATGAGAGAAGGAAGGACATTCAAGAAGACATAAAATTGGCATAAAATTTGATAAGTTACTTTCCTAGGAATTGAAGAGATTGTGAAGAGAGTGCACAATTTTCCTCATCATTTATTCGAGAGAAACAGATTCACCTAAAAGTAAGTGTCTATCTTTAGAATATTTTCAATAATCCTCTCCCTC
Source organism: Sciurus carolinensis (assembly GCF_902686445.1). Lineage (NCBI taxonomy): Eukaryota > Metazoa > Chordata > Mammalia > Rodentia > Sciuridae > Sciurus > Sciurus carolinensis. The sequence goes on along the minus strand of NC_062221.1, from coordinate 57,800,212 downwards.
CCCCCCAAACCCTCCCCCCGCTCTTTCCCCAATGGGTCTCTTTCTGTTCTGGTCAATTTCTTTCTATGTAAACACATTGATTTGGCAAAAAAAAAAAAAAAAAAAATAGAAAAAATGTGGAACTCTGGCACTTGGTCCCAGAAATAATGTGCTGCGAAGGTCTGAAGTCCCTGGTGATGGGGTTAATTATCTATAAAGCAGGCCTGGTGGGTTCTCCTGTCTCAGGCTCCCTGCAGAGAATTAAAGAGGGCCTTGGTAGGAGAAGGGTGAATTCCTTCCCCGCCCCCACTCTGTCTGGTTCCATTGCCTGAGGGAGCAGATTTCCCTTTGCTCTGCAGCGCCCCCATGGGGCTAAGAGTGGAGTGGCAAAGGAAACACAGGAGGGACAAGCTATGTATTTAAAGTTAGGGTGTAGGACAGTGGATGAGGCAGATAACAATTTTGACCAGAAAAGTGACTCCCCAAAAATCACAAAAATAATACTGTTATAGGGCCAGTTAATATAGCAGAGCCAAACACCTCACATTCTAAGCTACATAGATGCATCTGAGAAACCCGAAAGTGTTTATAAGCTTATAAAAAATAGAAATCAGATATATAAATACAAAAGAAAAGGCTTCAGCAAAATTGGGGTATCATTCTGAAACCAGTGGTATCTGTTTAAAACTCTTCAAAACAAGAAAGAAGGGGACTCATATAAAAAGGCAGACATTCTGTCTACTGGCGGAATGAATCCGCACTTGACAAAGTCATGTGTCTTTGGGGTAAAATGTTCAACAACAGTGACAGGATTAGGCCTATATATTTTTTCAAAAACCCTTCACAAGACTGGCTTTTCTGCAGAGGCTGCAGTAATCCATCTGTCAATAAGTATTAAAATATTCAGATTTCACAGGGACAGACACTTATGCATATTTCCTAAGCTCCAGCCCTTGTAGAAAATAATCAGCCCCTTTGGACTTCCCCTAGTCATAAAACCTGTGACACAGCCTTTTGAAGGGGTGTGTTGTGGGGTAGGGATGCATCAACAACAGCATTCTCGGCCATATCTGAAACTTCTTATGTGACTGTCAGTGAAAGAAAACCCAAATATCTCAGGAAACAACCAGCAATCTTTCAAAGCTCCGGTCCCTTCTCCATTATAGATCCAAATTTAGGGTTGCAATAGATAGATTGTTTGGAGAGATACCTTTATTAGAAATTAATATGTGAAGAAATATTGTGGCACATTTAAGAACTCATCTGTGATTTAATGAGTCGCTTGAAGGACTCTCATAGCCAAAGCTCAGAACAGTCTGACCTTTGAAAGCTGCTTCTGGTCCAAACATTTTGGGTTAATTCTTGAGGAATCTGAAATATTATTTTCCCCTCACACCCTTCTTCTAAGAGAGAGACATAAAAGAAACAAGAATCTCCCTCATTGAGGGATGAGTAGGAGGGGAAAAAACCCCAACCAACATTTAATTAGGGAAACTGGCAGCCCTGCACAAACCAACCAGGGCCCACAGTGAAATAGTTCTGCACTGCATTCGCCTTTAAAAAGAAGGTAGAAAGAAAAAGGGAAAGACAGATTTCCCCCTCTCCTCCTCCTTTCAACTCCAGAACTGAGAGGGCTGTGCTCGGTGCCGTGCGTCGTAGTTGTAGCACAGTCTGTTCTAAATACACGCAGTATCTGTGATACTGGCACGGCAGGCCTTCAGAATTACCTCCGGCTGATCCCTTCAACACTGACTGAAGAGATTTTTTACAACGACCTTGAAACAAGCCCGGGAAAAAAAAAATCAAGACCTTAAGGAAAAGCAAAACACAAACATGTATTTGGCTCACGGAATTTTGGAGAACACACCCGTACACATACCCAAGTACACACGTTTCTTGCAACAAGAAATTCCCCAAGAGTCAACAATAACAGAAAGAGTAAACCCACCACTTGCTGTCCTGGAAAGAAACAAACCAAAACAAAACAAATCTTTGGAGCATTTCTCTCCAGTGCAGGAGAGCCTCTCTTCAGTAAAAGTCCAAGAGGAAAAGGAAATTGCACCAAAGAGGGCAAAAATGGGGGTTGGGACGATCACATATGATCAAAAATGTAAGCGGTTTTTCAATAGTATCAGTATTGAAATAATACATCTTCTTTAAATGCTTGAGTGAGTAGATAGGGAGAGAAAGAACACACACAAAACAAGAATCAACCGATGACGGATCCTAAGCTTTACGTAACACCACAAACTTGCAAAAGGCAAAAATCAGAGGCAAAAATCCGAAAATCATCAAAATACAACAACCAGAAAACCCAAGTCATCACACCAAAAAGAAAAAGCTCAAAAACACCCTCCACCCGAGTCCCAAATAAAAATAAAGCAAATGAACCCACCGAACACTGCTTGGCAAATATTTTTCCCGTGGTGCCTAATATTTTAGCTGGAGAGAGCTGTGGTGTTTATTGTTTTTTTCCTCTTACTCGTCTCTCTAAACCTACTGTATATAACATACTCGTTCCGGTGGTTCAAATCTCTCGCTCCCTTTTATGCATTTAGCTCGAGGAGCTGAGTATATGGGTAAGAGAGGAAGAATTAGCCCCAGACCCCGGGAAAGCAAAGCGCACTCCCCCTCTTATGTCACCGAATAGCAAATTAGTTCTCAGAATTCCAGAGGCCGAGCTTTGCTACAGCGAAGACGTCGACGTCACACAGGAGGCGCCCACGTGACAGTGGCGGAGCAGGCCGTACCATCATGCGGGGCTCCGGGAGGGAGGGCTGCCTTCTGGCCCCTCGAGTCTCGAACCGGGACATCCATAACCAAGACGATTATCCTGTGAGGACTTCGAAATATGCTGGAAAGTGGGAAAATATTGTGACTTTGAGGGAATTTTATGGGGTAGAGGAGGTAAAAAATCCAGAGAGCTGACACCGTGTCCTCCCCTGCCACGTAGCAGTGGGAAAGTCCGCAGCTCAAATTCCGAGAATTGAGCTCTGTTGATTCTTAGAACTGGGGTTCTTAGAAGTGGTGATGCAAGAAGTTTCTAGGAAAGGCCGGACACCAGGTGATTATTGCTGTTGCTGCCGCCGCTGCTGCTGCTGCCGCCGCCGCCGCCGTTGCCGCTGGTGCCGCTGCCGCCGCCGCTGCTCATGATCATTATTTTACCTTTTAATTCTTTTTTTTTCCGCTTTTGCCAAATGCTTTGGCTCCAAGTTTCCTATGTGTATCTATTGATATAAATGTATATATTTATTTATTCTAGCTGTCAGGTGTTAAAATAAATGCCGAATATTAGTCCCACGTCTCTCCCACTCTAGGATATAGATTTATATATATTTATTATTATTATTTTGTTGTCTTTGAGGGAATCGGCCGGTTTGGGGAGGCTTTTGCCACCCTCCCTGATGTTGTTTTGGTTTTTGAACAGGAGGTTGGAGGAGAGAAGGAGGGGAATTAGGGGGCGGCCGGAGCAGAGAGGACGAGACAATGTTTAGGGGGTGATTCGGGCAAGTCTGGGGGCTGTCTGGCCTCAGACGGCGGAGAGGACGCGCGCTCGCGCTCTCGCTCTTTCTAAAGGCTGCTGCTTGCGTACGGCTTGTGATCTCGCTGGATTCGTGCGGCTGTGTTTTTTCCCTCTTTTCTTGCTCGCAAACTGCCTTCCTTGCTCCCTAGCTCCTGCTTCGCTTTCCCTCCCTCCCTCCTCCTCTCCCTCGCCTCTCCTCTCCCGTCCTTCTGGGTAACTCCGGGAGGCGAGGAGAGAGGCTGTCCGCTCGCTCGCCCCGCTGGCTCCCTTCCACCGGCCTCAGTCCTTTAGATTCCCTGCCTTCCAACCGAGCCGAGGTTTGGGAGGAAAAATACAAGCGAACTCCTCGGGTCCCCCCCCCCCTTTTCTTTTCTTCTTTTTTTTTTTTTTCTTTTTCTTTTTCTTTCTTTCTTTCTTTCTTTTTTTTTTTTTTGGTCATAAACCCAGATGAAGTATCGTGTCTACTACTTCCTTTCAGAGCTGTGATCTTCCTAACGAGAGAGGAGTGTTTTGGTGTCCCCTTCCCCTGTGTTTTGGGAGGTTTAGCTTTCGGGGTGTGTGGGGGGGTATTGAGTACTTTGGAAAATTATTCTTTCTTGGTTGTAGTCGAGGGAGTCGGGAACCCACTGCGCGCTTCCTCTGCCCATCCCGAGAAGAGAGGCTGATGGTGGGACAGGGGTATTGGGGGTGGGTAGGAAAGGGGTGCGTGTTTGCACCTGCGACGCCTTTTGGTGTGCGGGGACACAGGGAACCTTGACAGGACAGCCCAGGAGAGCGAGAAGGTGGCGGGATTTCTGGCGGCCGCGGTGTTTGTATTTTGGGCGCTGCGTGACTCTCTGTTGGCTCTCAATGGTTGTTCCCTCCCTTTCCTAAATTTTTTATTCATTTTCCCCGTGTTGCAAGCTCTGTAAAAAGGCAATTGTGGGCCTGAGTATAGCGGACGCCAGGCTTTAGATTCCTAAGGTCCTTACACTGGGCGAGGGGAAAGACAAACAGAACCCCAGCCCGCGTTCCCTACGTGCAAGACCCGGGAGGAGAGAAGGGCACTTTGTGGCTATGGCTGGGGGACCCAGCGGGAGGAGCGGGCGCGAAAGGGAGACCTATGTGAGTGATTTTGCAAAAATAGATTGCGAGGTTGGTTGGATCTGCAACCTGTGGCTCTCCTCGAGGGAGTAGAAGTGGGGGAAGCGGCGGCGACGGCGGCCTGGGGCGCGAGTGGGTAGGGAGTTGGAGCTTCGGAAACCTGCTGCGCTGAGGTGCAGCAGGAGCAAGGGGCCACCCCGCTGCCGGATGTAGTGACAGTGGTAAATGTCTTGAGAACTGTGGGTTGCATTGCTTTTATGATACCGTACTATTGGAACTCTGGAGAAAAATGGAACTAATGTTGCAGTGAGTTTAAAACTCCCCCATGAAAAGCAAGAGCACAACTCAACAGATTTTCTAAAAGAATGAGAGAGGAAAAAAAAAAAAAAAAAAGACCCTCTGTGTGGTGCCCACTTCCATCTGCTTTGGTGCGGATGGTGGAGGGAGGTCCTAACAGTTGAGCTGAGAGAATGACCTTAAACCGGTTGCTTAAAGTCCAAAGTTGTTACAGGGTCCCTGACCGCTTCAGAGAGCCAATCATCCCCCTAGGAAAGTGATTTAATCTTTTATGAAGTTTTTTTCAATCAGTTTTATAGTTTCCAGGGGAAAATTTTTAACTCTTTACTTTAAAAAAAAAAAAAAGTGTTTGGAGACGCATTTTTTTTTTACTGTTGAGAAAAAAAAGAAGAAGAAGAAAAAAAAGTGGGGCAGGAGAGAGGGAACCAGGGAAAGGGCTGTTTAGAAATACAGTTTGTGGCTCCGAGCGATGCCACTGGCTTCCTTTACAGAGACTGCCAGTTTCCCTTTTTCTTTGCAAGGTGTGTGTGTGTGTGTGTGTGTGTGTGTGTGTGTATGTGTGTTTAATAAATAACTTTAAAAAATAAAAGAAGGACCAGCAAGATCCATCAGGAGACAGGTATCTATTTTGCTCAGTATTTACTACCAAGAGCCTTTGGCACTGGAACAGAACCTCGTAAATCTGCAGCCCAAGTTGAAGTTCATCTGGCCCTAGTCCACACGCTATTCCTGGAGGTAGCAAACATGAGCTCAAAGTAGTGAGGTGAAATCACATTCTTGCTTGAAAATATATACTTTTTTTTTTTAAGAATAAAAGATATTTGTGTCTGGGGGCAGATGAAATGAACAGAAAGCACCAGAAGATAGACATTCTCTTGCTAAAATAACTGCAGTTTAGTCTTCAGGCCAAAATGGAAACCTGAAGGTAGGAAATACCCACCCCCCAAGTTTATAAATAGAAGTTTCCAGTATCCTATTTGGAAGTATTTCCAATACTGCATGTTGGAGCACTGGTTGATTTTAAAGGTCTGTTGATAGTGACAAGGCTGGATGCCGTTCATAAAAGCTAGGTGACTTGAAGGAGGAGAAAGCCAGAATAGTGGGAATTCTTCAATTGTGTTTTTCTTCTCCTCAGTTTTGAAGGGTTTAACTCTAATGCTTTCTTGAAAAGACTGTTATTCTGGCTTTGGTGGACAGGAATGGAACTCAACTCTTAAGCTGTCATTTGCTGAGCTCTTGAAGAGTTCCAGTCATGGATTGAGTAAATGGTAGACATAACTAGATGTCAAAATTCTTCCTTCCCTCTATCCCCTGCCTGGTAGCCACACTCAAAACCCACTTTATTGTGAAAAATGTGAGATTCCGAGGAGGTGGTGCGGCAGCGCCACCCCTCGGTGGGTAAAACTATTGGCAAAAGTCAAATATTTTTAAAAATATTGTGAAATGACAATGAGGCATCCCCTTCCCCGAGAGATTAAAATATTAGTGGAGCTAAAACTAACTTTGAAAGGAAGCACTTTGCAGTTGATCTTGTAAACAGAGAAGAACGACGTTGCTTTCCAGCTAGGATGGTGGCATAAAAAGAAATGTAGTTCAAATAATTTAGGGGAAGGGGTGCTGGGGGCAGTTGTGTGTGCCTGGTTGGCCTTAAGTAGGCTAGTTCCCCGGGTGGAGGTAGCTCTCTTTCGCCTTTGAACTAGACTTCTCAGGGAACCTGAATTTTGCTGCCTTTCTGATGTTGACATAAGAAGGGATGTTTTGGTGTGAAATATCGAGGTGGCTGGAAGTGCTGTAGTTTGACCAGCGGTGATGGTGGTGTATGGGGTGTGTAGTGATGGTGGTGGGGAGAGGTTTGTGGATTCTATGCAGTAATGGTAGGCTGGTCAACAGCCTTCTGCGAGTCAGAGTAGCGTGGCGCGTGCCGGTTTCCTGCACTGCGCAACAAGTGGGAACGCCGCCGCAGCGGTCTGAGCGTAGTGGCGGAGCTCACTGGTTTCTCTTCGCCCCAGTGGAAGCCAAGAACCGCTCCTTCCAACCCTCCCCGCCTCTCACTCCGAGATCACAGCCCTTCTAAAAGACCATATTCAGGCCCCCACCCCTCTGCTTTGCCGGGAGCAGTAAGGCTGGGTGACCCCGGCCATTGGTCCCCAGAGCCCCTTTCCTTCGTGGGGTTCATGAGTTTATTCTCGACTCTCTGCTGGCCGATGGTGTGTGGCAAGAATCTTTGCTGGAGTGCCGTTCTGCTTTTTGAAGACTAGTGCAACCTTTCTTTCCCTTCTTAGTAATTCAGCTTTTCGGGGGGAGGAAAAATCAACGTATAGTACATGAAAGCCGACCCAGATAACGCACTGTGATTGCTAGAGGCGTGAGCATCGAGAAGAATGGAATTACATCCAGTAAATTAAATGTTTTCCAGTTTTGTTTTTGGAAATAACCACACCCCCAGCCCTAACAGGGATAAAAGGGAGTCGGGGTTTCGGGCGTGGAAGGTTGTACCGCACGAGGTTCTCGGATGGACTGAGTCTGCCACCTAGTGGTAGATGATGGTCAAGGTCCCCGCCTTGGGCTGTGGGCTGACCGGTTCACCTTTGGGTCTCCCAGTATCCTGATGATGCAAGGAGTGACAGGGAGGGCAGTCCCTGATGAGGACAGCATCCAATCTCGAGACTTTTGAGAAGAAAAATGAACATTGGAAATGCCCCAGATGCTCTCCCTGTCCATAGTCTCTCAGCGGATGGGCACCTATCTTAACTAAGAGAAACAATCTCTCTTTGAGGACATCATCTACCTGTGGCTATGGCCCCTTCCCCAGGGAAAAGTCGGTATTGGAAGGATGCCATGCCAAAGTTCAGGGGATTTAGGGCTTAATTCTTCTTTTCCTTTCTATTTTGTTTATTTGTTTATTTTGGCCATTGAGAAAACAGTCTTGACAAGGGAACATGTGAGTATAGTTAGTAACCAAACCAGAACCAAAACCAGATTGGAAACTTCTGAATCCTAGAGCTGTGACTTAAAGTCAAAGACGAATTTATCTTAGCTCCTTTAAAGTACCTGAGGGACAGGAACAGCTGTCAGAACCATGACTAACTTCTTGGGTCACCCTAGCAGCCAGCACACATTGAAAACATTCCCCAGAAGTCCTGGGGAAATTTGTTTATAAAACATAGCCTAAGATTTTCAGAAGCAGACATGAAAAGCCCATAGTGGTGCTGAAGAGTCGGTGGTCTCAAAGCTCGGGGGTGTATGTCCTGGGGCCCGGGGTGGCCAAGGCCTAGTCTGCAGAGTTGCAGAGGTGTCTCCCAAGGCTCATATTCGGAACCTGAAAGTCCTCTTCCCATTCCTTCTCTCCTTTGCTAAGCATCCTAATATATCCTAAGCGATAATTTCAGGTGTGTGTCCGTGTATGGGGAAATGGGATGGGGATAGATAAGCAAAGCATAATCGTAGAATTTGTGTCCCAGCACCTCTTCTGTAAAGTTTTCTCAGAGCTCTTAAAATGGCCTGCGCGCATTCGCGTGCTGGCGGCCTCTAGCGGCTGCCCGGCGAGGCGCAGCGGTCTCCCGAGCCCAGGCCCGCATCAAGCCACTTTGGCGTCTCCCACTGCGGGAGCGGTGGGAGTCTGTGTCGGGAGAAACGCGCCTCTGTTCGGTTTGGAAACGAATCTGGGGACGTGTTTGAAGCGCGGTCAAGTTTGACTCATCGCTTTCCAAGGACAGTTAGTGCCTTCCATCTTCATTAACGTGAATAAAGACCTTGGCTGACTTTTGTCCAGATCAAATTTAAAAAGGCATTGTTTGCTTGGGGAGATCATGCCTCTCTCCTCCCCCGCCAGCCTCTATGCAAAGGCCGAGCCCAGTCCAGCCAGGATGGCCAGGAGATCTCTGCCCCGGGACGCATTTGCTGGCATTGTCTGTGGGCCTTCTGGAAGGCTGTCTGGAGCCGGGTGCATCGGAAGCGTCCCTTCTGCAGCTCCTCTTCAGATCTTGATGATAAAACACATCCCTCTATTTTATTGCATTTCCTAGAAGCTTGCAGGCTTGCAAGAGCGCTCTTGGCAGGAAACGTGATAGAAATGAAAGGACATAATGTCCCCGAACACCTTGGTTACCCAAAGCAGCTGCAGAGGCCACTGTGCTATCAAACTCGCTTTTATCTACTGTCGCCTTCGCCACCCTCCCGCCCCTACCCCTCCAACCCTCTCCAAGAGCATGAAGAGTGCCCCGCCCCAGAGGGGGGAAAAACGAAGAAGAATAAAAAGATACAGCGGTTTGACCCTAACACCTAATTTCCGACCAGGGTGACAAGATCCGAACAGCTCTTTACATAGACGCCGCTGGGAAAGGGAGAGCTCCTGCAGGAGCCCTGGTGGTAGTTTCACTGCGGCAACTCCAGGCTTATTAAAATTCCTTGTCCCTGTCCCTAAACAGCGCTTTGCACTTTCAGATTCCCCTTTGGAGTTTTCAGCGAGTTATTGGAGTTATTAGATTACCAATAATCCAAGGACCGACCTGAATAGAGAGCTGGGGGGAAGGGAGGAAGGCGTTTTCCAAATCTAGAGTCTCTGGCCAAACTAGGTCAATGGGAAGGAGGGGCGGAGCGAGAAGGAGGTTGTCGGTTTCAAACCTTGATGGAGAGCTCTCTCTAGTGTTAGGCAGCGGTAGAAACCTGATTAGGTTTGAGCTCCGGAACCTCGCGACTCCGAATTTCCAATAAGAATATTTACTTAATTTTACTCCCCAGATTCTCATCCGTAGCCCATAAATTCCAGCCTTCTGCATCACCTTTATCCCCCCGGGCAAAAAGATGAGAAAGTCACAAAATAGGAGTTTAATGTTAAAAGGCCCGGTCTTTGAGGACGACCCTGACCCCGCCTCCGCTGCCAAAGGGTTGCGCGGCGGAGTGTGACGACACTTGCTGGTTTTAGATCTGGACTGAGACCTCTGAGGCTGATTTTCGCGTCCTCTATTCCCGTTCTGAAAGCCCCTTCGGAAGCCCGCTACCGAGACCAATTAGGAGATGGAGTCCGGGGTTTTAATTCTTGCGAAGGCGAGGCAACTATGGAGCGCGCCAGTTCGCGCGCTGGCGCCAACGCCGGCGCCCCGGCCTCCGCCGAATCCTAACCGTATCTCTACGGTTTCAAGGAAACAGGATTCCGAACTCCCGATACCTGGCCAGGTTAAACCTGGTGGCTTCTGTTCTAAAGACTGGGCGGAAACCGAGCCGTGCTGGTTCCCTTTCTTGCCAACGTAGGCGACGAGGGCTTTCGGTTTAGTTTTCCTCCAACTCGGCTGGGTCGGGCAGAATGGATAGAGACTCTCAGCCCTAGGGACTCAAATCTTTTTGACCTTGACGTCTCACCTAACCATTCCCTTTAACAGAGCGCGCGAGAGGGAAGCAAACTTAAAAAAAAAAAAAAAAAAAAAAAAAGGGTGAGGGGTGACCCAACGACGTACCAGGCAAAGGCCAGAATTGGGCAACCTAAAGGCATGAAATGAGCCTGGGATTGGATCCACACTCCTGGTTTATACTGCTACTAACTTGACTTTCCCCATTTTAAAGTTGTTGTGGGGGTGGGGTTGGGCTAGATGCCCTCAAGAGCCCTAGAACCCGCGCCGATGAGGGATTTAGGGGAAAGTGTGCCCTATTCCCCGTGAGCCTCCCCCTGCGGCAGCCCCTGCGGGTGAATCCCCCGCGGTCCGAGCCGCGCAGGCAGCGATCCTGCTGGCCGTCGGGGGCCAGCAGCTTCCTGGAAAGTTACTTCTTGTTGGAGACGGCGATAGGGAGAGAGTGTTCTGTGAAATCCGCAGAGCCGAGATCGACTACGTTCCGGGAATGAGAGGGCTGTGCCATTCCCCTCACTGCCCCCTGCCTTGGCGGAGTAACAGGAAAAAAAAAAAAAAAAAAAAAAAGGCATACACAATGTTAGCTACCGAAAACTTTTATTTGAATGTAACGAGATTAAGGGCCGCCGCAGTCTTACCACCCGGCCTCCGCCGCGCCATCGGGGTTTGAGGCGGATGGGCAGCGGTGCCAGCGGATCGCCTCGGGCTGGGCGGTCCCTGGAAGACAGGTATGGTGTGGTGGGGGTGGGCGAATCTGCGGAGGCTTGCCCCGGCGCGCAGGATGCCTGTTTGTGCTGGTGTGCTTGAGCGAGCAAATGGGACTGTCTGGTGCCAGCCCAGTGGAGGAGGGAGGAAAAGGACGGGGTCTTTCGTATTGGCTCACTTTTTCTTAACCTCGCCTCTCGCTTGTCGCTTTGCTCCTCTCTGGTCTCTCTCCCTCTCCTTTCTGCTGCCTTCTCCCTACCCCCCTCACCCATTTCCTTCTCCCATGGGAAGCTCCTTTAGAGAATCTGCCTTCTCAAGGTGCCTCATTGAATATACACAAGGAAAGCAGCAAAGTGGGGAAAGGGTGTGGGGGGGGTGGATTAAACAACGTTTAGCTCTTCTTGGTGGTTTCTGCAGCCCGGACCAGGCGGGGAGTTGGGGTGGTTGCGACCGAGGTATGGGCCGTTGCAGTTAAGTTTCTCGTTGATGACCCTGCTATTTTTTTGTGGATTGAATCTCCTGTGTGGCGTTGGTATGGCTAGAGCTAGTAGAGAAGGTTTGTCCAGGACTTTGTTAGAACTTGGCTTTGAGATCTTAGGCAAAGTTCATATCTGGGTAGGTGGGTGGGGAGCTTCAATGTCTTCCACAGTAAGTCAGTGCTGTCATAAATATAAGATAAAATAATAGAAGGGAAAGGGCCAAGTGGTCTGTAAAAATGCAAACTAAATATATTGGTGATACTTCCGCATCTGCAGCATCCAGAGGGAGGGCAATGTTGTACACATCCACCTTAACCCACACCTCCTTAGTTTTGGGTTCTTTTAAGATAGAATTAGCTCCCAAAGGAGTGAACTTAAAGGGAACATGTGCCTTGGTATTTGCATATTTGTTTTTGTCCAGAGCAGGCAGAGCTTAAGGTGAAAAGCCCAAGGCTTGACTGATAGTGGACATGGGAACTGTTTTGTTTGTTTCAATCTGAATCTGGAGTGAGTCATTGCCACTTGTCCTGGTGAAATGGCAAATCTGGGCTTCCTGTGGTTCCAGAAGTCTGGGACTGGAAATCCACAAGTGAACTGGTGGTTGGGCTGGTTAAAGCACAGCCTGGGTATTCTAGAAGTGTTTGAGGATCTCTTCCATGAGGGAAGAGGAGAAAGTTTATAAATAAACTTTATGTGTCCTCAGCATTCTTTTTCAAAGGAGACAGTCATTGAACTCTGGTTAGGACCAAATTAGTATCTTTTTGCCTATCTTGAGTTGGAATGGGGAGAGGAGATAGGTTCTTTTGTCTTTTTGTGTTTTCTCCTTTTGCCTAGTTGCTTCCCTCAGTCCTCACATACTCACATGCACACACTAATCTTGAAGCAATGAGATTGAGTGACTGGCACTTGGGACCACAGAGAAATGTCAGAGTGTTTGGTTACAGACTCAAGGAAACCTCTCATTTTAGAGGGCTCATTTGGTAAGACTCAGCAGCCTGGAATGGGGCAAAGTGTTTGTGTGGGGGAAGGAACTTAAAATGAGATTCACCCACCTCAGGGTGCCGTCTTGCATGTTCTACAGCACGTAGGCTGATTTGGAAAGGGAACAGGAATTTGAGCCAGAAGACCTAGGGCCAGGCCATCAACCGTCTACATGACCCAACATGACCTCACTGGCCTCAGGCCCCTTAACCTGGAAAATAGCTCTAAAGGGCTATGCCTTTTAAAAAGGGGAAAATATCATATTGTTTTGTTTTGCAACTGACATTAGAGGGTAAATGAGAATTTTACACCTATTCTTTTAATGATTTTGTTTGAGAGAAACCAGTTTGGAGAGAGTACATATTTCATTAAATCTCTTTGAGGTTATGTATCCCTGGCCAGTTCTCAGCTACACACAGTTAAATCTTTTACCGTCAGGGAGAAGCACAAACTGGGAAGCTATGCCCTTCTGTCTAGTCTTGAACAGGAGAGGAAACTGAAAAAGAGGGCAAAGATACTCAAGGAATGCACAGACTTGTCATCTCAGGTTATATTCTGTAGACTTTGTATCCAGTCTTAAATGTTCCAGAGAATCAGGAAATATGGTCTGGCTGTTTGTCTTGAGCAAGACATTTGAAGCCGAGTCTCAGTTTCACTACCCATGAAATAGGGATAAAGATATTGACCCTATCAGTCTGGTGGAATCATTTTAAGACTTGAAAGATAATATTTTAGTAGGCTTTGAATAGTGTCCAGTGTTTCCAGCCCCTGAAGGATCATTATCATTAATATTAAAAGGACTACGTTTCTTATTTTTATTTCCCATAAATTCAAGTGACCTTTAGATGGTATAAATTTTTTACTTGGAGACAGGAAATATATGTATGCATTTATATGTAATTAATGTATGTGATTGTTTTCCCAGTACTCGGGGTACAGGCATTATTATTGCATAACTCCGGGTGCCTGTTGTTTCTATAAGAGCAGAAGTTTGAATATGTTTGCTAGCTTGTGGTAAAACCGCACCAGCTGGCAGGCTGCAACTACCAAAGCAAAACTAACTACCTGTGTCCTAAAATAAGACTATAGTGGACAGTCTTACATTCATTAAACCAATTTCTGTTTGCTCTCTTCTCTTTGCAGTTTTTAAGCAAAATTTTGGACTGTGAAGCAAGGCATTGGGTAAGTAAATCAAATTATATGCTTTAAAATTTTGAGGACAAAGTGCTTCTTTTTTAATTTTGCCAATGTAGGTATTCTGTGAACTTTGCCACCTTTCATTTGATGAGGCAAAGGATAACCAGTTCCCCCTGTATTACTCTCAGCCCTTACCACTGCACTGTCTTAACACTGTTGTATGGGACAGTCATTCCCTCTCCTTTCTTAGTTCAAGATAACTTAGCCACTTACTATACCCCAGAAATGTACTAGTACTGGGTTCTGAAAGAATAAAACAAAATAACTCTAAAGCCTAAAAGGGGACAGAGACAGATCATGGACAGAATAATGATGAGATACTGATGAAAATAGCTGCAATTTTTTGAGAACATACTATGGTCTAGGTATGTATCTCTAGTTTTTTTTTTTTTTTTTTTTTTTTGTATCTCTAGTTTTTAAGATTACTATTCCCATTTTGGAAAGCCAAACAGTAAACAATCTGCTCCAAGTCACAGAACTAGCAAAAGGCAAAGCTAGTTTGATAACCCTCAAAATGTGATTTCTCTCCATTGCAACATACTCACTACCTCTCAGTGGTTGGCAGAGAATTTGGTTTGTGGGGAAAACGCTCAACGAATAGGCATGCCCTTTCTACCAAAGATCTTTCTATCCCAACTTATTGGATAAAGATTATTCTCCCAATTTTACAGCTATGAAGAATAATAGAGGTGGGTTATTAATTGTTCAAATATCAAACCTTAGGGACCAGAGTTGCATTCCCTACTTTAGCAATCTAAGTGAACTGTTGTGGTGCTCACAGAAACCAGGAAACGGGCTTTTGAGAACTAACAGGAGTTTGGCTTCTTTTTTCTGGGTGAAGACAAGATGGCCTCCCCGGCTGACAGTTGTATCCAGTTCACGCGCCATGCCAGTGATGTTCTCCTTAACCTTAATCGCCTCCGAAGCCGTGACATCTTGACTGATGTTGTCATCGTGGTGAGCCGTGAGCAGTTTAGAGCCCATAAGACAGTCCTCATGGCCTGCAGGTGAGGGTTCTGGAGGGGAAGGATGGGTAAATAAGAGTTGGGTGAGGGTGCTGGCAGCCAGTGATGTGGAACAGGAAGGCCTCTAGCTGGGTCTGGGATGCCATCTCACTTTTCTCCAGATCTCAGCACATGGCCTGGTATTGAGGACTCCCAGAAAGCACATGAATGGATACACTTTCAGAAAAGAGTTCTTGTTCTGTGGGCAGAGTTGGGGAAGAACTCGTGTTGCCACGAGAAAGAAAGTGTTTGGGGCAAACAGGGAGGACAACTTCAGCTAATGAGTGAAGAAATGAAAAGTGGAAGAGGTCTTTCAGTAGTTTAAGCAAGTTAATTTGAAACTTTTTGCTCTTTTATGCTGTAATTGTCTTTTATTCTGTAACCCTATTTCCATGGGTATTCAGAATACAGGGAGAGCTAGAATGAGCCAGCTAATTCTTCATATTTGTCAAATGCTTCAGAGCAATGGTATATTAAATAATCTCCCTAGATCTTCCAGTATGTGTTGCATGGATGGTACTATATCTCCATTTTATAGATAATAAGAGCAAGGCAAAAATAGGTGAAATTATGTAGATTCAGGGATCTCTCTTGCTATTAGAGAACTTATCGAACATCTACTACAGATTCTTTTTTTTTTTAATAGTGTAGGGAGCAGAATTTTACACAGACATAAAAATATTAATGCTTAGCGAGTGCTTACTTTTTGCCTGGCGTCATTCAAGTACCTTTAACATTGTCATGCTTGCCGTGACCTTAGTATTTCCTCTATTTTGCAGGTAAGGCAACCAAAGTTCAGAGAAGTATCTTAGCCAACATTGCATAGCTCTCATTGGTGACAGTTTGGCTTACTTCTAGCATCCCACCCAGTAAATGTAAAATTAAAATGACAGCTTATAATTCTGATTTTAAAAAATGAGTACTCATTCCTCCACTAGAAACACAGTACCTGTAGTAACTGCTTGAGGTTTGACTTGAATCTTATAGAAATAATTGACTTCTTTTTTTATAATCTGTGGACTCTGAGAAGAGTAGTAGGGTACAGGCATATTTTTATTTATTTGTCATCTATATCCAACCTGCTTCTAAAAATAAAAATAAGACAATCTCTTAAAAAAAGAATAATGTGGGGCTGGGTTGTGGGTTAGTGGTAGAGTGCTTGCCTAGCATGTGTGAGGAACTGGGTCCGATCTTCAGCACCACATAAAAATAAATAAGTAAATAAATAAATAAATAAAGGTATTGTCCATCTACAACTAAAAATATTTTTAAAAAAGGATAATGTAATAAAACAAGAGGGGAAATTTTTATCCCAAGGATATAGGCTAAGAATAGTTACTGCAAATGAGTGCTAAATTTAACCCTGATAATCCTTGCAGTTAAGACTAAAAGGAAAACAGGTTCTGTGACTTTGAGAATATACTTAACCTCTTTGATCTTAGTCCCCAAATTGTAAGGGTACAGAGGGTTATGAGGAACACAGGATAATGTATGTAAAATGCTTAAGGACTCTCTGGCATTTGGTAAACTCTCCAGACAAGGAAGTTGTTATTAATTGCCCTGAGAATTCTGGAGCTAGGCTCTGGGAAGAGGATCTGAGCATCAGTGCTACTGTAAAGGATTGTAGACTCCATGTGTCTATTATAGTGGGACATTTGTTTGTTTTACAGCGGCCTTTTCTACAGCATCTTCACAGACCAGTTGAAATGCAACCTTAGTGTGATCAATCTGGATCCTGAGATCAACCCTGAGGGGTTCTGCATCCTTTTGGACTTCATGTACACATCTCGGCTCAACCTGAGGGAAGGCAACATCATGGCTGTGATGGCCACAGCTATGTACCTGCAGATGGAGCATGTCGTGGACACTTGCCGGAAGTTTATCAAAGCTAGGTGGGCTGCCAGCTAGGGAGAAGCCTTGGAGACAGAAGGGATGGTTTCTGATCAGAAATTGTAGATAATTTATACATATAGGAAGATACTGTTCTCTAGAGTTTGCCACAACCTACATTTCCACTATTGTTACACACTTGTGCCCTTCTTAACTCTTGCACTCTAGGTAAACTTGATTCCTTGCAGCTGTTCAGAAATGACCTGTGCATTATGGCCTCTTGTTTTCCTCCAGTCACTTAGTATGCCCTTTCCTTCCACCCATCCTGCAAAGCCAAGCTTGGAGGAGGCTAATTCCTCCAAGGAAGTTTCTCTGATTACCACTCATCCTGTCTCAGCTCTTTCTCTGTGTCCTGAAACATTTTTCTTGTCCTTTAAACCTTCCTTCTCCTTTAATATTTGCATATAATTTTTAGTTCTCCTTTATATATCTATTACAAATGTTTACGTAAGTGCTTTAGTTCTCTGCCAGACTGTGGGTTGCTCAAGTTTATAGGGGCTGCCTTATTCTTTTCTGTCACCCTACCCCTATTAGGGAGAACACTTTTTCTTTTCTTTTCTCTTTCTTTTTGTACTGGGGATTGAAGCCAGGAGAACTTAACCACTGAACCACATCTCCAGCTCTTTTTATTTTTTGAGACAGGGTCTCACTGAGTTGCTTAGAGCCTCACTAAGTTGCTAAGACTGGCTTTGAACTTGTGATCCTCCTACCTCAGCCTGCTGAGCTACTGGGATTACAGGAGAATTCCATCATGCCTGGCAGGGAAGACACTTACTGAGTTAAATTGAGTTCACTAGGTTAAACCCCTTACCCAAGGAATGGTAAGACATGATTCTCATTGATGGACTTCTTCAGAGCCATTTGATCTAGCTACTCTAGGGTGATTGCATCCTAATTCCACAGAAGGGTTTGGCAGTCTGGATTTGATCACCTTCAGGAGCCAAGAACTCAGTGTTTCTAGAGCTACACAGTCTACCTTGGACACTTAGAAAGCTCCTCTTTATGACCAGTTGAAATCTGGTTCTTTTAGCCTTTATGCACTGGTTCCAGCTCTGTTAAATGTGATCCTATTGAGCTGGCCTACTTATTCGCCCACATAATGTCCCTTCAAGTATTTGCAGCCAGAGCTCTTTTTCTCCTGTGGGTGATAATAGTGGCAAGATCATCATTGCTGTCATTTTACAAGCACTTTCTACAGGTCAGGCCTTGTGCTCAGAATGGTTTAGTAACTTCCTGTAGGTCACATAGCCACTAAGTGGCACAGCTGGGTTTGCAAACCAAGTCTGGCTGCTCAAAGCCAGAGATTCTCGTGCTGGCATTTGCTGCCTGTTCTCCATCGTAAACTTCCTTGCAAATTCTTTCAGCATTGGGGCAAGCCCTTTCTCTGATAGGGAACTAGTTTGTCTGTGACCCTCTGAAAGTGTAGTACTAGCACTGTATAAATTCTTCCCTTCTTGTTTCCATGTGTGTAAAATCTCTGCCTTTACTTCCTTGCAGGATTTTCTGTGGGTAAAATGAGATAAGCTTTTGAAAGCTTTCTGTAAGTCATAAATTCTATGACATCAGCAGAGTTACAGATTCATAGACATCCTCACATATGTGCCTTAAACTTACAGGATTAAGTCTAATCAGGCATAGATTGTGTGGGTAACTTGCCTCAGTTTCCCCAACTATAACCTATATTACTGGACTTCTGTTGTAACTGCCTTGTTATTGTGTTTCCCTACTCCAAAGTCACCTGTAGCTGATTCAAGCACAGATGGGTTATATAGTAGTGTCACTGGAAGGTTCTGATTTGCGACCCAGTGTCTTTTCTCTTTTTTCTCCCATAGTGAAGCAGAGATGGTTACAGCCATCAAGCCTCCTCGTGAAGAGTTCCTGAATAGCCGAATGCTGATGCCCCAAGACATCATGGCCTATCGGGGTCGTGAGGTGGTAGAGAACAACCTACCGCTAAGGAACACCCCTGGATGTGAGAGCAGAGCCTTTGCCCCCAGCCTGTACAGTGGCCTATCCACACCACCAGCCTCTTATCCCATGTATGGCCACCTCCCGGTCAGCAGCTTCCTCTTCTCTGATGAGGAGTTACGAGATTCCCGGATGCCTGTGGCCAATCCTTTTCCCAAGGAGCGGGCCCTCCCATGCGATAGTGTCAGGCCAGTGCCCAGTGAGTATAGCCGGCCAGCCATGGAGGTGTCCCCCAGTATGTGCCATAGCAACATCTACTCACCCAAGGAGGCCGTCCCAGAAGAGGCACGAAGTGACATGCACTACAGTGTGGCTGAGGGCCCCAAGCCTGCTGCCCCCTCAGTCCGGAATGCCTCATACTTCCCCTGTGACAAGGCCAGCAAAGAAGAAGAAAGGCCCTCTTCAGAGGATGAGATCGCCCTGCATTTCGAGCCCCCCAATGCGCCCCTGAACCGGAAGGGTCTGGTTAGTCCTCAGAGTCCTCAGAAATCTGACTGCCAGCCCAACTCCCCCACAGAGTCTTGTAGTAGCAAGAATGCCTGCATCCTTCAGGCCTCTGGCTCCCCTCCAGCCAAGAGCCCCACTGACCCCAAAGCCTGCAACTGGAAGAAATACAAGTTCATCGTGCTCAACAGCCTCAACCAGAATGCCAAACCAGAGGGGCCTGAGCAGGCCGAGCTGGGACGCCTCTCCCCACGAGCCTACACTGCCCCACCTGCCTGCCAGCCACCCATGGAGCCGGAGAACCTTGATCTCCAGTCTCCAGCCAAGCTCAGTGTCAGTGGGGAGGACTCCACCATCCCTCAAGCCAGTCGGCTCAATAACATCGTCAACAGGTGATTTCAGAGGTGGTCTGATTCCGAAGTCAGGGACCACCTGAACAAGCTCTGGGGTCATTTCTTCTAATGAATGCAGGGACCATGTTTTTGTTTTTGGTTTTGGTTTTGCTTTTTTGCCTGAAGTGCTGAGGCTCTTAGAAGTGTGGAATTAGAGCATTCCCTTCTATAGTAGAAGAACATCCCACAAATCCCACAGATACTTCCTATGGTATTGATATGGCAGGGACCCTCATATTTCCCATAGACTTAGAGAGTCTCTGGGCTGCAGTATTGAGGAGAAGAAGCTGGGCCAGGAGTGGGGTTCAGGCTTGGTTTGACCCTGGCCTGTGCTGTCCTGTAGATACTCTTGGAGGTAGACTTGAGGAGGACTCTGAGTCTCCAGAGCCAGAGTCGGGCAGCTCTTCTCTGTGTTTGCCTAAGCAGAGGAAGAAGATGACATTGAGACCAAGTACAAGGTTCTGTCCTGCCTTTGGTGCTGAGTCTGTCTTTATTCTACCCACAGGTCTCTGACAGGCTCACCCCGTAGCAGCAGTGAGAGCCACTCGCCACTCTACCTGCACCCCCCCAAGTGTACTTCCTGTGGTTCTCAGTCCCCGCAGCATGCAGAGATGTGCCTGCATACCAGTGGCCCTGCCTTCCCGGAGGAAACTGGAGAGACCCAGTCTGAGTACTCGGATTCCAGCTGTGGTGAGTTCCCTTCCCTCCCTCCTTCCTCTTGTGGGTGAAGAAAGCCTTCTCTGCTCCCCGGGCTTTGTGTTTCCAATTTATTGGTACTGTTTTCTCTGATGTGGAGCAGTTCCTGATTAGAAGTCCATTGGCACATAAAATCTTCAGCATATCCCCCTATTCTTCACTTTTCAGGGAACTGGGCTGGCTGAAGCATGGGACGGGAGTTAATCTGGGGTAATGGAGCCCTTTATTCCTGCAAGTGTGGTTTTCAGGGTTGGCTAAACTTCCAGAGTTTTCTGAGGCCCTCTGTTCCTAAACCACTGTGTTACCCTGACTCTCCCTGCCAGGGTGCAGATTCTCCCAGGAGAAATGTCTGACTTTAGTCATACCTGCACTCTCTTTAGGTCCTAATAGGTCCCTAGCCTGGAGGAGCTAATTGAAATATGAGTTGAATTAAGTTGATAGAACTGAATTATTAAATTTACATTTCTGGGTAGTCTGCAATTGGCATCCCCAGTTTTTACTAGATAAAAAGGTCTAACTCTGTACCTGGCTGTGGCTACTCTGTTATGACTCAGTCATACCTAATCAGGGTTAAATCACCATGACATGCCATTTTTCAAATTGTTTTAACAAAAGAAAAATAAAATCAGTTGCTTACACCGACAAGTTTGGCATAGGATCACAGATTGTTAGAGGAGAGCAGGGACTGTTCCCTCTTGTCCCCCAGCTGTTTGCCTTGCTCTGCACTCCAGCTCCTTCTCTCTGGGCCTCTGTTTCCACTTCTACAGTCACCTTTAGTCTCCAGTCTCACAGAAGTGTCTTGGAGATAACAAATCCAGATAGGCCAGATGACCATGAAGTCTACATCGTTGATTCCTCTTTCAGTGACCTCAAAGTATAATTGAATTTGACCTGTATTTCGTATCCCTGCAATGCTTTGTGTTTATTTTGTGTTATATAATATACTCATGTGAGGCAGGCAGGACAGGGATTTGTTATCCTGACTTTGGAGAAAATGATACAGAGAGAGGTGAAGGGTCTTGCCCCAGGGCTTCTGTGTGTAAATGTAAATAAAACTATGAACTGATAAGAAAGCAAGTTCTTCTGGGACAAAGAAAAGCTTTGCCCAGGCTTCCTCCAACTGGGATAGGCCATATGAGTACCTTTTGGTTTGAACTTCCCTTCTGTACCTTAAGATTCAGTCTGTCTCCTTTCTTTCCTCCATGACCAAGGCTCTTAATATTCAGAAAAATAAAATTCCATTTTGCTCTGGGTTCCCGTGAGTGTTGGCAGGTGGGCTGGGGTCCAGTTTGGCACTGGGTGGCTCCAGAGGAGGTGGGCCTAGAGTCCACTTCCCTTCCTGGGGCTGATGTGGTGTCCCTCCACCCTCTGACAGAGAACGGGGCCTTCTTCTGCAATGAGTGTGACTGCCGCTTCTCTGAGGAGGCCTCGCTGAAGAGGCACACGCTGCAGACCCACAGTGACAAACCCTACAAGTGTGACCGCTGCCAGGCCTCCTTCCGCTACAAGGGCAATCTCGCCAGCCACAAGACCGTTCACACAGGTATGGCCCTGTCCCCCACCCCTGCCACCTCAGTGCTCAGGGTTCCTAGGGGCAAGATAGGGAGAGGATCCCAGGGAAAGTAGCACTTGGCCTTGGGATGTGATGTGGGTGAGGCAAGGGACAGGCCCCCCTCAGCCTGAGCGAGGGCTCTATCCTCTCTAGTTCATTTTCCTGGAGGGGTGCACTCACTCCCTGTATTCTTCGTCTTTCCTTTGAGACTCTTTCCTGCTTCTCCGTCTTTGCTGGGGGTCAGCAGTGTTCATCCCACTGCACAAGTGAAGAAACTAAGGCTGATAGAGGCAGAGTGAAATGGGTTTTTGTAAAGCCAGGAAAAAATGGAAGGCCTCTTAATGTCCTCCAAGGACTTGGTCCTTATTGTCTCATATTCCTTGATCAGGTAGCTTCTTACAACCTGACTGTTGTCCACAGTTTACTCTTTCTTAGACCTTGAAGTGGCCCTAGTTTTCTCAACACTTCCCATGGAGGAAGCCTGTTTGGTCTCCTCTGTTGGAGCCTCTGCTCAAACCAGGCCCCACCCCCCTTGCTATTGGAATACAGCTGTAGTTGCCACGAGCAGAAAAGTATGTTCTGAAAGAGAGACTAGAGCAGCTCGATGGTATCTCCAGGGGGGTAAGTGCCTTACCACCTCAGTCTCATCCAAGGAAGAGCCAAAAGAGCCTCCTCAGGCCATCTCAATTAGCCCTGCAAGTTCAGGGAGGGAAACTGAGGCCCAGAGAAGGACAGGATCTTACCCAAGTCCTACTGGCAGATGATTCTAATGGCAACAGTGGTTCTGAAGCCCAGGCTTCCTGGAACCTCCCCATGCTGTCCCACACATAGCCTCTTTTCCATCCATGTCATTGCTTGTCTTTGGCCCTTGCCTCATGCAAGGTGTGCTGGTGTGTATGTACAGAGGGTGGCAGGCTAGGGAGCAGGCCTCTGGATTCTCTGTCTGACATCCCCAAGAGAAAGGAAAATTCCAGTGGCCTCAGAGAGGGGCAGTTTGCATGGAAATCCAGGTGCAGTGGAGTCCTTCCCCATTGATTATGGCTTCTCTTTTTCTCTTCCTCTTGGCAATAGGCGAGAAACCCTATCGTTGCAACATCTGTGGGGCCCAGTTCAACCGGCCGGCCAACTTGAAGACCCATACTCGAATTCACTCTGGAGAGAAACCCTACAAATGCGAAACCTGTGGAGCCAGATTTGTACAGGTAAGCAGAGTGGTGTGGCAAAAGGACCCTGGGGCTTTGCAGCCCACCCCAGCAGAACTTCTCATGCTATGCTGCTCCTTTAGGTGGCCCACCTCCGTGCCCATGTGCTCATCCACACTGGCGAGAAGCCCTATCCCTGCGAAATCTGTGGCACCCGTTTCCGGCACCTTCAGACTCTGAAGAGCCACCTGCGCATCCACACGGGAGAGAAACCTTACCATGTACGTAAGCCCCTGGTGCCCACTGGCAGCCTGGGAGGGTCATGAGGGGCAGCAGAGAGCTTTGCTCCAGTCTCAAGCATACAATGAGTGACCACTGAACTAGTGACTGGGAGACCAAGATCTAAGCCTGATTGTCAAAGACACCCTACTTGACTTCGCCCGGGTCTCAGTGTGTTCCTCTTTAAAATGGAGGTATTGGATTGTGTGATCTGAGCCTTAAGAAAGAAGTCCAGATTATGGAAGCAGAGATTTTGGGGTCATTCCACAAATACTGAGTGTCTACAGCATACCTCTATACTGAGCTAAATGTACATTTAGGAGTAGTTAAGGTGTTTGAAAAGGATCCGTCTCAGAAGCAGGAGGAGAACCAGAAAATCGTGATGGTGTAAGGAAAAAACAAGATGAAATAAAGCAGAGAAAAGACCACGTGAAGAAAGAGGAGGTGCCTGCCTCTGTGGCACAATGCTATGAAGAGGCCATAGGAATCGTGTCCCAGAGTAGTGACTCGGCAAACTACAACCTGTAAGCTATTAGTCTTTCGGCTAATATTTGAACATGCCATGAGCTAAAGATGGTCTTTACATTATAAAAAGCGATTAGTATTATGGGACTTTGCAAATTATGTGCAATTAAAATTTCAGGGCACATACAGTGGTCTTGGAACAAAGCCACGCTAATTTGTTTGCATACTGTCTGACTGGTTTCAAGAGTTGATGGTGTCACGCTTGGTGGTGATGGGCATGAGAACAAATCAGTGAATAGTCCACTCACATCTCAGGTGTTTACCTGCAAAGTGTGGTGCTTGTTGTTCACTTGCTTTTAAGAATTTGGATAGGGCTGGGGAGATAGCTCAGTTGGTAGAGTGCTTGCCTTGCAAGCCAAAGGCCCTGGGTTCAATCCCCAGCACTGCAAAAAAAAAAAAAAAAAAAAAAAAAAAAAATAAGACTTTGGATATCTTCTTACTAGCTAAGTAGTAAGAAGAAGTTAGTTATCTTCTCAGTGCCTTAATTTCTTCATCTGTAAAATGTGCCTGAAAATAATACTGACCTCAAAGAGCAGTAATGTTAAGTTAACTAATGCATTGAAGTGTTCAGGTAGCTCACACACATAGTAAGAGTGCAATGAATATCTGCTATATAATCATTTACTAGAATTTTGCATGCAGAGGATATCAGAGTTGAGAAGGACCATCATTATTTATTGATCCCGAACCTTACAGAGGAGAGAGACAAGATTCAGAGAGAAAAATACTAATCGCTTTTTATAATGTAAAGACCATCTTTAGCTCATGGCATGTTCAAATATTAGCTGACATGCTTGAAACACACAGCAGTGGATAGCATAGACATGGTGGACCTATGTCTCCCAAGACCAGGGCTCCTTACTTACTGTCTTGCCCATTTCATTCATTTATTATTTTCCTAAATCTATTTCCATTTTTTCTTTAAAACATAGTCTCTATGTGAACATATTTTATAACACTTTTTATTTTAGAATGATTTTAGATTTATAAAAATTTCCAAAGATCATACAGAAGGTTCTTAGGTGCACTTGGTTTCCTTTATTGTTAACATCTAATTTTTTATATATATTTGTCACAACCAATGAACCAATATTGATACGTAATTATAAACCAAAGTCCATACTATATGTGAATTTGCTTTTTTTTAACCTAAAAATGCCCTTTTTCTGTTCCAGGATCCATTACATTTAGTCATCCACTTTTTTTTTTAGGTAACTTTTCCCACTAAAACTATTATCACCCATTTACTGAATCAAAGTGAGAAACAGCTCTACTTGCTAATACTTTACTAGTTTTTCCTATGGCATATACTCTAGGAAGGAATACAGCTGCATTTAAAAAAATGTATCCTAGACTCAAGAATTTCCGTGCATTCAGACTGATCTAGTCTAGTTGTCTATATGTGTTTATATTTGTTGTATAATTTGCCTAACAGGTGTATTTTGCTAGGTGCTAGGAAAATTATCAAGTTTTAGTGAGGAGTGGTCATTGCCCCTTCATAGCGTTATCTAACTGAGGATACTAATGCACGGGGGTGGCTTTGTGGCAAGGCTATGAAAAGGAAAGAGATGTATATATTTTTTTATCCTAGAGATATTAAGAAATGTCTTAATAATTAGGGGAGTTTGCATCTGAAGAGTGTTTTTGGATAAGACTTACATTCACAGACTTACATCAGGGAAGAATGTCTCAAGCAAGGGAAAGGCTCAAGTGACACTTTGGCAAGCAGGAAAGGGACACTTGTGCAATACTTACTTACGTCTGGCGGAAGCCTAGATTCATGTGGGTTCTTTATCTGACCTTTCAGAGGGACCAGCTGCCCCAGTCCCTTGCAGGGAGAATCTCCTTGCCTGGGTCTTTGAGCAATGATGTGTTTCTTAGATTGATGACAGCTAACAATTTGCTTCTGCCCTCCCTCCAGTGCGAGAAGTGCAACCTGCATTTTCGCCACAAAAGCCAGCTGCGACTTCACTTGCGCCAGAAGCACGGCGCCATCACCAACACCAAGGTGCAGTACCGCGTGTCGGCCACTGACCTGCCTCCGGAGCTCCCCAAAGCCTGCTGAAGCATGGAGTGTTGATGCTTTCCTCTCCAGCCCCTTCTCAGAGTCTACCCAAAGGATACTGTAACACTTTATGATGTTCATCCCATGATGTAGTGCCTCTTTCATCCACTAGTGCAAATCATAGCTGGGGGTGGGGGTGGGGTCGGGGCCTGGGGGGCGGGAGCCATGGCAGCTCCCAGCCCACCCTGCTGCCATAAACCATTAAGAAAATAATATTGCTTCTCCTATGTGTACGGCGAACCATGTCAGCAAAAAGCAAAATCATTTTATATATCAAAGCGGGGGAGTACGCAGAAGTTTTGACTTGACAGTCTGCAAAATGAGGAATGTATATGTTTTGTGGGAACAGATGTTTCTTTTGTATGTAAATGTGCATTCTTTTAAAAGACAAGACTTCGGTATGTTATCAAAGAGAGGGCTTTAATTTTTTTAACCAAAGGTGAAGGAATATATGGCAGAGTTGTAAATATATAAATATATATATATAATATAAATATATATAAACCTAAAAAAGATATATTAAAAATATAAAACTGCGTTAAAGGCTCGATTTTGTATCTGCAGGCAGACACGGATCTGAGAATCTTTATTGAGAAAGAGCACTTAAGAGAATATTTTAAGTATTGCATCTGTATAAGTAAGAAAATATTTTGTCTAAAATGCCTCAGTGTATTTGTATTTTTTGCAAGTGAAGGTTTACAATTTACAAAGTGTGTATTAAAAAAACAAAAAGAACAAAAAAAGCTGCAGAAGGAAAAATGTGTAACTTTGTTCTAGTTTTCAGTCTGTATATACCTGTACAACGTGTCCTCACGGTGCCTTTTTTCAGACGTTTTCAGTGATGGACAAGTGTGCGCCATCCCTTTTTGAAGTGTAGGCAGACACAGGGACTTGAAGTTGTCACTAACTAAACTCTCTTTGGGAATGTTTGTCTCATCCCATTCTGCGTCATGCTTGTGTTGTAACTACTCCGGAGACAGGGTTTGGCTGTGTCTAAACTGCATTACCGCGTTGTAAAATATAGCTGTACAAATATAAGAATAAAATGTTGAAAAGTCAAGTCGGCTTGTTCTGAAGGTTTTACCCTGTGTTGAAATGGGGATTTGGGTGGGTCTGGCTTACTCAGCTCTTACTCTAGTGGAGAATGCTCTCTGAGGGGAGGGGCTGCTGGCCTGTGTGGCCTTGGAACAGAGCCTCATTTAAGAGGAGGCTGGAGCTTGTTCTTGGGAGGTTGGCATGGACCTTTGTTGGTCCTAGCCCCTGGTCATGAAGACACAGGTGTTTTTTTACTTTCTTTGTGTGTGGTACTAGATTTGAACCCAGGGGCCCTCTACCACTATACTACATCCTCAGACCTTGATTGATCGATTGATTGTTGTTTGACTTAGGGAGCTGAGTATTGAATCCAGGAGGCGCTTTCCCAATGAGCTATATCCCCAGTCCTTTTTATCTTGAGACAGGGTCTCATTAAGTTGCTGAGGGTCTTTCTAAGTTGCTGAGGTTGGCCTCAAACTAGCAATCTTCCTTCCTCTGCCTTCTGAGTAACTGGGATTACAAGCATGTATGACTATTCCCAGTCCAAGTGGGGAAAGCTCTAGGCTGAGTTTTCTAATGACTTCAATTCTCCCTCTTCTGATACAAACATATCTGTCTCTTCCTCCTCTGGGCCTCGGTTTACCCATTCTGTAAAGTGTGAAGACTCATATTGCCTTCTGGCTTCATAAACAATTTCTGTCCACTTGGCTACATGGGGCAGGTCACGGGCATCAGTTCTCACTCATACATTTGTTAACCTCAGTGCATTTGGGGCTTTCTGGTGTCTCCTGGGTGATTGACAGACATCTATAGATCCAGAAGTCTCATGAATGGTAGGTAGTCAAGCAAACCTCTCTTCCTGCAGAGGTACTCTTTGTCCTAAGAGCCCTGTGATGGAACTCAGCTACTTCCTGTGTGTCTTGGGACAACCACTTTCCCTTCGGGTCTCCTTACCACCCCATCCATGAGGGGTTGGATTAACTAGACCATTTACGATTCCATGACTCATATACAAGTTCAACCTAGTCTGCTTTGGCACTCAGTTTTATTTTACCTCAAAAAACCCTGAGGATCAAGTTTGATTGACAGGACCTGAGAACAGGGAGGATAAGTGTGGTTCTGGTAAATGGCCCAGAGGAGAAAATCCGCACCCCCCTCTTCCTGTTCCTGGGTGGTGGAGGGGAGGGGATATGAGGCGAAGCCTTGCCCTGGGCCCCTGGGTCCACTGGTTGGACAGTGGTATCCCTTGGCAGTGACTTTGCAGAAGGCTCCAAACACGTGCTGGGATGCCTAGGGGAGTTGACCACCCAAAGCCCCAGAGAGAGCTTCAGAAAGTCACACCACCCTCTGCCAACCGCATGGCCTTTCAGCTCAGGTTTCCTTTGAAAATGACTTTAAAGGACTTGCCAGCTGGAGGCCTCAACTCACCCTGCTCTTTGAAAAGGGAGAAAATGATCCCTCTGCTCCCATAGAAACTTGGCAGAAGAACTTAGAAAACAGGCAGCTTCAGGAATGACAATTCACAGGCCTAAGGGAGACTGGCCCCAGGGTCCCCTTGCTCCACGAGAGTGCGCGTCTCCAAGTCTGTTTACATATCGTTACTATTTAATAGGCGAACAAGGGGCCAGGGCAGATGCTGGGTGCTGCTCCAATAAAAGGGATGATCAAAGTGTAAGTGGCTGGAACCAATTGATGATCAATGTACATAAAAAGAAAACATCTCTAAACAGATAAGCCAGGACAAAGGGAACATAGAATTTTATTACAAAAGCACGGCATGAATACAAGTGTTCACAAAACCGTGTTTCATAAAATGGAGTCCCCAGGAGGTTCTTCTCTGCACTTTGGGGGCTTTAGGGGAAAGGTTTCTGAAGACATGGGGAGGATGAGTGCATTGAGGGAGGACCCAAAGAGGTGGGTAGTTACATGCAGGCAGAGCTATTTAGAAATTGGAAGAGGTTGGATGGAAAGAATCCTCTAGTTAAATGTCTCCTCTGACCGGAGAAGGGACTGAGGCACAAAAGGCAAAGAGACTTACTTGTCTACTGCCTTCTAGTGACTGGATTGAAAGAGTGGAGCCTTCCATACCCCAACCCAAAGAAAAAGTGAAAGCAAATACTCATTTTTAGAAAAGAGGAAATGGAGGCAGTGACTTGTCCAAGGTTATACAACTAAAAGTGTCCAGTTAGTCTGAGGTCACACAACTGGCTGTTGGTAAAACTTCAGGCCCTTAAGTTCAAATATTAGATCTCAGGCTGCTTAGGAGAAATGAATTGTTTTCTCTAGAATCTGGGGTTTCTATTTCCTTCTTTGCATCACTTAGATAAGTAATTAGTAATTCGTTGTCTCATATTCTACCAGAGACATGCTTTGGAAAAAACTTAAGAGGAATAGGGAAGAGAAACAAAGAGAGGCTGACCCCTGGGGAGTAGCTGGGAGGTATTAAGAGCAGAGTACTAGAGCAGGTCCCCAGAACTGGGGTGACTTTACTGTACTAGGTTCCACAAAGCTTGTCATTGTTGGGGGTTTCTGGTCTTAGTTTCCTAGGAGATTTAGTCTTTTTTGTTTTTTACAATCATTTTATATTGAGATCCCTCTTTCCATGTCCTCTCGCCTCTGTTACTTAGACTGATCTGTGTGACCTCCTATTTCCTGGATCCCTAAGAGAATAAATTTAACAGAACCCAGGCCTCTGGAATGTTGGCCATTTGGAGGATCCTTAAATATTCTTTGACTAGGTCCAAGTGAAGGCAGAGGCATGCTGAAGTCTCTCCAAGGTCAGATAGAAAAGTGGTTCACCCAAAATACTATGTCCACTTGGAAAGACAGTTCTTCTAATTCCTAAAGCAAAAGCAGGAGGCTTCTAAAAGGTACACATGGGCCTAGCTGCCATGAGCGTGGTGCCCAGCACACCCAAAGTAGCATTCAGAGGCAGCCATGTGCCTTAATCAGAAGAGGTGGAAGCTTCAGCAGATACCAAGGTCCGGGGCTTTGGACTCTAGGAAGGGGCTCAGTGGAGCTTAGAGCTCCAGGAGTGTCATATTGACCCTCAAGCCTTTGGAACCTTCTCCCTTTATTCAACCATTTCTTTAACCCCAGATGATCAGTTGTTTAGCACATCTAAAAGACGAGTTAGGCCTCTTCTTCCCTTTTGCACACCAAGGCAAGTTGGTTAAACACCAAGCATGCATGGAGTCAGAATTATAGAATATTACAACTGAGGCAGCTTAGGGATTACAATCCTCTCATCTAGTCAAAGACTAGGCCCAGAAAGGAGAGGTGACACGTCCAAGGTCTCACCCAGAATTTTTAACAGAGAGATCACTTAACTCTTGGTTAGTTTTGTAACATGAGCCCAGTCCTCAAACAGTTTGCAATCATGTTGGGAAAACAAAACAAGGACAATATGGAAGGAAAATCTCAAGGAAGCACCAAAACATACAAAATTATGGCCAATAAGAGACGCTTCTATGAATTTAGGGCCTTTGAGTTGGGGGGTGTTATCAATGGCAAATTGTTCTTTCGGGACAGTACAGGTGGACAGCCTTGCTGAACAGGTGATCTGTGGAGAAGTCTTCTGAATTTCAAGTGTCTCTCAACCTCCCTGCGGGACCACAGTGCCCCCTTCTGTCTGGATAGAGATGTCCTCTTTGATATCACCAACAGAGCCATCTCTGGAGGTGTCTTGGTTTTCTAGGACTGCTAAAACTAAGTACCACAAACTGAGTGGCTTCGACAATAGAAATTTATGTCTCACAGTTCTCCAGGCTGAAATTCTGAGACCAAGGTGTCAACAGAGCTGGTTTCTTCTGAGGCCTCTGAGGAAGAATCTGTTCCAGGCTTCTCCCCTAACTTCTGGTGACTTCCTAAAAATCTTTGTCCTTTCCAGACTTGTAAAAGCATCATCTCCATCTCTTGTCTTCACATGACATTCTCTCTTTCTCTGTGTCACTATACCACAGTCCCCTCCTCCATTTTTTAAGGACACCAGCTGAAATTTCCTGTATAGCAAAGTAATCAATCAATCAATACAGAGAAAAGACAAGCTATAGAGCAGATCCAAACAATGCATCTGACAAAGGGTTAATATTCAGAATATATATTTTTAAAAAGAAAGGACAAATGAGATCAGAACTAAAAACATGGGCATAACCCTGAATAGTCATTTCTCAAAAGAATATGTTCAAATGGCCAATAGATATATGAAAAAAAAAGCTTAACATCACTAATAATCAGGGAAATGCAAATCCAAACCACAATGAGCTATGACTTTACTCATCTTACTGAAAAGACAAAAATAACAAATGCTGACAGGGATGTGGAGAAAGGAGAACTCTTATACACTGTTGGTGAGAATGTAAATTAGTACAACCATTATGGAAAACAGTGTAGAGGTTTCTCAAAAAGTTGTAAATAGAACTATCATATAATCTAGCAGTCTCACTCCTGAACCTACAAATATCCAAAGGAAATCAAATCAGTATGTCCAAGAGACAGGTGGGCTCTATGTTAATTGCAGCACTGTTCACAATAGCCAAGATACAGAGACAACCTAAGTGTCCATCAACTGATGGGTGAATAATGAAAACAAGGCACATATACATAATGGAATACTATTCAGCCATAAAAAGAATGAAATCTGTTATTCGTGGCAACAAAGACAAACCATTATGTTATGTGAAATAAACCAGGCACAGAAAGGCAAGCACTGCATGCTCTCTTTCATATGTGGAATCTAAAGAAATTGTTCTTATGGTTTAACTGTGCGGTGTCCCTAAGAGCTCATGTGTGAGATAAGAATGTTCAGAGATAAAATGAGAGGGCTGTGAGAGCCTTAAATTTATTAGTGTGATTAATCCACTTGAATGGATTAACTGGATGGTAACTGTTGGCAGGTGGGGTGTGGCTGGAGGAGGTGGGTCACTGGGGGCATGCCTTTGGGGTTTATATTTTGTCCTCATTGAACTGAGCTCTCTCTCTCTCTCTGCTTCCTGGTGGCCATGTCCTGAGCTGTTTTCCTCTTTTACACCATTTTGCCATGATGTTCTGCCTCGCAGGCTGATCCAGAGCAACAGAGTCAGCCATCTATGAACTAAGTCCTCTGAAATTGGGAGCCCCAGATAAACTTTTCCTCCTCTAAAAGTTGCTCTTGTCAGGTCTTTTGGTCACAGTGGCGAAAAGCTGACTAAAATGTCGTCTTATGAAAGTTAAGGGTAGAGTGGTGGTTGCCAGAAGCCTGGGAATGCAGGCGGAAGGGGGCGCCCTGGGCACAGGTAGGAAGTTCCTGTCAGCCAGGAGGAATGGTTTCTAGTGCTCCCACTATAGGGCGACTCTGGTGACCAACACTCTTTTGAGTATTTCTAAATAGCTAAAAGGGAGGAGTTTGAACATTCTCACCAGAAAGAAATGGTAAATGAAACAAATTCTACCTTTAAGGACAACTGTAATGCACCAATTTAAAAAAATGTGGAATATATACAGTTAAAAAAAAAGAAAGAAAATGGTAAATGAGGTGAAGGATATACTAAATGTGCTGATTTGATTATTACACAATGTACACATGCATCAGGCGTCACACTCTACACCATAAGTCTGTAGGATCATGCCAATTAAAAACAAAGAAGAATGCTAAAAAAAAAAAAAATCAAAGACACATGAGCCATACTGGGTTAAGACTCACCCTAACATCCTCATCTTAACTAATTGCACAGAACAACCCTATTTCCAAATAATGTCACATTCTGAGGAAGTAGAGGATAGTTTTTCAAAATAGAAATTTTGAAGGGGACACAATTCAGTTCTTAACTGGGACTATTTATGGAAGGGGGATGGTGACATACTCTCAAAAATAGCACTGCCATCACTGCTCTTTGGTATATTCTCCCAGCTGCTGGCGACAAGGGAGTTGGAGTTTGGAGCACCTTCTCTTCACCTGGCTTTCCTCCCACAGTCTCAGGCACCCCACAGTAACTCACTGAGGTGGGTGGGCCTTACCTCTTACTGGCGAGGAGAATGAGTTGCAAAGCCAAGACCAGGGGGCTTCTCTTCCCCTCTAACTAGTTTTTTTCTTTCATATCATGTCTTTCTCATCCCAAAAGAGAAATAAAGGACAAAATAATTGTTCTCAGTGACTGGCCACACTTTGGTTATATAGATGGGAGAAAAGTTTAGGTCCAAGTAGATCTCTGAATAGGAATCACCAGGAACTTATATACCAGAGCATCACAGACTTAGTAAAAATTCTTTAACATGAACTGGAGATTATTACCGCTCATCACATTTAGAAATATAATGAACAGTTTGAACTAACTCTAGGGATCTAATCTGGTAGTTTTCTACCATATGAAGCTGTTAGACATATTGCTGATGCTCCCCAGATGATTTGAACATGTAGCAAGGGGTGAGAATCACTAGTCTAATCCATTTCCATCA
Source organism: Sciurus carolinensis (assembly GCF_902686445.1). Lineage (NCBI taxonomy): Eukaryota > Metazoa > Chordata > Mammalia > Rodentia > Sciuridae > Sciurus > Sciurus carolinensis. The sequence continues at coordinate 57,767,202 of NC_062221.1, read as the reverse complement.
TTCAGAAAAGAAAGCCCAGTGACATTAAGCAACTTTATTATCTAAGGACTAGGAAATGGTTCTCCAAATGCCTGTCCCAGTGTTATTTCCACTAAAATCACTCACTGCATGCTTCTCTTTCCCCAAAAAACTTAGTGCAACCCTTAAATGATTGCCTTCTTCATTATCTTCACATATCTGATCACTTCTTGGATCTGACCCTAAAGGGGAAGAACTCAGATTAATGTTTAGAAATGATAAAAAGGCAGAGCTCAGCTTGGTAGGGTAGAAGATTTTCAAGCAGATGTCTAACAAGGGAATGAGCTATGAGAGAGCCCTTTGTTAGTCAGCTTTCTGTTACTATAATAAATACCCGAGATAATCAACTTATGAAGAGGAAGGGTTTACTTTGGCTTATAGTTTTATGGTTGGTTGACTCCATTGTTTTGGACCTGTGGTGGTACATCATGGTGGGAGTCATGAAATTTGATCCTGAGAAGAGGTAAGGAGTACAAACAAGGTGGCTGCTACAAGTCTCAAGAAAGCAGTGTCTCAGTCATAGGACGTTGGGCCCATTGTGCATAGGAAGGGTCAGAGCTGCATTCTAGGGGCAAAGGTGTCTGTAGGGTTTTCCCAGCATGCCCCAGCTTAGGGTTTCATACATATCCTTTTTCAATAGTGAGGCAATTCCTCATTTCCTGTCATTTCTGACTGGTACACCTGACCCTTCAGTCACATGGAAAGATGCATCATTTTCAAACCTTCAGTGTCTGCATGTGTCATGGTCTCTGCCTGGTGTGTCCTTTTCTTCATTTACTCTTCCCTAAGTCCTCTCCATCAAGACTGAGAATTTCTTCATCCTAGAAAGCAAGAGCATCTGTACAGGTTTGTTGAATGGTAGAGCGAGAGAGTCTGCGCATGATTAAAGTTCTTGTTTTTTTTTTTTTTTTTGATAGTTCTTTGATATCTGGTTTTCTATTTTACTACTGCAGTCTAGAGAACAGCCACAAGGTGGCAGGGTAGGCCAATCAGTGAAGGTTACAGGTATACTTTTTCTAACTCCAGGGAAGGTATGAAGGGGCAGGTCTCCCCTGTCTGCCTGTTTCCTTCCCACAATTTTCTTCTCCTCAGCAGGACCATACAGTGGAATTGGCTGGTGGCCTATTGGAAGCAACTTGAGGTCATCTGGTTCCAGAATATCTCTGGTGGAGACCTACTTGGGTATGTGGATTTCTACCCTGAGTCTTTCCTTTTAGTCTCAGGTCTCTGGTTCACCTTGGTATGAGATCGTATCACAACTCTCAGGCAAAAGAAGTCAGTCCCTAATAGAACCCTACAGGGAGGCAGGGGCTTTTGAGATTTGACTGATAACTAGTATAACGAAATTGACAGGTCACAAAAAACCTTTCATATCTAAGAGCTCCCTTAATCCTCACCACAGTCTTGCTGGTTAAGGGGAAATAATCCCATTTTTCAGATAGAGAAACAGAGGGTTAGAGAATAGAGCCTAGGAACACATGGTTAGTGAGTGGCAGGGGGAATGGAGCATTTGCCTTCTGACTGCAGTTGAAACCCTACTGGTCCAGATGGTCCCTTTGCACTTTGTATCCCTATCTTTGTTCAACCTTGGGTATGACATTTCCAACGATACAACAGAATCTGAGAAGAGAATTTAGGTTTCCAGAATTGGAATTATCTTAGGGTTGAAATTGCAAATTCTGAATAGAGACAGAAAGGAAACCACAAAGATATGCCATTGAGCTTGCCACCTACATCTCAGTGTTATCTGTGCTCTGGATGTCTGGTCCCTAGACTGTGCCATGGGTACAAATTGGACATTCACTGTTCCCTGCTTCCAGGATGAGGACTGGAAGGGTGTCCAGAAGCCCTGCTTTCCAGGTCACATGGGTCACTGTGGGGGACCCTGACACAGTGAGACCCAGCAAATAGCTCTGGCCTTGGTTCAAGACCAGTTCTACCATTGACAATCTCCTGGCCTTGATCAGGAAACTTATTCTCCCCGAATGTGCATTTCTAAATGTAAATGAAAAAAATTACAAAAATTATCTCCAGCACCCCTTTCTGGAATCCATGACCCCGACTTTTCCAGTCTAGTTAGTGGGGAGACTGAAATGGGAAATTGCTCTTACTTGGGAATGCAAACCATTCATTGAGACCACAGAGCACTCTGTCTATTATCCCCCATCTTCCCTGCATCCAGGAGACCAGCACTTACCCCCAGGACTTCAGGTTTCCCTAATCATGCCTTTTAATATTTTCACAATTTAAAAGGGTCTTACAAATGACACTAGTTATCACATCTAAGTTACTTTGCAGTTTAGGACTCAAAGTTCCTATATGTAACTTTTTTGTGTGTGTGTGCTGCTGGGGATTGAACCCAGGGACTTGTGCTTTCAAGGCAAACACTCTACCAACTGAGCTATCTCACCAGCGCCTATGTAACTTTTTTGGGATACATTTTTCTATTTGTTAAAGTGATTTTCTATCTATTTAATTTTTACCTAATATATGAAGTGCAGAAAACCTTGCAAAGCAACTACAACAAAAGTAACTACTGGAAAACCGTTTTTGAACACTCATATCATCCCAGGGACACTTCAACATTTTTTATCTTAAAATAATTATAGATTCGCAAGAACTTATAAAAAGTGCAGAGAGATCCCATATACTCTTCTCCTAGTTTCTCCCATGGTAGTGTTTTACACATACACAGTACAATATCAAACCCTGGAAGCTGCTGGCCTTATTCAGATTCTGCCAGTTTTACATGTACTAGAATATGTGTGTGTATGTGTGTGCACCTTTGCATGTATTTATATGCAGTTTATCTCATGTATAGCTTCATGTAGCCATCACCACAATCAGGACACACACTGTTCCATTACTACAGAGATCTCTTGTACTATCTCTATAGTCTTCCTTTTTCCTCCTTCATCCCTAACCCTTGGCCACCACTAAGATGGTCTCCATTTCTGTAATTGGTCTTCCTGAGAATATTCTATGCATAAAATGATTGTGAAATAAATATTTCTAAATATCATTATTATTGAACACTCACGGTGTGCCAAGAACAGTTTTAGTTCTGTACCAGCATGAGCTTGCAGTTCATTGCAGTAGCCTCTATTATTATCTATACTTAATAGACATGAAAACTGAGATCGTTACCCAATTTTATGAAGTCAGTTACTGGCAGACCTGGGATTAACATCTAGATTTGGTTCTAGAATCTGAGGTCTTAATTAGAAAACACTATATCTCTAAGTAGATATAATATGATATAATATAAATTGTTAAAAATTACATACAAGATGACATAATTAAGAGTGATTAATATTAGCTTCAAAAAATTTTATTGAATTGTTACCATATTGACTTTATTTTCTAAGAACAATGCTATTTGTTAAAAATCAATAATAAAAAGGGAACTGGAAAAATTCCATGTTTCAAAAAATCATTAAAAAATTTACCTCTAAACAACTCATAGGTCAAAGGAGGGCAGGAGTGCATTTGTCAATTGTTCCAAGGCTGAAAACAGATGAAGGTAATTCTAGCCCTGTCCCAGACTGACTCTCTGGGGCAGGGACCATGTTTCAGGCATCCTGATATCCTCAGAGCCTCATCCAACACTGAGCATTAAATGCTTACCCAATGCATTTAAAAATAGACCTCAGTTACCCTGTCTGGATTTCCTTGGATTATTCAGGACAGACAAAGTTGAAAGATGCTGTAAGCCATCAGAAGCAAAAGTGCACAAAAGCCAGGACAGAGATGCATAGAGACAGGGAGGGGAAGGATATCTGTGCTAGGACCAGAGAGAGTGCTTTGCTTTTCCTGATGCCTTCACACACCCCAAGTTGCAGCAGTTAACAGGGCTTAGGTATCAATGTCATTGAATCTTAGAAGCAGAGAATCAATGCTCAGGAACTAAAGTGATTTACTCAGGGGTATCACAAGTTTGAGAGGAGAACTTCAATCTCCAGCTCCCCAGAGATAGCTGTTAAATGTCCACAGAGTAGACCCTTGACGTTGCAGGGAATTTTTGCCAAGACCTCCAGGAATCTTCCAATTCAAACACACAGGAATGTTTGCAAAGGCTTTTTGCTTTTACTGGAATCACATTTAGAGAGAATCATGATGCTTTAGTTTGGGTCTTCTAGAGAAACAGAACTAGCAGGATTTGTGTGTATGTGTGTGTGTGTGTGTGTGTGTGTGTAGAGGGGGAATATAATTAGTCTCCATATAAAATGTATGGAGATATATATATATATATATATTCACATGTCTATTAGATATATGGTTCATATATATCATATGTACATATATGTGTATATTTATTATATTAGATGGGTCTCAGGATTCTCTACAGAAATAGTAGCAATAGAATATATATAAGTATATATGTAATATACGTACACACGTGTGTGCACATGCACTTATGTGTATGTATTGACAGAGAGACAGAGAAAGAGAGAGATAGAGAGATTTATTATGAGAAGTTGGCTCCTGTGATTACAGATTACAGAGGGTAGGGAGTCACAACCTGTCGTATGCAAGCTGGAGTCCCAGGGAAGCTTGTGACATGGAGTGACAGTTCAGCAGCAGTCAGGCAGAGAGCGAATGTGACCTTCTTCCATTTCCTTTGTGTTCTATTCAGGCCCCAGTGGGTTAGATGAGACCCACCCTCACTGGGTGCTCTACTGAGCTCACCAGTTTAACTGTTGATAGAAACAGCCTCACGGACACACACAGAATTAGTGTTTAATCAGTTATCTGGGCACCCTGTGGAAATGTCAAATTGACACATAAAATTAACCAGCACTTACAGCTTGCCAAGGCATGTCCTCATTTTAATGAACTTGATGAAGTCTCTTCCCTGTTTGGAAAACAATTTTCATGCAGAGGCAGTGTCTTCATAACTTCACAGGGTTCTACCTGTGCAGCAGGACCTGTGGGCCACCATATGACACCCTGAGGTGTCCTCAGTCCTGTGTTGAGGCGCTGGAGCTGGCTTCGTATCAGGCACTCATGGGTCAACACAGGCTCACAAACGAGGATCAGATCTGTGCCTCATAAACTGCTCTGTACCAAACTGGGAAGATATCAAAGCTATAGAACTTTTAAACCTTGTAGATACTATAAAATATTATAATCCTTTGGTTATATATTTTATAACAAAATGGATTTTGAATTTTTAATGATAGATAAAAACGAGGGGCAGAGAGAGAGAGGGTATAGAGAATGTGGAATTTCCATTTAGTTGTTACATTTTTATACTGTCTAAATTTTTACAATGAATTTATTACTTTTAAAACTGAGCCTAAGGGAGAGTTCAGGGGATACATGCACATGGTGGGTAAACCAAATTGTATGGGACCAAATAAGCTCACATATTAACCATGCGACTCCCAGTAAATTACTTAACCTTTCCGAGTCTCAGTTTCTCCTTTGTAAAACTGGGATTGTAATTTTGGTATACTACTACTTCAAAGGGTTTTTGTGTGATTAAATGAATTAATATATGCATTTAGAAAATTCATGTCACATGGGAACCATTCAATCACTCTTAACTTTAATTATAATTCAAGTATATTAAGGCCTCCACCCTCACACCCTGGTAGTTTGGGTGAAGAAATAGTCTGCTGTTTCCTTGACCGGTTCCTGATGACTCCGGTTGCAGCTTCTGCTATTTCTTGCATCATACAAGGTCTCCTGGAAGGATGACCTAACTCCCTTGTGGAAACCACAGCTACCCATGAGTTTGACGTTGAACTTTGACCAGTTTCTTTCAGTAGGTTCCCTTGGGTATTGAAGGGTTCTGAACCAAATCTTAATCACCTTTCAGGGCATGTCACAGATTGAGCAATTGTTGTGGACCCTGTACCTGCAGGCTCTACTTTATCATCATCAAATTTATTATCTGTTTTCAAACTTCCTTCTCCCTGCCTACCAGGATAAATCCACTTTAAGATTCTCTTGTTCTTCTTTATCATTTTTTTAAAAAAACTACTTAGGAGATTTGAGACACTTTGGTGGATATATATCCTGTAGGTGTCTGTCTTAGTCTGTTCAGAATACTGAAGACTGAATAATTTATAAACAAATGCAAGTTTATTTGACTCATAGTTCTAGAGATTGGGAAGCCCAATAGCAAGTCACCTGCACTTGGTAAAAGCTTTGGGACTGTGCCATCCCATGGTGGGTGGATGAAAGACAAGAAAGTGGGGGAGCCAGGCAGCAGTAAGGGACTGAACTCACTTTTAGAACAAGCCTACTCTCATGACAACTAACCTACTCCCAAGATAGCAATTCATTCATCAGGGCCAAGCCATCATCACCTAATCATCTCTTATTAGGTGCCACCTGTTAACATTATTGCATCAGGGATTTAAGTTTCCAACACATGAACTTCAGGACACACATTCAAACCATAAGAGTGCTGTGTTCATTTGACAAATGCTGATGAACTATACAGACTTATATATAACATCAGTGTGTCCATTTCTTGTTCACATGTAGCCCCATTAGGGAAAATGGTCCATAGGAGCTTTACTGACAATATAAACTCATTAAGAAAATTTAATATTCCAAATCTATTATTTACTTTCTAATATAAACATTGTAAATTATTTGTTTTCTTATTTTCTCATGACACTTAATTCAATAGGTCTCAATTTGAAGTATGTACAACAGAAAACTGTGGAGTCTTTTTGGAAAATGGAACAAAGGTGCGTGCTTCCTCCTTCCTCCTTTGCAAGGAGCTAGACAGACCAGAATCAAGGGTTGGTATGTCTTGCAACAGCATTGTAAGGCATCAGTGAATTCATGGATAAAGAGAGGGGTCAGGAGTGTGAGTGGGGTGGGGGGTCTGGGGAGTAAAATACACTGAATGTCCCACTATCAATATGCAATCAGATCATATAGTTCAGGATAAAAGCATTTCAGTGATTCCACATCTCCTCTAAGACAAAGTCTTAACCCCTAAGAGATGTAAAAGGAAAAAAAAAAAACTCTTAATACCAGGTCCCATATACCTCTTGAGCCTCAATATTGATCATTCTTCTGTGTGAGCAACAGGTAGTAAATGATATGGAACTTCAAGAACAATTCTAGATAATTTCATATTCTAAGTCTTTGCTAATAGTTCTCTCTGCTTAGAATACATTTATTCCCTTCTTTGTTTAATTGTCAATTAGTCATCCTTTAAGTGTGTAATTATGTACCACCCCTTCTGGAAGATTTTTGACTTGCCCTTCTGCTGTGACAACATGTATTTTCCAAAGAGGTCACAGCAATATCTCCTGACTTGCATATTCTACCTTTGATCTTCCTCCTAGCCAAATGTGGGATCTATATTCCTTTATCTTGAATCTGGGCAAGGTTGAATATATTGTTTTGTGATTTGAGACTAGGTCATAAGAGGAGGCAGTTTCTGCCTGATTATCTTGGGACCCTGGCTATTGGAACATCATGCTGTGAGGAAGCCCAGGCTACACAGAGAGGCCTTGAGTAGGTTTTCTGGCCATAGTCCTAGCTGAGGTCCTAACCAAAAGACAGCACCAGCCACCAGGCATGCCAGTGAATGAGCTGTCAGATGATTTTTCCAAGATTACCCAGTTCCTTTAACTGGAAAATGTGTGTGTAGTAGGTATGGAAGCCAGGTGTGCGTAGTAGGTATGCTCATTGCTACTGGGGAATGTCATGTTTAAAGAAATAGTCACTCTGCCTGAAATGAACTGAGTCTTGCATTGGCTCTTCAAGTCTTCCCATTGCATAAGCAAGTCCAATTATGATTGTCAGGTGTTTTGGCCTATACCTGTGGCCCTTTCCTCATTTTACCAGTAACAGGTGATTTTTGCTTCCTTTACTCCTTTTTGTAGGTTTTCTTGTAGAATTCTCTCTTTCAAGCTTCTATTGCTTTAATCTTGGGACTTTTAAGAAAGGTGGCTGCCTATTTGAATGTGTCCCCAAAGCTGTTGTGTTGGGAGCTTAATCCTCTGTGCAACAGTGTTGAGAGGTGGAACCCTTAGGAGATGAGTAGACCATGAGGGCTCCTCCCCACAAGAGGTTAATATCACTAACACAGAATGGGGTTTGATGTTGCCAGAGTGCGTTCGTTATAAAGGAAGCCAAGCCCCTCTGCTCTCTTGCACATGCTTTTTCACTCTTTGGCCCTTCCACAATGGGACAACAGCAAGAAGTCCTCACCAGATGCCAGAGCCTTCATGTTGAAAATTCCACCTTCTGATATTGTGAGAAATACATTTTTTATTTTTATTTATTTATTTATTTATTTTTTAAAATTTATTTTTATTGTAAACAAATGGGATACATGTTGTTTCTGTTTGTACCTGGAGTAACAGCATACCATTTGCGTAATCATACATTTACATAGGGTAATGACGTTTGATTCATTCTGTTATTTTTCCTTCCCCCCACCCCTCCCACCCCTCTTTTCCCTCTATACAGTCCCTCCTTCCTCCATTCTTGCCCCCCTCCTACCCCCCATTATGTGTCATCATCCGCTTATCAGCGAGATCATTCGTCCTTTGTTTTTTGAGATTGGCTTATCTCACTTAGCATGATATTCTCCAATTTCATCCATTTGCCTGCAAATGCCATAATTTTATTATTCTTTATAGCTGAGTAATATTCCATTGTATATGTATACCACAGTTTCTTTATCCATTCATTAATTGAAGGACATCTAGTATAGATGAAAGAAGTAAATCTAGTGCCCAGTCTTAAGGGTAAATGCAATATAAATGACTTCATTCCTCCTTTCCCTCACTACACTCCCATATAAGCTGAGGTACATAGTCAATTCTGGTTAAGTGAATTCTACAAGAAAATAAACTGAGTGATAAGTCTGGGCCAAAAAGCATTCCTGACTCCATATCAAGGAATCCTCATCAGTTTTTGGAAGGTGGTTTGGTTCCTAAAAATACACAAAGTAATGGTTTGTTCTATTAATAGTGAAAGTCTTGCCTCTAGGAGGGACTCAACTTGAATGAGTCCTTCCCAACTGTGAACTGATGCCTTCTGGAAGGCCCTGAAGCTAGAAAAGTTTCACTATATAAATGTGGGTTCCAGGAGAAAGAGATTTTAAAATAGTTAGCCTGGGATATTGTTCCCAGATAAGCATTGATTTGCTTTCTGTCATTCTACATTAGAGTTACCTTTTCAATTTAATATAAGTGAAAAAATTAGACATATTCACTCTTGTCTTTAACTTCTTTCACTGTGCATGTGTTTTGAAATGCATCCATGTGGTGCATCCCATAGTCCATCTCTTTTATTTCTGAATAATGGTGAAATGTATTTGATACAGTTTGAAATCTATTCATCTGTTGATGCTCATTTGGTTTGTTTCCAGGTTTTGGCTATTATGAATAAAACTGTTAGAAAAAATCATGTATTTGTGTGGACATACAGTTTTATTTCTCTTAGGTAAATGACTAGGAATAGAATTGCAAAGTCATATGCTAAGGGTACGTTTAACTTTATAAGAACTGCCAAACTGGTTTCTAAAGTGGTCGTACCATTTTGGGTTCCCACCAGTGACAGATTTGAAAGTACATCTTTTCAACAGTTGAAATTCTCGGTCTTTTTGATTGCAGTCCTAGTGGATGGGTATTGGTACAACTTTGTGATTTTAATTTGAATATCTCTAGTGACTGATGATATTTAGGATCTTTCCTTATGGTTATTTTTTTCTTTATAGATGTAATTTTAAAAGTGCAACAGTTCTCTAGTAATTCTTCATGTTAATTGTGTTTTATTTTGACAGTAATAATTTGTTTATATTTTACGACTTCTCTTGGAACTGAATTTCAAAACAACGATAAATTTATAAACATCTGTATGTATTTAAAGACCTTTGGTAATACTTAGAGTTCTACATCGAACTGCTAGTGACAGGAAGTCCTGGCACACTTACCAAGAGCTACTCTTGGGCTCCACCTCCCACTCTCTTCTCTGACTCTCCATGACTCATTGGCTGAGTGCCTTATCAGAGTAGGGGCTAATGGCTTCTTTAGACCTCCTTCGGTTTTAAAATCTGACCATCTTAATGAAATATTCAGAAGAGTCAATCCTAGAGACTAGTACCTAGGGATCATCTGAGCAATTGGAAAGGGCTTTGTCCAGGGAGGGGTAACATCCACTCGGTTTAAACTGTACAATATGTCACAGAGCCAAAAGAGTACATGTAGAATATAGATACAATTCAAAGACCAGTTACAAACTGCTCACTTGAAAAACAAACACTCAGTTCGGAAACAGCTGCCTCCTGGAAACTCCCCTCCCCTAGTACTTAGTCACCCAACATCACCTACCACCCTCTCTCCCCAGAGATGACTGTTATCTCACCTTTCTGATAATAATTTCCTGGATTAAAAAAAAGTCTTTGTAATTCTGAAACAATACAGTTTTGGTTTTGAATTAAAAATTTTTTAATGCGAATACATTTTGTGTGTATATCTATTTCTTTTGTTCAATGCTGAGATCTTACCATGTTGATGTGGGGAGAAGTTATTAATTTGTATGGCTCTGTAGTTTTCCAGTGTGTGTGTCCTTTGTTTGGCTGATGGACATTTGTGGAGAGGAATGGAGAGGAGCAGAATTGAATGAAGAGGAATGGAATGGGAAGAGGGAAATGGAATGAAATGCACTAAAATGCGATTTGAGTTGTTATAAATGATGATGCTGTACACTTTATCATACATGTAATCAGGTGCTCCCCAAAAGGGTTCTGTTCATTTCCACCACCTGTGTGTGACAGCTCAGGTTTTTTCACATCCTTGCTAGCCCTTGACATTGTCAGACATTTTCATTTTTGCCAATCAAGCAGTGTCTAACAGTACTTTATTGAGGTTGTGATTTGATTTGATTTCTTAATTCACTCAAACATTTTAACTAGACAGTGAGTTTTTTATACTTAACATATTTGCTAATATATTTGGAATTATATCCAATATCTGATTTTGTTATTATTTTTTGAGAATTTTTTACTTGTTCTTTTTAGCTATAGATGACAGTAGAATGTATTTTGGCAAATTATACATACATAGAGTATAACTTATTCTAATTAGGATCCTGTTCTTATGTTTGTTCATGGTGCAGATTTACCCTGGTTGTTTATTCAAATAGAAGGCTAGGAAAGTTATGTCTGACTAATTCTATTGTCCTATTACCCTCCCTTCCCTTCCCTTCATTCCCCTTTGTCTAATCCAATGGACTTCTGTTCTTCTCCTCACTCCGCTCCCTTGTTGTGGGTTAGCATTCACATATGAGAGAGAACATTCAGTTTTTGTTTTTTGGGGATTGACTTATTTCACTTATCATGATATTTTCCAGTTCCATCTATTTACCATCAAATGCCATAATTTCATTTTTCTTTATGACTGATTAATATTCCATTGTGTATATATACCACATTTTATTTATCCATTCATCTGTTGTAGGGCACCTAGGTTGGCTCTGTAGCTTAGAGATTGTGAGTTGAGCTGCTATAAACATTGAAGTGGTTGCATCACTGTAGTATGCTGATTTTATGCCTTTGGGTATAAACCTAGGAATGGGATAACTGGGTCAAATGTTGGATCATTCCAAAATGATTTCGTGCTTTCTATTTTTATCATTGTACTTTGATTTAATTTTATCCCTTTTTGCTTTCTTTTGGGATATATACTTTCTAGTAATTACATTATTTTCTCTTTCTTAGTAGGAAAGTTATATGTATTCCATTCCTATTCATTTAGTAGTTATCTCTGTATCATTACAAGTGTCCATCTCTAAAGTTAATCAATACCTTTACCCTCCTCATCAAGGCAATTATTCTTGTGTCCTCTGGGAGTGGTGGCTGGCTCTGGCTTGCTTCCCACTCATTACTAAACTGAAGATGTGGTTCTAGCTCTCAGAGATTTCCTATTATACTCCTTTCTGTTTGTGTTTCTGGGCTTCGTTGTTTGTTCTACTGGGTCCTTTGAAGGACATGTGGGCCCTTTATTTCAGTTAAGTTAGAAATTGCCTTCAGAACCAAAGCAGCTATAGCACTGTGCTGGTGGCTCTGGGTCCCTTTCTTTATATAGATTTTTGCCTAATGGTGCTTTGTCATCTTATTATATCATTGACACTTGTGTAAATAATATTTTAAGCAACATTTAAAAATTATGGTCAGCAAAAGCCTTGGTCCTTATAATCAAGTCCTCCAATAACTGGAAGCAGACAGAGTAGGAGGCTCACTGCCAACTTTGAGAATAATGTCCTCTGGAACAACCACAGTAAGACTTAGAAGCTGTGGTGTTTACTACATACTTCTTACTTTGTTAATTACCACTTTAAAAAATAAACACATCTTTCTGCCTAACAGTGTAGAGATTTTGCCAGGACTTCAGGGCTGGACCCCCAGGGGTCGAGATTAAGTTCTGCGACATGTCTGCACCGACCACAACTTCCCATAGTCTGTTAAGCACATGTGCTCTCACGACCGACAGGGCAGTAATCTTCCTGGAGAATCTGTGCCATGTGGCTTCCATCTCTGTGGGTTTCTCTTGCACTAAGATCACAGAGAAGCTAGGGAAAGAGTTGGCCTTGGAGTTTAGGATTTCTGAGTACACTGTTTTGCTCCACTGTTCCAGGAGGGTGCTTTCGTGGTTTTTATTATTCCAAATGTTCAGACTCACTCTTGAAAGTGGCCCTCCCTTTGGCAGCATTATACTTCCCTGTTCCATTAATGGAAGACTTGGTTGTGTGACTTGCTTTGACCAAAGTAATTGTGAGGGGAAGTAATAAGGATCATTTCTTTGCTAAAACTTAAACAAAATTTTTTATAATCATTTATTTTTTAATTTGTTCTTTTTAGATATGTGTGACAGTAAAATGTATTTTGGCATATTATACATACAGGGAGTATAACTTATTCTAATTAGGATCCCATTCTTGTGATTGTACATGATGTGAGTTTTGCTGGCAGTATACTCATATATGAATATACGAAAGTTGTATCAGATTCATTCTACTGTCTTTCCTATTCCCATCCCCCTCCCTTCCTTTCATTCTCCTTTGTCTAATCCAATGGATTTCTATTCTTCCCCCGCTCCACCTTGTTGAGTGCTAGCATCTGCATTTCAGAAAGAACATTTGACCTTTGGTTTTTTGAGATTGGCTTATTTCACCTAGCATGATATCTCCAGATCCATCCATTTATTGGCAAAAAATTATAAAGTCATTCTTTTTATGACTGAGTAATATTTCATTGGGTATTTCTTTATCCATTCATCTGTTGAAGGGTACCTAAGTTGGTTCCCTAGCTTATCTATTGTGAACTGAGCTACTGCAAACATTGGTATGGCTGTGTCACTGTAACAGGCTGATATTAAGTCCTTTGGGTAGAAACCTAGGTGTGGGATGACTGGATCAAATGGTGGTTCCATTCCAAGTTTTCTGAGGAAAGATTCATTTCAGAATGAGAATGAGTGTTTCCTCATGCTTCCTTTTCCCTCTGCCATGATGATGGGGATGATCGCAGAGAGGAGTCAGTTATTTGTGTGTATGTTGAACCTCAGCTCATCAGAAACCAACAGATTTTCTGAATATAGTTAAGGAACTCCAATGGAGTTCCTCAACTTCTTGGACAAAAGTCATCATGGGCAGTACTTGCTAACGGTGTCCCCATCCCCTGAGTTTGAATGTTACTTTACAGCAGAGAATTTTGTGTTCTTCTTTCCTGAACGACTGAGTCACTAACTTGGCTCCTTTCTCTCTTTTTTCTTTGCATGAAGTGCTCCCTTCTCCAACCCTAATTTTGAAAACTATTTACCTTCCATTAACAATGTTATAATTCTTCACCAAATCTCTGCCCAGGATAAGGCCCTGAACAAAATGTAAGGAGATATTAGCCACATTTTTTTTCAATTGCAATTTATTTTTTAAACTGATACATAAAAACTTTAAAATTGTACATATTTATGGGGTATCGTGTGATGTTTCAAAGCATGTTTACACTGTGTAATTTTAAAATCAGGGTAAGCATATCTATCTGTTCAGACACTTATCATTGCTTTATGATGAAACCATTAACATTTTTCTTCTAGCTTCTTGAAATATACAGCACATTATTATTATCTATAGTCACCCTACTATGCAATTGTACAATAGAACTTCTTATTGCTTTCCAATTTAGTGTGACAATGGCTACTCATTTTTTATTTTTTATTTTTTTATAGTCATAGATGGACAGCATGACTTTATTTTATTTGCTTATTTTTGTATGTGGTGCTAAGGATCAAACCCAGTGCCTCACACATGCTAGGCAAGTGCTCTGACACTGGGCCCCAGTCCCACCCCAATGACCACTCTTATTAAAGACTCCACTGTCTTTTGGGTGCTGGGGAGCATGATGCATAGATTTGGGATCCTGGGACACTAGAAGCAATAGAATGTAGCCTGCTCATGTTTCCTTTGGCTGCTGCTGATGAAAGAGAGCATGAAAATTTCCCTGGAAGTTGTTTCTTTACCAGGCACTATCTTTTAAGGGCTGTGACCTGTTCTGACTGTGTGAACTCTCTTGAGACTCAGAAGACACCCCATACTTCATGTGGACCATGCTGTCTCTGAGACCTGCATCCTGGATTTGGAGAAGCTCTACTAATACCTCTTGAAAAAGATTCCCAGGGGTCCTTGGGGTTGTCTGTAGCATCTTCTGTGGTTCTTTGAATTGTGGAGAGACAGGGAAGAGAGAACATAGTTTTTATTTCTTTGAATTTGTTTCTTAGTAAGGAAATATCATGAAGCACTAACTTACTGTATTCAATCTTCCTCCTTCTCTTCCTCCTCCTCCTCCTTCTCCTTCTTTCTTGGCGGCTGGTAACCAGTGGGTCACCATATTCCCATCAGTAACAATGCCTGGCAATGGCTGGGATTCTTCTAAGCACTGGGGTGCGTGGGTAGGGGATAAAACCATTCTCTCAAGACCACAGGTTGAAAGCTCTGGAGTAGGGTTATACATAGTTTCCAAAACTTCCCAGGTGATTTTGATTTACCCATTTTTCTAACTCTTCATTACTTTGTCACTTTTCACTTTGTTTCTTATATTATTCTAACAAGTAAAAGTTAAATAACTTTTTTTAACATTTTAAAATTTTATTTGTTCTAATTAGTTGTATATGACAGTAGAATGCATTTATACATTTTAATAGATCATACATAGAGTGTAATCTCTCATTTTTCTGGTTATACATATTGCAGGATCATATTGGTTATGCAGTCATATATGTACATGAGGTAAGAATGTCTGTTTCACTCTAATAATTAATATTTTATAAAATATTTATTAATCCAGACCTATAGTGTTCTTTGATCTACCCCTACCCTCGCCAATTTTGTTTGTAGGATCGTGATGCACATTGTTTTATTTTATAAAAGAAAAAATTACTGTTAAGAATACTATATAGGGGCTGGGGAGATAGCTCAGCTGGTAGAGTGCTTGCCTTGCAAGCACAAGGCCCTGAGTTCTATCCCCAGTACCGCAAAAAAAAAAAAAAAAAGAATAGTATCTAGATTTAAAATCAGGCAGCAGTGTGTAATGAAACCGCCCATGAGCAATGGGGCCACAGCTATAAAATGTACATCAGGGTGCACTTCAATTGTTAGTTCTGGAGCAACCTAGTACCATTCCTAGACAATTGTAGAAGGAATTGTGCTCATTGATTGTATCACAAGGAAGTTTTTCCTTGAGCGACAATAGTTCTTTTGTACAGAAAGATAAATGATATTGGTCTCTGCTTAGAGGGATCATATTCTAAATTAAACCTGATCCTAGGCCTAAGGGGTTGCATCATTTGAGAGAAAAACCAAACGAAACCAAAGAGATAAACCCTGACAATTCTTTCTCTTTTTGTTTTTCCTTCATTGCCATTTGTTCTGGCAACAACAGTACAATATTTCTCCCAGCTTCATTCTGCCACATGGATCAAGTTCAGGCTATGGAGACTCCTCTCAGCTTTATTTAATTCCTGGGAACTCATCCGTTCCCCATCTCATCTGGTCTTGTAGCTGACTTCTGAGAGTCCCCAGTGAGATATGAGCAGCCCAACTTGAGGCTTTGGGCATGTAGTATCCCACTTCTTAGCCTTATTTGTCCTAAATCAGTTTAAAGAAATTTCAGTTAATAAATGAAAAATTCAATGAAGAAATCAGATTTTTAAAAATAAAGCATCCCTCCTAGAGCTATTGGTAAATGGCTGTATGATACCTTTTTTTGTCTTTTCTGAGGTCTTTAGCACAAAACTAGTGGTGGGAAACTTCATTCCAAAATATTCAATGACAATTTTCCTGCACCAACCCATATGAAAAGCACTTAGAATCAAGTGCCACGTCTAGAACCCAATAGTTAAAAAAAATCCTTCTCTTAGCAAACCTTTGCAGTTCCACATGATCCTTACTCTGTGTGTCTGCCCACATCTAGAGATACAGGTTTCCAAGTTAAGAACGAGAAAGATGATTACAGCTGGCAGAAAAAACTCCCAGCAGTTGTGGCAGAGCTGGGGTAAGCAACCACATGGCCTGGACTTTTCCTTGCTCAAGACTGCCTCCTCCCAGGGGACTTCCTTTCCCTGAATTATGCAAATTTGGAGTCAAGTCCCTCTAGACTCTTTAAGTATTTGAATTGGGCATTGGACCTGTGGTACCCTGTGGTCTGTTCTGCAGCAGCTGAGGCAGCAGGAACCTTTAGCTCAGAACTAACTTGCTCCTCCAGCACCTATCAGCCAATATCTGCAGTGGGGAACTCAATGTGGGCTTTAATGATTCTGTGACTATGAATTTACCATATCATTAAGTGCTTTTCATGTTGGGTTAAATTATATTCTGTCTCACCAACTGATCTGAAATCTCCCTTAGCAAAGGGCCCACATGTTACTTCTCTCTCAATCTCCCTGAGTTAGTTCAACAGGGTTGCAATAAATGAACAAATGGGCTTGGTTTCAGAAGGCCTGGAACTGTATCCTGGATGAACCACTTAGGGGTTGAATAAACTTGTTTTCTGATCTGCCTTGGACAGCACACAGGTCAAGTAACTTGTGCCTGGCACACAGTAAAAGATGGTCACAGCACATTGATGAGTGTGGGAAGAGCAGACTCTGCTTCTTGCTGTTTCTTCTTGACTCCCTTGGGTATCATAGTTACCATAGCACAATGTGGAGGAAACCTGGAAGGTAGTAGGGTGGAGCAGGGCCATCGCATAGAACCTGCTTCCTGAGACCTGTAGAGGCCTGAATGAGTACAGTCTGGGTTTCATCTTTCCAGCCTACTTGCTCTACTTAGTGTCACGGACTTATCCTGCCTCTGAAGCCTCTCAGGGCCCTGATCTCTCCTCAGGGCTTCACTCCTTCCCAGCCCTGGCCCTTGGTGCCCTGGCTTGCTGCCATGGTAACAGCTTCCAGGGTGACAAAGGAAGGAGCTGGGTCTTGTTGATGAGGATTTTCAGAACAGAGACTGAGCTGTGCTGCACCTATCCAGGCTCACTCTTTGTTCTCACTCCGACTGAGCTCAAACTTCCACCCCTGCCAATAGGACCATGTGTACCAGCCTGACCACTTGTGAGTGGAAGAAAGTCTTCTACGAGAAGATGGAGGTGGCAAAGCCGGCTGACAGCTGGGAACTCGTCATAGACCCCAACCTCAAGCCCAATGAACTAGCCCCTGGCTGGAAGCAGTACCTGGAGCAGCACGCCTCAGGCAGGTGAGAGGCCCAGTGGGGAGAAGCCCTGCAGGCAGCCCCTGGGTCACAGCGCTAGGTCACCATCCAAGGAAAGACAGAGCCTGGGGCTGTGTTCACTGTCACTCTGTGTTAGCTGAGAAAGGACTCCAGGTGCTCCACAGAGGGCCTGGTTCTAACTGTAGACTCCCAGTTGGCTCTGGGCAGGTTACATTTCATCCTTGGGTCTCTGTTTTCCACACTGAACAGAGTTTTGATGCCTCTGCAATCTCTGACAAAGAGTGGCTGGAGTGGAAAGGAGAGGCTCTGAGGTCCTCTGGAAAAAGTGGGGCTGGTCCTCTGGTCCTGGGTCTGCTTGTTCAGTAAATTAAAGGCAACTTGATTTGAAACAGTTATTAACCATCGGTTGGGTGACAGAAACTAGCTCTATAGCTAAATAGCTCTGTGAGCTTGGGCAAGTCCCTTTCCTCTCTGGCTTTCAGTTTTCACATTTGCAAAATGAGGGTGGTGGCCTTAGATGATGATCAATCAGATCCCTTTCATCTCTATTATCTATGAGTCTGTGACAAAAAGTCTTAACTTTGGGCAGGACTTCTCTTAGATCATTAAGGCCCAGGGCCTGAAATTTGGAACTGGGGCCACAAAATACTCTGCCCAAACTGTCTCAAGTCCATCTACAGGGGATCTGCACAGGCCTCCTCCCTGGGCCTTTGAATCCCAAGGGAAGACAATAGGTGGCTATGTTTTGGAGGTGTGGACAGAACATGGACGCAGAGACCGGGTTGTTCATACAAGTATACTTGTGAAGCCCCTAGTGGTGCAGAAGGGTGCTAAAAGTAAAAACAAAAGGAGGTATGCAGTGGGTAGGGAACTCATTTTAACTCTTGCTTCAAAATTGCAAACATTAGATTGAACTTTTTTTTTTTTTCTTTTAGTACTTGGGATTTAACTCAGGGGCAATTTACCACCAAGCTACAACCCTAGTTCTTTTTTTTTATTGATACAGGGTCTCACTAAGTTCCTTAGGGCCTCACCAAATAATTGTTGAACTTGTGATCCTCCTGTTTTAGCCTCCTGAGCCACTGGGATTACAGGCATGTACCACTGTACTCAGTGATTGAACCTGTCTTGACAAAAGACTGGGAACTGAGATTAACTGGTTCATGTCAATTCAAATCAATTCAAGGAAGATCTGTTGGGGACCTGTTATGAGCTGTCTCTTAACTAGCTGTGTGTACATGGATTCTTTCACTCTCTGTGCTTCCATCTCATCTCAGTAAAATGATTTGTAACTTCCCAAACCCCACCCCCTTATCCAGGTCTGGGGTCTGGTTTGAGGGAGAGGAAACATCTCTGTATTGAATTGTTTAAAAAGGTATAGAAGGAGAAGACTGAAAACATGAAGCATTTGAGTTTCTGGGAGGAAGGAATGCAAAGGGGTAGAAACTTGGGTGTGGGGGCTCAGGATTTTAGGAACTGAGTTGGACAGGCTCATATATCTTCTTGCCTCAGGGATCAACTGGTGCTGTTCCTGGCTGGTCACCTGTGGCTCCCAGCTAGCCTCAGAGAGACTGGAGAATGGCTTCTCTTATGCTTATTCTGTGTACATACTCACTTTACCTTTGAGCCTTTGGATGTGTGTATGCGTGTGTGTGTGTGTGTGTGTGTGTGTGTGTGTGTGGTGTCTTCTGTTTCAGGACCAATCAGGCTTCTCTGCCCTGTCAACCCTGTTTCAGGTGGTGCTGGGGACTGTTCTGTGGTCATGCTGTTAGTGGCCTCCAGGGATCAGGGGCTGGCTGATTCATCTCTAACCCACAGCCTGGACTGATTAGTGCTTGAAATACAGCACAAGCTGGTGGTGCCTGTTGGGCTGAATTGAGTTCATCATCTGAGGTCCTTCAAGGGTGTTAGACACTGGGCCTAGTAAAGGCCAGAACCAGTCTAGTGGACACCGGACAACATCTGAAGACTCAGCCACAGGGGCCTAGAACTAGCCCAATGGACACCTGACAGCATCTAAAGACTCAGTCACAGGGGCCTAGAAAGGGTTCAACTCAGGGATAGAAGGTACTGCCTTAGAGGTAACAAATGCTTCGTCACTGGAGGTGTGCAAACATTGGTGGGAGCAGGATGAGTGGGGTTGGCCAGATGAGCCCCAGGACACTCTCTTTGTGAGGCTGGGACTCTAGAGGCCCAGGTTAGACAAAGTGGTATGTATGTATGTGTGTGTGAGGTGGTGGTGGAATAGGGATTTCTGGTGCTCACTGCAGGGCTGGAATGGGATCTAGCGATGACTTGTCCAGGGACAGGGGAGAGTTCGTTGTGAAGACATAGGGACCAGACTTGGTAGTCCTTCCATGGTCCAGTCTTTCATCATTGCCCTGCCATCCTGTCCTTCTCAGTGATTTACTAAGGACCTTACAGTGTGCCAGAATCTGTGCTTGGCTTCTCTTCTCCAAGCAAGCAAGAAAGATGCATGAGTCAGATGGTGTAGGCCATCTTCCTCATCAGAGTTACAGGAGGGCTGAGTGAAGGGACCCGTATTGGATAGCATCACATTACATTTCGCAGATGGGAAAAGAGGCTCAGAGAAGGGCAGTGACCTTTCAGGTGCAAACCCTGCCTCATTTGGCTTGGGAAAACTGAAAGGAAGCAAGGAGACTTGAAGGAGGCCCACTTCTGAGCACTGCTGGTGCCAGATAGCTGCAATACTAGGCTCCTGAGACCACTACTCTGGTCCCAAGGGATCAGAAGGAAGCGGTTGCTGGCCAACCTCAGAGCCATAATGAACCTGTAAGTGGTAAACACTTCCATTTCCAGACTCAGGTGCACAGGTCTTTCCTGAGTTCCCCAGGGTGTACTATCACTGGCAGTCTCACATTTCCCATCCCTCCTTTCCCGTCCCGCAGGTTCCACTGTTCCTGGTGTTGGCACACCTGGCAGTCGGCCCACGTTGTCATCCTCTTCCACATGCACCTAGATAGAACCCAGCGGATGGGATCAGTGCGCATGCGCATCTTCAAGCAGCTTTGCTTTGAGTGCGGCACCGCGAGGCTGGACGAGTCCAGCATGCTGGAGGAGAACATCGAAGGCCTGGTGGACAACCTCATCACCAGCCTGCGTGAGCAGTGCTACGACGAGGACGGCGGCCAGTACCGCATTCACGTGGCCAGCCGCCCTGACAGCGGGCCACACAGAAGTGAATTCTGCGAGGCCTGCCAGGAAGGCATCATGCACTGGAAGCCCAGCGAGAAGCTGCTGGAGGAGGAGGGGACATACGGCCTCTCTGATATCTCCAAGCCTAGGGCCCAGGCTGGCTTCGGCTACAACTTCTTCTCCCTTCGCTGGTGCCTCCTCTGGGGCTCCCTTTGCCTGCTTATTGTGTACCTGCAGGTCTCTTTCCGCAGCCCAGCCTTCTTTTAGTGGAGTTGATTAGAGGCCCGGAGAGGGGACAAAGGGTTGAGTGGGGTCGACCTGGTCCTGATTCTGCTAGAGATTCAATATATGACCCTGGACAACTCCCTCACCTTTCCTGAACTCAGTTCATTCTTCTGTAGATAGAAGGGTCTACAATTTTTAATGGTCCTTTCATTAAATTTTCCAGTAAAGAGGGGTAGTGGAGAAAGGTCTAATGGAGGTTTTGGAATTTGCCAGGTTTGGTAATAGAACTAAGTCCACAGGGAGATAGATATCTCTCTTCCTTTGCCCCTTCACCTCCATATT
The DNA here is from genome assembly GCF_902686445.1 of Sciurus carolinensis. NCBI lineage: Eukaryota > Metazoa > Chordata > Mammalia > Rodentia > Sciuridae > Sciurus > Sciurus carolinensis. The sequence goes on along the minus strand of NC_062221.1, from coordinate 57,745,764 downwards.
TAACCCTCCTTTTGTTTTATTTTTTATATCCATTATATTCCAGCTAGATCTTGCCTGGTTCTTCATGATCATCTTCAACTGCCCTGACAGTCCTGCTTTGGCTTTCCCTGGAGAGAGCAGTGATAGTCACTTGATCCCTCTCTGGTAGAGCTTGTTCTTACCATTGTGAAGCAATCAGGTTTTTACTGTGGTGCTCGGGTCTGCTTGGCTGGAATGGTTTGAAGTTGCACTTGTTACATTAGCCACTGGCCATATGTAGCAATTTCAATTTAAGTTAATTAAAATGAAATTAATTTAAAATTCAGTTCTTCAGTCTCACGAAGCTCAGTTAGGCTAGTACAGCGTGCACCCCCACAGGGCCATTGCTCAACTGCAGAAACATGGTGGCTTCTAGTAGGATGAATATCAAGGACCTCAAGAATCATTCCTGTGGTCTCCAGAGAACTATTTGTCCCCTTCCTGAGTCCACCCTGGGAATTTCAAGGCAACATAAAGGGTCAGGATTGTAATGAAATGGCACCAGCCAACATCTCTGTGGTCTGTGGGTCTAGGGATAGAATGCCAAAATTGTGTCATGAGCGAGAGTCATGCCTGAGATGGGCAGTGAAGCTGGGGCACCTGGGGTGGAGGGATGAAGAGACAGTAAAAATGGAAGTGAGGGCTAGGGGGCTGGAATAGGGGAACAGAGATGGGGATAATTCCAAAGACAAACGTGTTTTATTTCTCTACCTGCTCATTTTTCTCAGTATATAAATATAATATGTAAATATATAAAGACACAGATGTGTCTTTTCCATGTTTAACTAGAATGACCCTCTCTGATTTCACATTGCCCTTAATTTGATGTATCTGCTTCATTTTTTACTTCTCGAGGATTTTATAACAGTACTTGTTCTTCCATCCTTTATTTCTCTTTCCTCTACATTGTAATATTATTTGTGGGTACTCTTCTCTCACCTGTCCCTTATATGTGGAGGGTCGCCAAGATTCTCTTCTCATTCTGCTTGTATGCACTCAATAACATACCCACTCACAACTTAGGTTTTACTGCAGATGAGTGACTATTCCTACTGAGCTCCAGGCCCATAGACTAATTGACCTGTTCACTGGAAACTCCCCTCAGAAGCAGTATGACCAAAGCTGAGCTCATTCATTTGCCATCACAAACCACTCCTCTGCTTCTCAGAGATCTGTTGTTATCCCTGGATCCTCCTTCATTGCTCTACCCTACCCTATACTAGTTGGTCATCACATCTCATATCCTGTTGATGGTTCTTCCCAAATACTTCCAGGGTCAATCTCCTTTATTTCTCTTCCCACTTACTGCTGTCCAGACTTGGTCATTAGTGTCTTTTGCCTTAGTTGCCTCCTTAATAATCACCATGCCTGTAGCCTCTTTCCTTACAATCCACCCTCTATTCTGCCACTGTCCTGGGGTGATTTTCTAATGATCAGATATGATCAGCACACTCCTCTGCTTAGATTCTTCCAGAGCTCCCTCCTGCTAAGGGATGAGGCATAGTCTCATTAGCCAGGCACACCTCATTTCCCAGATAATAATAATAACATTCAGTGAGAAGGAGCTCCATTAAACACTTGCTATTATATTTATTGTGTGTGAGATTCTGTCTAAACACTTTATGTGCCTTTTCTCATTTAATTCTGAGAACAACCCTTTGAAGCAAGTTATCCCCACATTATGGTTGAAGCTTAAAGAGGTTAAGAAACTTGTTTTCAGTGACCTATATGGTGAGTTGAAATGCTGAGGTAGAAATCCAGGGTCTCTATGATTCCAGAACATGAGTTCTCAATCACTGTGCTATCCTATCCCTGGGACGAAGTCAATGTTCTTCCTGCTCTGCGATCCAGTTTCCCTGGGACACTTTCACCAACTGGTCATCATAGGTTCTCCTCAGTCTAAGCTTACACATCAACTGTCCTGGAAAGCCTTCTTTCACAGCCCCAGACAGGGTTGAGATCCCACCACCTTGAGGCCACCTGTGTTATGGCACTAAGTCATATTGTATTGTCATTGCTTGCTTGTGTGTGTGTTTGTGCCCGTCACTGTCTGTGCCTGGCACAGAGTAACTGTTCAATCAGCATGGTTAACTGATGAAATTCTTGTCTTATGGAATGTAGCATTCCCTGCTCCTCCCTCCCCCACAAGAATGTATGTTTCATGTACTATGATTCCCCCAATATGGACAGGAAGGAAATCTTGACATTGTGTCAACTGTCATTTTTTTCTCCTTAATAACAACCTATGATTTGGACATGATAATATTAATACAGGCAGAAAGTGAGACGTTCAGTCTTATAAGACTAGTGAGCTAATTAATTTATACCTGGTACAGAAACCCAGACAGTCAAGAAATGAAGAGCTAAGAAATGAAGAGCTAAGCTTGTCTGAGCTACCCAACACATATCGAGATTCAGTTCAGATACTGGGCAAGTACCACAGTGACTTGCCAGAGGGCAGAGTTGATTCACTAACATCTGGATGACAGCTGAACTTCAGATTATTATCTGAAAACAGAGAGGGAGTTGGACTTCTTGAAGCCTATAAAGAGATGTCTGAGAAATGTGTAAAAATTGCCAACAGTTGACAAGAATCCAGTGCTCATGTGCCTTTGTTGCTGTAAAATGGAACGAATATTTACTTCTCCCTCTGGTGAGGCAGTGTGATAGGTCAAGAGGTATCCCTCCCTTTTCAGTTTCTGTATGTACCCTGCACCTGCTTCTATGTTGCAGGAAGGCAGTGTTTTATAAGCCTTTGCACATCTTTGAGCCGATTTTGTACCATTAAGTAAGCAGGTATGGGTTTCACTGGTTACTGACTGGCAGCTGTTTGTAGAATTCCTGGTGAAGAGGACAGTAAAGCATGAGGAGAAATGGTGTGCCGGGGCTCAGAAATCTGGAGACTAGTCCAAAATTCAGTATTAGGACAAATCATTACCACTCTTGGAAAAAATGGCATGGAATATGTCCTAAGGAATACAACAATATTCCTTCAGTTTTAATTCAGAATTCAGCATTCATATACTTTGCTGTTTTATTCCCAGCCTGTCTGAATTCCAGGATAACAAAGATAAGTACAAATTGCCTTTGATTTGGAGGGCTTGCATTGGGTTGGGAGAGTTCAATGTGTGTTAGTTAATGCTGAGCTAGGGAAGGGGAGAAACTGATCATACCTTGGTGATAAGGCACTAGAAGTTGTTTCTTGGATGAGAAGATAAGAGGGCATGTGTTTTGCAGGATATGTATAAGTAGCTCAGGAAGCCATTACTGGACTTACAGGAAGCTAAGTAAATGCATTCCAGGCCAAGTGAAGAATAAAGAAGTTCCAAAGGCAGAGTTTATTTCAAGTTCAGAAAGAAGTAATCAACCAAGTACCAGAGAAGGCAGGAGGGTGGAGTACAAGAGGAAGGAATTTTGGGATCTGAAATCACATACTATAAATAGGACAAAAGACAAGGTAGGTTGGATATAAAGTGCTCCAAAAGTTCCTGTGTTAATCCAGGAATGTTCAGAGATGAAGTGATTAAATCGTGAAAGATTCAATCTAATCCATCCGTCCTAGTTTGAATGGACTGGATAGTTAACTGTATGCAGGTGGGGCATAGCAGGAGCAGGTGGGTCACTGGGGTTGGGTTCTGCAAGAGTTTTTCCCTGTTGTGCCTTCCCCCCGTCTCTCACTCTCTGCTTCCGGGCTGCGGTGAAAGGAGAACTCCTCCGCAATGCCCTTTCACCATGTTCTGCCTCACAATGGGACCAGAGCAATGGACTCAGGTGACCATAGACTAACCCTCTGGAATCATGAACCAAAATAAAATTTTTCTCCTCTAGTTTGTTCTTATTGGATATTTTGGTCATAGTGATGAAAAGCTGACTAATACATTGGGTGGAGACAGCTGTCTTGACTCAAGTATGGGTAAAGTTCTGTTGCTCAAGAAGGAGGATTTCAATTTATGATAGATATTATATTGTCATTTTAATAAAAACAATGTGCTGAACAACTCTACTCTTGTAACTCTGACAAAATTTTAATGCCTACATGTTGTACCAGGCACTATAGGAGTATTAAAGAGGCATTCAGTTCTTGTTCTTCCCCTTATTTTGATCTTTCTCCATCCATACTTCTTTCTTGCTCAAGTAGTTGAGAATAGTCTTAGTTTTCATCTTTGAGTATGGAAATAAATGTTCTCTTCAAGTATTTGTGGGCAATGATAATTTGGACTTCAAATAACAAGCTAGTTAAGTCAAATGACACAAGGTTTTGTTTATTTAATTCTGAAAATTAAGTAAACCAATAATCAACTAGGCCGCTTATTTCTGGTCTCAAATTGTCCACAAATGTTGAACTCAACTGAAAATAATTATAGATGATTTTTCTTTTTACCTTTATCCTTTTCATTTCTTTCAATAACAATGAATTACTTCCTTAAAGATTCAAATATACATATATCCACTATATCCGCTATATGTAGATTTATTAAGAAACATGAAATATTCCTAATAAAATAAAATACATAACAATGTTTTAAAACTTTTGTATATTTAAAAAATGGTTTATTGACAGGTTTATATACATTTATACAATTTGATGTTTTGATTTACATACATATTGGATAATCATTAACTCAGGATAATTAACATATCCATCACCTTAAACTGGTATCATTTCTTTATGGTGAATACATTCAAAATTCTGTTATATTCTGAGATATATAATTCATTATTGCATAATAATTTTTGCTACATATGTATATATGTGTGCGTTCATTTACCAAAGTTCACTTATCTTATTGATAGACATGGATACATTGAAATGACTGTGGAATTCTTATCAGAAATTATGTAAGACAGAAGGCCGTAAAAACATTTTTAAAGGGCCCACTGGAAAACCAGTAAAAGTCAAAATTTAATATTTTAGAAAAAATTCTTCGGAAAGAAAGTAAAATATTTTCATACAAAGAAATATTAGGCAAGTCAGTTTCGGCAGAGAGCAAGGTGAGAAGCAGTGTGGCCTTCTCCCCTGGGCCCCAGGCTGGAGGCTGAACCGGGAGCCCCTGGACAGGCCACCACCTCTGCCCCTGCCCCGCAGACACCCGGAGCTCCCGCTGCAACCAGCGGCTGGCTGGCCCAGCCTGTCAAGCACGGGCGAAACGTCCCGGGCACCCTTGCTTGGATGACCTGACGGCGGCGGGGACCTGTCAGACCCGGACCCAGAACCCAGGACCTTCGGATGCCGGTTCTCCTGGTCCAATCCTGTGAGTCGCAGCCAAAGCCGCCACTGAGGCCTGGCGCCTTTGAGTGGTAGTGGGCGGGGCGTGGCAAGAATGGCGGCCGCCTGAACGCCACCGAGGCCAGTAGCTACGAGGGCCCAAGAAGGCTGGTGGATACCCAAAAGCTCAGCCACTAGTACACCGGCACACAGGCACCACGAGACCCGCGCTTGTCTCGCGAGAACGGCACCTGGACCAGTGAGACTGGAGCCTCCACCCGAGAGTCCCTGCAACGCTTAGCAGCCCATGGCAGTTGGTGTGCCTTCTAGGAAAGAGAGAAAAGGTAGAGTAACATACCGTATTTTACCAATTGGAAATGCCCACCACCCTTTAGGGAGATTTACTGATCGCTTGTAGCAGGCCTGTGTATGTACTATGAAAAAGCTGCTCTCAACCTGTCCCCCCAACCTTTTGAAATTTTTGCTACATCTGGATATTCTAAATGTAAAGAGGTTGCGGTTGTATGAGTTAGAAAATAACATCTTGTAAACGCCCGTTTGTTTAAAAAAAAAATCAGAAGTGTCTTTGAAAAGGATTGTTAGACCACCTCTAGCAGCGGCACTTGTCCACCTTTGTTATGTGGGTTAGAGGACACGGAGAAGACTTTGACCATGAGAAGGAGGATCTGTGCCCGGGAGGTTATGTAAAAGACATTTTCCTATTATAACCACTGTTGTGTATGTGTGTTTTATTCCTCATTACTGTATATATAGTTGAAAATTCTAAGTACTTTTTTTGAAATATCTAGACTTTGTAGATGTTCTAAAGTGCCTGAAATATAGTAAAGTAGAAGTGGTGAAATATAACACATTTTGTAAATTTATTTTTGTTAAAAATTCTTATTTTGGGGGGCGGGCCAGCCCCCTGTGAAATAGTACACAGTTGTATTCTGGTTCTTTGGAGCACCGTATAAGTGTGCGTAGGATGAGGCAAGAGTTGTTCCTCATGTATATGGGTTTTGTTTTATTTTGCTGTGTACATAGTGGATATAAAGGACAAATGAGTCATTCTACATGTAGTCTTTCTAGTTGTTAAAGAGGTTGCCAGTATGTGACAAAAGTAGAATTAGTAAACAAATTTTGCATATTTTGTGTTAAAAGTTCCTAGGAAGGATTGTCTTCTGAAAATTTGAGCATTATAGCCCACTGGGTCCATGAAGGGCCAGAATGCTCATATTTTTTAGACATTTTCAAAGTAGAACTACTATTATGTATGTGTAGTTTATTCAAAACCTGCATGTACATAGTGGACATATTGAGTCCTTACTTGAAACATCTAGTCTCTCTAGACTTTTAGAAATACCCAGTTTATGTTAAATGTAGAGGTAGTAAAATAACACTTTGTAAATATCTTTTTGCTAAAATATTTTACTGAAATATTGTCTTTCGGAATGGAACTGTTAAACCACCTCTATGAGCAGTATAGTACTATCTGTACTTGTTCCGTGATGTGGAGGAGGTGAGAAGGGAGCAGTTTCAAAAGGTCACCCATTAGTGTGTTCATACTTGGACATTTTCAGACATCAGTTTTCTATGTTTTATGCATTTTGTTTTGCTGTGTATATAATGTATATATAATGGATAGATGAGGCCCAGATTTGCAACATAGTTTCTAGATGTTAAAGAGGTTGCCAGCATATGACCAAGTAGTTAGTAAAATTAGCACATTTTGTATATTTTGTGTTGAAATTCATAGGAAAGCTCGTCCTTTATAAATGACTTTCGGATGTGAATTGTTTCTTTCATCTCTAAGTCTTACTATGCCTGTACTTGTGCACTGGACTGAAAGTAGAAGGAAGTGAGGAAGGAAAAGATCAAGGACAAAATGGTCAAATTAGAAGATAACTCAGAATATGATCATTGTTATGTGTGCAATTTTATTTGCCAGTGCTGTATGCATAGTGGACAGGTTCTTATGTGGAATATCTAGTCCTTCTATATATTTAGAAGTGTTTGACATATTTTAAGAGTAGAAGTAGTAGAATAAAACATTTTGCAAACAGCATTAAAAGAAAAAGAAAGAAAAGCTAGGGGACTAGGAAAAGCTGATATGACAGAGATATGATTTTATGAATTGATGTAGAATAATTACTGGACCAAATTCAACACCTATTGATAAAATCTCTCAGGTAAAAAGGACTAGGGAGTGTTACAGATTAAATTATATCCCTGAAAGACAGGTGTAGGATCAAAAACCAAGACCAAAGAATAAGGTCTTTTTTTTTGGAGAAATGACACTGTTTTGGTGTGCTTACCTAAGATGAGGTCAGAGGGGCTAGGATGAGCTCAGAATTCAGCCTAGCTTGCCATCTTATAAGGAGAGTGGGGTGGACTCTTGCTTTGGTGTGGCTTGCATCCTCAGGAGGACAGAATAAGTTTTTATTTAGTGTGACTAATGTCGTTTTATGACTGTCTTTACTTCTATTGAATTGATGTTTGTAGTGAAACATTTTAATTCCCTTACCTTGCATTTTGGGTATGTTCCATAGGTGGTTACCTTAGGAGATGCATTTAACATGAGAAAGGGACAATACCCTGATGCAAATTTGCAGAAGAGAATCCTTAGTACCAAAAAACAACAACGACAATGACAACAACAAAAAAAGTAACTTCAGTAGTGTAGAGATGCTGCTGCTGTGCCTCTCCATCCCCACCCAACAGTTGTTGATGTGCCAGTGGCATATGGGTAGGCACCATGTGTGCAGTACCATCGAATACAGTTGGGATTTTCTGCCACATGAATCTCTGATATCTTATAGAAAACAGAAATGGCAGTAGCTTTTATAATTGTCATGAATTTGCTTGACCAGAGATCTTTGTGTCTTCGTGGAGATCTAATTGGGTGTCTTTCTGGTCAACCTGAAGGACTCCTCTCACACAGGGCACCCCTAGTGGGAACCAATCCCCTGGGCTCTTGTTTACTGGGTGCTGTGGTTGAAATGTGTGTCTCTCCAAAGTTCCTGTTTACGCTTTAGGCTCATCTTAACCGTGTTGAGGAGGTGGTTAGGCCAGTGGGCTCCAAAGCTCTGAAGGATGGGATGTGTATGCTAAGGTATTTCTCCCATGTGGGCAAGGATTGGGGGAATTTACCAGCACACCCTCCCCTACACACACACACACACACACACACACACACATGCCAGGCACAGTGTGGTGTATGGCTGTGGGTTTTTTTTTCAGTCCTGGGGATTGAACCTGTGAGTGCTTAACCACTGAGCCACATTTCCATACCTGTTTTTATATTTTATTAGAAACAGGGTCTTGCTGAGTTACTAAGTACCTTGCTAAGTTGCTGAGGCTGGATTTGATCTCATGATCCTCCCGCCTCAGCCTCCCAGGCCTCTGGGATTACAAGCATGTCCCATTACTCCCAGTTGTATGGCAGGATTTTAATGAGCTTTTCCATCACTATGGTCATGACACTTGACAAGAACAACTTAGAGGAGGAAAAGTTTACCTGGGGATCAGGGATTCAGAGGTCTCAGACCACAGACAGCCTACTCAATTGTTCTGGGCCCAAGGTGAGGCAGTCTATTATGGGGGAAGGGCCAGGCTGAGGAAGACTCACCTAAGGGCAGCAAAGAGGCAGAGGCAGAGCCCAAAAAAGAGGGTGGGGCAAGGGTCACAGGGTTGAAGCACCCTTCCAGGGCATGACCCCAGTGACCCACCTCCTCCAGTCATGTCCCAATTGCCTACAGTAATCAGTCAGTCCCTTGAATGTAGGATAGACTGATAATGTTATGGTTCTCCCAGTCCCGCTGTTTCGCTTCTGATTATTCCTGCACTAGCTCTGAACCATAGTAGACTGTAATGCTCTCAATTCGGGACACTGAGGCAGGAGGATCACACATTGAAGCCCAACCTGAGCAATGTAATGAGACATACTTTTCAAAAACAAAAATACAAACAAAAAAGGAAAATAAAACAAAAGAAAAAAAAACCTGGAACTTTGTGGGGCTAGGGAAGTACTTTAGCTATAGATCACTTTCCTGACATGCCTGAGGTCCTGGGTTCAATGGCCAGTATGTCCAAAGAACACAAAACACAAACCAAAACAAAAAGCAGGACTTGAGCGAATGTGGTCAACACTTCTGCCCTTCCCATCACGTGAGGATACAGCAACAGGGCAATTTGACCTTGGACTTTGCAGTCTCCAGAATGGTGGGAAGTGGATTTCTATTGTTAAGAGTCTCCCTAGTCTAATGAGTTTTGTTAACAGCAGCAGGAAGGGGTGCAGGTGTGTGGGAATGTCTCCATTTCTTCCTCCAATGGGAAGGACACTTTTGCTGGTTCTAGGATTTTTGGCTTCTGTATTTTATTCTCTATTACTTTGAACATATCAACCCATCACCTTTTGTGTTCCAGGGTTTCTAGTGAGAAATCTGATGAGAATCTGGTGGGGAAATGATGATGAGTGCTCCCTCCCTCTCAGCCTCATAGGTGTTAATGCCTAGCTCTAGAACATCTTTGGGGACAGAGTGTTTTGTTATAGCATCCTGATGTAAGTGAAGCACTACCATTTCTTGGACCCCAATCATTGTGAGTTGGAAGAAAGGGGAATTGAATACTTTAAGTGTAGATATGATGAGGTCTTTAAAAGCTGAAAGTTATGCATATTCAGACTCCAAGTGAAAAGACCATTGAAGCATGCTACTGGTTTTCATCTCTAAAACATGTAAACTCATGGAAACAAAAAGATTCCATGGTCCTTTTTTCTTCTTATCACCAAGTAAAAAAGGTCCTGGAGGTCCCAAATTGAGATCACCCCTTGGGGCTATGCCCAGTTGTGACTGGGTCATTTCTTGCTCTGACTCACAAGAAGCCACTGTGAGGTAATCTCAAAAACTGGCTATATAGAGAGGGATTGCAGGGGCGGGATTGTCCATAAGTACAGGAAGCTCCTGGTGGTGACCTGTAGGACTCCTAGATAGTGTATTTGGTGTTTGGTGGTTGGTGTTTATGGTGGTTTGTATTGGCATCAGATCTACCATTTTGCTGCCGCCATTATTCTGTTTCCCCCCACCACACGCCATTTTATAACCCAGATCATCAGCCTGCAAACATTCTCAGCAGCCATTGGTCTGATCGTTAACCTGCAAACTTTCTTATCAGCAATTGGCCCGGTAGTTGTTAGCCCACGAAATTCCACTAAAAGAAGCTCCTCACCATTTTCTCTCTCTCTTTCCCAGCCTTGAGAGCAGACACTCTGGCTGTCCACCTAATAAAATCTCTTGTGTGACTTCCTGCGTCCAGAGTGCTTTTCTGGGTGCATTCATTGAGGCCGCAACTCAGACTGGGCACACCAGAGTGCTTGCTCCCCTGGATTCAAGGGCCTGAGCTGCCTTTGGACCTTAACTGAGCCACACTTTTCTTACATTGGTGCTGTGACTTGGATGGGCTCTTCCACTACTGCTTAGGCTAACGGAAGCCCATCTGTTGCCCCAGAATCCACAAACACTGGTCTTACCTTCCATTTGCCCAGGCACTCTCCTCCACATCCAGACACTGGCTTCAGATTGGTGAAGCCTAGGTCGACTTAAACACTCCTCTGCTGACCTGAGGCGTGACTGTTGATCATCCAGTGCCCTTGAGGTGGTTAAGGAGTGGGGGTTCCCCCAGCCACAACTTTTATAGTTATGGCTGGCCCCCTTAGTTGACCTTATCTGATGGGTGAGTCCCTGATCTTTATGGTGGAGATTATTTCTCAGGGTTGAGGATCCTCTTCACTTTCTCTCTCAAAAATCCTGACGTCAGGTCCTCAACTCTCTCGGCTTTTGCCCAGCACACTCTGATAAGGGTGATGACTCCCATTATTGTGCTGTCTTCTTGTCTCCAGCCAATTAGTCTGTGACCTTGGGATACCTTGGACACTGACTTGGCTGTATCAGTCTCCACCATGGGATCTGGGTCCTCCATTCCAGCAGATTCACCCCTGGGGTGTCTACTAGACAATCCTAAACCCCTTTACCTGACCTCTGGCCTAAAACCACCAAAACTTATCCTTTAGTTAATCAATCCAAAATGGCATACAACTTCTGTGAGTGAGTGGGCAGATGGAAAAGGATTCCTTATCTTCAAGCTTTCTCTTTCTTGTGCACTAAACCTGATCTTTGCTCTTCCTGCAAACTCGAACACCTCCTTTTGGCTTCTTCTCCCCCTCTTAATCCCTCCTCCTTCTCCAACTTTGACTCAGCTGACGAAACACCCCCATACCGGTCCCTTGTGGTAGAGGCCCCTCTGGCCCCTGCTCCTCCATCCCCTTTGCCCCATTCTGTTTCTCCTTCTGTTCCCCTGCCCAGCCCACCCAGTCCTCCTGCCCAGCCCACCCAGTCCTCCTGCCACAATGTCCCATGCACATATTCTAGCCCCGTTATGGGAGGTGGCTGGTGTGGAGGGAGTAACCCTAATCAACCCAACAACCAGTGGCATGTCGCAGAAAAGAGTATGATATAGCAGCCCCATTCCTCAAAAGTAGGGGAGATAGTGTTTCATAATTTTCTGCATCCAAACCTGACCTGATTACCAGCCAAGAAAAAGGGTTAAAAAGCCCTAGGCTTTCCCCTGCCTAGCCTTGCTAAAGCCTACATTGGAATGTAGACTGCAGCAGACTCAGCAAGGGACCAGCTTGAGACTGAAGAAAAAAATGTGTCCATTTTAAAATTCTCCTGGGCTGCAACACAGAACTCTCTCTCTCTCTCTCTCTCTCTCTCTCTCTCTCTCTCTCTCTCTCTCTCTCTCTTTTTCCCTCTCACCCCCTTTCTCTTTCTCACTCCCTCATGCTATATAATTAATGGCCATTATTATTTTTTCTCCTTGGACTCTTGTTTTGTTTTGTTTTTCTTAAATGCTACATTTTTTGAACTCACAATTTTGATCCTACATACTTAGGTTAATGTTTTTGTGATCAGTTCTATATTTTATTCAACTCTAAAGTTTGTTTTTTAAAAACATCTATAACATTGCAATGGAGATTCACCTACAAAAAGCTACAAGGCCTTTGCTTTTGTGCTATGTGTATATCATGTTGTCTATGTAAGTGCATCCAAATATGTACATGAAAACCAAGTAACGAGCACTCATAAAATTAAAATTAAAAAAATGGATCTAGATGCCTTTAATTCATGTGATTTAAAAAGGTTCAATTTAAATTGGATAAACAAATGAAGGTAAAATGTCTTTAAAATTATTTAACATACAAGTCTCTCTAGGTAGTCAAGCTAATAAAATGTTGATGTTTATAAAATGTCTAATATCAATTGTTTCTAGGACTTTTCTTCAACAGGAAAGAGCAGATACTGTTCAATACACTTGTCTGATATCTTGGCTTTTTGCAATAAGATAAGTGAATTAGATTTGACATATATGGGCTTATTCAAATATGTTAGAGACATCTGATTAATTTACAAAATTAAAATGCTAACTGTTAAATAACATTGAGTACTCTTAACTCCTTAAATTCCATGGGGTAACATACTTAAACATTATGTTTTCATAGATTTGTAAATAAAAAGGGTTTAAAATTGCTTTGCATCATCACTAATAACAAGGTTACTAAGAGTTAAGTCCTAACAGGTAGTACAATTCTATATACAAAGAGATCCAAAAGTTTCAACTGTGTTTCAATTAGAGTACTGTAAATAACAAAATATTTTATCTTATTAAAATGGAGTAATTTATCCAAATTCAGTAATTTCATAAGGGCTATTTCAAAATGTGAACAAAAAGGGGTCAACTGATAGGAAAGAGAAAAATAAAAGGTTCTAGGTGTGGAAATATATTTAGTAGAAGGGAAAAAATGTTTCTGGGTAAAAAAAGTACTTGCGTGATGAAATACATGAGGGTCTAAGTAAGTGCTAAGGAAGTCTGTGTATAAGTAAAGGGCACATTTCAACAAGTTTGTGTATAACTAAGTTGGTTATAGGTATGTTAGCCAATCAGTTAAAGCTATTTAAGGTTTTTCCCTAAGTTCAAATATTAATAGGTGATATAAGTAAACCAAAGTTTAATCTATATGTTAAAATGACAAGGATTTCTTAAAAACACTAATTTACTCTTATCATTATGTCTGTTAAGTTTTATTCTTTAGAATAATTAGTCTTAAAATGAGATTTTATACAACTACAGTTAAAGAAAAACTGTTTGAGTATTGTACTGTGTGACAGAATCTAAATTTTTCTTTAAAACTAAACTTTTATATTTTAATATAAAAATATCAAGGTAATTGTGGAGTGGTCACTCTTTCTTGTAATATTAAGTGTGTTCATATCTTCCAGGTATAAAAGTCTTTAAAGCAAAAAAATTATCAAACTGCTTTCTCCAAACTAAACTTGTCTGTAATGGTAATTTTAAACTTATAAGAATAGTAAATTTTATTGGGGACTTATTTATATCATTGAATGTTCTATAATAGGAATTATTATCAGTAGGGTATATGTAAAATTTATGTTACTTTTTACACTGAGATAAAAAATTAAAATGTAAATGTATTTCTAAAAGTTAGTGGGACCCTGATTTATTTAAAAGTTAATGTCATGAAAACAGATAAACATAAAAACATTTAGCCACACAAAAGGAAAGTTAAAAGCTCTCTCAGCTTCTCCTTGATTCATGTTTTAGATGTAATGTCATATTGTGTTGTCTAACATTCATATAGACTTGGGGAACAATATCTATAAACTTTGTAAAATAATATTTAAAAAGGAGGCGATGATCAACTTCAGAACCAGAACAATTTACCTAAGATTTGTGAAGAGCCCCACCTTACCTGAGATAAGGCTCTGCCTCCCACCTTACTACATGTTACAGTGGCTCCAAAATAAGCCAGACTTCAACTCATTTAAAGTTATATTCAAAAGATTGGTTTTTGTTGTACAATGACTGTGATCTCAAACGGGATATAATGTAGCTCAACCAAAATTCAAGATAGCTATTACCCTAACTAAATATATTTTTACTGTTAATTCCATTTTGTATTTTCCTAGTAAACTCTGTAACTGTTGCCTGATTAATGTTTTGCAGAAGTACTGCTTCAAGGACAAACAACCTAAATTAATTTGAGATAATATGTCATCACCCATAGGACAGATAAGATAATATAGACCCCAATTAAATAAAAGGAGGTAAAATGACTGTAGGGTCATAAACACTGAAGTTAAAGCCCAGTACTCTTACTTTATGAGTGGTGAGGACTGGCTTGCTGGATGTTTAAGATCAAACTTAGAGATTGAGATTAAAATAAAGGGGCCGAGAAAACCAATAATTGACTCTCACCCTCTGAGTTAGCCTGAACCCAGGGAACAGGAGAACTTCTCTAAGGAACTTTGCAACTCTGGGCCACATGACCTCCTGATCAGGGAGATTAATGAGACCACTAGAGGATGAAAAGCCAATGAGTGCACCTGCTGCAAAGAGGAGGGTCATTGAAAAAGGGAGACATTACTGATGCTTCCAAAGCCACCTCATCAAGGAGACCCTACCTAGCAAATGGCACTAAAGGAGCTAAAAAGCTGCTCTCAAGTTCTCCATGAGTGACCCCAGTGGGAACTCAGCTGACCCTTAACAGCAGATAAGAACAAGGTCAATTTGACCAGCTTGATCTCGAACACCTAGCAAAACAGTTAAAACGAAAACATAGCCATTCCTGGGCATGTAAAAGAAGAAACAATAGTTAAACATAAGTTAAGATTAGCCCCAAGAATAAGTAAGACTGGAGGCTACAAAAGAGGTGCTTAGGCAGGAGTGCCTGATAACCATCAAGAGAAACTGCCAGAGTCAGAAATTTTTGGTCGTTTTAAGGCCTACAGATCTTACTTAATAGGACCATGCCTGCTAAATTGCCTACAGAAGTTCCTATAAGATCAGATACACAAGTTCACCAATCAGTCAGTCAACTACTTCTTCAAGACTATCAGTCCCTGACACCCAAAGCTGAGACATGTGATTCACTATTGACACCTCTGGCTCGAAAAACTCTGCTCCCACCTAAAGCCCTCCCTAATCCCCTTTTTTACAGGAATGAGACTCTTCGCCCCTAACCAGCAGGAAGAAGCTACAGAAGAAAGACCATCATCCCACTCCCAGTATCTATAAAAACAAAAAAGAAATATTGGCATCAGATCTACCATTTTGCTGCCCCCATTATTCTATCCCCCCCCCATACCATTTGCAACCCAGATCGTCAGTCTGTGAACATCCTAGCCAGCCATTGGTCCACTCATCAGCCTGCAAACATTCTCAGCGGCCATTGGTCTGATTGTTAACCCGCGAACTTCCTTGTCAGCAATTGGTCCAGTCGTCATCAGCCCACAAAATTCCACTACTTAAGAGAAGCTCCCCCGCCATTTTCTCTCTTCCAGCCCTGAGAGTGGACACTCTGGTCGTCTGCCTAATAAAATCTCTTTTGTGAGTTCCTGCATCTGGAGTGGTTTTCTGGGTGCATTCGTTGGGGCTACGACTCAGACTGAGCACCTCAGAGTGTTTGCTCCCCTGGATTCAAGGGTCTGAGCTGTCTTGGGATCCAAACTGAGCTGTATTTTTCTTACAGTTCACTGTTGGTTTTTTGATTTGGGTTTTTCGTTTTGTTTGTGTTTTACTTATTGGTTGTTGGTTTTGTTGTTTTGTTTGGCTTTTTTGTTTTTTAGTTAGCATTCTTAGTTGGTGTTCCAGCTTAGAATGCGCAGAGAGAGTAGTGAGAGTAGTGTAGTGGCACAGGGGCCCAGCTCCTGCTATGAGACGGCCCTCACAGACCATTATTGCGTCCTGAGGATCATTGGGGAGGGGAGCTTTGGGCGGGTGGTACTAGCCCGCCATCTCCTGACAGGGACAGAGGTGGCGGTGAAAATCGTGCCGAAGATGGAGGGGAATGAGCCCATGCTGTGTGAAAGGGATTGGTTGATGGCCCTGGAACACCGAAACGTGATCCAGCTCTTCCAGGTCATCGAGACCATTGATAATTTGTACCTTGTCATGGAGCACGCAGGTGGGGGACAGCTCCAGTATCGCATCCCACTGGCTGGTGGCATACCGGAGGAGAAGGTCCGCAGAGTATTCAGGGAGATGGTGTGCGTCATGCGTTACTGCCATGAGAAGGGCATTGTTCACCTCGACCTGAAGCCAGAGAACTTTGTGCTGGATGCCAGGGGTCACATCAAGCTCATCGACTTTGGCCTGAGCACCAGTGTCACACCTGGGCAGAAGCTGACCAAGTTCAGGGGTACTCTCCTCTACTGTGCCCCTGAAATTATCCGGGGGAAGGGATTCGAGGGCCCTCCAGTGGACGTCTGGAGCCTGGGTGTCACTCTCTATTTTATGCTGACGGGGAGCAGGCCATTCAGGGCAAGCACCAGTAAGGGGCTGCGAAAGCGGATCTTGCGGGCAAGCTACAACATTCCCCCTCATGTGTCCGAGGGAGCACGTAACCTCATCCAGCAAATTCTGAAGGTGGACCCTACGCAGAGGCCCACCCTAGAGCAGGTAATGGGGCACCCATGGCTGAGCCAGGGCGAGGACTCTTCACCCAGTTGTCCCAGTGAGCCGCTCCCCAAGCAGCCTGACCCCACCATCATGACCATCATGTTTGACATGGGTTATGACCCCTATAACACCTGGGTGTCCCTGGCCAATCGCCAATTCGATGAGGCCATGGGCACCTACCTCATCCTCCAGTACCAGAGAAGCCAGGGGTTGGGCTGTGCGCTCCAGGCAAAACCTGTGCATTTTCGGGTGGTCGGGCCTTGCTCAGGCCCCAAGGCAGATCCTCCCAGTGTCCACCCCAACAAGTGCATCAGTGAGCCTGCCCTTGCCTTGCCCTGTGAGCAGCAGCAGCCTGAGGAAACCAAGCTACCAGGGCAGAAGGGCGCTGCAGGTGCCAGCATGCCGGCCATTCCTCTCCGCTTCCTCCATGGGAAGACACCCCCTCCCTGCCAAACCTCCCAGCAGGACCCTGGACCCCAGTGGCATAAGTACCTCAGGCCCAACCCTAGTGGGCAGGTAGCAGAAGGTGGCAGCTCAGCCTCCCAGGGTACCTTCACAGGGCTATCACATCACAGAAGCAGGGGCTGGAGAAGGGTCACTAGGAGGATCGCAAGGCGCCTTCAACAACTCTGCTGCTGCCTGCCGTGCTTCCACAGACCTGCCTTCAGAAGGACAGTGACTCTGATGAACAGCGGCCACAGATCCCCTAGGCTGGGCAATACAGTGGTTCCAGAGAACATGCCCACATGAAACAGACCAATGGACAGCTAGAAGACCCTGAGCTCCCATATGCCGACATCACAGCATGGGCATCACTCAGGAAGCGGACTCGGCTTCAGAAGTGAGGCATGCCAACTGGCTCAGGCTTCTCTGTGCAGATTCCAGTCAGGAGTGCATCAGGACACACCAGGACTCTCCTCTGCCCGCACCTGCCAGAGACATCACAGACTCTTTCCCCTTGGACACTTCCCCTGCCCCACTGTTCTCTGCAATAGCAGATAGGTTCTTAATAAATTTCTTGTTTTCTCATATTATATGATAAGATTTATGTTCTAAAGATAAAAAAAAAGGTTTTGAAAATGAGGAAGAGGAAAAAAAAGGAGGCAGGCCTCAGGGCAAGGGCAGGAGCCCAGCAACCACCCTGTCCAAGGCCTGAATCACTGTGCCTCCCTTTCCTGTTAAGTGTAAATAGAGACTTCTACCCCTTGGGCCAGTGTAGACTGGGACTCCTGCACCTTGGACCAGTGTCGATTGGGACTCTGTTGCCTTAGTTCCATTTAAGCTGATTGCTTTGGTTGCAAAGAATCCCTCTTCCCATCTTCAGGACCCTCCCTGAGATGTGTGCAGAGGGTGGGTGGCAGCTGTTAGAGAAGACAGAGGTGTCAAGGCATTGGAGACTCCAGAGTGTTCTGTGGCATCATCTGCATATTCACATGTTGCAGGCAAGCGAGAGGGGTCAGTGGGCAGGGGTGGGCCTGCCAGCAGCAGTGGCTGAGTGTTTCACCACATTCCATGCAGTCTCTGTAGCCCAAATCTCCTCTTGGTCTCTACTAGAGAACATGGAGTGTGAGCACATGGGATCTGGGGACTGGAGATGTTAAACCGACTCAGGGTTGCTGCTTACATCAAAGCCAAGTGCATCCATGTGGAATTGCTGTACTCTGGGTTCTTGGGACCCTGAATTTTGTAAAGTGAAGTGCACACAAACCAAGAGCAAGAAACCCTCAGGTCAGTCAGGATGGGAGGCTTCATGCACCTCTAAGCCCTGGCATCTCTGCAGGGCTGGTACTAGCAAAGCTGCTCTGGCAGTTTCTTCCTGCCCTTGGATACCTTACAAAAAAACAAAACAAAACAAAAACAAAAACAAAAAAATGAAGAAAAACTATGTCCCAGTTGTCATTTTAGTCCTTTGCCATTTTCTAGGAGGGCCTCTAGAGTTGTAAACTTAGCAGCTTAGAAGTTTCTAAAAAGTAAAGTCTGAATATTTTTCAAAACAGAAATAAGGGCATGATAAAAGCCCCTAAGGGAAATTCCTTTTCCACTTTGAGGCAGGGGTACACTGTGTGCAGCCAGGAAAGGGAAGATTTTGGATCCAACCTTGCCCTTGGGATTAACTTGTCTAATTGCTGCCTGAATGGTTACAATGTGCAGAAGATTCTGGAAAGCAGGAGAGGCATAAGGAGGGGGAATGGAGAAGTGTGCCCAAGGAGGGGGCCAACTGGACAACTCCAGGCCTGCAGGTTGATAGCCAAAACAGATACGTAGGAAGCCTGAAGGAGGGTCGGGAGGCAGTGTAGGGAGGAATGCCTTTGGTGCACCTTGTGTGCCTTTGTCTGGGGAGTGGAAAGGATGGGATCCTTGAGCTCTGTTCCTCTAGACCTGGTGCTGGGCAGGGCTGGGACTTGTCTGATAGGTATTCTCCCTGTTGCTCCTACAAGCAAGAAAGTGGCCTTCTCATTGTGCACACAATAACACTCCCTGTCTAAGAGGTGTGAGAAAGAATGGCTGTTTTACTTCCTACATTATGCATTTATGTGAAGGCTGGGCCCCTTCATGCTGAGGCCCTGCCATCAAGTAGCCTAAAACCATGGACTTCATTCCTACAACCAATATACACTTTCCATTGGCCCCAAATGTCTGTTCTCCCTGAGACCTCCTTTGGTTCACCGGTTCCTAAGGCCTTTTCTTGCCTGCTGGTCACAAGTGCAGTCAAGAGAGGATGGGTGTGTGGTCAGTGGCTGTCCACAAGTCAGAGGAGTTTATGGGTAGTGGTCGAAAACCCAGAAGTGACAACCATCTTCACAGACCCTGAACAGAAGTAGGCTTTAATGCGCTCAGTGAGAGCAAGACCTTGGCCCTGGGAGCCACTGTGCATAGGTCGCCCAGGAGTCCCAGTGTAAGTGAACTTGAAGACCCATCAACAGACTTTGCTCAAGTTAAAAATGGGCAGAAGAAAGTTTCTTTTTGCCATTGTTGCTCCTTCTGCTGCTGCTGTTATTTTTAATGAATAGAGCTTCAGTGCCCTATGAGATGGTCTAACAGTGTCATCAGAGATCTCAAATGAGAGGATGGAGTATGGCACAGAAAATAATTATGGCTTAGTTTTCCAAATGTGGTGAAAGACCTGAATCTACAGACCAAAACAGCCTAGCAAACCTCGGTAGGAGAAAATCGGTGAAACCCATACCAGGCACATGGAAAAAGCTCTTAGAAACTATGGATGAAGGAAAACACTGGCAGCCAACCAGAAGAAAATGACAGCTTATTAATAGACATGGAACCATTGGAATGATTGTGAATTCTTATCAGAAATTATGCAAGACAGAAGGTAGTAAAAGTAACATGTTTGAAGTGCCCAAAGGAAAAACAGTAAAAATGAAGATTTCCTATGTAGAAAAAAGGCTTCAGGAAGGAAAGCAAAATAAATAAAATTTCACAGAGAGAAAAGCTAGGGGACTAGGAATGGGTGATAGGACAGACATATGACTGTGTGGATCGATGTAGAATAATTACAGGACCAAATTCAACACCTAATGATAAAATCTCTCAGTTGAGTTGGAGCAGGGAGTGTTAATGGATTAAATTATATCCCTGGAAGACAAGTGTAGGTTTAAAACTCCACACCTAAGGAAAAGTTTTTGTTTTGTTTTGTTTTGTTTTTTTGTTTGTTGTTTTTAGGAATGGCATTATTATGGTGTGATTACCTCAGATGAGGTCATAAGGGGCTAGGTTGAGCTCATATTTCATTCAGGCTTGTGACCTTGTAAAACCATCACCTAACAAAAATCAGGTCTTGAGGGATGTTCAACCCTCTTCCCCTCTTGTCTTGTGGAGATAAGTTGCTTTGACCTTGGACTTGGCAGTCTCTTAAACTGTGCAAAGTTAAATTCTATTGTTAATAAATTGCTCAGTATAAGGTATCTTCTTGCAGCAGAACAACTTGATTGTTGGTTAGTTTTGTGTGTGTGGGTTTTTTTTTTGTTGTTGTTGTTATTTTCTTTTTGCATTACTTGCCTTTGAACCCAGGGCCCTGGTTTTTTCGGGAATTTGCTATACCACTAAGGTACCACTCTAGCATTTTGGTAGTTTTCTTTTTCTTTTCTTTTCTTTTATCCAGAGTCTCTCTAATATGCTCATGTTAGGTTTGAATGTGTGAGCCTCCTGCCTTGGTTTCCACTTTAGAAAGGATCACAGCCTGTTATGGTTCGAAAGTGAGGAGTTTTTTACATAAGTTCCTGAATTAGTGCAGGTATATCCATAGATGAAATGATTGGATCATGACAGCTGAAACCTTATTAGTTCATCCTAGGTTGATTGGATCGACTTGCTGGTAACTATAGGCAGGTGGGTCATGGTTGGAGGTCACAGTGCTCATGTCCTAGAAGTGTGCTATGTCCCCCAGCCTATTTCTGAATCTGTCTTTGCCTCTTTGTTGCCTGGAGGTGAGCAGCTTTCCTTTGCTGGATCCTTCTCCCATGATGAGCTGCCTCATCTTTGGCCCAGAGCAATGGAGTCAGTCATCTGTGGACAGAGACCTCAGAAACTGTAACACCCCAGGCACACTTTTCCTCTTCTAAGTTTTTCTAATTTGGAGTCTTGGTCATAGTGATGAAAATCTAACTAAAACACTGCCATATGCCATTGTGCATATGACATATGACAAAAAGATTTTGACAAGTCTACTTTTGTGTGTGTGTGTATGTGCATGTGTGTGTACACAAGTGTTGAACTTTGGGAAGGGAACCAGGTTTTTGCACATTTTGGAGAAGCACTCTTAAAGTACACATCCCATGTCTGGGGTTGGAGCCTCATGGCCTGACCACCTTCTCAAGGTGCAACTCTCAATGCCATTACTTTGAGAAGCATCAGCAGGAATTTTGGAGAGGCACACACATTCCAAACATAGCACCTGCTAAAGAAGAGCCTAGGGGATTGGTCCCCACTAGATATGACCTGTGTGAGGGGACACTGGATTAGAAACTCAGATCTCCATGAAGGCACAAAGATTTTTGGTAAAGCAAATTTGTTACAGTTACAAAACTAGTGCCACTTTTGTTTTCTACAAGAACTAAGAGAATAATGTAGCAGAAAACCCCAACTATATTCTGTGGTATTGAACACAATGCATACACCTATTACACTGTGACATCACAGACTGAGAGTGGGGGTATGGAGAAGCACAGCAGCAGCATTCTCTACACTACTTAAGATGCCCTGCTATAGATTCACATCAGGGTGTCCCTTTCTTGTGTTAGATGGAGCCCCTAATGGGAACCACCAACAAATACCTATGGGAAATACCCAAAATGAGAGGTAAGGAAATTAAAATATTTCACCACAAATATCAACTAAATAGAAGTGAAGATAGTTATATAATGACAAAAGTCACACTGAATCAAAACTTGCCCTGCTCTCCTTAAAAGGAAACAAGCCATGCGGAACTAAGAGTCTACTGCACTCTCCTTATAAATTCTTAATCCAGGCTGAACCACGAGCTCATCCTAGCCCCTTATGACCTCATCTGAGATAATCACACCATAATAATGCCATTCCTAAAAACAACAAACAAAAAACCAATTAACTTTTTCTTAGGTGTGGAGTTTTGAACCTACACTTGTCTTCCAGTGTATTATAATTTAATCCATTAACACTCCTTGCTCCAACTCAACTGAGAGATTTTTATCAGTAGGTGTTGAATTTGGTCCTGTAATTATTCTACATCGATCCACACAGTCATATGTCTGTCTTATCACCCATTCCTAGTCCCCTAGCTTTTCTCTCTGTGAAATTTTATTTATTTTGCTTTCCTTCCTGAAGCCTTTTTTCTACATAGGAAATCTTCATTTTTACTGTTTTTCCTTTGGGCACTTCAAACATGTTACTTTTACTACCTTCTGTCTTGCATAATTTCTGATAAGAATTCACAATCATTCCAATGGTTCCATGTCTATTAATAAACTGTCATTTTCTTCTGGTTGGCTGCCAGTGTTTTCCTTCATCCATAGTTTCTAAGAGCTTTTTCCATGTGCCTGGTATGGGTTTCACCGATTTTCTCCTACCGAGGTTTGCTAGGCTGTTTTGGTCTGTAGATTCAGGTCTTTCACCACATTTGGAAAACTAAGCCATAATTATTTTCTGTGCCATACTCTATCCTCTCATTTGAGATCTCTGATGACACTGTTAGACCATCTCATAGGGCACTGAAGCTCTATTCATTAAAAATAACAGCAGCAGCAGAAGGAGCAACAACGGCAAAAAGAAACTTCCTTCATCCTTTCATTTAAGATCTTGATGACATTAATACTAGACCATCTCAAGGTCACTGAAGTTGATTTTTTTGTTATAGTGGCTAAACCTGCCATAACTCATTAAGTCCATTCCACCATCCCTTTGTTTTTGTACTGCACCTGTTCTGAAGTTCCTAATCTGTATTCATCCTAAAACCCACCTCTCTGCCCTGCTCCACTCAGGTGATGTGCTGGGATGGACAAAATTTATTTAACCATATGGGATGGTAATGTTCCACTTGTGAAGTATTTCTTCTCCCATTTTTCATGAAATTACTCTTAATATTTACCTTATTCTGCAAGACTCTTACTACCATCCTCTTATTTTCTCAGAAAATGTCTTTACTACCTACTTCTCAGAGAAACTGTAGCTAGTAGGCAGCTTCTTATTGGTCACGTATAGATATCTCTTATCTAGGTTACATCCCTCCTGGTAAATTATTTTCCTCCTAAGACTGAGGGCTAAACTGTCAGCACCACCATTTCTGGGACTTTTGGACTTATGTTGAGCCACATCACTGTCTCCCTGGGTCTCCAGCTTGCAGGTGGCCTATCAGGAAGACTGTCTAGTCTCTATAATCACACAAGCCAATTCCTCTAAGAAATCCTGTTTTATCTATTTCTCTCTCTATTTTCTCTTAGTCTTCCCTTTCTCTCTCTCTCTCTCTCTGACTAATTAGCATGATTAATAAGCTAATACAGTCTCCTGTACTTCCATGTATGACATAAAATGCCTATAGCTTATTTCAAAGATTGCAAAATTTCCTAATCTTCTTCCTGTAAAAGGATAATCTAGCAACTCTAACAATATTTAGCTCTATGAGACTTAATATAATAACATTCCATTTTCTCCTTACAAAAAGTTTGATGTAGGTATTCTTGGTTAGGTTGCTCTTCTGGGTACTTCTTCTCTGACTCAGGATACAGATTTCTTTTATCCTGACATACAGCCATCTTCTACATGAGGACTTTGGGGTTGCTGTGAAAGGGAAAACATCATGAAATAAGTTTTCTGGACACTTGACCCTGAGTGACCTACACAATTTTACTAACAGTCCTTTAGTCAAAACTAGTCCCATAGCTTCACTTGGAGAGAGTTAGGCAATGTTATCACTCACTGGGCAGCTGCTTCCCAGCCTCAGGTCTACACTACAGAAGGGAACCCAAATCTTCAGTGCTCAGCAGTCCCTCAGCTATGCTTCTTGTCTCTTGTCCTAACACACTTCCATCCACATGGACTCCTTCATGATCATTCCAAACTTGGATGTGATTGTTTTATTCTCCATTTAATTCTCAATGTTTTTTCTCCAGTACTCATTGAAAGTCACTTATTAGGGGTTAACCTTTGCAGCATGCTTTACATTTATCAAGTTCATTCTGGAAATTGGTGCAGTGTCCAGATGCTCCCTGTGCTGTGAACCTGGTATAGTTCCAGAGGTAGGATCAAGATTGCTCCCATCCGTTCTCTTTCTGTCTTTCCTCATCTGCAGGCCGATTGAGTATATGAGTGGTGTGTGTGTGTGTGTGGGGGGGGTACTGACAATGCTTTTTTAAAATTCTCTAATGTCAGTACAACATAGAACACTTCTGTGATGCCTGGTCACCAAAATGTGTAGGGATTTCTTCTCACTACCAATCAATCAATCCTTGAGCAGATCTTTTAGCAGATTATCCAGTGAACACCAGCTAGGTATCTTCTAATTCAATTCTGACACTGTCTGCTTGGAGAGAGTGTCAGATCCCACAGGACAAAGGCTCCCCTCTACAAGACTGCTCCCACTTCAGATGCCAGTTATAAGCAGGCTGTGCTGTTTCTGTTTGACATGCAATAAGCTGGGACTCCCTCAAGCCCCTCCTTGGATTCAATTTATTTGCTAGATTGGTTCCCAGGATTCGGGGAAATACATTACTTATGTTCATCCATTTGCTATATAAAGTACATTGTAAAGGATACAGATAAACTGTTAGATGGACGAGATGCACAGAGCAAGCCTTGTGGGGAGTGTTGTAGAGCTTCCAGCTACCCTCCAGAAACCTAGACATTTCCAGTCATCTGGGAGCTTTCTAATCTTTTTCATATAAATTTTTATGAGACTTCCTTATATAGGCATGATTGTTTAAATTGTAGGTCATTGGTGACCAACTCAACGTTCAGTCCCTGTGAGTTGGAGGGTAGGTCTGAAAGTACCAACTATCTAATCATTCCTTGTTCTGTATAGCAACCAGCCCCATCCTGAAGCCAGAGGACCCCAGCCTCCAGTCATCTTATTTAGCATACACTCTAATCATTTGGGACCTTCAAGGATTTTAAGAGAGCTATTCCAGAAAAGAAAGAGAAAGATCAAATGTGTATTTCACAATATCATACCATTCCACTCTAAGTTTAGGATTATAAGTGCTCTAGTGATAGGGTAGGAGTAAGTGGTTCTTCCATTAGTCCTAAAATGAAAATTTCCACTGCTTATGGAGATCCACAAATTAGTCTATACCTAGTCTTATCATAATATTTGAATAATGTTGCTGCTAAGCATCTGTGGTTTCCAGCAAATACAGATCTGTCCTTATTTTGTATTTCTTTGATTATGCCAGTGGGGAGTTTGGAAAGTTTGGAAGGTTTGCACAGTAGGTATCTGGGCTGTGTTAACCTCATTGAAACTTTACATTTGAAAAATCTACTTTTGTAAACTAAATCTTCACCAGAACATGCTGATTAGAGATAAACTACATATAGATTTAGAAGCAGGTTAGGTGATTTTAAAATAACTTAAAAAACTAGTGTTTTGTATCCATCTGTGTTTGGTACTTTAAAGATTTTCTTTTCACAGTATGGCAGGCCATATTGTTTCCTATTATCTGCTGTCTTCTTTCACCATAGTAGTAGGATTGTAGCTGGTTACATGGCCTTGCAAAATAAAGATTATTTATTCCAGACTCCTTTGGAGCTAGGTGTGGTGATGTGAATCAGTTTTGGCCAATGTGATATAAATTGCATAAAAGTTACAAGTGAACAGTTTGGGGAAACTTCTTTAAGAGGTAGTATTTAGGTTACCTAACAAATCGTCTTAGAACTTAGGAATAGCAATCATTTTCTCATCTCTTGTAGTTGGAATATGTGGAGGTGCTTCAGATTCTGGCTCTTTCATCCTTTTTCAGTCAGACAAAGCTGGAACTTGAATATCTAGGGCAGGCTGGGTAACTACTTCCTTCGTGTAGTCTTGAAACTTTTCCATTTGAACTACTGAGCTTCCTTACAGCATGTTCCTTCTCCCTCAGAGCACGCAAACTGCTCTCATAGCTACTGTGTCTTCAAGAATGAGTATCCTAGTGAGGAAAGCAAAAGTTAAAATTTCTTTTATGATCTAATTTAGAAATCATATAGTGTCAATCCTACTTTATGACATTAACACAGTCAAAAAATTCACCCCATTTTGAAGGGAGAGGGCAATAACCTCACCTTTCTATAGTGAGTGTATGGAAGTCATATTGTAAGAATATTGCTACAGTCATCTTTGGAACATACCATCTCTCATAGCTAATGGCCAGGCATCTTTCATTTTCCTCATGTTTATCTTCTACCTCCACAGAGATGCTGCCATCTTTGATCACAAAATCAAGACCATATAAGGCAGAGAAACAAGATAGAAGTTACTCTGGAACCTAATATCTCCAAGTGCCTCATCATCCCTGGATGGAAGGATGCTGGAATTTTATGCAACAGAGTAATAACTCTTCTTGAAAAGTGACTGCACATTTGTTTTCGTTTTTGTCAGTTGGAGGTGAACCCAATGGCAACTAATATATCAGGCTCATCTTCTAGGTCATCAGTTTGTACATTGAAGCTGCAGTCACATAGTACTATGTGCTATTTCCTAAATATTTTCACTGTTCCCTGCCCTAAGACCTATGACTTTCCTACTTGCCATTCTCTTGTCATTCTTCAGCAAAAAATTAAATTTTCCCCGTAAGTCTAACAATGAATGCCATCTTTTAAGAAGCTGTCTCTGACATCCAATGACAGAATTAAAGACAGAAACTCATCATCTAGCATGATCCCACCATGTATTTCTTGAATCTATCCTTAATGACTTAATCTTGTCCTATATGAAAGCTGTTAACATATTCCTGTATCTCCTGCTCTCTTGTAAATTTTGGAAGGTAAGAAGTATTTTACATTTATCTTTATAATCTTGCTTGACTCTTTGCATTTGTTTCAGGGTTTTGGTGCTCAATTTATGTTAATATTTTTGTTCTGTGCATCTCCATTAAACCATCTACATGATAAAAAAGAGAATTTTGTATTCATAATTTTTTCTTCTTTTTCTTAAAGAGCCCCCATTCCATGACAAGTTGCATAAACTCTACTTCTTTGTGAAAGCTACAAAATTGGGTATTTTCTTAGAGAAGGGATTACATTTGACTAGAAGAAGATGGGCATGAATGTACTCTATATAGATGGAACAAACAAATAGTTTGTCAAAGACTGAAATGTGTGGGTCATTTTAGGGACACTTTTTTTTTTTTTTTTTCCTGAAGGATGAGGCATCAATGGAAAGTAAAACTGAAGGATATGTTGGGACCATTTTCAAGGGCTTTGAAAACCTGTGGTAGGAATGTGCACTTTTTTCCCTTCAGAAAGCGTTTATACTTGGAGTTTTGAACGGAGGCAATTATATGATCAAATATGTATTTAGAAGTTGACTCAGACTGTACTGTGTAGAATAAAATTCAAAGGACAGTGTTGGAGGTGGCCAATGAGAAGAACTGAGGAGGGAAGGACAGTTAGGAAGCTTTGAAAACGTTTACGATAGACCTAATGTGGTCCTGAATTAGGGTGGTGGCCCATTATGGTCACAATGGAGAGAAACTAAGGTGTGAGTGGATAAATGTGATATCAAAAAGAGGTAAGGCTAAGAGCTTATGGGGAGATGTTAGCTTAAAAGCCATTTGTATATAAATACTAGTTGAATGCATTGACTGACATTAGAGTGAACATTTTATTCAATGTTTCACAAGTATTTTATAGGCATTTAGTATATTCCAGGCAATTTTCTGGGTAAAGGCAGTCTCTGCTTTTGAGAAAAACCTTCTTGCAACAAAGAAAACCTTTTTCCAAGGAACAAAAATGAAAAAAAAAAAAAAAAACTATTGAAAGCAATAAAGTAATCAATGTAATAAAAACAAACAAACAAAAAACACAGGCTGTCTGTCTCGTTTCAGAATTAATTAACTGTGTGA
Organism: Sciurus carolinensis; assembly: GCF_902686445.1. Lineage (NCBI taxonomy): Eukaryota > Metazoa > Chordata > Mammalia > Rodentia > Sciuridae > Sciurus > Sciurus carolinensis. The sequence goes on along the minus strand of NC_062221.1, from coordinate 57,717,486 downwards.
TTCCGCCTCTCTGTATTTTGGGTTCCAGGAAGACAGGGTACATGTAGTTTTTTCATTAATTCTGTGAAGTTGTCAAGAGTATACAGAAGTATTCAGCCTCTTTTTTGAAGAAGAAAATGGGGATTAGAGTCTGGAAGACACAGCTCTAGATGGTTCTGGCATCTAGGGACTGGAAGGGACAGAGGTGTTCTCTTGTGAACTCACTGTATGTTGTAGAATTTTGTTTTTAGAGATTAGCTGCCTTTATTAAATTTAAGTACATCAAATGTAAACATTCAGTATGCAATTTATAATCTAGTGACACCAACTAAAACATTGGATGCTCTAAACATTTAAACATTAAGAAAAAAGTATACTTTAATGCTAATCTTAATATTAGTAAACATGTAACTTTAAGAAGTACATCTCTGATACTTTAAAAAAGCAAGCAATTAAAGATTATATTCTATATTTCTATCAGAGCACCAAATAGCCTTTGAAAAGTATTTCACTTTGTACTCTAATACAAGAGAACTTATCACAAAACAAGTGCAAGTAATATGGTGATCATTTAAATTTCAGTGCTTGATCAATTCACATGAGTTCACCATTCCCCGTGAAAACAGGGAAAATACATTTAAATGTATCATACTGAAGTTGGAAATATGCATTAAAGTGTATCACAGCAGTAACTTACTCATCTTTGAAGCTTAAAAATACACATGCTCCAATATTTTCTATTTCTATAAATTCAATTTATCTGTTATCCTATGGTCTAATTTTAGAGTCTTAAACAATTAAAAACTGGAACTAACATATGAACTTCAGGTAAATTACACATTTTTTTCTTTTTTTAATTTTGCCGTGCTGGAGATTAAACCCAGGGCCTTGTGCTTGCAAGGCAAGCACTCTACCAACTGAGCTATATCCCCAGCCCTAAATTACACTTTTGACATATGAAAATCATTTAAGGAACTATGAAACAGTATCAATAAACCTTTTCTAGGTATTTTTAAAAAATTGACTTAACAAAGATTTTTTAATGGACGTGACCATTTTTTTTCTGATCCAAAATATGGAGTTTCATGTCTCTAAGTAATGAGTTTGAAATAAAGCTTATAAACTTATTAAAATTATGGAGGGCTATGAAGTAAAATATTTTAATAGTAAGGCCAGCCTAGAACTCATCTTGTCTCTCTTTGGTTCTGAGAACATGGTTTTTCTGCTAAACAATTCTCTTATTAGGAACCCAATGTTTACATCTGTTTCCCTGTGACTCCTGCTGTCAAATGTTGCTTGGCTGATACTTTGTTTCCCTAGGTGTGGCACTGGTTCATTAATTTATCAGAGAATTTTTATGATTAGGAAGTGCAGAGCTAGGGGCAATGAGAAAGAGCAATGAGTTCCCTTAAGCATGTGAAGCAGATGGTGATATAAACAGGTACAAAGCTGATTAGATGCAAAATTTTCATGAGGAATATAGGTTTGACCTTATCTCCCTAAACAGTACATTTCCCATAATGTTGTTGGAATGGGGAAAATCCCCAAACTCTTCCTATTTCTGTTGTTAGCATTCAAATGAATGCCTACCTGTCACTAATCCACTGTTCAGCTTTGGGCAAATCATTCCACTGCCAGGGCTCTCATCACACCCAACCTACCACTCCACTGCTGTGCTAAGCCTGGCTTCCAGTTCAACAACTGATGCATGGGGAAGTTGAGGAAGCTCCTGGGGAAAAATTCCAACCTATCCACATTTGGGATTTACCTGATAAAGGCATGTAGGTTTAAAGGGAGTGGGATGGAGCAATGTCTTGCAACAGAAGCCAATTGTAAAAAGAGATTGCAGAGCCCCTTAGTAGAGTCTAATCTTTGGGAAAAAAGCATCTGGCAGAATAAGCCTGAGTACACAAAGAAGCAGTACATACCCAAATCCAGCTCTGTCATGTCCCCTCAGAGCTTGGGGAAAGGAGAGGTGTGATTAGTGTAGGTGTTTTCCATGGCTATTAAAATAAATTACACAAACTGGTGGCTTAGAACAATAGAAATGTATTCACATGTAGAGATCAGAAATTGAGGTGCCAGCGGAGTCACACTCCCTCCAAAGACTCTACTGTAGAATCCTTCCATGTCTCTTCTAGTTTCTGGTGACTCCAAGTTTCCTTTGCTTATGGATGTATCACTTCAATTTCTGTCTTCATCTTCACATGGTCTGCTCCTCTGTGCTTGTGTTTTGTTTTCTGTCTCTTATACATATGCTTGTCATTGGATTTAGGGCCCATGTGGATAATTCACATGATCCCATCTGGAGATCCTTAAGTTACATTTACAAAGGTTTTTTTTTTTTTTTTTTTTTTTTTTTTTCCTTAATAGGGTCACTTTCAAAGCTTCTAATGGTTTGGATGCAGACATGCCTGTTTTGGTGGCCACCATTTGGACTACTATAGTTGGTAAACATTGTTGTTTTAAGAAGCAGAGGTCTAAGCAGCCCTGCAGTGAGATCTTTTAAAATAATGGAGGGCAGAGAAGAGAAAGATGAGAAGAGTTAAGAACCAGCATCCCAGGGCAACAGGGCAGGTGGAGAACAGTGGCCTAGGAATGCCAGGGGTCCAGGTGACTGCATTGCAGGGAGGCCCTGGCCAAGGGCAGTGCATTTCAAATCAAGTTTACAACTCAGTAGCAAGTTGCATAGCTAATTACAGTATGACAAAGAAAAACAGTGCAAATTCAAAAGAATATGAAGTATGAGTGTTTATTACAGTATTAAAGGTAAGTATTGTTCTGATAATTGTATGCAGACTTGCATGTGTGCACTGGGTTATGCTGTGAAGTGTCTTTCTTACATACCATCACAAAGTTTGGAAGCCAGTAGTGCAAGTTACTCTGGCATGGCAGTTTACAGTATCATGGAGAGAGCAGCAGGTTAGAGAAGTGTCCTTGGTTCTGGGCACAACATTGTGATTGAACTGGAACAAAGGGAGCTCTAGCCAGTAAGAGCAGTAATGGCACAAATGGACACGAGAGGGAGCACTCAACACATGCAAGTTCTCCTTGGGGACTCTCCCCTCCCCTCCTCCTGGCCAGAAGGTGACTTGGCAAAGGAAGTGAGATTCCATTGTATTCAGGTAAGAAAAAAAAAAAAAATGTCACCAGCGAACTTTAACATTAGCTATAAATGTGACATCAATCGTAAATACAGGTTCTTAACACGGGGGACAATTTGATTAAAGGCAAGAGGAGGGCTTGTTTTAGAACTACTGTTTTTGAATTTTCTTTCACCTTTAAGTGCTTTGTTCATATGAAACTATGGCAGCATCCTGTCAGTGAAGCAGAATCCCCACAATGTGCACGGAGTTCTAGACCTAATTTGGGAAAACCATGAATGACACTGTTAGAGGAGTCTGCAGTTCCTTTCAGTGCTAATTCTTTAATTCTGTGGCTCAGGACAATAATGTACATAATTTTGCAAACAGCTTCTTTTTAAAGTCAAAGATTGTGTTTGGGTTGCCTCTGAATACCCGGGACAGCATCTGGCACAAAGTAAAAGAACTGAATGTTTGAAGTAAGAGTTTATTTTGTATGCTTCATTGAAACTCAAGCACCAAGAACTGTGTCTTCCACATTGGGGGTGCTTTTTAAAAGTGAGTAAAAGAAAGAATGAATAAACTCATGCCCTCCAATTGTAGATAAAGTCGTCCTCCATGAATCATGCCAGCAGAGGGCAGGAGAGCTCAGCCTAACAGTGGTACCCTCCTGTGCCGAAGCAGCCCAACGCAGCATGATAATGAGGAGCAGATCTGGATGTTTCTAAGATTAGGAAATGCACAAAAAGGGCAGAGTTGCAAAGCCTGAAAGCCCAGCCCAGAGGTTCCCAAATCTCTGCACATTAATCCCCAAGTCTTCTCCATGGGATGATACTCTGCCAGGAAACACGGTTTTGCTTTAGGCATTCCATAGGTATATAAGCAGGACAGGAGCTGCCAGTCTTACTCCATGATTTCAACCACTTGGGTGGAAGGGTCACAAAGTGTGCTTGTGTCATGGGAAGAACATAAACTAAGAGAATTAGAGATTCTGATTCTGATTCTAGTTATGTAGCTTGGAGAAAAACCCTTTCTTTCTCTTGGCTTCAGTTTACCCACATATAAACTGAGGGCTGGGATTAAGTGATTTTAAGGTTCTGGTCTGGGGCTGGGTCTGTTTCTGATTCTAGTCTTGACTGTGCCCTTAATGTATGGAGAAGCATCAGGAAAGCCAGTGAAGTACATACTCTGGCCTTCGAAAGGCAAGCCAAGCCCATTGCCTCTGGTGTTCCCAGGAAAAGAAGGAAAGTTGTGGTTGAGCAAGAAGAGACAATGTAAGCCAGAAAAGTAAATAGGAAGAGAAGCAAAAGCCAGGAAGCAGAGAAGAGAAAAGGAAAAAAAAGTAGGGAGCAGGAAGAGGAAGTAGTAAAGGAGAGTGGAGAAGTGGCAGAGCAGAGCAAGGCAGTAGGGAACCATAGTGGGCAGTGGTTTGTGACCCCATGGTTTCCTAGGGTGATGAGACTCCAGTTACAGACTAAAATTAAGCCCTAAAAGATAGAGAAGTCTGAGTTCAACCGTGACCCAAGAATCAAAATCTCTGCATTTGGGAACCAAACCCCTATGCTTTCAGTGTTTCTCAGGCAACCCTGAAGTTGGAGTATTGGGACTGGAACTGTTTTGCATGTGTACTTTCATTCCATGAGGCACTTTTGTATTTACGTGGCTTCTATCATACTGCCACAGTGTAAGTCTTGGAATCATGTCATAGAGGAACTTCTCCATCTGTCTCGCACTGTTCCGGGGAGCAGGACATTGAATGCTGGCCTCATGTCTCAAACCATGGATGGTTCTGGCCAAGATGATTCCTTCCCCTGCTGACTGCACTGGGAGGCTCTTGGAAGATCTCAGATCTAACACCATATTTTAAGAAGGAAGATAGATGCTGAGGTGGGAGATATGCTCTGGGTGGCACAGTGGGACAGAACATGACTTGGCTCTAAGAAGAAGCCAAAGAAGCAACTGGGAAGCTTCTGGAGAACCAGTGAATCCAAAAAGAGAAGGGAAAACTAGGAGGAGAGCTAGGCACAGCGCTTCCTCACTGACCTTCCCTTCCGTCTGAGAGGATGTGCGAGGGTGGCAGAAAGAGCTCTGGCAACAGCCCAGCTACACACTAGCTATATGTCCTGGGGCCTCTACTCCTTATTTGGTTGATATCAACGCACACAATCAACTACAAGCCACAACACAGAGTCAAGTTAGCACTATTATTCACTGTTGTACATGCTTGGAACACATACCTACTTCAGTGGTCAGTGGATGCTTCCTTCCTAGGCTTTCCAATAGCTCTGAGGATGCTCATATTCTCTATGACTATAATAGCACATTCAAAGGGCAATGTCAGATAGTTCCTTATGGAATAGGAACAATAGCATTGAACTGTTTCAGTTTTTTTTTTTTTTTTTAACTTACCAAAGCTCAGAGATGACTAAGAGATCAAGAGAGATGTGTTCATGAAGGTATTGGCCACCTAGGATTGTGGAGTTCATATTAAGTATGTCAAGTGATTTAGTCCTTAGTAACCTTGAGGCTCACAATGTTTGTCTTACTTACAGAATCTATAGAGACTTCATGTATAAGGAGAGAGAAGTTTGTCTTCAACTCAATTGTCATTTTTCAGAAACTACTCTATGCCTAATAGTTTTGAGGTCTCTGAGGAGGATGCAGACATAGTAGACAGGTTTCTATCCTCAGTGAGGATCTAGTTTATGAACAAAACATACAGACTCTCAAGGAACAGGAGTATAAAGTGATCTGTGAGTGTCACTAGCAGAGGTGTGAAAGGCACACTTTTGGGCACAGGATAGGGTCACAATGAGTCTAAGTGAGAGGTCCTTGGAAACAGAATAATCTGTATGAACTCAATTATCAGAGGTGGGTCAAAGATATTCCAGGAAGAGGGAACAGCATGTGCAGATGGACATGGCAGAGTACAGGGCATGTTCAGGGAGACTGCTTTTCCCCTCCCTGGCTCCTCTCTTCAGTAGTTCTTAAATTTCTGAGTTACCTCTTTTCTTTTACTCTTAACCTCCTACAGTTAATTCTCCACTGAGCAGAAGGCCTTGTCTTAAAATAATTGAATTAGGTCAGTTCATTGCTCAAGACTCCGCCAATGGTTTCCACATCGTGGCCCTCAAGGCTTTCTCTAATCTGACCCCTACCTGCCTGGCTGACTTCCTCTACTTGAACTCTCTGCTTCACTCATTCTCTTCCAGTTCTTCTGCCTTGTTACTAACTTAGGTCCTGGGTTAGAAATCTTTATTGAGCTCTTTTTATGACTAGCTTCTTCATTTCATTCAGATTTCTGCTCAAAGTGTTCCTCCTTAGCAGGGTCCCTCATCCACCATCATACTCTATACCTTGCTTATAAATTTGAGCATATGTTAATGTGTTTATAGTTAGGCTTCCTCCCTAAAACTTTGTCTCTCTAGTTCACTGCTATATCATTGGAATCTCAAATAGTACAGCTTTTTCATACTTATTCGTAGAAAAAATTTTGAGTGAATCAGTTTTACAAACAGAGAGACCAAGTTTCATAGTGGGGAGGGCAGGTCAGTAGCAGAAGCCAGAGTTGTGGACAATTTTTCTAACGGGCCCTGCCAAAGATCCTCTGCATCCAGTCTTCTTCCCCATATTACATAAAAAACAGGTTCTTTTCCAATACAAAGACTTCAATCCAAGAAAAACAACAGCATGTAACATCAAAGTACATTCTAGTTCATCTTTTTATTTCCAAAAAATTAAGCTATGGATTAAATTATCAGGACTGGAAGGAACCACATTGCCCAGAGATGATATCACACAGCTGGTTGTGGTGGAACCAAACCAGAACCCAGATCTCTGTACAGATACTTTCTTCTTTTTCTATATTGCTTAACATCAAAATTTATGTCTGCACATAAATTTGTTTCTCACTGAGTTTCTTCTCATATTGTAGATAGTCACCCTCAAATGTTCATTCCACAAGGGAGACGGGCAGTCATTATCTTGACTAGAGGTTCTGTGTATGAAAGAATTCTGAGTGCTTCCTAGATGTGCTTTTGTCCAGACTGCAGACTACTCAACCAGGTATCTCTGTGTCTCTGAGTCACGGGAGGGTGCAGCATCCTACAGTTGAGTAACATTCTCCTTTGACCATGCTACTTCCTGTCTGTTCAGTCTTGTGCAAGGCAATCTGCTCTCAGGACCTCAGGTTGCCCTTGTGAGATGAGGGTTAATACCCTAAAGTACTGGATGAGAAAGTGCTTTTTGAACACTATGGGCTGCATAGGGGTTTGGGAAGGTGATTCATGGTGCCCATGATCTGGGAAATACAGTTCTCAGTATAGCCACAAACCATTTTCTCCTCCCAGCCTTTGAGCTGGGAAAGGGGCCCTGGGGACTAACTGCAAAGGGTCAGGTTGAAGAAGTTTGAAGTGTTTTAAAGTTAAGCCAACCTATATGCCAAGATTGAGTAGGAAAGGAGAAAAACCTACAGAAATTTAAGGGAGAATTTTGTCCCCTTTTGTTCTGACTCCTCTTTAAAGTAGAAGTCAGCTTCATAACAATCTGAGGATTATTAAAAAAAAAAAAAAACTTAGAAGTCCTGTCATCTCTGATTTCAGCACTTCAACAAGAGACTGAGAAAAGCAACTCAGACTTCACTATTCCAAGCAGGTATTTCAACAGCTTGAGATCAGGAGCATTCTTGGCAAGAAGTAGTTGAGGATGGGGGAGGAAAGTAAGGTGGGATGGAAGAGAGGAGAGATGTCTTGAGGCAGAGGCTGGATAAATATTGGCTAAGCAAGGTGAGAAGGAAGGGACAGGGGCAGAGAAGGCAGGAAAACAGTCAAATCAAACCAAGATGAAGTCAGAAAATAAAGAGGAAGTGGGAAGTATAAGAGAAATGAGGATAGGGAGAGAAGACAAAGGAGGATTGAGTGAGGAAGATTAATATTCTGAGAAAGAAGAAATAAGAGAGAGGAGAAAATATAGAGAAGAGGAAAGGGATGTGGAAGGAAAGAAGCAGGAGTTTGGAGAGGGAGGGAGAAGAGATTCCAGTGCATGGAGCAAGATGGGGGCTGCTGTTTGTTCTTTGGATGGCTCCTGTCCAAAGAAAACTCTCTTCTTCTAATTCATGGGGCTTCCAAAAGCCAAGACTTCAGTAGAGGATATAGGAGATCCGAGGGAGTTGCTTCAGGATAGTTGGACTCATATAATTAGATTCTGAGTCCCCAGTTGGGGGCCTGGGAGGGCACCAGAATGTATAGAGAACACATATTTCCTAAGGTTAAATTCTGTGGGTCTAGATTTCTTGCTCTCCCAAATCATTTCAACATGTAACTTTTTAATGCCTTACTTTGTATTTGGCCTTGCCTTGAATTATTAAGCTCTAGAAGCTTTGACATTCCTTACCTTGTGTTCTCTTTTCCTTGGCTTAAAGATATAAAAGGAAATATTTACAAATATCTAAGACAATCAGAATATTTTCCAGTCCTTCCCATCTTTGAATACTATTTTTTAGGTATTGAGAATATTTTAATTTATGATGCATGACTGATAACAGGATTGGACAAGTTCTCTGCCTCATTCAATATCTGGAGATGTAGCATTATTTTTTAACTAATATGACTTTTGAAGCTCAGAAAATACTATATGTTGAAGAGCCGGCAAGGATCTCCTGGCCTATGCTAGAAAATTAGCTAACTTTTCTTTGATAAGGAATCAGTTCAAAAAGCTACCAGAACTCTAATCTGGACAGCAAATGCTCAACCTGTCTACACCTGAATTTCTAGGATAGCTTTTCTAAACTTTCTCTGTGATTGAGGGAGGAGGGGACTGCATTGATAGTCTGTAATCCTTTCCCAACATATAAGCACACAATAATAGTCACACCCAGGAGGTCCTACAATTTTATATGTCCATCTTAGGGTTCCTGATCTAGAACTGCTCTTACTGACCAACAATATGTTAGAAAACTCAAGAGTTGCATGGAAAGAACCCTGGCCCTAGAATGTAGAGGTCTTGTCTTTGCTCCAACTGTGCAGTATGTGAGCCAGAACAACTTACTGCCCATTTTTAAGACTTAGTAATTCAAATTCTGAGTTTTATTAGATAATTTCTGAGATTGCCTTCCAACTCCCAAGTTTCTGGGTACCAAAAGGAAGTCAATCTCTTTTCCTTCCTTTGTATCAGTCTCTCTGCCTCTTTGTGCATATGTATGTGTTGGTCTCTCTGTCTCTATTTTTTTGTTTTTCACAGTATGAAGACAGGTAGATTAGAAGTTTCTCAGTTGCTAAGAAAGAAGGAGGGAGGGTGAGACAATGATGCCTTCATTTTAGAGAAAAGTGAAATTCTTTTAGAATCCATCAATCTTCTACAAGATTTTTTTTACATAAGAAATGGAGGTAGAGGAGATGTTTCAGTCCTGCCATTGCCCATATTTTATTCTCTAATCTGTTCTCAAAGGAATGATTCTGAATCTCACTTGCCATACACATATAGTTTTGCATTTGGGGACCTCCTAAAATGGATCAGTGGAGTAGTCTGTACATTTATGTGTGTACACCTGTGTGTGATAGTATGTTTGCCCCTCCAGGGCTGTGTTTGAGGCTCTCTGTGTGTAATTGAATGTGCATACGTGCACATGTGTGAGTGAAATTATAGACTGTATATGTTGGTAGCACTGAATGATAATAAAGATTTTACGGTTTGGCATGTGGAATTGTGTGTGCCTTTGAGTGTGCAGGATTTTTTGTTTTTTCTAAGTAAACCACTTTAGATTGTGTCGCCTCCCCTCACTTCTGTGATTGATTTCACGAGGCTAATGGTGCGTAAAAGCGCTGGTGAGATTTGGGGGCGCCTCCTAGCCTGACGTCAGAGGGAGAGTTTAAGAAGGTGGGGAGACGGCGGAGAGCCCACAAGCCGCTGCGGGAAGCGCGAGGTTCAGAGCTTTTGCTGCTGCCTGCGGATCCGCAGTTCGAACAACTGCTCTCCAGCTCGGCTTCCCCGGCGCCACAGCCGAGATGCTGTCCTGCCGCCTCCAGTGCGCGCTGGCCGCGCTCTCCATCGTGCTGGCCCTGGGCGGTGTCACCGGCGCGCCCTCGGACCCCAGACTCCGTCAGTTTCTGCAGAAGTCCCTGGCTGCTGCCGCAGGAAAGCAGGTAAGGAAACTCCCCCGATGTCTTCTTTCCCCTCTCCCGCATTCGTACTAAGTCTTGCTCCTGCACCCTGGGTTTGAACTTAAACAAGTGTTAACGGTGCTTTTTAGAATCCCTCAGCAACCAAAGCTCTCAGGAAAACTTTCAGAGGCTAGAATTCCCTCGTACTTCTTTTACTTATTTATTTTCTGATCGGCGCGGTTGGTCACAGTTCAGGTAAGTTATTTCTTGGCATTCAAGAAAATTCGGAAACATGGATATTTGAGCATAAAGGAATGCTAGCATCTATTCCCGGTGCTGACCCAGGTGCTGAAACGCAGACCTTCATTCATCAGGGAGTGGGTAAGGGACACTACAGACCTAGCACATCTGAGAATTGAAAGGTCCCATTTCCCCAGTTTACTTTGCAAAAAACGGTAAGAACAATTCCATTTTGTTGCTCATGTTATGGAAATTGAATTAAACAAAAGGTTGGCACACTATTTTTGTAAAGTGGCTTTTATCAATTTGCAATTTCTCTTTGTGTGTTTTAAGCCTACAGAGGCAGAACACTTGCAGAAACATTGAAGCTTTTGAAATCTTTTTGTGTAACTTCGTGATTATAGGAATTACACTTATTTTTTATCCTTAACTAATTTTAAGTATCATAAAAGTGCACAACTGCGAAAACTGGATTTTAAGTGTGACTAAATTTGTTTTCCAAACTAGAATTTTCCATTTTTCTTTCTTCATTCTTATTTTCCTCCTTCTGCTCCCTCTCTTTCCCCTTTCCTTTTACCCATTCAGGAACTGGCCAAGTACTTCTTGGCAGAGCTGCTGTCTGAACCCAACCAGACGGAGAATGATGCCCTGGAACCTGAAGATTTGTCCCAGGCTGCTGAGCAGGATGAGATGAGGCTGGAGCTGCAGAGATCTGCTAATTCAAACCCAGCTATGGCACCCCGAGAACGCAAGGCTGGCTGCAAGAATTTCTTCTGGAAGACTTTCACATCCTGTTAGCTTTATTAATTATTATTGTCTATATCAGATCCCTGGTCCCTCTTCTCCAAACCCGTCTCTCTTCCCAGATCCCCCAAGTCCACAGCAAGATCCTTGCATTAGAAATTGAAGATTGTAAATATAAAATAAAATTATGGTGAAATTATGGAAAACAAGAATTGATTTCTTATTTACTGAATTGTTTCGTCCAATAATACATGATGAACATAAGTTGTGGTTTCAGCAGATTTATTTGAGATAATACATGGCAGTTCTCACAAATGTCTATTTAAAATTTTCTGTGGCAATAAGGTTATGTTTTAAATGATACCCTTATAATTTGGGTCATTTCAAACTGAAATAATTTCAAATAACTAAATTAAAACTTCAATCTAACAATAAATGTCAGAAGGAACTTCCATAAATTTCAGTTATGTATTCAATACACTTAAAATTTCATATTGTATTATCAAATGAAGATTAGTATTTATGGGTAGGCAAACTGAAATGTCCAACTATCCACCAGTTGAAAATGTAAAATATGTCACCTTAAAATGGAAGAGTAAAATCATTTAGGAATTGAGGAAAGAAGCTGGTTGAAATATTTAAAGTGAATTTTTAGCTTTAAAATTTGTTTCTCGTTGGTGAACATTTTTTCTATTAAAAAAAACCATTGGTTTTATATCTTGACAGTCCTCTCTAACTGAAAAAAACAAAAGGTGAAAAGTGAAATAACAACCTATGCATGAAAACTAAGCTCCTAAAATTTTCTCTCAGGGAGAAATTTCATTTTTATATAAGAATCCAGAATGGGAGTATTATAGGTTGCAAGAAACATACATTGAGTCACCTCACTGAATGCTGTTTTATTAAAGGTTTCTGGGTTCAAAGTCATCAGCATAGAACAACTGAAGGATATATCCTGGGTCTTTCAAAATTTTTATGAAAATGGGAGTCAAATAAAAATGCAAAAATAAATGACTCAAATTATAGCTGTTTTTATTAGTATTATAACAACATGCTAAATGTTGTTACATACAGAGATAAAATTTTGATAATTTAACTGAAAGATCTGAAATAGATATTCTTTGAAGAAAGTATGTTTTAGCTATCAACCATAATTTTGTATGACTATTGGAATAATAAGGCAAATATAAATATTTAGACTCACTATAAATATCCATAATATGAATTTACTGATGGTAGTTAATAAAGAAGAAATTAATATTTTTAGAAAATATTTGTGTTAGACTATATGCATTGTCAATATTAATGTGGCTTTGTACATATTTATTTCTCAACAGCAGATCAAATGAGAGCAAAAAATCTAAGCCACTTTCCTAATTTCTGTGAAAACATGATACTCTTTGATGCTCTGGTTCTTTTATTTACAAGACTTTTAGGGGAATTATGCCCACTTGAAGTATTTGTATGTGCTAAATGCCTTATGTTCAGCTATTTAGCAACCAACTCAGTGGAGTAATAGACTCACATAATTATGATTAAAGCACAGAAGACAACGTAACATATTTTCAGAGCTACACGTAAACTGTATAAGTGCCAAGGGATTTTAAGTTTTTAATATCCTCTTTAGTTGTCAGTTCCCAATTGCAGTATAGAAACTGGAAATAATTATATGGTCACAAGCCCATTTATATACATTTTTTTTTAATTTAAAGCTTAAATTGAATGAAAAATCGGAAAAGGGTTAATTATCTTTCAGACTTAGTTTCACATATCTGGAAACAGAATTGTGTTAGGGTACTCATATCCCTTCTAGATGCAACTGTTATTTTATGCTTTAACACAGAAAAGTGTTCTTAAAAGTGCTGATTTGGGGCGGTTTAAAGTAATTTAAAAAGCATAACTTTGCTCTATTTTTTTGTTTTTAGTATATAGAGGATCTTACTTTTTACTTTCCATTTTTCTAAATCAATCCACTGAAGAATCCAGCATTCTAGCCTGCTTATTATCTACCCACAATAAACCTTTGAGATACCTTTTTTTTTTTTTTTTTTTTTGCGGTGCTGGGGATTGAACCCAGGGTCTTGTGCTTGTGAGGCGAGCACTCCACCAACTGAACTATCTCCCCAGCCCGTTATTTTTCTTCTTTTCTGCTATATGCTTCAGCAATCCTGAACAACCTGCCATTTCTTTTAATGGATGAGCTTGGGCAAGGTATTCTTCTTTTCTGGGACTTAAGTTTCCCTATCTGAAAAAGGCACATAGTAGAACCAATCCCTCAGAATCACAGGGATTCCCTAATACCATATACTTAAAATCTTCATGCATGGTAAGCGGCCAGTCATTTTGTTCTCACATGTGGTGTGCTTTCTCACCTTTTTCTTTGACTTTGCTATTTTTTCTTGTTTCTATAGACCAAACCTAGGTCAGCCTTCAAAACACATTTCATATGCTTCTTCCTCCATACAATTCTTGCTTTATGCTGAAGTATCTGCCTTCTTCATGTATTTAATATGTGTCTTTTCCATCATTCTTACTTATCACTTTCTACTCTTCATTATAGTAGTATGAATGTATATAAGAGAGTGTATTTGTGCATGAATTTCCTTTGGATAGATATATGTTCACTCAATATCTCATACAGCATCTTATGTATAGTAATTTGTCAGTGTTCGTTGAAAGAATCTATGAACCTCCAGTGTCAAGAGAAACAAATCTCTATTTACTAGTTGATATTCTTCCTCAGTGCTTTTTATAGTACAGGAAAATGACATTAGTGTCCACTATCTGTGATACTAGTGTGACACCAGAAAGAGAGAGTACATGGTTATGCTTTTTTTGTGGGGGTGGGTACTGGGGATTGAACTCAGGGATACTTGACTACTGAGTCACATCCCCAGTCCTATTTTGTATTTTATTTAGAAACAGGGTCTCACTGAGTTGTTTAGTGCCTCACTTTTGCTGAAGCTGGCTTTGAACTTGGGATCCTCCTGTCTCAGCCTCCCAAGCCACTGGGAGTAGAGGCATGTGAGCCTGTGCCCAGCATAGTTAGACTTTTAATGACCACTGAAGCTAGTGGGATGTACTTATTTTGGAAACTTCAGCAATTTTCTTTAACCACCTCCCAAAGTCTTCAGCAGGACCTGCCTCACTGTCCACCAATCATAGGGCTCACAATTCCAGAGAATAAGATTCACTAATCCATTTCTCATTCTTGTTTTTCTCAAGGTCAGACAGATCTGTTTTTGATACTAATACAAGATCAATTTTCTTGGCCTTGACTCAAACTATTCCCAATATGCAGACAATTCTGTTTTCTGGTAACACAAAATATATCTTTCATTCTGAATATCCAACATAGAAGGGGGTTCAGAAATCATCTTGGCCTGACTACTAATTTTAACAAAACATGACATGATATTGGCCCAAGATAACAGTAAATTGATGTAGTATTTCAACAAAGTTTAGGTTACCCCTCTTCCATTTCAGGATTATTATTATTTTATTATACAACCTCTCAAGAAATCTGTCCTTTTAGATAAATGGTGTATTTTATTAGTCTCATGAGAAAACTAATTTTATTCCTGGAGCTTCCTTACCTCTTACTGAACAACTGGTCTTTTTCTGAAAGGGAATTGGTAATAATTTCTTGTTGTGATGGAGAACTATTGAGAAGAAATGATAAAGCATTAACTGAAAGAAAAATATACTCAAGGAAGACCTAAGATGTGAAGAATGATTTTGTCCTGGAATGGAGACAAAGGGCTATCTCAGGAAGCAGATGGAATTTTACCATAAGGAGACAGCATGACTGGATAGGTGGTCTTCAAAGAAGTCGTGATCCACATTGCAAATACCTCCATGACCTTCTCTAGTAAGTGAGAATGAATGCTTCAAATCCAGGTATTTGGATTTTCATTACTTAAAATGTGCCTGTGTCAAAGGCTTGCTGTAAGCCCAGGAACAAAATTTGTATCATAAATTTCCTGTTTTCAGGAAACTGAGTATAGTAGGTGAGACACATTCATTGCAAATAACCAAATGTTATCATGGAGGCTTGTACAGAATGCTAGAAAAGTAAAGAGATGTCAACAATTCCTTCTTTCTTTTCTCTATACTATTCTCACTAGTTTTAAATTATGATTTAGAATATGATTATATTCTGGATGGGATGCATAAGTTATAGGTATAGTTATATAGTACACACTTTCATAATATAATTTAGGTCATGTTGGAAAGTACTCTTCTTCTTCTTTTGTAGTTGTAGAAGCTGAGGATCAGAGAGATTAAGTAGTTTTCCCAAGATGGTTCCAGTTGGTTAGAGATAGAGTTGGATCCAGGCCATCTGATTTCTAATCCAATGCTCTTCTCCCTGTCTCCTAGGGGAAATTGGGGAGTTAAAAGAAGATTGTAACTTGCTGGGCAAATTAAGATCAGCTCCAGACCATCTTCACTTAGCTCATATTACAAATGGGTATTACTACTCTATTATTGTTAGAGGATGAAGGGATTTAAGCTCTGGGATTGGGATTTGGTTTTGTGACTTTATTAGGGCACTGTTTCCAAGGAAATGTTTGCAATCTCTCTCTCTCTCTTTTTTACATGTTCAACCTCAAAGCCTTAGCTTTGCTAAATGAATGAATAAAAACAAATAAAATCAGTGACCTCAGGTTTTAAGCATTCCTTTTCCCACTCTATCTCTCATACACAACAGTTGTGTTTTGGCACAACTCGGTCTTGAAGCAGTTGCACACCTGTTGGTTCCAATCCTAAGTAAGGCCATGACATCTGCCTTACTTATGACTGACTGGATAGTAGTCATGTGCTGTAGTTTGTCCCCCAAAGGGACACAAACGCTTGGTCCCCAAGTAGCAGTATTGAGAGGTGATGGATCTTTAAGAGGTGTGATCTAGTGGAAGGTAATCAGGTCATGGAGGCCTAGGAAGAGATTAATGCTGATCTGCAGAATGGACTGGGTCTCACAGCAATTAGTTCCTGTGAGGGTGGGTTTTTATAAAACACCAATCCTGTGTTCCCTTGGTATCTCTTGTTTCCTATCTCACTATGTGACCACTTCCTCATACATACTTCCATCATGTGATGACATCTGCTGTTTTTGACATAGCCAGAAGGCCCTCAACAGAGACTAGACAGATGGGGTAGCAGATTTTAGACTTTAAGACTGAGAGACCAATAAACCTCTTTTCTTTGTAAAATACCTAATCACAGATAATTTGTTATAGCAAAATGAATGAAGACATTATGTCTGTTATCCTCTGGCTTTATAGTTATACATTATAAAAAGTTGGCCAGAGACTACAATTTGGGGCCAGAGAATTTTCTTTAAAGTTTATGAATGAGGTCAACTTTTACATAAGTTAGACATTTATGACACTGAAGTTGATACATCTCTCTGGATCTCTGATAAATAGGTCATGTAAGTAGCCACCTAATTCCTATTAGCTTTGCATATTTTATACATTAAGATGGTGATATTGTTATTCAGATACTAAACAGTATTATTAAATCATATTTCAAAGAAATTCAGGCATGTAAAATAGAGTTCAAATGATTAAGAAAGATAATGTATTCCTGGTTAATTGCTGCTTAATTCTATCTTTCCTGTATAAAAAAAATGTAAAAGTACATTTTCAATTCCAATGCTACATTAAGGTCAAATGCACACTTTATGAAGGAAACATTAAGCTGTCCTAGAATTGCACTCCTTGGGTAGCAATTTATTTGACTACAAATGCACATTATGAGAGTCAAGATTTACAGATTTAACTAGGATGTAGTTCTTCCTCCTTCAATTCTCCATCTACACTCACCCACTCACTCTCCAAACTTGGATGGAAAGCGATGATTTTATGAGACTTTTCACCCTCTTTTCTTCATTTTCACTTTTGTTATTTGCATGAATTAACATGATATGCTCATGAGAGGCATCTTTGGCCATCAGGGTCTTTCATCTGAATTGTCAAAATACTTATTTATGTTTCACATATTTGTCATGGTTGTGGGCAGGTTTCTGGTTGCTGCTGTACTCCTTATTCTTTCTCAATTTTCTCCTCTCAGTTTTTCTTCTTCAATGTCTTTTCCCCTTCTTGATAGTAGTATCCAAAATTAGTTTAGGTAAACCATCCTTCATGCATTCTTAGTCATGTGGTTGTAGTTAGTTGACTCCATTTCTAGTCCAGGAATGATCCTAGAACTAGCATGGATTACGTTGATTACGATATATTATGCCTTGGTCATGGGGATTGAGTTATGTCTGATCACATGACCATCACAGCGACCCTTAGGATTTTTTTTTTTTTTTGGAACTGCTGGAATGTCTTTCTTATTCATTGTGGATGGTGAAGCAGGTAGTCCTGAGAGCCTCTATCTATCATATTGAGACTTCTTATGCAGTCTGAAGGTCTGTGTTATAGAAGGCAGAATGGAGAGATGTGAAGACTCTGGGTCTTTTGTGCTGTCATTAAAGTATAATACTACCTATACTTTATCTATAAAAGCACATTTCTACCATTGCACTTTTTATATGTACAATCCAATAAATTATCTTTATTTAGAAAAGAATAGAAGTTCAGTGGAGTAGACAAAGGAGAATGAAGGGAAGGGATGGGGGAATGGGAGAAGGAAAGACAGTGGAGTAAATCTGACATACTTTCCTGTGTACATATATGAATGTACCACAGTGAATATCACTTTCATGTATATCTGCAAATTAATTTAAAAAATAACTGGGTAAATGGCAGAAAAATCAACAGAGGGAAATGAGAGGGAGTGGGTAGGGGAGGGGAAGGAGAGATATTGGGGACTGAATTAGAAGAAGATATATTCCATGCTTTTATGTGGAGTCTACTGTCATTTGTAATTTAAAAAAAATAAAAAAGAAAAGTTATTTGGGTAAATTTTCACTTTGCTTTTAATCAAAAATTCTTATACACATATTGAGTGTCACTATGTACTGTTGACTTTTGTGTGTATGCATGCACACACATATGTTTCTATGTATGTAGCTACTTTACCAGTTTAGTTTGGAAGCCCCACTATGTGACTGGAATATACTAATCAATGCTCTTGATAACAAAAAAGAAAAGAATTGCATATATTTTGAAAATCCTTTATGTTTTTGTAGTGCTCTATAATTTTTATCTCATTGAATCTCCATTTTATAATTTATAAGAAAGGCTCTATGGCAGCAATTTATACCTCCATTTTTAATGACATAGAAACTGATAATTAAGGAATTTAAATAACTTAGACAAAGTCACTGATACCTTGCAGGGTGAAGTTTAAAATGTAACCTGTTCTGGAGAATTAGCCCTTCAAACATGTATGGAAAATGATCATTTCTCTGACCTACATGATTTGTTCTCCAGACCAAAATTCCTTAAAATACTTTAACATTTATTGTACAACAGCCTTTTATTTCTCCATGCCATCTCGATCCTCTTTACAAGCACTGCACAATTTGCCTGTGCATTTCTTAACAGTAACATCCAAAACAGAATGAAATGCCAAAGAAATTCAGTTCAAACGGTTAAGAAAGATAATGTGCTCCTGGTGGATGCTGACTGGTTCAAAGGAAACAGGACCACCTTCCTCCATCTGAATCAGGGGCTCTCTTCCATTAATGCAGCAAAGTGAGAGGTCACATGTGCTTCTGAAAGTTCTGCTTACTGGGAGGGTTTCCCTTCACATCAAGGCCTACTACTGGGACTGGTGGGCTGGAAGATGTTTACTTTCTGTGGATGATAGTTGGGCAGTACCCTCTATAAACTGGTCCCATTTTTTTTTTTTTTTTTTTTTTTTTTTTGGTCAAGTTCATAGGAAACTATTCTATAAGACAGTGAATGCTGGTTGAGATCAAAGAAGCAACAGGATAGAAAGAGGGGCTACAGGTACCTGGGCTACTTTCTCATGCAACTTACTTTCCCCTCATCACATGTATGAGTCCTATTTCAAGCACATCACTCCTGAGTGCTGATAGAGAACTGCTGTATACACTGAAACTTATGGGTTGATGGGTCAGACAATACCCAGTTCCCGGCAGCTCAGGTTGCATTATCATTCAATGACCCATGGTCAAGATCAAGCATTCAGCTTCTACTAGTACCCAGGAAGAATCCAGAATCCAGAATCTTCTGTTTTTGTTTTTGTTTAAGAAGTATATTTATCATTATAAGACAGGGTTGTTTAATTCTAAAGCAGGACTCACCATGAATCACCTACAGAGGTCAGTCAAATGTTTCCCAAAGACTAACCATATGCCACACACACTCTAAACACTATGGATCTTCTGGGAATCATGGTTGAAATGGTGGAGCTACTTGTGTAGCGGCTTAGACCTGTTTCAAAGATGTACTTTCTTTAAGTCTTCCTAAAACCTGGAATACTGGTAATGAGTCTTGGTAAAATGTCTACAGTATATTTTGCTTTCAAAATTCCTCTAGTTCTTTTGTCTCTTTTTGGAAGAAGGAGAAGATAGGTACATCAACTTTGTGCTCATCTTGGTAGGGAAATTTCAGTTTGGCCTGAATCCCTGAGCTCTAAACATATCACTGAAGTTGAAAGTCCTTGAATTTTTAAATACTTAATTTGCCACCCTGTGGAGTGCATGTGTCTTCCCAAGATGTTTAGAAAAATTGCTACGTCCTGCTCACTTGTTCCAATCTCCATCATACTAACATAATGAACAGCAGTGATGTCCTGTGAAATGTATAGGCGATTGAAATCTCTTGTGACTAGATTATGTCATGTGTGTGACATGTGAGAGCTGCTTTGTCCCAACCAGGACGAAGGGATATATTGACATCCCTGCCACCTAACAGCAAATTGCTCCTGTTGGTCTTATCAATAAGTTTTGTGAGGAAAAAATTGTTCTCCAGATCAATAGCTATAGAGCAGTTTCCAGGGCACATGCTGTTCTGGTAGTAATGTTAGTTACTACATGATCACTTTTATGATGCCTCATTATCACTCTCTGATATTCATCTGTCCTCTGCACAAGCCAAACATAGGTGAGGTGTTTGGGGATGATAGGAGTCATTACCTCTATACCTTTTAAATCTTCGATGGTGGCAAAACCTCTTCAGTTTTTCTTGGAATGTGAATTGCTTTTGGTTTACTATTTTGGTAGGTTGGGGCAATCCTAATGTGCCCTTCCAATAATAATGTTCTTATTCCATGAATCAGGGTCTTGGGTTACAGTGATTATCCTGCCAGTTAGGGAAAGTTTCTATTTTAACTCTGCATTTCAGAAGTTGGGAAATATCCTTAAGGTGGGTATAGGAACACACTGCCAGCCATGAGATGGGTCTGTAATAAAAACCCCATAAATCACCTGATATCCACAAGCTCTGGATTTATGAAACACAGTAGTATGTTGATTTTGAAGGAATAATCATGAGTTCAAAGCTAATAACCAATAATATCCCCAAATTTCAGTAATTTCTTCTTCCTTGATGTACAGGTACTGTGGTAAAAATGCCTATGGCATTATTAGGAAAGTTGAAAGTATAAAGTTTGGACTGATTAGCAGGGTCCTTCTTCAAGTATATTGACTTCCTTTTCTTTCAAGGAACTCTGGTTTGTGAATAAATGTTGAACTGGTTGAAGTGCTACAGCTCTTTACTGTGGTAATCCAAGTCAACCTGATGTTCACCAGACCTAGAGTTTGGTGCGTATGTGTCAAGTAAAGTTTCCCATCTGTTTCAAGTTTAGTTTCCATTTTGATTTCTTCTTCACCTATAATGCTTACTATGGTAAGTACACTCAACCCATCTCTGGTTATTAAGTACTATCATTTAGTCTCTAACATCCCCTGATCACTGACTTTGGGGAGCCTGTTTTTATGGCAAGAGTTTTCAGGCTTACAGAGAAGAGCTCTGTGTGAGGCTTCCCATTTACAGTCTAGGTAAGAAGAAGGTCTTTTGATCCTTTCATGGAACATATAGTTGGGAGGTAAATGAACAAGTATTGCATGATAAGACCTCTCCAGTACTCCAACATCCCTGCTATCATTTGGATCTTGACTGTCTCCTGAATGCCCTTGTGTTAAAAGTTTGGTCCCCAGCTGATGGCATCATGGGAGGATGTGGAACCTTTGGGGGATAGGTGGACAGTAGAAGAAAATTAGGTTAATCAGGGCATGCCTTCAAAGGGGATATGGGGGCCCCTTGCCCCTTCCTCTCTTTGTTTCCTAGCCACCATGAGGTAAGTAGCTTCCTCTGTCATTGCTCCTGCCATGATGTACTGCTTCACCACAGGGCCAAAGGTAATGGGGACAAGCAACCACGGGCTGGAATCTATGAAACTGTGAGCCAAAATAAACTTTTCCTCTTTTCAAGTTCTATCTTTGGCATTTGTTATAGTAATGAAAAGCTGACAAACACACTCTTCAATTCATTGAATAATTTTCTTTATAGTAAGTAAACCAGGACATTTCACTTTATTTTATGTAGTCTGCTTTAGTTTTAAATCAACTAAGTAAGAAAAATGTGAGAGACACTCCCAGTTACTAGAGTTAATACATATTCCAGAACAACTCCTTAGGATATGTTTATCAATCAATTTCATCTGATCTAACCTATTTCTTTTTTCTTTTTATTTTCTTTTTTCTTCTTCTTCTTTTTTTTTTTTTCTTGATATCTGGGTTTGAACCTGGGATTGCTTAATCACCGAGCTACATCTCCAGTTCTTTTTATATTTTATTTAGGAGGCAGGGTATCACTGAATTGCTCAGGGCAGAAGTTACTGGCTTTGAACTTGCGATCCTCCTATCCTGCCTCAGCCTCTCCCTGAGCCACTGGGATTACACCACCACATCCAGCAGATCTAACATATTTCTTCCATTCCTAGTGTTAATTCTTATAAATATACCCCAGCTTTCTATCAATACATATTGACAAAAACACAAACCTCTTTGGTGGTACTTTCACACACATACTCTGCAACCTGGGCGCTATTAGTATTTGAGTCTAGTAAGGAGGGTTGACAGTTCTCTCTACACAATCATAAGCCTGTGAAAGGCAGTAGAGCAATTTGAGTGTCCAAGCATAGAGAAGAATAAATAAATGATGAGATTCTATTTGAAAAGACTTGGAGGACAGGTAAAATGAAGAAATTGTCTTTCTCAAGTTTTTTGTTGTTTCAAGATGTGATCATGCTATGTTGTCCAGTTAGCCTTGAACCCATGTGCTCAAATTATTCTTCTGCCTCAGCCTCTTGAGTAGCTGGGACTAGAAGGGCACACCACAGCACCTGGCTCTAAGTCGGGTTTCGCAACATTCTAAGCACTCCGTAGTATTAAATCTAGTTTTCAGTAATCCACTGAGTAGCAGTGAGCTAACTGATAAGAAATTTTTGTCAGAACAACCTGAAATCTCACTTTATTAGAATATAATCCTCTATATTTCCAGGAACTATTTCATGTATAGTTTTACTTTTGTAATGTGTTAATATATGGAACAAATACCTTCACAATTACTTTTGTTTCTATAATTCTATTTGTAAAATTTCACAAGCTTTTTCTTGTTATTTACTCCTACCAGTCTCATCTCATGTTCACCAGCTGTGCAACAACTTTGTTCTATTTGGCATGTCTGAGATTTCTTTCATTTATAAATAGGGACAACCATATTTTCTCCTTGTATAACACAAGAATGTTATGAGACTTAGCAATACATGCCATTCTATAATGACAAATGAAAATATTTTACCAATAATGTCCCAGGTTAGCTATGAATGCTTGAGAACTTGAAATGTAGTGAATTCCCAAGCCTCAGAGTCATTTTTTTTTAGAGTTTTTTAAAGAGTTTTTTTAAGAGTTGAAGATGTCCTCCAATTGGAAGAATGGAAGGAAAGAGAGGAGGAATGGAGGGGAACATTTAAAAAGGGAGGAATAAAGAAAAATTCAATACAACAAAATTATTTCCCAAGGTATATATTGTTCTCAGTATCTTAGTATCCATGAGATGGTACTAGACTTGACAGAAGTCACACCATTCTTCACAAAGGACTGGTTTTATTATTGCAGGTGTTAAAATGTCAAATCCTACAAAGCCACAGCCCTCAAGACACAATTCAGTGAAGAAAGTAGCAAACACTTAAGGTTCACAATGATAAGAGCTTTTATAAATATTTTTAAAAATAGCCAAAGGGAAGGTAAAAGCAATTTTAGGTTGAGTCATTAAGAGATTCTATTTGGAGGAGATGGAACTTGAAGGATAGGTAGAAATTTGACAGCTGGAGACTTAGTTGGGATTAATAATGGAGAAGGGCATTCTAAATTGAAACATGTAAGGTAGAATCAATAGATCTTTTTCATCTGTGCATTAAATGAATTTGACCTAACTGTTATAGGAGAGTAATCTTATGCCCATATTGCTTGGTCTATGAAAACTGAAGCATGCATTCAGCAGAAACAGTTTTGGGTGTGGGCAGGTGCAGGAGCAATACTGTTCCAGAGAAGGTCATTTTTCTTGGATAGGATGAAGAATTGAAAGGAAGAGCCAGTGAAAGAAATAGCATAAGAGTTTAATGGGGTTACAGAATCAGTAGAAAAAGAGACTTAATGATGCTGTTAAATTTTAGTCATAATAAAATGCTTAACATAAAAACAAGAGGACATATGGTTTTAGCAATGACATGTACAGAGCTTGGACATCCTCTCTTTAAACCATAATGAGAAAAAAGCTAAGCAAACTGAAAAAGCAAGACTTTTAGTAGATCCTACAGAGAGTTGAGGTTATAAGGAAAACCACCATTCCAAACACTGGAGGGAGAGAAAAACACAGAGAATCACAGCCAGGCTCACTTATTGAGAGCAGAAGAGAATGTAGTGACGTATTTAAAGATGTGAAAGAAAAAATGTCATCAACCTAGAATTCTTTATCTAGCCAAATTATCCTTCAAGACAGGAGAAGTAAATTCTTTCTTAGAGAATTAGAAGGTGGGGGGATTTATCAGTATAGATTTGTCTTGAAAGAAATGTTGAGAGGTTTCTCAGAGGGAAGAAAGATAATATGAATCAGAAGCTCAGAGTAGCATGAAGGAAGAAAAGAAGCAACAAAGGAAGTAATAACATCTTTTATTTTTCTTTTCCATAAGTTGAACTAAGTGGTAACTGAAGTAGAAATAGTAAAAATGTAATAAGTGATCACAGTCTGTTAAGAAGTGAAATAATTGATAAAAATGTTCTAAGGGATGTAGGGAGAAACTTAGAATATTCATCAATAATTTCCTTAGATGTGAACAGTGTGATATGCCAATTAAAACAGTGGGTGCCAGAGAGGATTAGGAAAAGACAAAACAAACAACCAACCAAAGAAACCCCAAATTCCCCAAGTCCAAAACAACAGCAAACCCCCTCAAGGCCTAAATTTGTTTACAAGAAAGCCACCATACATGTGAAGACACAGATGAAACACAAAGGCAGAAAAAGACATACCATGCTGACAAAAATGAAAGAAAACCAGAATATCTGTAATAATTTCAGACAAAAATTTCAGAACAAGGAAAATTAAAAGGAAAAGAAGGAACATTACAAAATTATAGAGGAGTTGGTCCTCAAGAGGATGCAAAAATTCTTAACATGTATGTACCTAACAACAAAGCCTCAAAATTTTGAGGGAGACCAATAGAACTGCAAAGAAAAATAAGGAGCATTATAGTTGGAGACTTCAATATCTCTCTAGCACCAATGGGTAGATTCAGCAGGCAGAAAATCAGTAAGGATATAGTTGACCAGAATATCACCATCTATCAAATCAAAGAAGATTCAAATGCATGGAAAGATATTCCATGTTCATGATAGAACAGTTCAACATTTTGAAGATGTGGATTCTCAACTTGGTCTATAGATGCAATGTAATCTCAATCAAAACTAGGAAGCTATATGGTAGGTACTGACAAACTGATTGTTAAGTTTACATGGAAAGGCAAAATATCCACATTAGTCAACATAATTTTGAAGAACACAGTTGTATGATTGATACTACCCAACATTAATGTTTATTATACAGTTGCAATAGTCACGACAGCTTCGTATGAAGCAATGATTGACAAATAGTTAATGGAACGGCACAGAATACCTTAAACCAGATCCACAGGATATAATAAACTGACCATTGACATACAAGTAAAAATTCAGTGGAGAGAGCATAATTCATTCAATGAATAGTACTAGGATAATTGGTCATCCATATCCTAAACCAAAACCAAAATCTAGAGCAACAAACAAAGCAAAGCATTATGGAAACAAAGGCCCCCAAAATCTAAAATAGACTATATACATTTCATAAATTTCATTCAAAATATATCCGGATATAGGAGAAAACTTAGGTGATCTTTTAGATACAACACCAAAAGGATGTTTTGTGAAGGAAAAAAATTGATAACTTGTGACTATATTAAAATTAAAAATGTCTTCATGAAAACCACTGCTGAGAGAATGAAAAGACAAGCCACAAGTCTGCAGAAACTACTGTGAGACATAAATCTGATAAAGGACTTATACCTAAAAATGCAAAGAGCTTTTAGAACTCAATAACAAGGAAACAACCCAGTTTTTAAAATGAGCAAAGGACAGACACTTCACCAGAGAAGATATAGATGAACACACACACACACACACACACACACATTAGGGATTTGACTTACAAATGAAAATAAGAATGAGACACCACAGCACACCTGTTAGAATGGCTAAAATCCAAACAAAAACAAAACCTCAACAATACCAAATGTTGGGGAGGCCGTGGAGCAAGAAGAGCCTTCATTCATTGCTGGTGGGAATGCAAAATGGTATAGACACTTATGAAGACAGTTTGGCAGTTTCTTATAAAGCTAGACATATTCTGCAATCCAGCTCCTTCTGCCCCACATAAGTGATCATACACCAAATGAGTTGGAAATATGTCCACATAAAAACCTGCACATGAATGTTTATAGCAGCTTTATTCATAGTTGCCCAAAACTAGAAACAAACAAGATACCGTATTTAGGTGAATGGATAAACAAACTATGGTGCATCTGTACAATGGAATGTTACTTAGCAATAAAAGAAAATTAGTTGTTAAGTCATGGAAAGATATGCAGGAACCTTAAATACCAGGTTGAGTGAAAGCAGATAGTCTGAAAAGGCACATATTGGATGACAACTATATGACATTTTGGGAAAGGCAAACATATAAAATGGTCAGAGGTTCTAGGGGATCAGGGAACAGGGGAAGGGATGAATAAGTGAAGCATAGGAGATTTTAGGGCTATTACATATGACACATTTTATATGACTGTGTAATAGTAGATAGATGACATTATGCACTAGTCAAAATCCAAACTGTGTAACACATGAGTGTGCCTCAGTGTAAACCATGGACTTGATAATGTAACAACACTGCTTGTTCATTTTAACAAATGCACCACTAATGCAGCATGCTAATAATAAGGGAAGAAGTGTGTGGGGAAGAGGGTATGTGGAAACTCTCTATACCAGCTGATTAATTTTTTCTGTAAATGCTTAACTGTACTAATAGTAAAGCTTATTGATTTAAAAAGTAACAACCATTGCCTAATCCAAAGTCACTGGAATTTATCTTTATTTTCTTCTAAGAATTTTATTCTTTTATTTCTTACATTTGGGGCTATGATTCATTTTGAATTAATGTATCATATGGTATGAAGTTTGGATCTAAGCATTTTTCTTTATGTGGATATTGTGTTGTTCTAGCATTTATTAAAGAGATTGTATTAGTCTGGGTTCTTCAGAAATATAAACCAATAGGAGATTGAGCACACTCTCTCTCTCTCTCTCTCTCTCTCTCTCTCTCTCTCTCTCTCTCGATCTTGCTAAATTTGTCCACACAATTATCATGTCTAAGAAATCCCAAGACTTTTTGGGCACAGTGGTGCATGCCTGTAATCCCAGCAGCTGGGGAGGCTGAGATAGGAGGACCATGAGTTCAAAGCCAGCCTCAGCAATTTAGTAAGACCCTAAGAAACTCAACAAAACCATGTTTCTAAATAAGATATAAAAAGGGCTGAGGATATGACTCAGTAGTTAAGTGCCCTTGGGTTCAATCCCCAGTATGAAAGGAAGGAAGGAAGGAAGGAAGGAAGGAAGGAAGGAAGGAAGGAAGGAAGGAAGGAAGGAAGAAATACTAAGACTTGCAGTTGTAAAGCTGGAAAACTAGGAGAGCTGATGGTGTAGTTACAGTTTGAGTCCAAAGGTAGGAAAGACGAATTCCCAGCTCTAAGGCAGGCAGGCAGAAAGAGACTTTTTGTTCTATTTAGGTCTTCAATGGATGAAATGAGAGCCACCCTCACTGGGAAGAGCAATCTGCTTTTTTCAATCTACAATTCAAGTATTAATCTCACCCCAAAGGCACTCACAGATGCACTCAGAATAATGTTTAACCAAATTCTGAGCCCTCCATGGCCCAGTCAAGTTGTCATGTAACATTAACTATCACAGAGTTGTCTTGCAGCTGGGATAAGATTTCAAACTGAGCTCTGACAAAGTCCTTTTCCCTGGAGAGCAGTCCTTTGTGAAAGCTCTGGGCACATTTCACAATGGCGACTCTTTCCTTGCCATCTTAGAGAGTTACAAAGGGAATATTCTTGGATTCTCACCTTGAAAACCTGCGAGGTTCACCAAATGTGTGGAGATTCCAAGGAGTTGCTGGCTCTTACTTTAGCCCACACCAAGTCTCAGCAATTAAATCAAAATAACTATGGAAGTGTTCCTGATGCTCCAGGTAAGCAGATCTGGGTTGCTGCACCTTTCTGCATGCACCCGTCTGTCCAAATTTCAGATGTCAGTTTGCCTTGCTACCTCAGTTCTCTGATGGGTCTAAGAAAATCTGACTGTAGTTTATATAGCTTATAATTGTCTTTACAAGTGTTCTTTATTGTAAGATGGAACTAACAACTTCTAAGCTCTTTACATGTTGGAGCTGTAACTAGAAATCCTCATCTCCTAGAATTTGTTTCTTTAAAAATACTATCCTCTGTTTGTGCCATAAACACGTGTATCCATCCTCTACAGAACCTGCCTCTCTTGCGCTCCCTTTACTTTTCTGCATTTATCCATCCTGTTGGCAGCAGTTTCCAAACTGTGCAGTAGATACTTATTTAGATCTCATTTTCTTTCCAGACTTTTTAGTCTCTGTCATGGCAAAGATGACATCTTATTTATCCTCATAGCCCAGAAATCAGTGCATTCCCTTGCATAGACTACTCAATTAATAAATGACTAGATGAAGCCACCTTAAAAACCAGGTTAATTCTCAGCTTCAAATCAAGGAAAGTTGGGCATAGCCATCAGTCATGAGTGAATGGGAAGTCTTTAGTTTCTTTGATAATCATATTTTGGAGAAAAGAACATTTGTACTAAGTGGGTGTTTGTATGAAATAAATAAGAAATCCAGAGATAAGAGGTTTTCAGAGAATATTTAGCTCTACTTTAACCCTTTACCTTCTCTCCTTCTATCCTTCTAGACTACCTAGCCCCGACAGGGTAATGGAGATAGAGATATATTGCAGTCAGTGCTCCTGATTTACTGTTGAATGAGTTGTTACTTACTTTTGTTGTCTGAGTCTACACCCACCAGTTAGACTTGGCTTCTTATCTGGGAAGCACATATCCTAATGCGATTGTTAAATTTCTCATCATTGACTGAATACACCTAGCTTTATGTGTATAAGTTTTGTCAATTAAGTTTCCCTGAAAAAGACCCATCATCTCTAGGTGAAATGATAAAAGTGATTAGACTTAAGACTTCGCATCTGCTGGGAATGAGGTACTGCTGACCATACACTGAGGATCTCCCCAAGTGGATGGTCTGCCTCTCAAGGTAACATTATATTTGTTTTTCTAAAATTGCCAAACCATTACCACTAATGTATTGTTTATTTTGCGTTGCTGTTAAGTGGTACAGAAAGGTGTGTGTGTGTGTGTGTGTGTGTGTGTGTGTGTTATGTGTGTTTTGTGGGCAACCTCAAATATCTGTTGAAGTTCTATTTGCTATGTGGGATAGAAACTACCAATATTAATAAATTAAAATCTTTAGATAGCTCAAATGTGCATTCTCTAGTAACTATGTATGAGTCCTCAGTGGTCCAAGTGTGGTTTCTGGATTGACAGCATTGAAATCACTAAGTGCCTTGCCTAAATGTAAATTCTGGGACCCGGATCTACTAACCTAGAAATTATGAGTGGGGCTGGGTGTCGGGGTGTGTGCCTATAATCCCAGCAACTCATGAGGCTGAGGCAGGGGTATCACAAGTTCAAAATGACTTAGCGACACCCTGTCTCAAAATAAAAATAAAAAGGACTGGGGATGTGACTCAGTGGTTAAGTGCCCCTGGGTTTAATCCCTGGTACCATCCCTTCTCTCCAAAGAAAAAGAAAAATTCTGGGCAGCGAACTCAGCAATCTGTGATTTAACACACCCTACAAGGGATTCACACATACACTAAATTGTGAGAACCGTATCCTAAGACAACAAGAAAAAACATGAAGCTACCTAGGATATACTGGGAAAATCACCAGGGCAAAGATGATATTCAACTGTAAATACTTATATTTCATTTCAGAATTTTTATCAGATAAATTCACAAATAAAGTTGAAGTCCTTTTTTTTTTCTCTTTCCTAGGTATGTCTCCCTTCAGAGGCAGACACTGTCAGACTTCTGTGTGTATTCTTCCTGCTAATGGTTTCATTTTTTTGCTACGTATGTATGCAATCATATCTGTTATATTGCTTTGTACTTTGACTATCTTTATTAATTGTAGCTTATGCTATATTTTTGAGATTTATACATTAAATTTTTGCCATTTTTATTGTTGCATAGTATTTCATTGTGCAAATATATCACAATGTCTTTTTCCATTCCTTTGTTGACAAGCATTTGAGCTGTTTCACATTTGTAAAGAAGATAAATTTGGAACTTTTTGATGTCTTTAGATCTTTTCTAGCATTATGAAATCAGATGATCTGTTTACCAAAGAAAAAAATTAAAATCTAAGTAACTCTTTTTTTTTTTTTTTTTTTTTTTATTTTTTTTATTTTTTATTTTTTATTTTTTTTATTTATTTATTTATTTATTTTTACGTTTACATAGGGTAATGATGTTTATTATATTTTTCCCCTCCCCCCCTACCCCTCCCACCCCTCCCACCCCTCCCATCCCTCTTTTCCCTCTACACAGTCCTTCTTTCCTTCATTCTTACTGCTCTCCTTAGCCTAACTCTAAACCTAACCCTAAACCTAATGCTAGCCCCTCCCACCCCCCATTATATGTCCTCATCCGCTTATCAGCGAGATCATTCGTCCTTTAGTTTTTTGAGATTGGCTTATCTCACTTAGCATGATATTCTCCAATTTCGACCATTTGCCTACAAATGCCATAATTTTATCATTCTTCATTGCGGAGTAATATTCCATTGTATAAATATGCCACAGTTTCTTTATCCATTCATCAACTGAAGGGCATCTAGGTTGGTTCCACAATCTGGCTATGGTGAATTGAGCAGCAATGAACATTGATGTGGCTGTATCTCTGTAGTATGCTGATTTTAAGTCCTTTGGGTATAGGCCAAGGAGTGGGATAGCTGGGTCAAATGGTGTTTCCATTCCAAGCTTTCTGAGGAATCTCCACACT
This sequence comes from Sciurus carolinensis, assembly GCF_902686445.1. Classification (NCBI taxonomy): domain Eukaryota; kingdom Metazoa; phylum Chordata; class Mammalia; order Rodentia; family Sciuridae; genus Sciurus; species Sciurus carolinensis. Next base: position 57,686,672 of record NC_062221.1, on the reverse strand, counting down.
GCTTTCTAGAGTGGTTGCACTAATTTGCAACCCCACCAGCAATGTATGAGTGTTCCTTTTTCACCACATCCTCGCCAACACCTATTGTTGCTTGTATTCTTGATAATCGCCATTCTAATTGGGGTGAGATGAAATCTTAGGGTAGTTTTGATTTGCATTTCCCTTATTACTAGGGATGTTGAACATTTTTTCATATATCTGGTGATTACTTGTACATCTTCTTCTGTGAAGTGTCTGTTCATTTCCTTAGCCCATTTGTTGATTGGATTATTTGTATTCTTCGTGTAGAGTTTTTTGAGTTCTTTATAGATTCTGGAAATTAGCGCTCTATCTAAGGTATGGTTGGCAAAGATATTCTCCCACTCTGTAGGCTCTCTCTTCACATTTCTGATAGTTTCCTTTGCTGAGAGAAAGCTTTTTAGTTTGAATCTATCCCAGTTGTTTATTCTTGCTTTTATTTCTTGTGCTATGGGAGTCCTGTTAAGGAAATCTGATCCTGAGCCAACAAGTTGAAGATTTGTACCTACTTTTTCTTCTATAAGATGCAGGGTCTCTGGTCTGATTCCGAGGTCCTTGATCCATTTTGAGTTGAGTTTTGTGTAGGGTGAGAGATAGGGGTTTAGTTTCATTCTATTGCATATAGTTTTCCAGTTTTCCCAGCACCATTTGTTGAAGAGGCTATCTTTTCTCCATTGCATATTGTTGGAACCTTTGTCTAGTATGAGAAAATTGTATTTATTTGGGTTTGTGTCCATGTCCTCTATTCTGTACCATTGATCTACCTGTCTATTTTGGTACCAATACCATGCCGTTTTTGTTACTATTGCTTTGTAGTAGAGTTGAAGATCTGGTATTGCAATACCCCCTGCTTCGCTCTTGCTACTGAGGATTGCTTTAGCTATTCTAGGTTTTTTATTCTTCCAGATGAATTTCATAATTGCTTGCTCTATTTCTGCGAGGTACATCATTGGGATTTTAATTGGAATTGCATTGAATCTGTATAGAACTTTAGGTAGTATAGCCATTTTGACGATATTAATTCTGCCTATCCAGGAACATGGGAGATCTTTCCATCTTCTAAGGTTTTCTTGAATTTCTTTCTTTAGTGTTCTGTAGTTCTCATTGTAGAGGTCTTTCACCTCTTTTGTGAGATTGATTCCCAAGTATTTTATTTTTTTTCGATGCTATTGTGAATGGAGTAGTTTTCCTAATTTCTCTTTCTGAAGATTCATCACTTATGTATAAAAATGCATTGGATTTATGAGCATTGATCTTGTAACCTGCTACTTTACTGAATTCACTTATGAGTTCTAAAAGTTTTCTGGTGGAATTTCCAGGTTCCTCTAAATATATAATCATGTCATCAGCGAACAGGGATAGTTTGAGTTCTTCTTTTCCTATTCGTATCCCTTTAATTTCTTTGGTTTGTCTGATTGCTCTGGCTAGAGTCTCAAGGACGATGTTGAATAGAAGCGGTGAAAGAGGGCATCCCTGCCTTGTTCCAGTTTTTAGGGGGAACGCTTTCAGTTTTTCACCATTTAGAATGATATTAGCCATGGGCTTAGCGTAGATGGCCTTTATAATGTTTAGGAATGTTCCCATTACCCCAATTTTTTCTAGTGTTTTGAGCATGAAGGGATGCTGTATTTTATCAAATGCTTTTTCTGCATCTATTGAAATAATCATGTGATTCTTAACTTTAAGTCTGTTGATATGGTGAATGACATTTATTGATTTCCGAATGTTGAACCAACCTTGCATCCCTGGGATAAAACCCACTTGATCGTGGTGCACTATCTTTTTAATATATATTTGTATGCGATTTGCTAAAATTTTGTTGAGAATTTTTGCATCGATGTTCATTAAGGATATTGGTCTGAAATTTTCTTTCCTTGATGTGTCTCTGTCTGGTTTAGGTATCAGGGTGATATTGGCTTCATAGAACGAGTTTGGTAGGGTTCCCTCCTCTTCTATTTCATGGAATAATTTGAGGAGTATTGGAATGAGCTCTTCTTTAAAGGTTTTATAGAACTCGGCTGAGAATCCATCTGGTCCTGGACTTTTCTTTGTTGGTAGGCTTTTGATGACCTCTTCTATTTCATTGCTTGAAATTGGTTTATTTAAGTTGTGTATGTCCTCCTCGTTCAGTTTAGGTAGTTCATATGTCTCTAGAAATTTGTTGATGTCTTCAAGGTTTTCTGTTTTGTTGGAGTATAGATTTTCGAAATAGCTTCTAATTATGTTTTGTATTTCACTCGTGTCTGTTGTGATGTTTCCTTGTTCATTCCGAATTTTAGTAATTTGAGTTTTCTCCCTCTTTCTCTTTGTTAGTGTGGCTAAGGGTTTATCAATTTATTTATTTTTTCAAAGAACCAACTATTTATTTTATTAATTTTTCCGATTGTTTCTTTTGTTTCGATTTCGTTGATTTCGGCTCTGATTTTAACTATTTCCTGTCTTCTACTACTTTTGGTATTGGTCTGCTCTTCTTTTTCTAGTGCTTTGAGCTGTAGTGTTAACTCGTTTATTTGTTGATTTCTACTTCTTTTTTTGAATGCACCCCATGAAATAAATCTTCCTCTAAGTACTGCTTTCATAGTGTCCCAGAGATTTTGATATGATGTGTCTTTGTTCTCGTTTACTTCTAAGAATTTTTTTATTTCCCTCCTGATGTCTTCTGTTATCCATTCATCATATAATAGTGTATTATTTAGTCTCCAGGTATTGGAGAAGTTTCTGTTTTTTATTCTGTCATTTATTTCTAATTTCAATCCATTATGATCTGATAGAGTGCAAGGTAGTATCTCTATCTTCTTGTATTTACTAACAGTAGCTTTGTGGCATAAAATATGGTCTATTTTAGAGAAGGATCCATGTGCTGCTGAGAAGAAAGTGTATTCATTCTTTGTTGGATGGTATATTCTATATATGTCCGTTAAGTCTAAATTGCTGATTGTGTTGTTGAGATCTATAGTTTCTTTATTCAATTTTTGTTTGGACGATCTATCCAGTGGTGAGAGAGGTGTGTTAAAATCGCCTAGTATTATTGTGTTGTGGTCTATTTGATTTCTGGAATTGAGAAGGATTTGTTTGACGTACGTGGATGAGCCAATGTTCGGGGCATAGATATTTATGATTGTTATGTCTTGCTGATTTATGCTTCCCTTAAGCAGCATGTAGTGTCCTTCTTTATCCCTTCTGACTAGTTTTGGTTTGAAGTCCACATTATCTGAGATGAGGATGGATACTCCAGCTTTTTTGCTGTGTCCGTGTGCATGGTGTGTTTTTCCCCATCCTTTCACCTTTAGTCTATGGGTGTCTCTTTCTATGAGATGTGTCTCTTGCAGGCAGCATATTGTTGGATTTTTCTTTTTAATCCAATCTGCCAGTCTGTGTCTTTTGATTGATGAATTCAGGCCATTAACATTCAGGGTTATTATTGTGATATGATTTGTATTCCCAGTCAATTGACTCATATTTGTTTTTGACATGATTTGGTTTCTCCTTTATTTGGCTATTCCTTTAGGCTAGCGCCTCCTGTTGCTGATTTGCATCGTTGTTTTTCATCTCTTCCTCATGGAATATTTTGCTGAGAATGTTCTGTAATGCTGGCTTTCTTTTTGTAAATTCCTTTAGCTTTTGTTTATCATGGAAGGATCTTATTTCATCGTCAAATTTGAAGGTAAGTTTTGCTGGGTATAAGATTCTTGGTTGGCATCCATTTTCTTTCAGGGCTTGGTATATGTTGTTCCAGGCCCTTCTAGCTTTTAGGGTCTGGATTGAAAAATCTGCTGATATTCTTATTGGTTTCCCTCTGAATGTAATTTGATTCTTTTCTCTCGCGGCCTTTAAATTCTGTCTTTATTTTGTATGTTAGGTATTTTCATAATAATGTGCCTTGGTGTGGGTCTGTTGTAATTTTGTATGTTTGGAGTTCTATAAGCCTCTTGTACTTGGTTTTCCATTTCGTTCTTCAGATTTGGGAAATTTTCTGTTATTATTTCATTGAATAGATTGTTCATTCCTTTGGTTTGTTTCTCTAAGCCTTCCTCAATCCCAATAATTCTCAAATTTGGCCTTTCATGATATCCCATAGTTCTTGGAGATTCTGTTCATGATTTCTTACCATCTTCTCTGTTTGTTCCACTTTGTTTTCAAGGTTAAATATTTTGTCTTCAATGTCTGAGGTTCTGTCTTCCAGGTGTTCTATCCTATTGGTTATGCTTTCTATGGAGTTTTTAACTTGGTTTATTGTTTCCTTCATTTCAAGGATTTCAGTTTGGTTTTTTTTCAGTATCTCTAACTCTTTATTGAAATGATCTCTTGCTTCCCGTATTTGGTCTTTAACTGTTGATTGGTGCGATCATTTAATGCCTGCATTTGCTCTTTCATCTCCTCCTTCAATGCCTGCATTTGCTCTTTCATCTCCTCATTAGCTTCCCTGATCGTTTTAATTACGTACATTCTGAACTCCCTTTCTGACATTTCTTCTGCTCTGCTGTCATTGGGTTTTATTGATGTAGTATCTAGGTTTGTTTGGGACATTTTCTTCCCTTGTTTTCTCATAATGGTCAGTTGTCAGTGGGACCCTGAGATATTGCAGTTTTCCACTATTGGCTTATAGTGTCCCAGTAGATTTCCAGTGTATCACCTCCCAGCCTTCAGTAGCCTGATGTCTTGGAGGAATCTGATAAAGCAGCTCATTCGAAGAATACTGCCCCTAGCCCCCTACTGGTTCCACGTTTTGGAACTGGCTCTGTGCGGAAATGCTCTCACTGTGGGCCTGCACCGTGCAGCTGGCCGTGTGGAAAGAGCCCACTGCCGGAGTGTGGAAGACTACCTTGGGAAGACTCATGCTGCCCTGCCCGGCTCTGCTAAGCCACCTCTATCTGGGCCTGCCACCCGGGCTGAGCTTTACCCAGTGGGCAGACTCACCCGTGGCTCCACTTCAGTCCGAGTCTCTCAATGCCTCCCCTTCTTAACTCCTGGGTTCTGGAGCGACCGGGGGTGCAGTCTCCCTCTAGGCCGCCATCTTGGATCGCCCCGTGAAGAGAGCCCGCAGCCGGAGTGGGCAGTGCCGCCTGAAGAGGTCTCCGGCTGCCCTGCCCTTATCCCTGAGGCTGACTGCAGATTCGAGGCTCTCCGCTGGTTCTTTGCAGGAGTACACTGCACTGCAGGGGCTCCGGGACTCGGAGCGTGCTCTGTTCAGACAGGCTCTCACTAGCGGGCCAGTTCCGTTCCGAGAACCTGGAGAAGCTGGCTGTGTGGGCGGGGCCCACCGCCGGATGTGCGCAGGACTGCCTGTGGATGACTCTAGCTGCCCTGCCCGGCTCCGATAAGCCACCTCTATCTGGGCCTGCCACCCGGGCCGAGCTTTACCCAGTGGGCAGACTCACCCGTGGCTCCACTTCAGTCCGAGTCTCTCAATGCCTCCCCTTCTTAACTCCTGGGTTGTGGAGCGACCGGAGGTGCAGTCTCCCTCTAGGCCGCCATCTTGGATCGCCCCGTGAAGAGAGCCCGCCTAAGTAACTCTTCTGGTCATATAGTCCATAAGAATTTCATTCTTCCTGGCAATTTGTTCACTATAACTTCATTTGAAAACAAAAGTTGTATATGTAGTAGAATATATGTGTATATTCTTTAAAATTAATGTATATAATAACTATATATGTAGTGTATTTACATACTACACACATATATAATAGTACATATATGTAGCATGTAGTATATATATTATGTATGTAGTATATAGCATATATATGTATAGCATATATATGTGTGTATGTATGTAATAACTATATGTGATATATATGCATGAATTATATACATATACTATTATATATTATATAACTGATTACATATGTATTTAACCATATAGTTATCATATAAAAAAATATCTAGATATATCACTAAGTCTATGTACTTATTGCCTCTTTGTGCTTGTTCATCCCATTAATATTTGACTTTGTTAAGAAGTCTGGTCCTAAACCAACATGATGAAAATTAGTGGATGATACATAATGGGAGTGGGGGGTAAGAGAAGAATGGAGGAACTTTGGATTACATAGAGGGAAATGAGGGGGGTAGGGGGTATGAAAGATGCTGGAATGAGACAGACATCATACCCTATGTACATGTATGATTACATGAATGGTGTGAATCTACATCATCTACAGACATAGAAATGAAAAGTTGGACCCTGTTTGTGTACAATGAATCAAAATGCAGTCTGTAAAAATAAAAATGATTTGACTTTGTTTAAATTGCTTTGGAATTTGTCTATAAAGAGAATATTCTATATCTCAGCAGGTGTTTCTAAACTCCCTTGACTTCATTTAGTAGAAGTTGCCATCGGGTACTTCAAGGGAGATGAACAAATCAGCCCTTGTTTATAAAGCTGATTTCTGCCATTTCATTTTCCATCTGGAAAAAACTGATTGGAGCTGACCTCAGTGTTTTATAGTAAAGGTTTTATCTGCCAGAGTAGACTCAGCCTTAATGAAAATAAATTGTTCATTTGAAGCTGGGCCACAGGCTTCTATAGTTCAGGTTGTCTAACCTAATATAGACCTCTTTAAGAAAGTCACTTTTAGCTGGCAAACATTTTAGTAACACCCTCAATCACCTTCCAGGAACTTGTCAGTGACCTTCTCCTGACCTGAGAGTTTCCCCAGAGTCAGGTTTGTGTGAAACCCAGGAGAGGGAATGGCAGCATCTCCTGGCTATGTGTTTACACACAATTCAGAACTTGAACCTGTTCTTGAGGCTATGTGTCGCCTTAACCTTTTAATACCTGGACCTGCTCTACCTATCCCTGACTCTGCTTAAATGCCTATGGTGATGGGGGTCTCATTGCTAAGAGCTCCCATGCCTGGTCCCTTCAGAGCATTGGTGGGCTCTCTTCTCCGTCGTAGCCACCCCCAGTTCTTTCCTCGCTTTTGTTTGTGACATGGATTCCAATATTTTCAGTCATCTGTACACTCGAGTGTGGCCTGCTTTATCTTTTTTTTATTTTTGAGAGTGATAAAGCATTCTAGTTTCTTACTAAAACATATTTTAGCTACAAGGTTAAGCACATCAATTTTTCTTTATTTTTTGATGGACTCTGCCTCATGGAACATTGACTACATTGATCAACTCTTGGTTGGAATTAAATCTAATCTGTGCTGACTTTTGAGGCCCAATACTATCACTAGACCATGGAAAGAATTTTTTTTTTTAATATTGAAGACTGGTTTTTATAGATTAGAAAAACTCATTTCTATAGAAGAGAAAATTGAGATTTATGGAGAAAAAGTGTCATATCCAGTGTTCAACTCAGGGTTAAAACCTAGTGTCTCTCAGTCTTTTACTGAAGGTTATTGCATTTTCTCTCCAAAGACACTCACAGGTGTCAGACTTCAGTTCATTGTAGAAATTCTAATTTGGTTCTTGGGAAGATAGGAATAGGAAGGCCATTTTGTCAATATCTGCCAAACTAAAATACAATAATACATAAGATATGGGTAAACAGGTTTCCTAATGCTAGTTGGGTTTAATTTTAATTGAAGTACCACACTGTTCACATGGACTAACTAGTAAACGAAATCTTATCTGTCTATGCTTAATTACAAGAAAAATTATTGGATACTAAGGCACCAACTAGGTGCTTTGGATATTCAGAGACACTACCCTTGACCTTGACAAGTCCAGTCTACAGGGAATACAAGCATGTTCATGACTGAGCAGAAGAAGTTGTATAGGTGAGTGTGTAGCAATTGCTACAGGAATGCAGTCAAGAGAAAGGACTTATTCCCAGTCAGGGATATTAGAGGAATTGAGCTTTTAACAGATGGTGGAGGGCAGAGGCATGTAAAAATTCTTCCAAGTCAAACAGATAGATGGGAAACAGGGAAAAGGCAGGGTGTGTTTCATCAGTGATGAGGAGTCAGTTCCAAGGGGTGTTACTGTGGTCTAGATTCTTTCTTTGACTTTAGGGGACAACTTAGGCAGCTGCTTATTCCTTTTTTATTTTTTTGGTAGATACAGGGAAACACATTTTTTCCTGAGATGCACAGAAGATGCATGAATTTTCTTTTGAGATGGTCTGTGAGCATTTTTTCAATTTCTTTCTGAAACTAAAAAGCATTTGCAGGGGTCAAGGCAAAGAGCTTTTGCTATACCCAGAACACCAGCAGAAAAACCAAATGTTGAAATAGGCTGTCAAAACACTTCTTGATAATTCAACCTTCAAGTGACTTCGAATAGAAGAGGCAACAGGCAAGTTGATCCATTAACCTGAAGCCCATTGTTTCTCTAAAATGCCAGCTATTTCAGTACCTTTCTATCCTCTTGTGTTTGTCTTAATTTTTGTGGTAAGCTATTCACTTGGATAGCATCCATGATAAGTTTAGAATTCAGGACAAATTATCATTCAGAATATTAGGCCTGCGGAGATGAATCCTTGATAGTGATTGTCTCATACATTTAAAATTTTTATCTGATAGTTGTATAGATCTACACAGTTTACAGACCACTTTTTAGAAATATCAGTTCATTCACTCAAGATAAATAAGAGTATCCAACATAGGTAAGGCTCTTCTCTAGCACTGCAGAGATAAATATCTATGTGGCATAATCCTTGCCCTCAAGGAGCTCACAGTCGCAGGGGACAAACTGTTTAATAAAGCAAAGTTGTGGTCAAATGTAATACAAACATAGGCCATCAATAAATCTGCCTATGGCACAGGGGGCCTTGGAGAATTTTCAGGGAAACAATTCTAGAACTGGGTGCTGAGAATGAGTAGAGATTCACAGGATGATGAGTTGGAGGATGAGGTAGCCAGGAGAAAATTGGATGTTGAACTCCTAACTATGAAACACATTGATGAGTAACAGACTCATATTTGTGACAAGTAAGAGACCCACTTCATAAAATGTGAATGTCTTATTGAAACTGCTGGCATCTCATGGATCCTAAGGGCAAAGTGATAGCAAGTCCACGAAGGGGCTGAACCAAGAACTGAAAGGTGGCTCACTGAACCCATCAGTATCTAATTTACAGGTGTTAGTCTAAGTTCCAAACTCTTAGTGGAGAATAACTACCAACCCATCTTGGGTACAGAATCTACTCCAATCATATCATAATGATGAGAATGGAAAGATCACAGGATAAAAATGGTTTACAAGCACTCCAATCTAAGTAAAGTTTCAAAGAAGGGGATTTGAAGCCTGCAAAATTCTCCAAAGGTCATCTGGTCTCTATGAACTGACTGGAGACCTCTGATAAGAGTTGAAATTTTTTTGGTAGTGCCAAACATAGCAATGATGGTGGTGGTGTGTTAATATGAAGACAGCTGAGATTGAAGGATTGACATAGAAGACATTGTGGAGGAATTTCAATCCTTTTGTTTTTTAGATGAAGAGGGACTTCAAAAATGTCTGAGAGTAAAATGATTAGAATTGTGTTTGGGGTCATTAACTATGATGGTGTAGTTTCAAGAGTCTAGAGACTTACCTAGGAAAATGGATAAAATGGGATGAAATGGAAAGAAATTCAGGCAAAAGAAAAAAACAGACTATAATGGCCAATTTCAATGTGGCTGGAAATTGAGGAGGACACTAACATGATTTCTGCTTTCTAATAGAAGCAACAGAGTAGAAGGAGTTGCTGTTCACCAAGACAAGCAACAGAGGGGAAGGTTTATAGGAAACATAATAGATCCATGGTTGGCTTGTGGAGTTAAGGAGCTAAAAGTTGGCCAAGGGGAAATGGCGAGTGAGAAGAAAATGGATGTTCCCCTCAGAAGTCAAGTCAGGCTGGAGATGAGATTTGGGGATGGAAATTGAAGGGTGATTTTTTTTTTTAAATAAAAGTGTGCAGTTAGAAACGGAGGGAGGATTTTATTGTGAAAAAGCACATATTATAAGCCCATATCTGAGTAGAAGAAAACCACTCCAGAGAGAAGACAAAGAAGAATAACCATCAAGCTGAGGAAGTCAAACAAGCAGGGTATTCTATAAGACAAGAATGAAGAATTTCAAAAGATAGGGAACGTTATTCAACACTATCTTCTGCTACAAGCCAAGCAAACATTTCTTCCATTCCACAGAAATAAACTGAAATTTGTAGACTGAAATGACTCATTGAAGTTCAGAGCTGATTAATGTCAAAGGCAGGACTAGAACTGGAATCTTTTGACATTTAGTTTTTTACTCTTTCAACTGCAGAGCCTTGGCAGAGACTGGAGAAGCCATCAAACTTCCCAGGGAGGAGAGACGGGAGCGAAGTTTAGGATCCCATCGACACTAGTTAGCTGTGCTCTCCTCCTGGCACTGTTAGACTCTCAGCTCAGAGCAGGTGGCTGGAGCTTTGGAGCAGCACAGCCTCTGAGGTATGGTACTTGTGTGTTGCGTTTGGGAGTGATGCAGTTCATTAACTGGTCCTATGACTTCAGCTAGTCCGGACTCAAGTTACATCTGTAAAATTGAGGTGAAGTTAAAATATGTAGTGTTCCACCTTTAATTTTATGATTCTTTTTTATGATACAGTTTATTGGGTTTTCCTCATTGTAAAGGGAACATATTCTCATAAACCTTCAATTCTGTTACTAAGCATGAGGGTGAGGGGCAGATGAGAGGCACTGAGGGAGAAGCTGAGACCGTCATCTTTATAGACACAGACAATTCAGAATTTTAACCAGTTTCTATAAACCATGGGTGAATATGATGGGGAGACAGGTGAAGAGGGAGGGCTGGTGAAGCATGAAGATCAAAAACAAATCAAGTGATAACCATAAAAAAATGAAGCCACACTAATTAAAAATAGCCAAAACCCCAGAGATGCATTTAAAAGCAATCACACCGGATTGCTTGAATTAAGCACAACAAAGAAATGGCTATTCAAGCTCACTCCATAATCTGAGTTCTTTTTTAAAAAATAATAAACTGATATTAGAAAAAAGGTTTTTTCCTTTTGCAATTCTCCCCTTGTTGCAGAAAGAGAAAAACAGAAAACTTCCCCATCATTCTCCTCTGGTCTTTGGGTGCTTGAATGAAAGGAGAATGAAATTAAATTCACTTTAAATGTTTTCCTTCCGGGCTGTAAAGCTGCTGGCATCATTTATCCCAGCCCAGCACTTACATAATCTGGATACCACAGGAGCCCTTGGAAGTCATTAAATAAAAAGAAGACATTGAATAATAAAAAAGGAAGGCAATCAAAATGCTGGACCCAATAAGCTAGTCAGGAGAATTGATTTAAATGCAACCCCAGGACCCAGAATATTGGACGTTAAGGAGTACAGGGATTTAGAGGGAGTTGAAGAATGCTTTGGGGAGTGGGGAGGGGACAAAGGCTCCTCTGTGGCCAGGTAGTCTTTCTTTGTGTGGAAGAGGAAAGTACATCATTAGCCTGTGGCTTCTGGCAGCGCTAAGGCTCCCTGAACCTGGGAGGGGAATGGTTATCCGTTAGGGAGAGTGACAGAGGTACAAATCTCAAATATGTAGATCCCACTGGGATGGAGTGTTTAAATAAGATAAAAGTAACTAGGTGGGAGTGTGTATGTATGAGGGATGAGACTTAAGAGAACTTCCTCCTTTTTTCCTCCTTTTGTTTTTCTGTGGTTTCTGGTTTGACTTTGGGAGTTGGTTTGGCTATCTTGCGGCTCAGGATTTCTATTTCAAGTTACGCCAGCTGTGTGTGATGCAGATTCCACAATCACAGATTGAGGCCCTTCCATTCAAGGCCCCGGGCTGGGAGGCACAAGACCCTCCAACAAGGTTTAGAAGGTCATTTTTGTGGTTGGCACCCTGATGCAGGTCTTACCTGTTTCAAGAGCTCACGGAATCTCTGGAATTTCCCCATTCCCCATAGTGATGAAATGACATCAATATATCTTTTAGTAAAGTAGTGTCAAGTTGAACTCTCAGGCTCTTGTAAATTTGTGTGACTTGAGTCAGTCCCACAGAACATGATCCTACACACTTAAGGTGAATTCACCAGTTAAGGCATTGATTATCTTCTAATACTTACTGCACTAGATTCTCATTGCTGCTATAGTAAATCAACACAATTTATTAGCTGAAAATAGTATATTATCTTACAATTCTGAGGAGCTAGATGTCTGAAACCAATTTTAAGGTGCACCGTGTTTCTTCTAGAGGTTCTAGAATCTGTTTCCTTGACTTTTTTCCCCCCCAGCTTCTGAAAACTTCTCACATTCTTTGATTCTGGCCCTACGTTATTCCAAATTCCACTTCCATTATCACATCTTCCTTAACTCTGACCTGCCTGCTTCCCTCTCATAAGAATCTTATGGGATACTCTGGATAATCCAGAATAATTTCCAAGATCCTTAACTTAATCACATCTACAAAGTCCCTTTTGACATATAAGATAACATAGCCACAGGTTTTAACATTAGGATGTGAGTATCTTTGCAGAAAGAAGCCATTATTCTTCCTAACACAACAAATCTTTTCACATGTTGCCCAACAGATTAAGGGCTAGTCCCTGATTGTCCCTAAATAAGTTTAGGTGTATTCTCTGAGGTCTTGCTCTTTGAGGTCCAAGAAAGTCACTGACAATCTTAAAATGGGTCATTGGAAAACCATTGCTGATGGATAAATAGAATCCAAGAATACAAATAAGGCCACCCTCAAAAGAAGGTAAGAAGAATGGTGACATGTTTTGTATATATGCCACATAATGAGCCATTGAAAGAAGTGGCTTCCATCCTTTGGATCAGTTCAAGGAAAGACCAGAGTATTACTTGTTAGGATGTATAAGGAGATTCAAGATTCAAGTGATGTTAGGACTCAGTGACCTTTGTGATTCTTCAATCTTAGACATCTATAGTTTTATTAAATGAGTCAGATGTAGAAGTTCCATCTTGTTCAGGAGCCACTGTGACTGAGTACTCATTACCCAATGTATATTTATAATGATGAGTCAAATAAAGTTCCAAAATTTATTAACAAGAAGCAAAAAGTCCTAAAGGACAAAATGGACTTCACACCCACAGCTTCCAATTAAAGTTAATGAAAAGTTAATCAATCATGTCAATGGAAGTGACATAGTAGAATCTTGAGAAACTTGGGGAACAGAAAGGCACAAAGTGGCATTGGCTGAACACTAATTTAAGTAACTCAACTTCCTAAGGAGTGGGGAGGATAAAGGACAGTGAGAGATTGTGTTAATGCTTTGCAGAACACCCAATTCTAACTGCAGTAACATTGCCTCTTAGTTTGAAGTGTTTGTCCAAATGAACCACTTCATTAGAAAAGAGTGGTTTGAGCTACTTAATAGCTTCACTTTCAAGAAGGCTCAGAAAAGGTGGCCTTGCCATCAAATTGTTCTCATCCGGTCTGCAGAAACATCTAGAAATACTGGGCAGGCAATGCTTCTAATACTGTTAATGCTACAGGTGATGTTTCTGGTAAATACAGTTTTTCTTTGCCAAGTTCTTTCTACTTTTGAAAATAATTCCTTGAGTGCATACTTATGTTGGGTTAACAATATAATTAATAAAAATCTAGTTCTTTAAGCTTAATTATTAGATTGCTAACCATTAGTGAATTATTCAATCCAATAAAAAGTTGCAGGAAGAAAATTGGTACTTATTTCTTATATTTACATTATTTCTTCTGTAAGTGTATAGATTGATAAAGTTTAGAAATTTAGTATTAAATTTGTTTTTGTAGTCCTTAGCTTAAAAACTTGGATATTTTAAAATTTGTTCTTTTTAATTATACATGACAGTAGAACCTATTCTGATATATTTATACAAACATAGTGAATGCTTTCTTAATTGCTGCAGAAATCACCGCTCTCTCCATCTGCACTTTTAATACTATTTGCTAATGTTTTCACTTTGGGATTATTTCTTATCGGTCATTATTTAAATCCCATCTGCTTAGTATAAGTGAAGGAATTGGAGCATTGACAAGATGAGTGAGGGGCGATGGGCAGCTGAGAGGAAGGGCACAATCGTAGAGTCCTAGATAGCAGAGCTGGAAGGCGTTTAGGGGATATTTTGATCCAAACCTCTCATTTTATTGTTGAGGGAAGTGAAATCCAGGAAAGGAGAGGGAGGTGCCAGGTCTCCTCTGGACTAGAGTAGATTTCATTTCCTCAGCTGCCAGGATGCTGTGCTTCTCTTGAGTACACTATGTCGGCCCGGGGACTGGGGCTTCCCTGCCCCTTGTGGTTTTGTGGAGGGCTTCTTGGCAAACTCACTGTTACTGCAAACTTAAGAAGGCCCATTCAAACTTCGACACCTTCTCACTTGGCCCTCAAAATGGACTCATTCCTCTGCTTGCTTGTTTCTAAAGGTTGGTTGGTTGCTGTTCTGCTCTCTGTGGAAACCTGCACACCTCTTTCTAGGCTTCTGTTCACACCTTCCCTCTCGAAGGCCTTTTGGTCTCTTTTGTAAAGCATCTGTCATCCTTCCAGCTGGAAAGTTTCATTCCCCCTGAAATTTCATAGCCTTTCTCAACTTCCTCTTTAATACTTTTACTGTTCTTAAAATTATAGTTGTTTTTCATGAAAATGTCCCCATGCACAAGGTGACAAACTTCCCCAAAATAGGAAGCAAGCCTGATTTACCCTTGTACTCCTCCATTGCACTGCCTGGTAACATAGAAAACAATGATCATAACAACAGTAAGTACTAGCAAAACACTTACTAATACCAGAGACTGTTCTAAGCATTTTAAATTAGTTCATTCATTGACCCTTATCACAATGGCACCCAACTAGTAATGTTATCAAAATCGAAGAGTCAATCCTCAGTCACTACTCAGACTAGCCAGCACGTGCTTGTTGAATTATCTATACGATTATTCATTTGCTTGTATGTCTGTCTACATCTGTGTTAGTCTGTCTGCGTCTACCTACTCACCTACCCAACTAAATCTATACCTACATATGCATGTATGACAATAAAGGTCTTAGTGAGGACTTTTTGCTGAGATTAACGGTCATGCAAATTAAAGCCTGCATTTTTACCATGAATCAAAGCAGTGAGTACTGTGGATTATTGAAGCATCAGTGCAGGTTGAGATAGAATAGTCTGGGGACAAAAACTGGATGTTTCTCTCCAAAGTGCCTCACTTAAGGCATGTCCTGGATTTTCTGGGGAATGAAAGTGAGAATAGCACTTTATGGTCAATTATCTCCAAATGTTCTTGGCTTTTCTGTTCACCCTGGGAGACTCAAGAAGAAACACTAAGAGGTGAGGCATGTGGAGGCTATAACCAGGCTGTGTCCTCACATGAATGAATATTAACAATATCTGGTTTTCCTGTTACCCCAATCAAGATAGGTACCAGGAGCTTTAATAATTAATCAAATTAGGACCTCAAAATCATTTCCCTTTTAGGAAGTTTGTTTCTGTTAGCTATCAATTAACACTGATGACTTCAGCTCCCTTCTCAGCGTGTTTCAAAAAATGGGAAATGGAAAAGCACGGCGGTGTGTTAATGGAACCATAATACACATTGCCTAATGAAGCATGAAGGCCTTGTTTACTCTGAGCACTGTAATTATTTAAGAGCTTTTAAAACCCAATGTCAAACCTTAAATCTCGCCTACCTCTTTTTCATGCGGCACTCAGCTTGGTGGAGGTGAGCTGAAAATAAATAGCTGATTACACATTTCCATTTGCCAGATTCTTTAATCTCCATGAAGGGCTTTTGCCAGTCTGGACCCTTGTGAAATGCTTTATGGCAACTTACAGAGTTGCCATTTAGTGAGGCCTACTACATGCAGGACCTTGCATGAGGTATCCTGTGTCAGTGAGACCCCAAAGTGTCTAGGGGCCTAGACTTAATGCTTTTTGAACCAGCAGAGCATATATCTGCATGCGTGGTTCTTGGAGTCAAAACATCTGTGTTCAGATAGTGGCTCTCCTATTTGTGACTGTGATCTTAGCAGGTGACTGAGCCTCTCTGTTACTTCTTTCCTTATGAATAAAATGGCATTGTGAAAGGCAATTCTTTGCTCAACTAAAATTTAGTCAAGTTCCCCTGAAACCCCTCCTCAACAAGCCCCAGTTATGTGTTAGTGAGAATCCTGATAAGCTAGGTTAGGGAGAGATCCCCACCCTTGATATCTGATATCTGATCAAACCCCTGGAGGTGTCTGATGACCCTGGCTTGCCTTCAGCAAGAATCCTCTTAGGCTGGTTTCAGTAGAATCCCCCCAGACTTTATGACTTCTCTTAGTAATTTTCCATCCATTAATGCCCCTTCTTTCCCAACTTGCTTCCTGCCTATAAATCCCCACTTGTTCCGACTCTATTTGGACTAGAGTTCAGTTCTATTCTGGGCTCACTCTTCCCCTATTGCAATAATTTTTTTTTAATGAAATCCATCTTTACTGCTTTAACTTCTGTCTGGCTGTGGTTTTCTTTAGCAGCTGATAGTAATAATGAACCTCCCCTCACAGGGTTGTTATTTAAAATAAATGAACTGCCAGTGGAACATGCAGAACAGTACCTGGCACGCAAAAAGAGCTCAGCAAATGTTAGCTATTGATATTACCTAACTCTCTGTACCACACTATGTGACTTCTGGGAAATGTCAACAAACCCTAACTGCACACCTGAAAGAGGTCAAGGGCCAAACACTGGTGGAAGAGAAAGATCAGGGGCTAGGAATGAGAAAATCTTTCCAGCTTATTTGGTTACTTCTCTAGGTGGTAACTGTGAACAAATCTTTTCTTCCTTTTGAGCTTTAGATTTCTCATCTTTGAAATGAGAGTTGAATTCTTCCTGCCTGGCTAGCCCTTGCACCTATTATGAAATTAAAGGCATATAAACATGAGAGGAATCTGATCTGCTGCAATATTGCTGTAGGGAGTCTGAGTGCATGATGTTGTCCTGCACGGTCCAGAAGGTATAACGTCAAGCAAGACTCATCTATGTCCTCAAAGGGTGTGTCACCTCAGGGGGTGTCCCGATGAACACATAAGTATAACACATAACACATAAGTATAATAAGTATAAGAATAACACTCCTAGTAAGGAAAAGTGCACTCTATGGTTTGAATGTTTTCCCCAAGAATTCATGTGTTAGAAACTTAATCTCCAAAATCATATGTTAATGTCATTTGGAGATGGGTGTGGCCTTTGGGAGATAATTAGGATTAGAAGAGGTAATGAGGGTGGGGTCCCCATGATGGTACAAATGGTTTTATAAAAAGTGAGGGCCACACTGGTGTACTTGCTGTGTCTTGCTGTTAATGCCCTTTGCCATGTTATGATGCAGCAAGACCTTCATCAGACCTGAGTAGAAGCTGGTGCCATGCTCTTGGATTTCCCAACCTTCAGAACTGTGAACTAAATAAGCCTCTGCTATTTATAAATCACATAGTCTTGCATATTTTGTTAAAATAGCAGAAAATGGAATAAGGCAGGGCACACAGAACTAAGGAAGCAGAGTGGAGGGACCTGATCATTTGGTGAGATAAGCAAGGGAAGACTCCTGAGAGAAGGCACACTGGAGCCAGGCCTTAAGGGATGGGAATGGTCTAAGTGGGTGTAAGGTAAGGAGAGGGCACAACAGGGGAAGGGATCAGCACAAATGGAGGCATAGAATTGGTAGCGAACAGTACATGCACATCTAAGGAATGGTATGTGACACAGTGCAGTTCAAACCCAGGACTATCTAGGAAGGGTTTAGGTATCTGGTGCAAAAGATTTGACTTCAGTTTGGATCTTAGCTTTTACCACTGAGCAACTGTGAGGCTGACGAGTCACTTCAGATTCATTTGCACATCTTTAAAATGGGAATCCTCATTATACTTAACATTTGTAAGGACTGGTAAATTATTGCTTGTAAAACACTTGGAATGGTGCCTGCCCCTTAGCATATGATCAATAGACACTATGTAGTATTACTCATCATCAAAAGAAATGACATAAAGAGAGACTGGGACTGATGTGTGTAGAACTTGGCATATTCAGATAAGAAGCATAGCCTTTACTCTGTAAGTGATGGGGAGCCACAGAAAATTCAAGAACAGATCTCTGTTCAGAGGCATGGAAGGGATACTCCAAAGCTGCCTCGGTGACTGCCTGGTGGGAGGGCTTATGGGCTGGGTGAGCCTTGCTCAGAGGCGACATTATGTGCACAGTTACCTTAACAGATATATGGTACTTTCTCAATGAGAGATAAAGAAAAAAGTATCA
This sequence comes from Sciurus carolinensis, assembly GCF_902686445.1. Lineage (NCBI taxonomy): Eukaryota > Metazoa > Chordata > Mammalia > Rodentia > Sciuridae > Sciurus > Sciurus carolinensis. The sequence goes on along the minus strand of NC_062221.1, from coordinate 57,668,499 downwards.
TTTCCGTTTTAATATGAGCAAATATGAGCTCTAAAGAATTCAAATACTTTTCCAGCTATGGTTTGAATGTTTGTGTCACCTTCAAGATTCATTCATGTGAAAGTTAATCCCCAGTGCAATGATGTTAGAGCTTGACCTTTGAGATGGGATTGGCAACCTTATGAAAGGACTGGAGGAAACTGTTGAGGTTTTTTTGTCCCTCCACCTTCTCTCATGTAAAGGCACAGCACCAAGGTGTCATCGTGGAAGCAGAGCGCCGTCCTCACCAGATACCAAACCTGAGCCTTCATCTTGAACTTTCCATCCTCTAGAACAGTGAGAAATAAATTTCTTTTATACATTACCCAGTCTAGGCATTTGGTTATAGCAGCACACAGACTAAGTAAGGCATTGCTTACATTTGTATAGTCTATTAATGGCAGAGCTGGAATTAGAATCCAAGTATTTGGATTTCTGATCCAATGTTCTGTTCTGTAGATGAATTCATGAGATGAAATTATCTATGGGAACAGGGAAAGCCCCAATATCTTAGTGAGGGTCTATCCACATCCCTTGTTAATGCCTAAAATGAGCTACTCCCAGCATCTGATCCTTGTTAAAATGCAAATATCAGTGTGTGGGGGTGGAAAGGGCACTACATTTAGCTGTTCAGACCCCAGCATCAAAGTGAAGTCAGAGAGCAGGTTTGTTCTTGAGAGTTATTGCCTGAGGACATGGGGTATGAACTGGCCCACTGACAGGGCAGACCATTGTGGAGAGAAAGGCAAATGTGTTAGATTTCCTCATGTGATGTCTCTCCCACCGTCAGATTGTCCCTGGACAAAGCAATTCTGTCCAGGGACCTATGAGTTAATGCTTCTTCTGTCTTTTTCTATGACAGGACATTGGCAGATGATGTCCAAATGGATTTTCAAGATTTGGCTTGCCTAGTATCGACTGCCCAAGTCAAAGGCAGAGGTCTGAGGAGGATGTGACGCTGAACACTCCCTCTAGACAGACCCTGTCTGCTCCCCTTTCATCTTCTACCCCCAAAAGGGCTCAAGGAGTAGGCAGCATGGCCTTGCTCTGAGAGCCTGATAATCTGACTCATGGACGTCAAGTGCCTGCATTCCTCGCTCAGGAATGAGGCGGTGAGTACTGTATTGTTATGTTCTGAACCTCTTGAAGCTTGTTAAAATGGTGAAGTCCCACCAGGCAACGTCTCTTCATCACAAACAAGTCTTCAAGAACACATCACTGAGGCAAAGAGGCGTATTGACACCTCCCTGACAAGGCCCTCCAGAGCTTTCCAGAATGTGCTCACCAGTTCACAAGACTTCATTCAACTGGGAGAGAATGTGATAACTTTTTGAAAAATGTTTATTTTGTCTTGAATCATGTAACTCTTGCCGTTTTCTTTAACTGAAGCTAAAATTGACTATTAGAATTTTTGACTATATGCTAGTGTCCACAATGACCTCAGAGATGTGCTTTTACAGATCTTAAGGTGCTGCCTACCCTTCTGCCCCACCAGGGTCGTACGTGTCCCTCTCAAGCATGACATATGGCTCTTCGTTTTCTCCAAGGTGCAGTCCAAACACTGAGTGCCCTTGCTAACTGGTCTCTGTTTTCTCCTCCTGCATCTCCTGTCCTTTTTCTCAGTATGCCTTAAGCTCCACTTAGGCTTGATCTCCTGCTCCCCAACCCACCAGCCTCTGCCCACCTCTTTGCCTTTCCTATATCCTTCTCTGCCTGGAAAGCCCTTTACCAACATTGGGTACTTTTGAAAATCTTTCTCACTAAAACCACCTCCTCTTTGAAGCCTTCTCACATTACTTCTCTAATTAAAACGATGCCCTCAGTGATCTCAAAAAAGTTTTGCTTGCACTTAAGTTATTTTCTTCCTTTTATTCATTCATTCTGTTTTCACCAAAGCTACTGTATTTATGGCCCTGGGTTACTATTTTAGTCAGCTTTTTCATTGCTTTGACTAAATGATCTGACCAGCACAATTATAGAGGAGGAAAGGTTTATTCGAGGGCTCACAGTTTCAGAGGTCTAGTCCATAGAAGGCTGGCTCCATTCCTTGGGGGTTTGGGGTAAGGCAGAACATCATGGTGGAAGGGTGTGGCAGAGGGAAGCAGCTTGCCTCATCAGGAAGCAGAGAGAGAGTCTCCACTCTCCAGATACAAAATACCCCAAAATTATGCCCCAATTCCGATCTCCCTACACTTCAACTAATTCCATCAGGGATTAATCACTGATTGGGTTAAGACTCTTACAACCCAATCTTTTCTCCTCTGAACCTTCCTGCATCTTGTCACATGTGAGCTTTTGGGGGACATCTTACGTCCAAACCATAACAGGTACCTTGTGGATGGCTACAGTAATGAGTGTTAAGGAAGATGCAGGTCAAATGTCAAAACAAAAAAGGAAACTATAGTAATAGAATAGCTAGTTGTACACAGGTCATATTGGTCCATAGGAGACCATGTATTTGTGAAGGCCAAGAGGTATAAAGAAAAAGGGCTTGTTTACTGTAGTCAAAAATTCTGGGTGTTACTCACACTAATTGACCCTGGAATTGAACCTCAGGTTTCCCTTTTGAAAGTAAGGATAGTAATATCTCCTTCTCGAGAATTTTTCTGAGATGGAGTTGCACAGTAAATATAATGTGCTTAGCCCATGACACAAGCTCAATTAATGAAGTTTCATCCCCAGTTTTGCTGCACGGTAAATTTTTGAGTAATCAGAATTTAGTCTATGGGAAAAAAATCACATGCTTTCTATATGCTTGAAATTAAGATGGTTGAAATTCATCCATAGTAAGACAAAGGCAAGAAAAGTACCATGATGACTTTTTAAGGTATCATCTTGATGAACACTATGAAGATATTTCCATTACTACAATCTAAAAGGTGTCTGCTCACCAGTATTTATTAGCCTACCGTGCATCTAAGCAGGGTGCAAGTAAAAATCAAATAAATAAAGTTGACATGGTCTGGAAGGGAGAACTGTTTACCCAGGGAAGCTGGTTAGAATGGCATTGGATTTTTAAACTGAAGGAAACAAGGTATTTATGAACTGGAAGAAAATTATTTTAAAAAATAATCAAATCTTTACTATTAAAATACTCTTTGCCTTAGCTCCTTTGTTCTGCAACATTTCAACGATGGTACTTCAGGACCCTCAGATCCAACAGAGTGGCAACAGAGTAAAGACCTTCTTTACTATGATATGTTAAAGAAGTGACTTCTCAGTTTATTTCTGCTCTAGAATTTATTCTGTCAAAATATAAATTGCTGTTTCCTCTTTCCTGTTGGACTGTGAGATCCTTGGAGGCATGAGACAGCATCTCCTCTACCTATATTCTCCTGAGCCTTGCCTTGAGCCAGAAATAGAGGGAGAAGAGGAAGTCAGAAGAGAGAGGAGCTGATTAAAGGCAAAGTGGGAGGAAACAGGAGGATCTCCTCTCTGTTCTTTCTATCAGATTATAATAGCAACTGCACATGAAGTCAAATTACTTAGATTGCTAAATATGAACAGTTTGCAGACAATTTCATGGCAGTTTTGTCACTCATTATTAAACTTCAAGGGTGGAAGTCACTTTGAGCCCAGGAATCTGCACTTTAAACAACCTCCCCAGGAAGTTCTGGAGTAGGTTCCTGAACCACACTTTGAGAAATGCGGTGTTACATTACTGGTTTATTTTGATTCATCCAGTCCATTAGTATTTATTGGGGTCAATTATGTCTCTGGTACTGGGTTAGAATCTTGGGAGACAGTGGTAAATCTCTACTTTTGTGGCACATGTCACTGAGGGGGGAATCCATGCAAAGACAGTCTAAGATAAACAGAATGAGTGAAAATCTTTTTTTTTTTTTTTTTTTTTTTTTGGGTAGGGGGAATAATTCCAGGGAAACTGAACCACTGAGCCACAACCCTAGCCCTTTTTTGTATTTAATTTAGAGAAGGGTTTTCGCTGAGTTGCTTAGAGCCTCTCTAAGTGCTGAGACTGGCTTTGAACTCACAGTCCTCCTGCCTCAGCCCCCTTAGCAGCTGGGATTACAGGCACACATCACTGCACCTGGCTGAAAGTCCATTTTGCTAATGAGGAAACAAAGACATAGCAGTATTCTTCTACTCCAATTCAGAGCCTCTTGGGGGTGCAGGGGAAAAATGAAAAAAACATAAAACTACCATAAATATATGGACATAAAACATACTTCAAAAGTCTGCTTTCTTTATTTTCAATCCAGTGGCCATTTCCCTTTGGAAGAAAAAGGGGGATGGGCAGGCAGAGGGCCCTAACTGCTGCTTGTGAAAGTGTAGTGATTTAATTTATGTAGAATTAAAGAAAAAATTCATAGAAGGGATCTAGCATGTCCCCTGGTGGATGCTGCCAATGCCCCACCCAGACTCCTTTGCTCCATATGCACCATCCCACTTGCTGGCACATTCACTGATCACAGCTGCACCATGTATCTGAAGAAAGGGAGGCTTCCTGGGGACAGTCCTCAGTCAATGACTGGTTGACTTCCAAGTACAAAGAACTAATTACCTTGCCTCAGGGTAGGACAGACAGTGTGCGTGACTTGTGTTCCTGTAGAATTGCCTCTGAGATTTTCCTGCCTCTCTTTCTCCCTGAACCCTAAGCATACTACAGCCAATAAATAACTAGGACAAACTACATCTCAGACTTGGCTTCTATGGAACTTGACCTAAAATGCGTGCTATCTATCCTGTTTTAGGAAATCCTAACTCTAGCAGCAATGTGCAGGGCAAATTGAAGACAGAGATTGAAAGCCTCATTTTCTTCAAGCTGTAGTAGGAGTTTTTAACAATGATTTATCCATCAGCGTTTGCTCTCCTGGGTCACTATTTTTTTATGTCTACTTTCATCTCTCCCACTAGCCTTGCTGGAGAGCTAGCTGGGCCATAGAAAGCCAGGCTAGGAAATCAACTTCGTTTATCATAGGCAGAAATTTTCACGATGACTGAGAAACAGAAATTCCCTGGCTCTCTTTGGGCCAGGGAATGTTCTGACATTTTGAACATTTTTCTAAGAAGTAACAAAAGCCCCTTTTTGCCTGCAGGTGGGCATGTGACGGCCATAGTTTTAGAAAGGCATCTTGTACTCCCCGAAAACCTGAATCTAATTATGCATACGTATGCACACCCACGAACACCAAGCCTCCGTCAGTCTAACATTCTAGTGCAGGGTTGATAAATATTTGTGTTTAATGGCACTTAAGGGGAGCATTTTGATTTCTAAACATTGGCTGGTGAGTAATGATTTTACCAAAAGCACAGCAAGAATTTTGCAATCTTGACTATTCCTAGGCTTTTGATGACATACAATTACTCCGCACTGCAGAAAGGAGTTGAGAGAAATTCTTTAAAGAGCTTGCCACCAGGGAATAATTTCAATGGAATAAGGGTGGGAGTGCCAAATGAATTCCAAGGCAATGCACTTTTGCATTTTAACCAGTGAGCTTTTCACCTTTGATTGAACAACTGGACCTCCTGAAGGGCTCTGTTTCTGCATTGGGGCAAGAAGAGCCATGATGGGTTTAATTCTTGTTCCTCTCTGGCCTGATTTTTGAAGAGTCTCCCTTACAGTCCAAAAACCTAGGGATCAAGCCCTGATATTTGTGTGAACTCCAACAAGCTTCCAGCTTTGATCCAGGGGGAGATGTGTGAACTGGGGAAGCATGAGATCCTGTAGAGTTAGGTACACTGGCTCCCTTGGTGGTGTCATTATGGATGAAACAGTTCCCACCCAGATTCTCAATTCTCATTGCTCTAAAAGGAGACTTATGAGAGTTGCCTGCGGACAGGGCTATAGTGAGGAGCATCCGAGATGGCATGTGTGTGAAGCACAGTGAGGTTCAGAGGAAGCACTGGTGAATGCAGGTTCTTTCCCAGGTACCAGGTTGGGAATCAAGCTGGCCACCGGCAAGACTCTTGGAGTCACAGAGTCATTTGGGAACCCCGAAGGGTGTCAGGCGAGAGTGGAAGGCTGCAGCTCCTTCTCTCTTCCACTCACAGGTTGTGGATATTTAACGATAATGGACCTTCTGTCAACCTTTCCTTTTATTCAGTCCTCAGCATCTTTTCCTTCTGAAGCCTTTAGTTGCCCTTAAGCACTGACTATATCCTCTCAGCCCTGTTTTTAGGTGTATATGTCTTAACTCCCTATCCAGGGTCTATACTTCCTGAGGTTAGGGACTCATCATATTCGTCTCTCCAGCCACTTCAGTTCTCCAGGACATCCCATGGACCCAACCCCCACTGAATACTAACTCTAGATGGATCTATGGATTTTTAAAATTTTTTATCAGTTTGTGAATTGAACTCAAGTTTTAGAATGAGGTCCTCAGCATTTACCTTCATTCAACAATTATTTCTTGTGTATCTGTTATGTGCTAGGCCTAGCTCTAGGCCCTAGAAAATAGTAGTGAATATGATAGACAAGATCCCTGTCCTCACAGAGCTTGCATTTTAGTAAGAAGGATGCAATTAACAACTCTGGAAGAAAACAGCTAGTGATAAGTGCTGTGATAAAAAGAAAAAAAGTCAAGAGGATTTGCTGAAGTGGTAAGAGGAAGTTGACCAGGTGGTCAGGAACAGCCTCTCTAAGGAGGTGGACGCTAAGCTGAGCTGACCAATAGGAGCAGAGATACACAAAAGAGTGTCAGAATGACGAACAGCTAGGGCTGAGGTCCTCAGACAGGAGCTCAGGCAAAGGTCCCAGATCCTCAAGTTGGAAGCCCAGAGGAAACATGAATGTGGCGAAAGCACAGTGAGGACTGTGGCTGGGGACCATAACCCCATGTACCTAATGGATGAAGTGGCCCATTCTTCCGGCACGGCACTGCTGTCCTCCTGTGGTGGCTTGGTGCTGATGCTTTTCCACATCCAGTAAGCAAAATTGTTTTGACATCATCTTGTTCTACAGTGAAAAGTAATAGCCCAAATTTCTTCTTCCTTTCTCTTCCCTTTAAAAAGGGAACCCCTGGGCCACTCTCACTGCTAGATTTGCTCTCCTCTCTTGCACAGATATACTTCAGGATTTGCAAAATTTCCAGAAAGAATGATGAAAAGAATGCTAAATTGGTAGTTACCTTCTTATTTATATAAGCCTTCATTTTATATTTTAATATTCTGCCACCTCCTCAAAGGATTTGTGGTTGCCTGTATGAAAAACACCACACACACACACACACACACACACACACACACATGCAAATCACACACGAATACATTTTTAAAAATATTCAAACAGAAAGTAAGACCATCTATGTCATGGCGGGATCTTCACAGATGGGATGGTGAGCTGTCCACTGTGTCACAGAAGGAGACAGAGGGACACTGCTGAACTTCTGGGCAACAAGGCAGGAAGATTCCAATGCCTGAATGGTACTTAAAGTCCTGAGTACCATACAGCCCCTGTCTCAAGGCATGTGGCTGCTCAACTTCCGTCTGGGCTTCAGTTTCTTCATCTGAAACAGGAGGGAGTTATCAGGTGAGATTAAGTCCCTGGGGTCATTCAAGTTTAGCATTTTGTAATTCCAGTTGAGACTAGGGCAACAGACAGTCCAGGGTGGTGTCCAGGTGGGAGAGGGTATCTGGAAGGAGATGACAAGGAATTCCAGAGGGCAGGTCTGCTAGTCAGATGGCAGTGTACTCTGACCTGTGAAACTCCCTGGGTATTCTTTGTTGGGTAACTTAATTTTCGTTGTCTCAGTTTTCTTACCTGTAAAACAGTAGTCTTTTGTGATGGGCCTTGTCTGAGTCCATTCAGGCTGCTATAACAAAAATATCATAGTCTGGATTGCTTATAAGCAACAAAAATTTATTTCTCACAGTTCTGAACGATGACAAGTTCAAGATCAGGGCGCCTGCAGATTCAGCATTGGACAAGGGTCTGCTTCCTGGTTCATAGATGGCCAGCTTTTGGTTATGTCTTCACACGGCTGAAGGCAGCAAATGAACTCTCTTGGGTCCTTTTTATAAGGGCACTAATTCTGTCCATATCCCTCATGACCTCATTGCTTTCTGAAGTCCCATCCTCCAAATCCCATCACCTTGGTGATGAGGTTCCAGCATATATGGGAGTTTTGTGGAGACTCATGCAGTGTGTCTGGGCTCTAGACACAACCAATGGCATTAATACATCTGAAGAGGGGATGACAGGAGCACTTATACCATAGGGGTGTTGGCGGGATCAAGTTAGTCATTCATGGAGAACACTTAGAGCAATTCTAGGCAGATCAGAAATGTTTGGGAAACAAGAGTGCCTGCTGCCAGTGCTGCTACTGTCCAGCAACCAGAACTCAGAGGCCAGGACATCTTTGCTTCCTACATCTTTATGACCAGAGAACAACTCTGGTAATGGCTTCAGGACAATAACATTAGACTGAGAAAAGTCAATCTGGCCACTCGCATCACAGATGTGACCCAGATTGAACAGGACATGCATTAAGAATCACTCGCTTTTATTGAATATTTTCTGCATGCCCAGCGCTGTGTTAGAAATACATTATCTTTACCTATAACTCTGTCAAAGACCTCGTGAGGCATGTGGGGATGCTGAGTTTCACAGCAATCTATCCCTGCTGACATGTGGATCTGTTCCCCTTTCAAGCTTCCAAACACCTGTGCAAAAAATCCTTTTATCTCCAGGCGCAGGGCTACTCTCTGGTGTGAGAGTCCTAGCAGACTCAGTGGAACCAGGTGAAGAGTGCCTGCAAGGGATAGCTTGGGAGGTGTGCTCAGGCAGGGAGAAGAGTCACACTCTCCACACACATGCATGCATGTGTGTACGCAGACACATGCCACCTGCAGTGGCATAAAGCACTTGTCAAGAACTTGGATTCCAGTGTGTCCTTCTCACTTCCAGGGGTGGGAACTTTGGCAAGTCATTGGCCTCTTAGTTCTATCTTCTATGCAATGGAGTCAGGTACTCATCGACTTCCTCACAGGATGGTATAAAACTTGAGTCCCACGGGTCATACATACACATTATATGTAAGAATATAATATAAAAGTACAAATAGCATTTGATTTTTTTTTTTACCTTAAATCCAATGTTACCAAGATTTTTGGATGGCCTTCTTCCCATGAGACTTCCATCCTTTCTCAGAAAAACATTATTGTCCTTTACCAGTGATTCTGTCCCTTAGGACCCTGAGATGGAACAGTGGAAGGACAAATTGACTTAATTCAGCTTCAAAACCATTTGAGTAGGTCAGTTTCCGTAGTGTTGCCAAGTGTCAAGTTGTGAACAGTGAATTTTAGTGGAGAGTAATGGCTCACTTCCGTCAATAGAGGCAAGGAGGTCGGGTCTGGGGGTGGGACAGACTCCAGTCCAGGTGACCCACTGCTCTGAGATAACACAGAGAGGAGCTCCCATTTTAAAAAAGAAAACCTAGATGGAAAGAATTAGTTCTCATGTTTTTCTTTTTAAAGAGTATAATTAACGTGCTGACCTTGTTCTTCTGATCATTCAGGTTTATTGACATGGCAATTATTTTTTCCCTTTCTTTGTTTGCTCTACCATAATGGGATGATTAGACCTGCAAGCATCATCAAATACAGTGGGTACCTGGGAACTCTGCCTCCCTGGAGGGCAGGTGAGGAAGGGCGCCAAGTCAGGCCTAATGCAGGGGTGTGGACACAGCACTCTTAGGGCTCATGTGACTCACATGATTCTTCCTGAGTGGGAGGATGCACTCATTAATGTGTCTGTTTCTGAGATATGTCTCTGGAAAGCAGAATGAGCCAGTGCCAGAAGAGCTGGGGCCATCTCTCTTAGCCACATGGCCAGGTCACTCCTCTTCTCTGAGCCTCAGATACCTTATCTTCAAATAGGAATTGGGGTGCCTCTTGCTCCTCAGGGCAATGGGAAGATTACATTCACAAACTGATTCCCTTAGTCCCTCAACACATGTGAACTGAGCAACTACTTTATGCCAGATACTGTACTAGGCCTGACTTTAGCAGTATAAATAACAAAGATTCCAGCTCTCAGAGAACTCACAGCCTATAAGTCAATGTATAGTAAGTCAGATGGCAAGGAATGGTATGAGGAAGATATAGCATGGGAGGGCCCTAGGGAATTCCAGTGGGTGTGGGGAGTGCAGTTATGATCTTACTTCTGGCCTCTAGGGAAGTTAGCATTTGAACGAAGGCCTGGAAGAGGTGAGGGAGAAAGTCAGATAGATGTCCCCTGGAAGTGTTCCATATACAGGGACCAGCAAGTGCAAAATGAGGTAATATGTACAATGATGCTTTATCAGTGACAGAAGATTGTCTTTGTCTGCATATATGCTGTTGGTACAACTCTTGACTCCAGCTGGTCAGACAGAAGAAACCAAACTCCTTATCAGTGTGCACTGCTGCCTCACAGTGCTACAGAAGTCTCTCTGTAGGTTCCTGTTGAGTCCAATCATAGCACGTCAGCACTTCATGGACCTCCGTGGAGAAGGGCACAAGAGGGTCTCTCTAGACTTTTCATCTTTATAGTGTTGTTCCTCTAGTAACCATTTCTGAGGTCATCTTTGATATTAAATTAAAATTAGACACCCAAAAATGTAAATTGGCTCTACATTTGGCAAACAACAAATTTAAAAAAATGAATATGCAGTTGCTGAATGAATTTTCTTTTCCTTTTTTTCACTTTTCATTTCGTTGTTCTGGAATGGCAACTTCTGCCTCCCTGGTATAAAATGTACGCTTCTTCTGACATTTAGAAATGATTCTAAGAACTTCAGACAAAAGGTTCTCAGGATGTGTAAGAAGCTTCAATTATTCTGCCTCGGAAAATAATTTTTCAGAGGTGTTCTGGTGAGGCCTCTGCTGAGGCAGGTGGGAGAGTTAATGAGCAGAATTGATAATGACAGGTAGGAAAATTGATTGTCAGTCAAGAAATGGCAGGAACGTCAGCAGGGAGATCTGTATGCGGAGATGGAGGATGGAGCTGCTGGAGATGGACCAGGGTAGGGAAATAAAACAGCTACTGCCAACCTGAGACTCACGGATGGAGCTCAGAGGCATTTCTTAATTTAGGATTTAGGAGGCCAGGATAATGTATGATTTCATTATATCTAGGTTGCTTGTTATTTTCCAACCTCAAAAGGATTCAAGGCTGGTAAAGAGTGTCAGTCATATATTGCTAAATCTGGCATTTCTGATTAACCCAGGAGGAGCTTCTTATTTGAAGTTCCTTCTCTTCCAGCTTGGACAAGACTGGGAACAGAGATAACTAGTCTTGTAGTGTTGTGTTGCTCAGCTTGAAAGAACCTTTCATCCAAGAGTCACATTATGCAAGGATGCTCAATGCCATGTCATGCAGGGTGATTCTGCTTAGGTTCCTACAAGAACTCGGTGGAAAATTCAGGACTAGAGTCAGGTTCAGACTCCAAGTTATGAAATTTTCCTATCAGTTCATGTTGCCCAAGAAGCCTATTCTTTGTTTAGTAATTGTGATTTTTTTTTTGTTTAAATGGCCAGTTATCAATGTTTTACCCTGTAAATTCAGAGAGATCTCTCTCTGGCTAATGTTCAGTGATGGCTCCACCTATACTGAGTGAGGATAATTGGATTGTGGAATAGTTGGAGAAGTGGGTCAACCAAAGTTGATGGGATGAGGTGAAAAATCAGAAAAATTGGGTTTGAGAACTTGCGTTTACATCCTGACTGATGACATCCTGGCTGTAGGACTTTGGATAAGGCATGAATCATGGATGCTTGGGAAAGGGCTTAATAGGTTTCTATTGGAATCTAAGCCAACTCCTCTTCATTTATGGTCTTTGTGCTATACCTGTGAGAGGTCTTTAGTTCTATAATGGGTCAGGGACTCATTTCCATTGAGGGCAACTTCTGTGATGGGAAAGGTCATTTTTATACTGATTCCAAACTCATGAATTCTTCTTGAATAAATTCACCCATGTTTACTTCTCCAAAACTGTCTTCTGGTTAGAAAATTAAGAATTGCAACCCATTGTGTTCTGGGTACCCGATGGTGATGGTCAGACAAGATGCAATTTAGAAAGAAGTAGTGATGATGTAGTAAAAAGTTTCCACTGTGAGACCATGAAAAGTCCCTTTAATGCAGAAATTCTTCAGCTTCCTTGAAATTCAGTTTCCCAACTTGTAAGATAGAAGTGGTCAAACTTGTTTCTTGCTTTTATTTATTTTTTTCTTGTACAAGCTTGTGAAAATCGCTTGAGAAAATTGGCCTGTCTGCGATCAGCACACCATCATTCTAGGCCTGTGGATAAGGTTATTTCTGTGAGAGTGTCAGAGAGCCCAGACCCTCTCCACGTAGCATGCTGTGCTTCTCCAGGGAGTCAGTTCTTACATGAGAGCCTCCTGTGACGATGGCTCCATGTGATCAAGAGTGGGAGGTCTTTGCTGGTGTCTGATTGCCAAGGTGAGTATCTCAGGCAAACCCAGGGTGTTCTTAGGACTGACTGTTCACCTGTCTTTCAACAGAACAAAAGACAGTGTTTGATTCTGGCCATGTTCGTGACAAATTAAAAAGAAAGTTGACCAAATTATAGTAGGTGCATGTATGAATATACCACAATGCATTTCAATTTTATATATAACTATAATGCATAAATAAATAAATACCAATAGAGGAGAGAAAGGGGATCACAGGGAAGGAGGAGAGGGAAGGGTGTAGTACTGGGGATTGATATGTATAAAACTGTTATATGTATTTATGATTATGTCAAAATGAACCTCCCTATTATGTATAACTATAATGCATTAAAATTTTTTTTAAAAGGTAAAGTGTAGTCAAGTCACTATTCCCCCTGGGTCTCAGGAGCCATATCACTTTCCTAATAATAACGTAGGTCTTTCATCTAGTATTAGGGCAAGATGCAGACTCAAGCTTTCTCTACTGTACCCATTAGATTAGAAATGTCAAAGGCAGAAGTGACCTTAGATCATCTACTCTATTTCTTTGTGTCGATGGGGAATTGGCTGCTTAAGGAAATTCTTGACGTAGAAAAAGAAATAGTTAAACCATGCTGGGTTTACAACTCAAGACCCTGAACTCCAAACTCTTGGGTTCACACTGAAAAATTATTGAGGACCTATAATGTTGTAGACACTGGGATAGAATTTATTAAGTTTTGAACATGAAACAACCCATTCTACCTGCAAAAGCTAAGCATAAATGAAGTTATCAACATGTAAACAAATAACTCTAGTTCAAGAAAGTCTCCACCTCCTTCCCTTTGTATTACTATCTCTGCCAAAGTCTTTTTTATGCAATCTGGTCCACATTTTCAACTCGTTGAGCTTATTTTGATATTTCTAAAATGATGTCATTAGTGTATTTATTATTAAATATCTCCTTGTACCTACCTGCCCAATTATTTTTCACCAGGACTGCATATCATCAGTGGAGCTTTAATGAAGCACACAAATTTACGCTTCTCTCCTGACAGATGTATTGATTTAATTGGTCTAGAGTAAGGCCAGAGAATCTGCCTTGTGTGCAAACTAGCCCAGGTGACTGTGACAAGCAACCAAGTTGAGAATTCATGTCTTACTAAGTATATGAGATGCTGTACCAGACCCTGGGATGCGGAGATTTGAAGTTTACACTTGGTCTCAAGGAACTCAGTCTGGTTGAAAATGGGGTGGTTGGGCAGGCAGATTAACTGGCTGTGATACTGCAGCCTGATAATTTCTGTGCTAGAAGCAAGTACTAGTACCAGGCTATTACAGCATGAAGCATCTAAGTCTTCTCAAGAGTTCAGTGAGGCTTCCTGTGGGGAAGAGGGTTGAGCTGGATCTTAAAGGATGCATGTAAGTTAGCTACTTAGATGGCCAGAGTGGTGTGGGGAGTTTAGGGGAGGACTTATAGGAAGACAAGAAGTCACTTGATGTATTCAGGGAATTGCAAGAATGAGTGGAGATGGTAGAGGGTTAGAGATGAGATTGAGGAGGAGGGTAGCATCAGCTTCGTCCTCCAGGTGATGAGGAGGAGCCAGGGATTTATTTTAAGCAGAAGAATGACATGATTCAGTTTGATCTTCAACAGGTAACGTTGGCAGCTATATGGAGAGTTACTGGGACTTTGGGAAAGATGGAGGCAGACCGGAGGCTGCAGCAGCGCTAAGCTATGCATCCTGCACCAGGCTGTTGGGAGCTCCTGTGGGATGATGGGAAATCACTTGGCAAACAGTATCTCTCTGCAAGAAAGAGACAGGTGTGATTAGCTTCATTACATTCTGGGACTTCCAGAGTAGAGTCACCTTAAAGAAGAAAGTCCCTGAAAAGGTGGTTGGTAGGAGAGCTGGAGGGAGGGAAAAAAGGGAGGTGGGAAGAGGGCAGAGAAGTACTTGGTGTCAAACAGTGTTTAAAATATCCTTTCTGCATCACACTAGCTCTTAATTGGCACCAACCACTGAGGGGATGATTGATCCCAGCGAGAGTCCAGCAAAACAGATAATTTTTTACAAGCATCTGAAATTCATGAACGCTGTGGGGTCCTACCCACCAACGCTTTGCTGTTGTTGAAGTCTGAGATTTCCCTTGAAGGGATAAGTTTCCAGGGGTGGTTAGTTTTGTGTGTGTTTTTTCTTTTCAAAATGCAGAGTATATTCATGTAGTTAATGCCTGTGGTCTTGCTGAGCGAATGAAAAGAGAACTGAGCCAAGAGCTGGGTTACCAAGACACTTGTTATAAATTAACTCTTAAAGTAATGAGCTCATGAAACAGCTGTTAGGTCAAAGGATGTGTACTAGAAATCTAATTTTGGATAAGGGCTTGGTCATGAAAAATCTGCCCCACTGTACATTCAGGGTTTGGGTCAAAGTTGCCCTCTATAGCAGTCTCCTATTTATGACAAGGACTAGATAGCCTCTCTTCAGCTTTCCTAGGCATTCACATAAAGGGAACAGCCTACATTTATTGAGAACCTATTATGTATCAAGCACTTGAATTTTCCCTGTAGAAACTCCATCAGGGTAAAGAGTATCACTACTCTTTCTCAGATATGAAAAATGCAAATGCAAATGCAAAAGATGCAGAACTCTATTCAAGCTTTTGCAGCTAGTAACTGTTTTGGAGAATCCTGTGCACCAGGACTATGGAGCTTCTGATTTAATGAATGTTTTTGGGCACTCATAGAGTTAGGTTTACTGACATTGGCATGGTACAGTCAAAGCACCTTGTTTATTGGAAGTATAGACATTATCCATGATAGTGGGTCCTTTATGCAGGTCCAAAGGATAAACATTTCCAAGTTTCCATCCTGGGCTAAGTTGTGTCTGGAAGCTTGCCTGCTTGTCTCATAGACATGGCTCTGCTTCTGAGGGCTATGTTACCATGACATGTTTTGCAGAAGCCTGGTATATCAGGAAGCTGCAAGACTAATGCATGGGCTCTTAGTACCCATATAGGATTATACAGAATACTTTGTGGGTACCAATCCTACCCTAGATTTCCCTTTATTTTGTTATTTTTTCCTTCTTTCTGCTTTCCTGATTTATTTACCCTAACAACAACAACAATTCTTATTTTTATTGGGTTGAACTTTCTGCCTCATGTTTTCTCTTGGTTTGTTTAACCTTCAATACACACAAGTACACACACACATACTCTCTCCTCTTCTCTGTGCTGCATTTTGACACTGTACCCTGGGGCTACATATATCTGCATTTGTGCACATGAGTTTCCCCATTACTTCCAGGTAGATCCACGGTGGAGGTTGACAAATCCCTCTGAGATTAGTTAGTGACTATATGACAAATATTTGTTTTTTATTCAAAAAGTGATATCATGCAATAAAATATTTGGATTTTTTCTCTGTGATGTAAAACTCAATTTTGATTTTTCCCTCTTTTGTACATCTGTTGGTATCATGTAAAACCAAGCCTAGGAGACTAACAGAAATGTCCTGTTAATTTGGCATGGAAACTTATGCCCCAGGACTTCATGTTTTGGAGACAGATGATAAATCATGATACAGTGATGAAATCAAGTGGCAGCACTTTATAGTTTGCATTACATTTTTTCTGTCTATTAATTTATTTGATCCTTATCATAGCACAGAGCAGTGAGCATGCCAAGAATGAGAATTGTGTTCCACAGGTGGGGAAACTGACACTCAGAGAATTACTTGTCCTCTCCAGCCTGGGTCTTGGTTCAGAATCAAATCCATGCATTTTCTCTTTTACACAGTGCTCATTGCTTACTGGATCAGAAGAAAGAGATTCTTTTTTGCTTGACTCTAGAAGAGAAAACAAAAGAATACAAACTTGCTATAAGAACAACCAACAAAACAATTTGGCCTAAAATTAGATTTATTTCAAGTGTCAGGTGTTTTGTTATTTTCACGGTGCAGATCAATTTCAGAAAGGATCTGAGCAAAAAGACCATTGATCCTGGTTTCTGTAAAGTAGATTTGATCTTTTGTATCTTGATTCTCTCTAGACTTTCCTCACAAAGAGTAAGCACCATTTATGGCTGTTCCTTATTACTTTTGTGGATGGCTGTTTCTGATTACTTTTGTGGACGACATGTTCAGCAGTAGTGACACTGTTATTATAAACAGCAAAAGGGCAATTAATACTCTCCTCAGTTCTTATGAGTTAGAACCCTCCCAGGAACATCCATTTCAAGGAAATTTCATTTCAAAGGAAAAGCCATAAATACAAAATAGTTATTTAATTTCCAAGCAGGCTGTGTTTTCCTATGCAAGTCTGAGTGAATTATTATATTAATCATTTCAAAATAAAGTAGTTGAGGCAACAAACTGCCACAGAATGAAAAATTAAAAAAGAAAAAACACAATCCCACCATCGAAAAGAGCACATTTGAAGCAGATACTAACAAATGAGCCCTTGAATTTTGCTGCCCCCTGTCTGCTGCAGGCAAGCACGTTAGCTAGGGAACCTGTGGCCTTAGCCAGCCACCTCCACAGATCTTGTAGTGCAATAGAGAACAGAGCATGAGCCTGGTGTCGCAGGAATTTTGTGAAGCTTGGAGCAAGACTCAGACAGAGTCTGGTTGTCAGTAAGCAATCCTTGTGAATGAAGATGATGTTAAAAATCTTAGACCAGGAGAAAAGGTGCCTCTCCTTAAGCTGTCCACATTATCTCCATCTCATCTTTCTCTGCCAGAGAACACTACTGGTTCTGACACCAAGTAACATGAGAAAGCAGATTATAAAGCTTTTGAAAGCTGCTAGTTATCAGGGGAAGTCTTATTCACTCTAGGAAGCACAAGAAAAATTCAGCTTTGAAGCTGTTGGCATGAGCCAGTACTAATGTTTGGATGAATTCCATTAGTAGTGAAGTGAAAAATTAGATAATATTTTTATTGACTGAGACAGCTTCAGCCTGTATCTTCAGACTTCTGCAGGCTGTGTCCTATGTCCAGATAAAGTGGGTCCTGGCTTGATTGACAGTTTTATTCTTGTAAGCACTTCATATAGGAGAGGCTACTCATCATTCATGGCCATATTACATGGAGGACTTGAATCCATAATGATGTATGTGGACCATTTCACATAATTGATAGTGAAAAATGCACATATACATCCCAACCCAGTCCTTTTAGAAGACAACTGAACATGGAAAAAAAAAAAAAAAAAACAAAGAAAACAGTAACGAGGTAAAAAACCACATACCATGGACTATTCATGAAAATTTTAATCAACTAAACTTCTCTTTAGCAACAATGTCATCAAATACATAGGATGATTTGTCCTTAAAAGTTGTCAGAATAACACTGTTAGGCACACTGGCTGGAGGGTTCAACACCAAGATTTCTTTCAATGCTGGAGTTTTTTTTTTTTTTTTTTTTTTTAATATCATTATCCTCTGATTTCTTGGTCTAGCTCCTCTCTTAATCCAGGTAATCTAAACAAAGAGATTGCAGATTTCTTTCCAGTTTGAGGTTTGTGACTGTTCTGTTCTTGGAGATCAGTGGAAAGTATCACCTAGCTGGTAAATTCCTTGCAGACGTGTCCCGTACACTTGGCACGATTTAGCTCATCCTTAACAGAAACTCTTCATCTTCTCCAGAAGAGCTGTTGATACTGTATATTTTCTCAAGTCTCCAGGATTCAAGAAACAAAAGATTCTTTTTTACGTGCTTTCAGTATAAGGAAGGATTTCTTAAGTCTTACAGAATTTCAATTATCAGTGTAAACCTAGATCAGAAACTGTTGACTGTAGAGATAATAAACACCATTCACCCCAATTCCATCACCACAGCTCAGTCATGGGGCAGTGTCTGTAGTACCTAGAACAGCGAGTGCCAAGCACATTCAGGGCCTGAATGCTGCTGGTAAGTAGATGAATGTAAAAATTATAATTTTCATGCACTTTGCCCCCATGCATGGGTTTCATGGATATGTTTACCCTATGTTGGTTTTGGTACCTTGTTTTTTATTCATTTCACTTTACCTTATATAAAACATATCCCTTTGGGTCACAGAGTCCTCTTAATCATTGTCTCTAATGGCTGCGGGATATAGGAACACTTTCTAATGTAGTGATCTAAAGGTTAATGATGCTGCTTAAATAACTAGTGTGCTTCTTATCTCCCATAGTAGTCACCCTTTGGCTAAGTGCTCAAGTAGCATGTAGGAACCGAAGTAGGGCTCAAGAACCACTTCCAAGTCTATGGCTTAGAGACCTGTAAGGACTGGTCATATTGCAAAGTAACCGGCTTACCTAAAATATGACTATCAGGGGTGAAAACTTTTCCAAGAACCACTCCTTTCGCTCATGGGTTGTACTCCTTGATAACCAGTACTATCTAAATATATTATGTAAAATTGAAAAAAAATGACGCTTTACATCCTTAGAAATTGCCACTAGCTCAGACTCTCCATTCTATTAACAAGTCCTAAGTAAGTGTCTGTGTGCTGGTACATTTTGAGAAAATGAAACCTCGATGCTTTTCCTGCTGTATTACAAAGGGATCCAGTGGGAAGTGACATCCAGTTTTGGTTTGACAAGAGGATGACTGGGTGTAAGAATGGAGAAGGACTCTATGATTCCAGAATAAATCTTGAGCCTGCGTTCAAAACCCTTGGACGTGGAGTTTGCCTTTTGTCTAGTGGTTTAGTTTTTTCTTGGTTTTGATCTATTAGAGCCAGAGGAAGGATTCATAGCACAGCCAGCTTGTGTGGTGGCTTTGGCAACACTCTGGGAATGTGTAAGCTCACATCATCTCTGCTGTCCTCCCCTGGAGCAGGGCCAGCTGCCTAGGTCCCCCTCCCCGCTGCTATGTGCCTGTCTGACCCTCTTTGCCTTGTCTCATGTACCTCTCTGGGAGAGGATTGACATTTCTGCCAGTTTGGGGCATTGCCTGCCCCACCTCCAGATGGACAGCAAATGGCTATTTAGTGCAATTCAGAATGGGCAGAGGCTTCAGGGGCAGATGGCTTTCTCTCTCCTCTGGGAGGAAAGAGATGAAACCTGGAAACTGCTCAAGAAGGTGGGAAAATATATCTCCAAGGAAGCGGAAATAGATGACCATGGAAGGCAGTGCTCTTGGACAAGGTCCACTTCAAATACTCATGGAACAGACAAGAAGATGGAGGCCACAGCAGATAGTGGCCTGCACAGGTACTAGTTAATGCCAAACTGGTGCCTTGAAGGTGCCAAAAAGGATCCTGGGTTAGGGAGCAGAACATCTAGGCACTGATCATCTGTCAGCTCGGGGAGTTGCTGCCCCACCTCCAGATGGAGAGCAAATGGCTATTTAGTGCATTTTGATTTTAGATTAAGTAACAGGATATACTGACAGCAAATTATATAGTATTTTCTTTTTTTAGTAGTTTTTTCCATATTTGTATTGGTGCATTTTAGTTATGCATAATGGTGGGATTCATTGTTACATATTCATTCATACATACAATAAAGCAATGTAATTTGGTCAACATCATTTCCTGGCATTTCTTCTTTCTTTCCCATCCTCCTTCCGCTGTCCCTTTCCTCTGCTCTGCTGATCTCCCTTCAATTTTCATGAGATTCACTCCTGCATACACACTTTTCTTTTCCTTTTTTCCTCTCTACCTTCCACATATAAGAGAAAATATATGACCCTTGAACTTCTGAGTATGGCTTATTTGCTTAACATAATGTTCTCAAGTTTCATCCATTTTCCTACAAATGACATCATTTCATTCTTTTTTATGGCCGGATAAAACTCCATGGTGTACATATACCACATTTTCTTTATCCATTCATCCACTGATGCACAACTAGGCTGATTCCATAATTTGGCTATTGGCAATTGTGCTGTTATAGACATGGGTATGCATGTACTGCTATAGTATGATGACTTTAACTCTACAACAAATACTGGTGGTCTTATTCCTAGTCTTTTGAGGAAACTGAATGCTGATTTTCATAGTGATTGTACTAATTTAAAATCCCATTAATAGTGTAAAAGTGTTCCTTTTCCACCCTCATCCTCCCCAGCATTTATTGTTTTTATTCTTAATGATTGCCATTCTACCTGGAGTTAGATGAAATTCAATGTAGTTTTGATTTATATCAATCAAAAAGATTTCCAACATTTTTTTTTCGTATGTTTGCTCGCTAATTGTATGTCTTCTTTTCAGAAGTGTCTGTTTAGTTCTCTAGTTCATTTATTAGTTGGGTTAGTTGTGATATTTTTTGGTGGTAAGTTTGTTTAGTTGTTTGTATATTCTGCATGTTAATCCTCTGTCAGAACAGTAGCTGGAAAAGATCTCCCATTCTGCAGGTTCTCTCTTCACACTCTTAATTATTTCCTTTGCTGTTCAGTTTTTTCATTTGATGCCGTCCCCCTTATTAATTCTTGGTGTTATTTCCTAAGCTTTAGGAGTTCTATTGAGGAAGACATTGCCTGCTCTTATGTATTGAGGTATTGACCCTACATTTTCTTCTAGGAGTTGCACTGTTTCTGGTATAATTCCCAGGCCTTTGATCTATTGTGAGTTGACTTTCATGTGGGTTGAGAGAGTGGGATCTAGTCTTATTCTTCTACTTATGGATAACCAATTTTCCCAGAACCATTTGTTAAAATGGCTGTCTTTTCTCCAGTTGCATCTTGGTCAAGGATCAGATGACTCTATCTTTGTGGATTGGTGTCTGTGTCTTCTATTTCAAATATATAGCTTTATTTATATGCCATGTTCTGTTGTGATTGCTTTTACATACATTATTTCTTTTGTAGCAGCATTTTGGGGTAGAGATACTATAATTTCCATTTTAGAGAAGGTCTATGAAAATAAAGTCTATGGAAGATAAAAATCAGCTTTATCCTAAGACAGGGGTGGGGCATATCATAGTCCTAGGGAATCTCCTAGGGCTCAGGGAGGTTCATGGGATCACATCTGTGAAACCATTTTAGAGACTGTAAAATGCTATATATACAGGAGGGAGTCTAGTTACATTACACTTTCTTCTGCATTTCCTTTCTCCATTTATCCTAAGCACCTGGAAAGGTGAGTAGATAAAATCAACACTGCAAGAGAAATAGGTGAAAAAGACACAGCCTTTCCTTCAAAGACTGCCCAGTTATGAGGCAAAGTGAGACACTCAGGTAGATCATTGCAGGTAAAGAAGATGGGGTCAGTGTCAGGAAGACAATTCAAATAAGGTATGAAAGGAATTTAGAAGCTGTGTCCTGACTTGGGACTGGGACAGAGGCCAGCAGTGGCCCTTTAGGGATGAATTCAGAAAACTAAATGGTGAAGGGTCACTAGCTCTGAGCTATTCTGTCTCCTTTTCCACACTGACCTGCCACTGATGGAACTGTGAATTCTTCATTTATTTAACTGGTATATTTTTAATATTTAATTAGCATTTTATTATCTTAGGGATGTGTTGGAAGCCCAAAATGAAAGCAGCTCTGTGAGTCCTGTTTGGTCATCACAAGCAGGACTGAAGCCAGGTAAGTTCCAGGGGCGCCATTAGCTGTTCATGAACAATGGGTCATCAGGCCAGTGAACCATGTCATTGTCATTCTGTGTCTCAAATCATTTTTCATCTCAGCTAATCAGACTATAAAGTCAATCCTTTTCCACCTTCCGCCTCCATCCTCATTTTAGTTCCCTGTGGTTTCACGCTGGGTTGGGCTGTTTGAAATCTAGTATAAAACACCCGAGAAGAGCTATAATTTTCAAATTTGCCTGTGGGTAATGTGCGTAATAAATGTAAAGTACTAGCAATTTGGTTGTTTGAGATGTAATGATTTTTTACATCAATATGCAGGAACTGAGTCAAGCACAAGTTTTTAGAAGCAATATGTACTGCTGGTGTCCAGACCCACGGTAGTCCATGGGGGTTATCCAAATAAGGAGAGGAAGAGGGGAGGCAAGAGAGTCAAAGGCTGCCATGTAAGGAGCTCTCTTGTGGAAGTGGGTGGGGGCTGTCCTGGGGAACCATCAATCCTACCTTCTGTGAGTCCTGAAATGATGTGTCCCTTTGCTCAGAGAATGGGCTGTTATCTGGTCTCTGGCCTTCAGTTATGTGAGCTCAAACTGAGTTTATTAGCACTCAGAGTATGTGTTCTCTCAAGGCAAACTTATAATAGCCAAGTCCTTAAGGCTGATGTATAAGACTATAGATTCCCAGTGAAAGACCATGGCCACCAGGACCACACCACTTGATTCTGTATGACAGAACTGCTTCATCTCAGAAGAAGACCTTCCTAGAAACCCAGCCTTAAGCAGAAGCTTACTTGCTGAGAATGAATTCATAGTAAGAAGAATCCACACATTAGCATCGGACTGTTCACCCACAAGTGCTAGGTCTGGACTCTAATGTTTTTCCCTTTCCAAGACAATAGTGCATGGACACTAACAACTCTTCTCTCTGGGACACTTTTTATTGATGAATTTCGGTTTCTCCCTAGCCTCCTTCTGACCCCCCCCCCCTTTTTTTTGGTGGTGGTGCTGAGGACCAAACCTGTAGTCTTTCACGTGCTAGGCAAGCACTCTACCCCTGAGCTACACTCCAGCCTTCTGCCTCCATTCCTAATGGAACCTTGTTGCGGCAGTGGTAGTCCACCTTGACTGAGGCACCGAGTTCTAAAAACAACCTTGACCTGCTTGAGGCTCATTGGGTGAAGAACTATGCTTTTCAGACTTTAGAGTAGTCTTGTCCCTCAGCTTTCCAGCTGGCTTGAAGGGTTGCCAGCAGACTCACTGGGGGGTAGACTTTAATGCTGGAAAAGGGCTTAAGGTCCAGACTTCACCTCTTAATTTCCTGTTTTGACTTAACTATAGATTTGCTGGGTGACTGTGTCACCTTTGGGAAGTAAGTATCTCTGAAACTATTATTTACCTTAGCAGAAAGGAAGTTATAAACCCAATTGGTAGCTTTTTCTGGCAACAATGAAGATCGTAGGGCATACATTAATGTTGCAGGTCTCAATACCAATGGCTTTTTTCTTCTGTTTTTGTATCTACACAATCTTCCCAACGATTGTTTCATCTTTTGTATTTTTGTAAACTGTGACATGTACACCTCATTCCAATGGAAACTTGAAGCTCTAAAATCTCTAAGTGCCTTCTGGCAGTAAATTTCTCTATATGAAAGGGAAATAGCTGTAAATTTCTTGAAACACTTGAAAGAAAATGTAATTTTGTGAAGTTCTTTGAACTCCTCAGATAGAAAAGTTGTTTTGTAGTCCCATGTGAGTGGATTGTCTAATCTGCTTGCTTTGGCTAGATTCCTGTGTGAGTATGTGGGAAACAAATGGTAAAGAGGAACAGGTGTGAGGAGGATCTGGTACACATGGAGGGGACATGGGTAAATGGATCAACCTTCAAGTTTACTCAAGAAATTAGATATTAGACGCGTTCCAGTATGGAAAGTACTTGGCAAAATACCTGGCACCTAGGGAAGTGCTCAAGAAGAAAGAGCATTCATGCTGGGCACAGGGGCACAAGCCTGTAATCTCAGAGACTAGGGAGGCTGAGGCAGGAGGCTCTCAAGTTCAAAGCCAGCTTCAGCAACTTAGCAAGGCCCTAAGCAACTTAGTGAGGCCCTGTCTCAAAATAAAAAGTAAAATTGAAAAGGGCTGGGGATGCAGCTCAGTAGTTAAATGCCCCTGGGTTCAATCCCTGGTACCAAAGTGGGGGGAAAAAAAAAAAAAAAGAATAGAAAGCATCCAAAATATGAGAACACATTGAAAAGTTTTCTAGTATATAAATTCTCATCATCTCTGGGGTAAAAGAGAAAACTATTTTGGGGAGGAGGAAAGAAGAAATACAATTTTAAAACCATCAATTTGATTTCCTCTTTCCTTAAGCATGTTGGGTGATAAAATTTTTGAAGTTCTAGAAGATTTTCCTCATCTGGAAAACTTTCAAGTTTTGCGGGACTTGAAAGAGTTGAGTACTCTGCTCAGCCACCTGCTCTTGTTGGCAGTCTCCTTTGAACCATCAAGCTGGGCCAGGTGCCGCTTTGGGAAATTCTTTCTTTCTAGGTCTTTCGTTTTTGTGATGAACCATGGAGGACAAGGGCTGTCTCCAGGCCACCTTCATGTTTCAGTGGCCCAGAACAGCACAGGGAGCTTGGTAGGTAGTGAATTGATGTGTATCACATGGAGAGTGGTTGCTGTGAGCTAGCTTCTTTTCATGTCTTTCTTGGTCAGACCAAAACATGAAACCTCCATTTCTGAAAAAACTTTCCTGTGAGGCAAGTCCTCTGAAAAAGAAGCTATTCAAGTTTCTCTACGCTTCACTCCCTCAGGGGATGCTCAAAGCCCTAAAAATCCTTCAAGTTATAATGATGAAAGTTTTAAGGGTGGAAAGATGGGCAGTGATATTGATATTTTAGGGAACACAGCTGTACCAAATATCTCCTTACATTGACCTTGGGAATTGACTGCACACTAGACCCAGAAGTAGATGTTCTTGGCTACAAGCTTTGGTTCTGCCATTGTGTTCCTAGGCAGATGGGAGATGTCAAGCTAATTTCTCAGCCTTCAATTACTTACCATTGAAGTGGGGGAAACAGTCCTTGCCATTCCTTTACCTATATTAGGACTATGATGAGTGGCTAATGAACAGATGGATAGGAGGAACTGAACTGAACATGAGGGACTTCCATAGCTCTGACTGTGTACTCATGGAATTGCTGTTGGCTTTTTTTTTTTTTAATTTATTTTATTTATTTTTATTTTTACAAAATGTATTTTGATATCCACTGAAATGGGCGTATCAGTTTGCCAGAGCTTCCATGACAAAGCACCATAGACTGGGTGGCTTAAGCAATAGACATTCATAGTGTCACAGTTCTGTAGGCTAGAAATGACATCCAGGTGTTGTCAGGGTTATTTCTTTTTAAGACTGTGAAAGAGGATCTGTTATTGCCTCTCTCCTGGCTTCCGGTAGTTTGCTGGCAACCTTGGATGCTCCTGGGCATGTAAAAGAATCACCCCATCAGTGTTCATCTTCACAAATGTGTTTCTGTGTCTAAGTTTCCCTTTTCCATGACACCAGTCACACTGGATTAGGGCCCGCCCTAACAATCTCATTTCAACTTTATTTTCTCTGTAAAAATCCTGTCTCCAAATAAGATCACATTTGAGGTACTGAGCATTTGGATTTCAACGTAAGAATTTTGAGGGGACATAATTCAACCCATAACACTAGGGGACAGTGAAAGGTCAGTACATGAATAAAAAGATTACCCTGGCCTGAAGAAGTAAATCTGAGCTGACTTCCACTTAGATGCCAGGGAACTGGGAGACTACAGACACATTTTCTAATTCTAGTTTCAGTACTTTTTAATGCATGATCTACTTAACTTTGGTGTGTGTGTGTGGGGGGTCAGATTTCTCAAGACTGAGACGAAGATCTTAAAACTGTTTTGTAAGGTTGTTTAGAATATTACATGGAATGGCAAGTGTCAGATGCCTTCCCTAGTGTTCAGCACATTGCTAGTACCTGATAAACGACCAGTCCCTTTCCTCGAAGCAATCGTAACATAAAGTTGGAGACAGGAAAAGGTAGCAGTGGGCATTAGGCTTCATAAAGCAGTTATATCCATTTGTCTAGTGCAATTGTTTTGTGAAGAGCTATTTGAGTTTGAAGCTTTGGAAATGGAAAGTGAGCAGTCAGAAAGCTTTTTTAAATTGACAGGAGACAAGCTCGTTGATAACCTATCATTTAAATTGCCTAGCCTGGATCATACTCTGCTATTTTTTTCTGATGATTTCACCAATAATGACTTCTATTAACTTTCTCTGTGCCTTTCCTTTAAAAAGAGTTGATTTACAAATAAAAATATCCCCCCAGTCTGTTTGCACCTTGAAAACTTTGTGACTTTATTTATTATTCTAATACTTTGACCTTTGGCAGTATATGTTCAAATATATTTAAAAATAAAGAAGAACAAGCTTGAGTAAATGACCCTGGTACAGAAGGGTAGAAGATGATTTTGAAATTTAACTCAATTTCTCATTTTTCAGATATGGAAACTGAGGAACAAGAGAAGGAAAAGGACTTATTCAAAGGCATGCAGGAGACAGAACCTGGTGTCCCACCACCAGATTTGATTGACAGGTTCTTCAACTTTACGCACTAGGGTTTTAAGTATATTATTGCTGCTTTCTGAGTCTCAGTCTTCGTTATTACAGGGCTGGACCCACAGTCTGCTCCATCATTTCTTCACCAAGCCAGACTACTTCACTGTGCTCCAAAGGTCAGCAGCCTTTGCTTCTCTCCCTCTTAGACCCCTTCCCAGTGATTGAGACTGAAGACATCATCACACAGTAAAGCAGAAATCCTGACCAGTTCATCGTGGACACAGAGAGACCAAGGGTATCTTTCAATGCACCCAGAAACCAGAAACTCAAGAAGGATGTTCACTGTGATAAGCGACTCACACAAAGCTAAGAGGAAAATATCATGTTGGTGAGCACTATCATTGTGCAGGGTCCTATCTGACTAGTGGAGGGACCTCTGCCAAGTCAAGTTAACCAAACTAAGCCAAGTTACTTAGTCAAAACACTTCAGCAATATTGGTAGTAGGCCTACCTAAGTTGGAAGGTGGTTATGAGGATTTAAATGAGATAATGCAGGTGAAGTACCAAAGAGTTAGTATTTCATAATAGTAGTATAATAGTACTATGTTAATATATTTTACGAGAGAAAGTAGCAAGCACCAGTAGTTCTTAACCGTTCTAGATATGCTCATGTGTCCCTCTCCCCCTAAACACACATGCAGATGTGCAAACAATTTGAGGGGTTTCTAACAACCCTGAAACTCATATATGGACTTTGTGGGTTGTTATGGTTTTTATTTGAGTTGTCTTCCCCAAAGCTCCTGTGTTAATATTGGAATATTCAGAGGCAAAATGTTTGGATTGTGAGAACTATAACCTAATCAGTCCATTTTGGTTTGAACAGACTGGACTGGGTGGTAACTGTAGGTAGGTGGTGTGTAGCTGGAGGAGATGGGTCACTGGGGGCTGCCCCTGCATCTTCCTTGTGGCCCCTCCTGCTTCCTCTCACTTCCTGACTGCCCCAAAGGGAGAGGCTTTCCTCCCCATGCCTTTCCACTGTGCTGTTCTGCCTCACTTTGGGCCCAGAGCATGGAGTTGACTGACCATGGACTAAATTTCTAGAACCTTGAGCCAAAATAAAATGTTCCTCCTCTAAGTTGCTCTTGTTGGATATTCTGGTCACAATGATGAAAAGCTGATTAGCAGAGGGGTTCACGATTTCTGCTGAAGAACTGCTGGAGAGTATTTCTTTAGGTTCGTATCAAGATTCGGCAACATTTCCCAAACTTGCCTGACAACCAGAGAAGCACTGTCTAGATGTTCCATAAACTAACTCCATCATTATGTTGGGGAAAAATCAATAAATAAATAAAAACCTTTGGTAGGGGTTTGAAAAAGAGCAAGAACAGAAATTCGATGGGAGAAATAAAAAGTTTCTTCATTATACATTAATTCAGAATTCAAATAGCAGATCATTAAAAACTAACAAATACAGTGCCTCATTATGATTCTATAAAATGAAAAAAATGCCAAGTGTGAGATGTTAATGATCTTTAGAGCCTGAAATCAGAGAAGGAGGAGTGATTTCTTACCTCCTGGCTTAAGCTTGACCATGACCCTAGGGATTCCATCCGCACAGGAAGAGGGCTGCCTGGAGCTGCTCAAGCCCCTTTGTAAATACAATTGCAGTTAAGTTATTCCCCAGGTGCCCTTCATGGAGTTAGAGGGGTTTGACTGTCTAGTTGACTCATTCGTTTGTTTTCAAGGACCTTTAAAAAACTCCACACTGAAGCTTGATGGCTCAGTCTGCGTAGCGGAAAGCTCCCCAGCTGGATTGCCTTGTGGTGCCACAGACACACTTATTGAGCCGCTCTACTCGTGGGGGCTCTACAGTGAGCTGTGTTTTGGGAGGGAGGCAAAGACAAACAGGCCCTTCTATTTGTTTTGAACGTGGGCTCCATTTCTGGTTTATGTTCCTTCTGCTGCCTGTTCTTTCTGGCAGTACTTTCACTCCAGTTGTTTTATTTACAACTCCCAGAAAGATTGTGAGGATGTCTGACAGGGATTTTTATTCTGTTTTACAGAAGAGTCTGAAGCACAGAGAGAATGTAGTTTGCTCTGGGTCATAGTGGGAAGAAGTTTTTTATGTGCCCTAAATTTAAAATTAAGCCCCTTTCGCTGGACAGAATTGCCTTCCACTTGCTTAGTTTAATATTGAGAGAGACCCTCATTTACACACATTGGCTAGAATGCAAGGCAGCCAAGAGGAACAGTGGGAGTTCAGAGATAGAAAGAGACTCCTTTCATGTGGCCAAGGGGAGGGATCAGAAGAGTCTTTAAGGAGGGTAGTTGTTGGCTTTTCCTGCTTCATATCTCCAATAGAGTTTGGGGGATAAAGTCATCGAGTAATCTCTTTACTTCTTCCAACCTCAAGAAGATTTGCATCTTATCTACATCTGCCTATACCTGTAGCAGACTCATGTCTACACAGCACATGCACTGCAGTTTCCAATAAAGTAATTTATTCATTGATGGAACAATTATTGAACATCCTCTCAGCTACCGTTCTCCCAATGGAGTGGATGCTTTGAGGTCACAGAAACGATTTCAACTTATACAGATATATGTGTCTGCATGTGCGCACACACGCGCACACACACACACACACACTTCTGTGGCAGAGCCAATGATTTGTGTTTAGGCACTCATCACTGTGTCTGTATTAGTCCTCTGGGATCACCATAATAAAGTGCCATAAACTTTTTCTTTCACAGTTTTGACATCAGCAGTCTGAAATCAGGTGTTGGCGGGGTTGATTCTTTCTGGAGGCTTTGAGGAAGAATCTGCTCCAGTCTTTCTCCTAGTCTGCAGCCGTGGACTTTCCTCAGCTTGTAGAAGCGTTTCTTTAGTCTCTGTATCTATCCTTCACATTGCGTTTCTTGTGTGTCGCAATTTCTCTTCTCCTGTCTCTTATGAGGTCACCAGTTATTAGATTTATAACCCACTCTAAATCTGGGATAATTTTGTCCAGAGATCCTTAACTCAATGATGTCTGCAAAGATCCTTCTTCCAAATAAGGTCACATTTTACAGTAAGGCCTGTTTATGTTTTGGAGTGACACAATTCAACCCGTTATAATATCCAGATATTTTTCTTTTCATCTTTCTTTTATAGTGAACATTCATATATTGCTTGCAGAAGTAAGACTTTGGAAGAGATTTTCATTTCAAAGAGAATGACATTTCACATAAAAAAAGGGAAGTGTCTTGGTTGAATAAATAAACAGAGGTGAATGAGAAACACACAAGAACTGTACCTGTAGTATCAATTTGAAGGATATTCTTGGGGCTCCATCCTTCAGGTATGAAGTGTTCTGAGTTGCTGGAAGAGTGGTGTGATTACATCTAGATATTACCTATTATTTACAGGCTCAGGATTGCTCTCATATCAAGTACTTGGACTTATTTTTCTTATGTCTTAGATAAAAGGGTTTTTGTTACACTGTGCAAATCAATATGTATCTCAGACAGTGTGTTCCTCAATTTTCCAAATGGAACAGGTCACTTGAACTATATTGGGTAAAAGAGATCTTAAGCAAGTGGGATGTTTATAATGAGGCTGAAAAGTAACTATGATACAAGATTATAAGGCATTGTGAAAGGACAGGACAGAAAATCAAGGTTTGATTTGGGACATTTCATGTTAACATGTAGTTTCTGTACATGTTTTTCTTAACCAAAGATATAAAAGAAAAAAATATAAATTCAACTAAATTGTCTTTGGTGGTTCACAGAGTTAGGTCAATGAATATGTATTACTTACCCACATGAAAGAAGGAAGGATGCATAATAATAATTTAGATTGAGATAATGGTTTTTATATTTTTATGGATAAAAATGGTGCATAAATCTCTTGGTTAAACAGGGATTACTTGTAATAAGAAAAATTTTGCACTCCTTTTCCGAAGATGGGTTTATTAAATGGTTTAACCTCTTAGTTTTATCTTTTTAATCACCATAAGATCTGTGGTGGCTTCAGAAAGGAGAAGGTCAATGCTTGCAGAAGGTTTTCTCTAGTGCAAACCACTTCTGGATAGCAGTCTATTTCCTTCACTTGAAAACAATAAATTGAAAAGTAGGCAGCAACCATGATGCTTCACCAAACATTTTCTGTCCTTTCTTTAAAGGATGTTGAAGGTTCCTAATGAAATCTGACATGCTTCCGCTATGTATGAAGCATTGAAATGGCAAATCCTGGTGTTTGCTTCATCCGAGAACACTTTCATACCTTTTTCTTTACCTTGTCAGCTTGAATCGATGTCAAACTGGAACAGGTCATGACTGTCCCCCGAATTCCCTCTCATTGCTCAAAATGCTCACTCCTGCTTCTTAAATGTGTGGTGAAATGTGTGAGACCAGGTGGTGTGACGAAGAGTACATTGGAGCAGTAGTGAAAAACCTGGTTTCTATTTTGCCATTTGCTAGATATTTAAATTTTGCAAATCAATAGAATTCAATAGCTGTTTACCTTCCACTTAGCAATGTGCCATGCCTTGAGCAACAGAAGAGGAAAAAATTTAGTCATGGATCCCACAGAATGGTAAGATGTTCAGGCACATGCATAAGTAACTCCAGCATGAAGTACACAGAGACTTGACCATGAGACAAGACTAGATAAAAAAAACTGTAGCAATATAGGAGGGAGCAACTGCTTAGGGTTGGGAAGATCAAGGAAGTTCAATGGAGGAGGTCAATACATGAGCTGAGGCTCGAAGGTGGGTTGGGGCTTGAGTTCATGGCAGTGGGGATGTTGGGTGGGCAGGTAGCATAGGCAGATGAACCGACTGAAAGAGTCCATGGAGGTGTTAAAGCAAATGGTGCTGTGGAGACTGATGAGACACCTGATGAGACACCTCATCATGTGTAGGGGTGAAGGCAGGCAGTGCAGTTGATGGAGAAAGCTGAAGCTCGAGAAGTATTGAACTCAGAATAAAAATGCTTTAGAAAGCTAAGTTCTCTGTTGAGGTTGATCTAGGAGGAGGAGGCAGAGGAGAAAGAGAAGAAGGAGAGAAAAGAGGAAGAAAGGAAGGGAGGGAAAACTAAGTCTGGGCTGACATGTCTGTTCAGCACCTCTGCTTGGTGAGGGAGTGGAGAGGGGAATGCCTTTGAGGGGGCGTGTACTGTCATAGAAAGAGTCAGACTCAAAGGCTTGATGGGTCATAGGAGCCTGGAACTTTTGACCACATCACTGTGATGGTCTTCATGAGAAATTAAAAAAAAAAAATTACTTGAGTGTAAATCCATGCAGTGTCTGTGTCCATACTTTCCTATACCAGGTGAGCAAAGCATAAACACAGTATTAGTGATGTTGGTCTAAGACTTTGTGGTTTCCAAACTCTTAGAAATACATTACTTATGAATTGGGCATTGATATTTTCCCATATCATAGCTAAGTAACCAAGGAGAAAAAAGGAACAGAGAAGGAGTCTAAGTTCAGTCCCCTTTTGAGATCAGGGATAGGTAGGGTGGTATAATTGTTCCAATGCTGCCAAATTGACACAGAAATGTGCTCCAAGTTGGCATAATGCCGGCTACTTTAAAAAGTATCTTTAATTGAAACTTGCACAGAATATTCTTGAACAGAACAGAATATACTCGAAAATATCTGAATTTTATGGTCGGTACTACAAGGTATCCTTGAGAGTCATTTTTTTTGGTTGCAATTTTTCACATTTTTTATTTGTGCCATATAGTTGTACATATTGATAAGATTTGCTATTACATATTTGTACGAGCACAAAATATAACAATATAATTTGGCCAGGGACACTCCGCAACACTTGTTGGTTCATGATATTTCATTTCTTAAATGAAAAACATGAACTTGATTTTTGCAAGTCTTCCCTTTTTATTCTTCATGTGATTTTTAAATGTATGCCAGAATCCCATCAATCTATCATCCAGATTTTTATCTACTTGTTGTTGGATGTTCAAATAGAATAAATTTTCTTTGGTTTAAATATAGAATTAATGCATGTGTAGACCTTTAGAATATTCAAAATGATGCAGAAGAACAAAAAATAAATAATCCTCCACTTCATGACCAGCCCCTTTTTCTCCAAGACAACCTCTGCCAGTAGTCTTCCTTTTTATTTCTAGTAGTAGTAATTGTTATAATTTTAATATGATATACTTAGGTCCCCTACTTCTGATCTATCACCTCTCAACAGAAGCTTTTATTTCTTAGGCCTGAAGGTTGAGGTGTTTATTTATATTACTATCCACTTTCCCACTTCACCTCTCAATTTTTGTTAGCTTGATTATTATTTTTCAATCTGGTTGTCTTCCTGAATTAAAGTAGCATAACTAAACTCTATTCATGATTTATCACCTTTAGACAGCTACACACTCCACTATAAGGAAAATGACACCCTTACTGTCTGTCAACTTCAATTTTTCCCTCCTCTATAATTATTTTTAATACTATCTGAATTATTTTATCCACATTTTCTGTGACTAAATGTCTATGTGATTATGTAATAGATTAATTATTTTTAAAAGAAACTTAGCAATAAGATTTATAATGTATTGCTGTTGTAAATATCGTCAATGTCAAGTCAGGAAGTGGGTCTCCAGTCATGTGGAAGGAAAGGCTCTATGCCTCGGACATTTTAGGTCAAGGGGAATCTTCCAGATGCCCATCTAACGGACTCTTTCTTAATGGATCTCTTGTCTTCCTCAATCCCTGGTCATTCTCTGCTGCTGCTGCATCTTGTATCCTATGACACCATTTTCCTCAAATTTCTGTTCAATTTCGGTAGAGGACCGCATCTCAAGGACTATTTTTTTCCCAATGAGTGTAAGGGCATTACACTTCTTGAAAGTTTTTGCATATCCAAAAGTGTCTGAATTTTGCTTTTACATTTGTCTGATGGTTTAGCTGGGAATAGAGTTCTGTGTTCCAATCCTTTCCCTCTGAACTTTGAAGTTTTCATTGTCTCCTAATAACAGAGAGATGCTGATAATGAATCTGATATTACTCTGTCTCGTTCCTTTGTAAGTGATCACACCCACCTCCTGTCAATCACTGTGTCATCCAGACATTCTCTTTGTCATTGGCACTTCCGACCTTCGCTATAACGTGTCTAGTTTTCCTTTTTAACTGCTCCTTAATGTGCAGCACCCCTGGGAGTCAACCTGATATTACTGAGAGCTAAGGTTGTCTACTGGACAAAGGATGTGGAGTTAGATGAACTGAATTCAAACCTTGATATTGCCACTTCTTTCTGTCTGTCTGTGAAACCTGTCTCTTAATTTCTTTTCCTATCAGGTCAAAATGCTGATCATCTCAGCCCTACTCTTTCCTGCCACCATGGACCACATACCTTGCAAGATGATTGTTATTGTGAACTACTGGGAATAACGAATTGCAGGACCATGTACGAAGGTCAATATTTTTGTGATGGATGTGAATACAATAAAAAATGTGTAGTATTATGGAAGTTTTGATCCCTTACCCCCATTTTATCTGTCACTTTGCCTGAATATGTGGACCATCACTCAGGTAATTTTGAGAGGTGGGCTTAAGTTAGAATACCTGGCCCCAAGATACCTGGTAGGCAGCTGTGTAAATCCTCCTCCTCTCACATCAGCACTCACGGAAGACACTTGGGCACGCTCCGGGGAGGCCTGAATGATATATGACCTGTCTCCATCCTTCTTGCTATCTGGAAAGTAGAAATAACACACATACTAACTTACTGTGCAGCTCCAAAGTTCTGACAATCACAGGCAGAGTTAGAAGAAATCACTTAAGTTATTATTTGGGCCATAGCTTGAATGGTTCCGGGAACCCTGTTCTCTCTGATTCAACCCACATCTAGAGTTAAAACAAAGGTTCACTTTCTGAACTATTTACTTCCAGGAAGTATCAAACAATGATATAAGCTGG